>NC_064628.1:562641416-563311416 GCF_023864275.1 Schistocerca cancellata | reverse complement strand
TACTATTTTTGCTGGTTGTCCAGCACAGTTTTTCCGTAAATATAATTTTCCGTTGATACATTGATATATTCTCAAACTTAGATCTTACATTATGAAAATTAGTTGGCAAATAAGAGAAACTGCCCTACAGGGGGAAGAATCAACAAGGATCGACAGCATGAGGATGATTAGAGACTAGATTAGATTTACTTTCATTGATCCGTAGTGAGGAGGTCCTCCAGGGCGTAGAACATCTCCGAAAAACAATGATACATGACAAATATTTACAACTAAAGCAAATAAGACAATGTACCTTCCACAGATCTCAAGAGAAATGATCGTAACTTTTTTTAGTGAACACTATATGAAAAGATCATTTTACAACACTCATTTACTAAGATCGTATTAATGCACTGAATTAAAAAGAAAGTTTTTTTTTATTTATAAGGTAATAAAGATTCAATAGAACTACTACAATACTTATTTACAATGAACACATTACTGCACTGAAATGGTGCAGAAGTTAGATTGTACTCTCTCTCTCTCTACTGGTTCTACTGAGAAGTTCCTCAATGGAGCAGAAGGAGTTGGCCACCAATAAATCCTTTAGGCTTCTCTTAAACTGAATTTCATTGGTTGTTAGGCTTTTTATGGTTATTGAAGTTATTGAAAATATGTGTTCCTGAATAATTCACACACTTTTGTACAAGAGTGACTTTAAATCCTTGTGAAGATTATTCTTATTTCTAGTATTGATTCCATGAACCGAGCTGTTGGTTTGAATAAGTGATATTCTTTTAACGACAAATTTCATTAAGGAATAAATACATTGGGAAGCAGTAGTTAGTATCGCTAGTTAAAACAGGCCTCTGCAGAATGTTCTTGAGTTCACACCACATATTACTCTTATTGTACGTTTTTGTGACCAAAACATTTTAGCTTGGCTTGATGAATTACCTCAAAATACAATCCCATATGACATTATGGAGTGAAATTATGCATAGTATGCCAGCTTTTTCATTTTTATATCTCTTATGTCTCACAGAATTCGCATTGCAAATAGAGATTTGTTTGGACGCTTCAGCAGTTCTGTCGTCTGCTTCTCCCAGTTGAATTTATTATCAAGCTATAATCCCAAGAATTTAACACTGTCCACTTCTTCTATCTGATGTCATCATATGTTAGGCTTATACTCGTGGGACACTCCTTGCAAGTTCTGAACTGGATGTAGTGTGTTTTTTCAAAGTTTAGTGACAAAGAATTGGCTAGGAACCAGTGATTAATGTCCACAAATATTTTATTAGCCGTTCTTTCTAAGGCTACACTTGATTTGCTGTTAATTGCAGTGTTTGTATCATCGACAAACAAAACATAATTGGCATCAGGTAATGTTACTGATAAAAGGTCATTGATGTACACGAGAAAAAGTAAAGGCCCTAAGATGGAATGTTGTGGGACCCCACATGTAATTAGTTCCCAGTTGGATGATGCCTGATAGCTTAATACTTGTCTACTTTCTAATAACACCCTATGTTTCCTCCAAGAGATATAAGATTTGAACCATTTTGCAGCGTTTCCTGTCACACCATAATATTCTAATTTACTTAAAAGGATATTGTGATTTACACATTCAAACGCCTTTGGTTCAAATGGCTCTGAGCACTATGGGACTTAACTGCTGACGTCATCAGTCCCCTAGAACGTAGAACGACTTAAACCTAACTAACCTAAGTACATCACACACATCCATGCCCGAGGCAGGATTCGAACCTGCGACTGTAGCGGTCGCGCGGTTCCAGACTGTAGCGCTTAGAACCGCTCGCCCATCAAATGCCTTTGACAGAAAACAAAATGTACCAGTTGCCTGCAATTTTTTTGTAGTCAATTAAGTACATTTTCACTGTAAGTGTAGGTAGCCTTCTCAATAACAGAACCCTTTAGAAATCTGAACTGCGACATTGACAGTACATTATTTGTGATAGGATGATTATAAAGTCTATTATAATTACCTTTTCTAAAATTTTTGAGGATGATGGCAAAATTGAAATTGGACTGAAATTTTACGCTATTTCTTTTTCTCCCTTCATAAACAGTGGCTTAACTACAGCATATTTCAACCATTCAGGAAATATTCCACGGGTAAACGACTGTTTACACAGATAGCTTAATATGTTAGTTAGCTCAGAATCACATTCTTTAATTAACTTTGTTGGCAGTTCATCATACCCACTACATGTTTTTGATTTTAAACATTTTATGATGGATATTACTTCTGCTGGGGTAGTGAGGGTCAGATTCATATTACGGAAGTTACTTGAAATGTCTGGTCTGAGGTATCCCATGACAGCATCTACAGAACCTGACAACCCCATCTTTTTTGTTAAAAAGTTCTGCAACACTATACACAACTGTCACCAATTTATCATTTACTCTTAATGCTATTTGCCCCTCTTCATGTCTGGTTCTACTGTTCTCCTCCTTCACTATATCCCATATTGTCTTTATTTTCTTATCTGATATGACTATCTTTTCCTTGTAATATATTTGCTTTGATGTCCATATTACAGTCTTTAATACTTTGCAGTATTTCTTGTAATGTGCTGTAGCATCAACATCAGAACTCTTTTGGAATGACAGATACAGTTTTCTTTTTGTTTTACAAGATACCTCTATTCACTGAGTTATCCATGGCTTCTTTGTAGACGTTGCCCTAGCCTGGGTTAGTTGAGGGGGAAAACAGTGTTCAGATAAGGTAAGCATTTTATTAGCAAAAGTGTTATATTTTTCATTCATGCTATGAGCTCTGTAAACATCACTCCAGTGAATGTCTCTGAGGAGTGTCCAAAAAAATCAATATTTGGCTTATTGATTACCCTCTTGAGTTCAGATTTATCAGATTTTATATCCTGTTCAGTATTAACATTTAACAGAAGGAACTGTTTGTCATGGTCTGAGAGGCCATTGACAATTGGTTTTCTAATATAATTTTGTTCATTGGACTATTCTACAAAGATATTATCAATGGTTGTTTGTGAGCAATTGGCCACCCTAGTTGGGAACTTTACAGTGTGAATTCAGTTGAATGATAGTGTTACCAATTCAAATATGTTCTTATTGGGAGAGTCTTTAACGAAATCTACATTGAAGTCACCAGCAACCACTATTTCTTTGTTTTTGGTTGTTAAATGGGTCAGTACAGCTTCAAAACTTCAAGGTGGTTTATGAACGGATTAAAGTTACCTGCAGGTGCTCCATATACACTTAATATTATAAAGGATTTTTTATGAAATTCTGCATCTGTTGAACATGCTTCCATTTGATGTTCTACGGAAAATTTGTGAATGTCTATGTTCTTAAATTTATGTCAGTTCCTGATGAATGTGGCAACTCCTCCTTTCTCCATTTTTGCTCTACAAAAGTGAGATGCTAACCTAAATCCTGTAACACTTGAAAGGTATATACCAGTGGTCACATGATGTTCAGAGAGGCAGATTATGTCAGCTGGGTTTCAGGACTCTAATTCATCTATGCAGACAACTAATTAATTAATTTTATTTCTCAATCCTCGAATATTTTGATGCAATAAAGATAGCTGACATTTCACATTGACTGAGTTAAATTTGGGAAGAGTGGAAATTTCTGCTGACTGTTGAAAATTCTTAACCAATGGCTGTTTATGCTGATGTAATAACTTAGAATTATGTTTTTTGGTTTCTTTCTCAAACTGAAGGTTTGTCTCAATCCTAACCTTTCTTAAAACTTGGTTTCTTTCTCTCCTCCCTACACTAAAAAAGGGTCTTTTCTGAACCCTATAACCATTGGTATTTAATCACTCATGACAGCGCCTCCCCCCTTTAACTTGCCTACTATTTTCCCAGGCAATTTACCCTTCCCTTTCCTGTTGATGTAAAGACCATGCCTAGTATAATCCCACCTATTGAGAGAATCAACAGGAACGACACCGAGGTGTGACCCTGCATCCAACATAAGCAGCTGTTCCAACTCCAAATTAGCTCTGACGCCCAAGAACAGATACAAACTCAACACTAGTATGCTTCGATGCTGATAGAATCTTTGACAAGTCACACTCTATACTGTATTCAATATCTGTGTCGATACTATTGCCTTGCCCACCCAGTATAACCACGGTGTCTTCCTTAGTGAAATCTTTGCAAAGTGGTCCTAAATCCTCTGTCAGATGCTCCAGACCAGCACTAGGTTAAAAAAAATGGTGACCTGGTATTCAGATCCTAGTTCATCCTGCAAAAGTTGGTCAACACCTCTTCCATGGAAACTACCTAACAACAACATTTTCTTTCTCTTTAATGATTTCCCTTCGTTCTTACTTTTCAATTTGCTGCTGAAAGTTTGTTGTGCTCTGTCTACACCTGCAAATGCTTAAGACTCACCAGATTCCAACTGAAGCAACAGGTCAAATCTATTTTCCACATTCACCACGAAGCTGTCAGACAAAGTACTAGGCCTGTTCCTCCTGTTGCCTGTTGCCACTTCTCACCTCTCATTACCATTCTCCCTCCTTAATCTGTAAAGATCTCCCAGGCCTTTTATAACTCAGCCTGAAGAGCGGCAATTTCACCTCCTGTTCTAGTATCTTTCTGTCTCTACTACATATCCTACAAAACCACTGACGAGTCTTATTTGCTTCCCCTACTCCCACGACAGTCACCCACATGGAAAAAACTACTGCACCGGTCACACCAAAGCCCCGACTTAACAATTCTGCGGCACGTCAAGCACTTTTCACTCAAGATAAACGTAATAGTTTATTAAGACTAAGTCAGTTAAATTACTGACAAACACGAAAATATGATTCCACAAATTTGGGCTATACGTAACTGTATGTAAACAAAAACAACAGTGCAAAGTTTCTGAAACAACAACTTAAAGCCGGCCACTATGACCGAGCGGTTCTAGGCGCCTCAGTCCGGAACTGCGCTGCTGCTACGGTCGCAGGTTCGAATCCAGCCTCGGGCATTGATGTGTGTAGTGTAGTAAGCTTAGTTAGGTTTAACTAGTTCTAAGTTGTAGGGGACTAACGACCTCAGATGTTAAGTCCCATAGTGCTTAGAGCCATTTGAACCATCTGAACAACTTAAACTTTACGCTACTTTCCGGAAATGTGAGTTAAATAACGAAGAGATACGCTACGGTTAAATTTCTGGAGAGAGAGATGAACAATGAAACGAAATTCTATAGATTTACTGCGGCAAAACGTAAACAGAAAATAGGACTGTAACCCAACTGTACGATCTTTTCGCGTTTTCCGCTATATTACGTAAAGAAAAATGAAACCTTTGATGGTACGCTTAAAAAGCACATTAATACACCTGTTTACCACGTAATCAGTAGTAAACTATGTTGTTGTTGTTGTGGTCTTCAGTCCTGAGACTGGTTTGATACAGCTCTCCATGCTACTCTATCCTGTGCAAGCTTCTTCATCTCCCAGTACCTACTGCAACCTACATCCTTCTGAATCTGCTTAGTGTATTCATCTCTTGGTCTCCCCCTACGATTTTTATCCTCCACGCTGCCCTTCAATACTAAATTGGTGATCCCTTGATGCCTCAGAACATGTCCTACCAACCGATCCCTTCTTCTGGTCAAGTTGTGCCACAAACTTCTCTTCTCCCCAATCCTATTCAATACTTCCTCATTAGTTATGTGATCTACCCATCTAATCTTCAGCATTCTTCTGTAGCACCATATTTGGAAAGCTTCTATTCTCTTCTTGTCCAAACTATTTACCGTCCATGTTTCACTTCCATACATGGCTACACTCCATACAAATACTTTCAGAAACGACTTCCTGACACTTAAATCTATACTCGATGTTAACAAATTTCTCTTCTTCAGAAACGCTTTCCTTGCCATTGCCAGTCTACATTTTATATCCTCTCTACTTCGACCACCATCAGTTATTTTGCTCCCCAAATAGCAAAACTCCTTTACTACTTTAAGTGTCTCATTTCCTAATCTAATACCCTCAACATCACCCGACTTAATTCGGCTACATTCCATTATCCTCGTTTTGCTTTTGTTGATGTTCATCTTATATCCTCCCTTCAAGACACCATCCATTCCGTTCAACTGCTCTTCCAAGTCCTTTGCTGTCTCTGACAGAATTACAATGTCATCGGCGAACCTCAACGTTTTTATTTCTTCTCCATGGATTTTAATACCTACTCCGAATTTTTCTTTTGTTTCCTTTACTGCTTGCTCAATATACAGATTGAATAACATTGGGGAGAGGCTACAACCCTGTCTTACTCCCTTCCCAACCACTGCTTTCCTTTCATGTCCCTCAACTCTTATAACTGCCATCTGGTTTCTGTACAAATTGTAAATAGCCTTTCGCTCCCTGTATTTTACCCCTGCCACCTTTAGAATTTGAAAGAGAGTATTCCAGTCAACATTGTCAAAAGCTTTCTCTAAGTCTACAAATGCTAGAAACGTAGGTTTGCCTTTCCTTAATCTAGCTTCTAAGATAAGCTGTAGGGTCAGTGTTGCCTCACATGTTCTGATATTTCTACGGAATCCAAACTGATCTTCCCCGAGGTCCACTTGTACTAGTTTGTCCATTCATCTGTACAGTATTCGCGTTAGTATTTTGGAGCCGTGACTTATTAACTGGTAGTTCAGTAATTTTCACAACTGTCAACACCTGCTTTCTTTGGGATTGGAATTATTATATTCTTCTTGAAGTCTGAGGGTATTTCGCCTGTCTCATACATTTTGCTCATCAGGTGGTATAGTTTTATCAGGACTGGCTCTCTCAAGGCTGTCAGTAGTTCTAATGGAATGTTGTCTACTCCGGGTGCCTTGTTTCAACTCAGGTCTTTCAGTGCTCTGTCAAACTCTTCACGCAGTATCGTATCTCCCACTTCATCTTCATCTACATCCTCTTCCATTTCCATGATATTGTAAAATGACTTAACTTTATGAGAACACCAAAACTTGCGCTAGTCGCCTGGCTGCAGGGCTGCAGAAAGCAATGGAAACCACTGCATTAAAGACACATAACGGGTATCCACAGAACATGTGGCCTGTAACTGAAAATTATGATGATGATCACTCCATTGGCAAAACATTCGGGAATAGTTCCCCATTCGGATAATCGGGAGGGAAGTGCCAATGGGGCGGTGATCATGAGAAAAACATTGAACAACCAACGAAAGGATAACGTTCTACTAGTCAGGGGTGGGTGGGTGGAATGTCAGAAGCATAAAGCTGCTAGAGAAGCTAGAAAATCTGTAAAGAGTAATGCAAGGTTTGTTGCTGGTGATCCGTCCGTTGGAAGGAGACGATAAGCTTGGCGGACGCAAAGGTGCTATTCGAAAGGGGAAGGCTATGTTCTGGAGCCGGGTTTCATCTTTCCTCTTCTCTCATCATTTCTAATACGAACGTTACACTAGATTAGACAAACACTCAGAATAGTTATCTACACTTAACAGATATACCTATGCACACAGGTCTCACACTTCGTGAAGGAAAGGTGCCTGTAGGCGCGAAGAATAGGTAAAACCTTTCGAATTAGGCGGCTGAACCTCCTCTCTGGGTCTCCCAGGCATTCATACCAGTCGACTTCGGCGCATTTTATATGTTACTTTTATCGGTACCTCGTGTAAAGATTTTGTAGTTGTGCATGTCTTCCGTTTCCATGGGGCATACATGTCGACAGTATAATGTATGCTGCTCATATGTTTCTGTGTACACGTGTTTCGTAATTGAGTCACACGCTGCCTATAATGTGTGTTAAGTTTTTGTGCTGTATTCTAGGTGAGCTGAATTAGCTCCCACGTCTTGTTCTATCAGTAGAGAAGTATGACGGGTCTCAACAATAACTAACGAACTGATATGTATCGCGGTAGTAATACATACATATCGTAAAAGCATGTAACATGTTCCTAGAACAAATGACCGCTCTGCCTGTGAATGGACATGTGGCTGCTCCTTCAGCAAGGTCCGAGCAGGCAGACGGGGGAGGGGTTTATTAGTGATTGGAAGCTCCAATGTTAGGCGGGTGATGGAGCCCCTTAGGGAAATAGCAGAAAGATCGGGGAAGAAGGCCAGTGTTCACTCTGTCTTCTTGCCGGGGGGTCTTATCCGAGATGCGGAGGAGGCCCTTCCGGCGGCGATAGAGAGCACTGGGTTCACCCGACTGCAAATTGACCAATGACGCCTGCCGTCTGGGTTCACAGGTCAACCTCAGTTCTTACAGGCGGTTGGCGGAGGTGGTGAAGGCGGAAAGCTCGCTCGCGGAGTGGAATCTGAGCTAACTATTTGTAGTATCGTTCCCAGAACCGATCTTGGTCCTCTGGTTTGGAGCCGAGTGGAAGGCTTAAACCAGAGGCTCAGATGATTCTGCGGAGATCTGGGGTGCAAATTTCTCGACCTCCGCTATCGGGTGGAGAAATGTAGGGTCTCCCTGAATAGGTCAGGCGTGCACTACACGCAGGAAGCGGCCACGGGGGTAGCGGAGTACGTGTGGAGTGCACATGTGGGTTTTTTTAGGTTAGAGAATTCCCTCCCTAGGCCCGACAAGACACCTCCTAAGACGCGAAAAGGTAGTAGTAGGCAAAGCCCAACAGGGAATAACAATATTAATGTGGTAATAGTAAACTGCAGGAGCGTCTATAGGAAGGTCCCAGAACTGCTCTCATTAATAAACGGTCACAATGCCCGCATAGTACTAGAGACAGAAAGTTGGATGAAACCAGATGTAAACAGTAATGAAATTCTAAACTCAGATTGGAATGTATACCGCAGAGACAGGCTGGACAGTGAAGGGGGAGGCGTGTTTATAGCGGTAAAAAGTGCAATAGTATCGAAGGAAATTGACGGAGATCCGAAATGTGAAATAATTTGGGTGAAGGTCACGGTTAAAGGAGGCTCAAACATGGTAATTGGATGCCTCTATAGGCCCCCTGGCTCAGCTGCTGTTGTGGCAGAGTATCTGAAGGAAAATTTGAAAAGCATTTCGAGTAGATTTCCCGACCATGTTATAGTTCTGGGTGGAGATCTTAATTTTCCGGATACAGACTGGGAGACTGAAACGTTTGTAACGGGTGGCAGGGACAAAGAATCAGTGAAATTTTTTAAAGTGCGTTATCTGAAAACTACATTGAGTAGTTAAACAGAGAACCGACTCGTTGCGATAACATATTAGATCTTCTGGTGACAAACAGACCCGAACTATTTGAAACAGTTAACGCAGAACAGGGAATCAGCGATCATAAAGCGATTACTGCATCGATAATTTCAGTCGTATATAGAAATATTAAAAAAGGTAGGAAGATTTTTCTGTTTAGCAAAAGTGACAAAAAGCAGATATCAGAGTATTTGACGGCTCAACACAAAAGTTTTGTCTCAAGTACAGACAGTGTTGAGGATCAGTGAACAAAGTTCAAAACCATCGTACAATATGCATTAGATGAGTATGTGCCAAGCAAGATCGTAAGAGATGGAAAAGAGCCACCGTGGTACAACAACCCAGTTACCGAGTTAGAAAACTGCTGCGGAAGCAAAGGGAACTTCTCAGCAAACGTAAACATACCCAAAGCCTTGCAGACAAACAAAAATTACGCGAAGCGAAATGTATTGTGAGGAGGGCTATGTGAGAGGCGTTCAATGAATTCGAAAGTAATGTTCTATATACTGACTTGGCAGAAAATCCTAAGAAATTTTGGTCTTATATCAAAGCGGTAGGTGGATCAAAACAAAATGTCCAGACACTCTGTACCCAAAATGGTATTAAAACAGAGAATGACAGTCTAAAGGTCGAAATACTAAATGTCTTTTTCCAAAGCTGTTTCACAGAGGAAGACTGCACAGTAGTTCCTTCTCTAGATTGTCGCACAGATGACAAAATGGTAGATATCGAAATAGATGCCAGAGGGATAGAAAAACAATTAAAATCGCTCAAAAGTGGAAAGGCCGCTGGACCTGATGGGATACCAGTTCGATTTTACACGGAGTACGCGATGGAACTTGCCCCCCTTCCTGCAGCGGTGTACCGTAGGTCTTTAGAAGAGCGTAGCGTTCCAAAGGATTGGAAAATGGCACAGGTCATCCCCGTTTTCAAGAAGGGACGTCGAACAGATGTGCAGAACTACAGACCTATATCTCTAACGTCTATCAGTTGTAGAATTTTGGAACACGTATTATGCTCGAGTATAATGACTTTTCTGGAGACTAGAAATCTACTCTGTAGGAATCAGCATGGGTTTCGAAAAAGACGATCGTGTGAAACCAAGCTCTCGCTATTCGTCCACGAGACTCAGAGGGCCATAGACAGGGGCTCCCAGGTAGATGCCTTGTCTCTTGACTTCCGCAAGGCGTTCCTCACAGTCGTTTAATGAACAAAGTAAGAGCATATGGACTATCAGACCAATTGTGTGATTGGATTGAAGAGTTCCTAGATAACAGAACGCAGCATGTCATTCTCAATGGAGAGAAGTCTTCCGAAGTAAGACTGATTTCAGGTGTGCCGCAGGGGAGTGTCATAGGACCGTTGCTATTCACGATATACATAAATGACCTTGTGGATAACATCGGAAGTTCACTGAGGCTTTTTGCGGATGATGCTGTAGTATATCGAGAGGTTGTAACAATGGAAAATTGTACTGAAATGCAGGAGGATCTGCAACGAATTGACGCATGGTGCTGGGAATGGCAATTGAATCTCAATGTAGACAAGTGTAATGTGCTGCGAATACATAGAAAGAAGGATCCTTTATCATTTAGCTGCAATATAGCAGGTCAGAAACTGGAAGCAGTTAATTCCATAAATTATCTGGGAGTAGGCATTAGGAGTGATTTAAAATGGAATGATCATATAAAGTTGATCGTCGGTAAAGCAGATGCTAGACTGAGATTCATTGGAAGAATCCTAAGGAAATGCAATTCGAAAACAGAGGAAGTAGGTTACAATACACTTGTTCGCCCACTGCTTGATTATTGATCGCCAGTGTGGGGTCCGTACCAGATAGGGTTGATAGAAGAGATAGAGAAAATCCGACGGAGAGCAGTGCGCTTCGTTACAGGATCATTTAGTGATCGTGAAAGAGTTACGGAGATGATTGATAAACTCCAGTAGAAGACTCTGGAGGAGAGACGCTCAGTAGCTCGGTACGGGCTTTTGTTGAAGTTTCGAGAACATACCTTCACCGAGGAGTCGAGCAGTATATTGCTGCCTCCTACGTATATCTCGCGAAGAGACCATGAGGATAAAATCACATAGAGCCCACACAGAGGCGTACCGAAAATCCTTCTTTCCACGAACAATACGAGACTGGAATAGAAGGGAGAACCGATAGAGGTACTCAATGTAACCTCCGCCACACACAGTCAGGTGGCTTGCGGAGTATGGCTGTAGATGTAGATGTAGATGCTTGTGGCGACATTATAGTAAAATGTTCAGCTATGATCGGTATTAAGATCGTTCACATGCTTCCTTTTCTGTTAAATTTGATGCATACGCTTGATACCTTTAACAGTGTGACAAAAACATGGGTTTCGAGGATGTCTTACTCGTAGATCATGGATGACGTGCGTCAAAGAGCGTAGAATCAGCCCTCATTGGGAATCTCGTGCGCTAGATGGCCGGAACCAACCAAGCGTTATGAACTTGTTTACGAAATGCATATTTCTTTAGTAGTGTTTTGTAGAGTGCTTCTGACCATAGTAAAAACTGCTCACTGGACTTTGAGAAGCACAAACAGCTTATTCCGAAAGTCCAGGTCGGTAGATTATCGTAGACGAATACGACTTATAAAGAAAATAGCCACAGACAGATAAATTTAAAGTGTAATAAACCGAAAAAGTTGAATTAGTAAACCAATCCTTCATGTGGAAATGCATGAATGTGACAACTAATTTAGTATTCCATTTTTCGGAGCCATTCATCTTTAAAATAGCATATCCTTTACAAATTTTGATGTTTTACCAATGGTTTATGAGCTAATAAGTTCTGGTATTCCATTTTTCCACATCTGAAAAAAATGTTATGAAACTATTTCATTATACGAAAAATGTAATAAAATGCGACTAAACTTCACAGGCGCTAAGTAAATCCCACAAACATTTTTAGGTTTTGGAACAGAGGAAAGTTAAGCTTTCTAACATAAAATATGTTTAATTAATTTCCATGTAAAGATCTATTATATTTCACATTCATCTCTACAGAAAATACATTAGACAAAACTTTATCTTGCCTAGGTATACAAATTATCAGTATTCCAAACAAAATGCCGAAGTCTGCAAGTGAAATTTATCTGCAAGGACTTCGAAGCAATGTGTAGGCTGTTACAGCGTATATGCGTTAAGCCACTTTCACTTCTTCCGATTTTGTTCTTGTGGGAGCGCGCTGCCGGCCACTGTGGGCCAGCGGTTCTAGGCGCCTCAGTCTGGAACCGCGCGACCGCTACGGTCGCAGGTTCGAATCCTGCCTCGGGCATGGATGTTTGTGATGTCCTTAGGTTAGTTAGGTTTAAGTAGTTCTAAGTTCTAGGTGACTGATGATCTCAGATGTTAAGTCCCATAGTGCTCAGGGCCATTTGAACAATTTTTGGGGTCGAGCTCCAGTACACTTGAGAACCACACAGTAACGATGTGTTGTATCACAGAACATACCTGCACAAAGGTGTGGTTCTTGGAACATATCCAAACCCCAGACATACCACGTGTTAAGGCAATCTCCTCAACTTTCTTGGTGTGTTTTCGGTAACAACCTTATAATAAGCTGCAAGAACGCATACAGACAAATAGACCTGCGTGTCAAGGCTAACTGCTGCAGCAAGAGGGCGTACAGCCCTAGGAAGCCCATTGGCATCGGTTGGTACCTAAGAAATGGTGCACTACTAGAAGGAAAATTGTTTAATTAGACTAGTGATCGATTGCATAAATACGAAGATAGACATTGAGGAACTAGTTTAATAATGTAATTTTTATAGGAAATGTTCGCTAATTCCAGGCTCTTGTACCTGTGTATTCAATGCATGTTTTTGAAGATCGCTTCTGCTGCAGGTCTGTTCTCGCGGCTGGTGGACCAGAGTGGCACTTTCGTAGCCTGCATGTCCGTGGTACGGGATCCCCGGTACCACGCGTTCAGACTGGGCTCTGTCCTCGGCTACGAAGCTGAAAACGCACAGCAGCTGGTGCAGTTCTTACGCTCTGTTAATGCCACTGACCTGCTAGTGGATACGTCACTCTTAATGACAGATGAGGTAAGTCCTAAGCTGCTCTTGAACCAGATTATTTTCGAACTGAAAAATTTATCGTCTTACTCGCACAGTCCATTTAGGACCAGTTTTCTTATCTCGAAACTAAGGAGAAAATTTTAAGAGTTAATATACAGGGTGACCTATGCTTTGGCATCTCCTTTGAAAAGGATGCTGCCGATTTCCTTCTCCAGACTGAGTTTATGCTGCGTCTCTAATGATATCGCTGACTGGACGTTATAGTCTAATCTTCCTTGTTCCTTTTTTAATGTACATTCTGAAAGAAGAATGAACCACAAATAAGAAGTAAATGTTATATTCAGATACACTCTTCTTATTCCACTAAAGCAGTGGTACAAAGATATTTCAAAACTTTTTCCACGATAATAGCAAATGTTTAACTACTGACAGTTAAGACATATTTGCTTGTGATACAATAGTTATCAAGAGGAATATTGAACTAAAGGAACAGTTGTTGAGCAGGGGACAAGAATTCTCCAAAAGCGCTGGTTTGTTATTTGCAACAAGTTACTGGCAGATTTAGAAGTTATTCGATAGTTTGCTCACACAAGACAAAAGTCCCTAAATAATTATGAGATTCATGCATCAAGATAAAAGTGAAAAACTACATTTAGATTGATAAAATGTAGTAAGTGTCAGTAATTATAGTAAAACTTTCATGGTGGTTCAGAGTATTTCCTGTATGTGTACTTTCAATAGCTTACTCAACTATAACAAAGATTAGATAGAGCTTAACACAAAACTATCAAGATATTTAAATATTACGAAAAAGTATTAGGGCTTCAAAGCATTGTTATTTTCATGATTCGAAACATAAATTGTGAAAGTAGTTTAATTAAGTGAAAGTAACATGTGTAGCTACAAATAATTATCGAAATGTTTGAATTATCAATATGAATGATCACAGATATGAACCGGAAAGCTATTACTTTAAATATTGATAATAAAATAAAGATGTTTTCAAATTAATGATTCAAAACGTAACTTGCAGATTTCTTAGTTGATACACTTACTAGCCAACGGAATTATAACGCAACTTAATTATAATTTGCCCCTGCGACGGAACCAGCGAACGTGACGATGGATGACAAATGTGATGCGGTGAACAGGGGCTTGAGACGAGGTAATGTGTGTAAACGTGCGTGTGTGCGTGCGTGTACACTATAGCTAAAATAAGTTGAGCTACGTTCTGAAACTGTGAGTGGTACATATCGCCTTTTGTTTACGACTGCCAGCAACGTCAGCGGTTTAGTTGCATGTTGACGTTTCGTATTATGTGTGTCAATGAGAAATAAATAGCGTAAGGGGTGTTTGAACAAGAGCTTCTGTGTAAGTAATGCACGTTACATTAAATCTTATTGTTTTATTGTTTCGATTATAAGAAATTATGTATTAAAAACCTGAATTTCTGAACAGTATTGTGTAAACATGGTTTGTCATTGTAAGTTTTTATACAAGTTTTCTAAAATCGACACTTTTCATTTTTTGATTGAGAGGGGTGGTCGTGATGGTAGAATGGTTGAAGAGGTGCGTTTTAGCACCTACCCCAGAAGAGCTGTGTTCATGTTCTGTCGGCGAGGACATCGATTATATATTCTTCCAACTGTAAATATCAACGTGATCCTACGAATGCTCTTCTCATGTTTGCAGTTACAACTGATAATGAACTATTCTCTGCTGAGTTCATACTTTTCTCATTATCGGAGAAATCCTACAAGATCGACATTTGTAGTTAACTTGATCTTCTCGTGTTAACGTGTAACATTCAGCAGATAATCTGATTTACTTGTGTAAATATAAAGTGGTGTCAAATGGCAGGTTAAAGCTTTGTGACGGACGGAGACTCTAACTCGATAGCTTCGCCTTTCAGGCAAGCGCTCTACCGGAAAGGGTGATAGGAATAAGGGGTAAGAGTTCCCAATAACGTTTTTCTTTTATTTATTTTTTTCGTATTATGTCCATTCGTTGGCCTGTATGTTTCATTGCCCTGTACAATGGAAGATGAGAACAGAAACATCATGAAATAGGAAGGTGGGACACACCCCAACTGTGGCAGGGGCTGTCAAGAAAGACGCTGTGGAGATATGTTGCGAAGGTTCGTCAGTAATGGGGCAACTGGATGAACATAGTGTGTGAAATTACAACCTGATACCAGAAGTGAGACAATACGTGGACCATTGTTAAAGAGGTACTATAATACCCGTCCCTGAAACCAGATAAGTGATGGTTTTCGCAGAGTATAGTGGAAAGGGGTAACTGTCATTAGTGGGATGCAGAGGTAACAGAAGAGGAGCGTGTAACGGAACTGAAATGATGGTGGGCTGACAGTAATTTGGAGCCCGCGCGTTGGAAATGGGCGCGCTTGTGTGAGACTGCCAGGGAGTGCACCCTGATGCCATCTATTGACGAAACTGGGAATTAGCGCTACCTGTCAGACAATGCACTAAGCTCTCGGAGTCAAATGTATTCTTTTTCTTGGTAATTATAAGTTATTACTGTACAATTTAATGTTGTAAAGCGCTAGTAGTAAATCATTATGACTGGTATGAACTCCAGGGTAATAAATATAAATATTCTTAAATACTAAATGATTTCGGTAAAAAGGTGGTAGGGGAACGCCCCACTCTTGGTGATACGAGTGTAGCTAGGGGTAGCTGGAGACACAGGGACTGAACAATGGAATGGCCTGGGGAGTGTTGACGTGATCGGACATGCGTAACTGTGCTCACGCAAAAGTGATTGTGCAACAGAGAAGAGGCGAATATCGTCGCCGTTTTTGGAGTAAAACGCGACGAATGGTTGTTGAAGCCGCCTCTATGCCACTGGGGGCTGATTGTAAGAGTTCCTGCGCCCAGATTTTATGGCGGACGTGCAGTAGCTTATACGAGTGCTACAGCTCGTAGGTCCAGCCGCCATTAAGGGCATGAGGCGTGAAGAGCTGCGTTAGCCACATGCATCTCACCACCAGCACCGACACGTCTACCCAAGGCAAGACTGCTTGCAAATGTTAAGTCGAACTTTGTATACATGTAAAAGGAGAATACCAGTTTTCTTTTATGCAAGTGCAGAGGACAGAATATAGTAATGAGTAAAATTACGACGCATGTTGTTCATTGTAAAGTGTAGTAACCTCAAACATAGTATAGTGAAAGCAGACTGAGGCCACCATCGCCTCTTTCATTTACAATTCTTTTGGTTGTAGAATACTTTAGCGTATAAGAATGTTGAAAAGAGCAATGGTCACACCAGAATGAGTCGCCTATTTATAGTTACTTAAATTTTTCTGAGTAACCTTTCAAGTAAAGTCACTTAACTAATTCTGTATCAATTGTCCAAAGAGTAATATCCAAAATCATTAAATAAGTTGAAGGATAGAATTTTGTTAACCCAAGTTGCATAACCTGTCTTGGTAGTAATTACCAAGCCAACTCACAGAAATTGAGAGAGTATTTGCTTTGTAGAATCATCTAGAATGATCAGAAATAGTAATATTCAGAATTAAGTTTAAATTCAACTCAAGCCATTTCACTTTGAAACGAGCCAAAAATTGATTTATTCTTTTGCTCCTTCAGAGCTGGCGACCGTAGTTATAAGTATTTTCAGGAGGATTCGACGGTAAGTCTGCTGCTGTCGTCGTGCTGATAGGATTATCCACTGCTGCTAGCAGTGGTGATTGGATACATAAGCTCACTACCAAGTTAAGTGGGTCAGGTAGGCAGTGTTACCGTGTGAACTGTAGGGCACTGTAGGCCGTGGATCGAACCCATTCAATCATCACAGCTCTTAGGGAAATAGTCCGAATAGGAGTGTACTAATCATTAGGTAAATACTGGCGAGCAACGGTCAAAAATGTATACGCAAGTGAATTTAGCAAGGTCCACGTAGCACCTAGTTAATGTGGTGCAATGGCGAGGGTAGGAGTGGAGTGAAAGTGAGCTGAGCTTGTGGCAGCTGTGCTGTATTCAAATATTAACAACGTGAATTCACTACTACCTCTTACCATTAGGACTGAGCTATTTACAGTTAAAATACGTAGCAGTAAGCGCAAAGGCGTGACAGCTACAAGTCCGTATTGGTTTTATACATACGGAATTAGGAAGCGGGTCATTCCGTCAGTGGAGGGGGTTAAAACAACCGAGTCAGTTGAGAACATACCCCATTTACTGATGGAAAGATTCGGCGGTTCGGTCGCAAGCCGAACGTCCCATTTCTGGGGGCACATAAGATGATACTTGTTGGTATCATTGAATTTGTAGCGGAGTCAAGTGGTGAAATAACCAGTCCTATATTGTAAAGTCGACAACTGGTCGAGAATTTACAGTTGACAACGCCATACCAACGTGCTAACATGTTCGATGATAAAAAGGGTGCATGGACTCAGCTGTCTACCAGTTAATGCCTGGGTGCTGTACTTCCATGATGTTGCGAGGGGTGGAGAATGTAAACATAAGATAAAAGTCCTATGCACGGGAAGGATGGTTGACTGGGAAACCGCTCTGAACGTAGTTGAGTTCGAAAAAATAAGTTCTGATGTGGTACAATAACAGGGAGATGTGTGCTGTATCGATTGGTGGTTGGAGAAAAGCAGGTCGGAGAATATCCAAGAGACGACGTGTTAAAGATGGGGAGAACTCCCGTCAGTTCAGCAGCATAGTATTGTACATAGGGCGTAGAGGATCACTCTTGCACATTGTTGAGTCTGAGGCTGACTTTCAGAGAGGGCAGTGCAAGTGTTGCAACGGACCGTGAAAAGGGTCCCTACTGACATGAAGTATCCAAAGGCTGACTGAAGTTTGCGATCAAGAAGTAACACCATCAGGAGGATACGGATAACATGTGCCTGTTTGGGGACCACATATTGACATAGAACTCACACTGTAGCTGGTTGAAGCTATGGTGAACCTGATGGAGAATGTAGTGCCAAATGGACTGTAAAGTCCGGTGGTAAGCCAATAACATGACGTGGTGTGTGGAGCCTGTAAGTTAGATCCTTAAGTAACACAGGCTGGTACCAGCAGGTAGAGGGTACGGCGCTGCAACGTGGAGTCCATGCCCGATATGCACCATAATAAACTTGAATACATTAAGGTAGCCACCTGAAGTACATCTGTACTGCTGGGTCCAATGGATGGCGTTATTGAGTTCCTGCGTGGAGTGGGCGAGAAGTAGGACATTATCTGATAGGTATGATCATGCAACGTGAGACCCTACAGCCGAGTTGTAAAACGGGAGCTCAGGGGTTTCAATTCATTACACATATTCACATAGACGTAGAGCATTCCTGACACACTTTGTGGCTTATAGGTACTGATCCAGTAAGTCACGCATTGACCTGGACGTTGGCAAATAGTAACAGGTGAATGGCATCTACAAAGAATGGCAGGAACCCCACACGCATTGTGACTCTATGGATGTTGAATGTGGTCAAAGACACATTTAAAATCAATGGAGACCGGAGTTACACGAAGGTAAAGGACCACAGATATCATGATGAGTTCATGGCATTCCACCACAGCCATTTTAAGGGTAGCTCTAGTCTATTCCAGTCATAGGTAAGATCGCGCATATGCGCACAACTAAAGGCTCACATAGATTTTAGAATCCGTGTCCGTTAATGTAAGGGGGAGGTATGTGATACCATTTGATCCTCCTGGGGGCTTAGTCACCAGTAAAAGAATGTCAGTTACAAATTCGAGTGATATCAGGAATGATGGAGTACAGAGTTCCCAAAGCATCTTCATCCAGCGAGGGAACACTGAAGTGGTGAACACCTGGTAGAGCCCCACTGGGAGACCATTTGGTCCTGGTGACACATTCATCGCCCCTTTGTTGATGGCATCGATCACCTCCACCGTGGTGATCACAGAAATCGTAGGTGTCGACTCTGGAGTGGTGAGGGTCCATTCAGGAGTGGGGTGGAGGTCGTCAGGAATTGGCACTATCATCGATTTGTCGTGAAAGTGGTGGTAATGACTGTTGAAAGCATACACCACCACTGCCTGCATTATGTAGCGAGTACCGTTGGAGGCAGTGTGTGTGGAGACGTACAGTAAGTTTTGACGACAGTGGTCAGATGCAACATGGAGTGTGACTACGATTCCTCGTATAGAAGGTCCTGTCGTCATGAACGCACAATGATGTCTTACAGTTTATCGTGTTGGAGAATGAGGAGATGTGCTTTAGCTTGCCATTCCCTATGGACATCAGGTAATTTGGCGAGTACGTTGATCTTGCGAAGGACGGTGAAGCAAAAGTTAGTAGTATCCCAATGCCACACCGCTGCTTCCTTGCCATGTTGCATGAAGACCTTTGTCATTGCAGGATTCACACACTTGAGCCACCAGTGCAATATGGCAAATGCCATGAGAGACGCTTCTCGTAGAACACTGATGTAGTGGCAATGTGTAGTCAGGAGCATGGGTCATCAACTAGGGAAATGTTAAGCTTCCAGAACCTTTTGCTGCGCCAGACTGACTGCAATGGCAGTGTAAGTATGCAGATGAAGGTGCAACAGTTCTGAAACCCAAGGGGTATTTTTCTGCTTGGGAGACTTCGTTTCCCAGGTGGACACAGACATAAAACCAGTATAAGCTGAGTCTAAGGTGCTCGTAGAATGTGTTGTATAATGAGTATAGCAGTGCCCATCACCATTAGTCTTCTCCTAAAGCTAAGTGAAATGAAAGTCCTTGACGAGGGTACTTTGTATCAGGCAAAGTGAATGACCAGGTATCTGCTGCTTTGGGTGGAGGGTGTAGTGGAAATCGCCGCCCACAACGAAGTGGTCATAACATCTGGAAAACGTTGGGGGAGGGGGAGGCCATGTCTGTGAGGAACGTGAACCAATGCAGACGATTGGTGGAGATGGACAGGACTTTGATACTGAAAACATGTGTGTCAAAGATGTTACAGCCATGCCCCTGCTGGATGGGAGGAGTGTTATGTCTGGGACCTGGATCCCAACACATATATAAAAGATCATTTCGTACCCTGTGATTGTCTACAGACGCGTATGAGTCATAACTGTTAAATGGTAGTAGTGTGGAGACATTAGCTTCCTGAAGAAGGGCAACTTCAATGTCAGAGCCCAAAGCATATCACACGACAGTGCAGCTTTGGTGTGGTGCCGATCATGTTTATGTTCAATATGGCGAAACCTGTACATGTGTACTAGTAGTGATGGATGCGCATCTACAACCGTCAGAGGAGTGCAGGATCGGGACTGCAAAGAGAACGTCTCCCACAGTCTGCAGTGCATCGATTCCAATGCTAAATTGGGGCTCCCACAGGTTGCACATCCAGCATGACGTATTGGTCATTGCTAGTGCATCCTACTGACATCTGCTTGGGACTGTTGACTGTTTGGGCGGCGTTTCCTTCATTTTGGGTAAGGGTGACATGAGGACCTGTGAGCTATAGTCGATGAAATTTGCATCGATGCGGCAAGCGTTGTTTGTCCACGTGTTCCTCAGTGTTGGATGACTGTAATGAGGAGCGCCAACGTGGGTCGAAGGCTTTGGTTGGTACAATGGAGGAATCAAGCAAAGGTTGTGGAGAGGTACCCGTCTCCATGGGGTCTATCGCTGGGCTCTGGGTGGCGACCATGTCGTCAAGTAGAGCGACTGCACCATCCAATGGGTGGTATGATGGCAGGACGTGCCAGTCAGAGACAATATGCGACAGGCTGAATGAAGCTGTGGGTGTGGCGAGGGCGCCACGTAAGTTATTGGTAGGAGGGTCAGCGTGGGTGGCACAAATGATTCTGACAATGAAAGCCGTGCGACACATCGTAGGACGCAGTCAGATCGCAAATGGTCCTCCTTCCCGCTACTACAACCAGTGCGGGGCTGACAATCATACATTATGATGGCACAGTAACCTACGATGCGAAGGTTCGACGGCAGATGACACTGCAGATCGGTACGAACCTGCCTGACAACGTTAAGTAGGGATAGGTTTCGAATTGTACCTATCGTTCAGCGACATGTTCCAGGCGTCCGCAGGTAGTTCGAACGGCAGTCTCGTCCATAAGCCGAAAGCGGCTTGATTGACGGTGGGCCCTACATTGCCGTCGAGATGCAGAGGTGTAGTTTGCCTTTGTCCTCCTGCAGCACCCTGTCGCACGCTGCATCGTTAATCTCCTTGACGTACGCAGTACAACTTACTATAGACATGCGGATGCCAATGAGACCTGGTGGCGATATTTTAATGTCGCCGTGAAGAAACCATTCGATATCAAGGCCATGGGGCCAGCAAAGTCTGAAACAAAGTCATTTTGTGATAGCTATGCGCCATGTTGCTCTATAAGGAGGGCGATATGTAGCAGCAGCCAAAGTAAACACAACACACGACACGTGCCTCGCTAGCGGAGCTCTGGCGCGTGACGACTCCGCAGAACTGTCGACGGCAGACTGGCTGAGCAACCCAGGCACGACTTATGACCCGTCCTCACAGCTTTACTTTGGACAGTGCCTCATCTCCTACCTTCCAGGATTCACAGAAGCTCTCCTGCGAAACCTGCAGGTTGGTTGGTTGGTTGATTTGGGGGAGGGGACTAAACAGCCTAGGTCATCGGTCCCATCAGATTACGAAGGACGGGAAGGAAGTCAGCAGTGCCCTTCCAAAGAAACCATCCTGACACTGGCCTGAAGCGATTTGGGAAATTCGTGGAAAACCTAAATCAGTATGACCGGGCGCAGATTTTAACCATCGTCCTCTCGAATGCGAGTCCAGTGTGCTAACCACTGCGCCAACTCACCCGATAAATCTGGAGGATTAGCACTCCTGGAAGAATGGATATTGTGGAACATGGCTTAGCGACAACTTGGAGGATGTTTAAAGTATGAAATATTCACTCTGTAGTGGAGTATACGCTGATGTGAAACTTTCTTGCGGATTAAAACAGTGTGCCAAACCCAAATTCGAATTAGAGATATTTGCTTCTCGCAGGCAGGCTATGTCCAAGCTTTGTCTCCACAATACCTTTTCTTCAAGAAGTGCTAATCCTGCAAGTTTCGCAGAATTTCTTTGAAGTCTGGAAGGACGGAGATGAGGTACCGCTGGATGAACAGCTATGAGGAGGGCCTCTGATTCGTACCTGGGTAGCTCAGTCGGTAGAGCACTTGATGATGAAAGGAAAGTGCGTAAATTCGACACCCGGTCCAGCACACTGTTTTAAATGGCCCGTAAGTTTTATACCAGCAAACACTCCACTGAAAAGTGAAAATTTCATTCTGGCGACAAATAGTTCACAAGTAGAAAACTATAAGATTGGAGCTCACTGTTAGTTACCAGTATCATAACAGCTGCTTGTAATAGAATATCCATAAAAATAAAGAAATAAAGAACTATACCCACATCGTGGTGCCTAAAGTGGGTGTATAACTTATGAAGAAACGGAATCTATGTCTTTTCAGTTTTGAGAAGTTAAAACCAAATTTACGTAGAAATAGACTAAGGTTACAAAAGTCATCGGGTCTTCGTAATATCGTGTCGGACCTCCTTTTGCCCAGCGTAGCGTAGCAGCTCTTATGTGGCATGAACTCAACAAGTGTTGGAAGTTCCCTGCAGAAATATTGTGCCATGTTGCCTCTGTAGTGACCGTAATTGCTAAAGTGTTAGCGGTACAGGATTATCTGCACGAAACGACTGATCACAAATGTTCGATGGGATTCATGTCGGGCGATATGGGCGGTCAAATAATTCGTTCGAATTGTCCAGAATTTTCTTCAAAGTACTCGCAAGAAATTGTGACCCGATGACACGGAGCATTATCATCGACAAAAATTCCATAGTTGTTTGAGAACATGACGTCGATGAAAGGCTGCAAGTATCCGGACATGAGCACCCAGTCCATTCCATGTAAACACAGCCTACATCGTTGTGGAGCCACCACCAGCTTGCATAGTGCCTTGTTGAGAATCTGCGTCTATGGCTTCGTGGGGTCTGCTCCACATTCGAACCCTGCCATCATCTCTTACCAACTAAAGTCGTTACTCATCTGACCAGGCCACGGTTTTCCAGTCGTCTTGGATCCAAACGATATGACCACAAGCCCAGGAGAGGCGCCGAAGGCGATGTCCTATTAGCAAAGGCACTAGCGTCGATAGTGTGCTGCCGTAGCCCATTAATGCGAAATTTCGCCACACTGTCCTAACGGATACGTTCGTCGTCCGTTCCACATTGATCTGTGCGGTTATTTCACGGAGTTTTGTTTCTCTGTTAGCAATGTCAACTCTACGCTTACACCTGTGCTCTCGGTCGGTAAATGAAGGCCTTCGGCCACTGTGTTGTCTGTGGTGTGTGGTAATGCCTGAAATTTGGTATTCTCATAACACTATTGACACAGTGGTTCGCGGAATATTGAATTCCCTAAGGCTAATTTCCGTAATGGGGTGTCCCATGCGTCTAGCTCCAACTACCATTCCGCGTAGTCTGTTGATCCCCGTCGTGGGGCCATAATCACGTCGGAAACTTTTTCACATGAATCACTTGAGTTCAAATGACAGCTCAGACAGTGTACTGCCACGTTATATCGTGTGTACGCGATACAACCACCGTCTGTATATATGCATATAGCTATCCCATGAGTTTGTCACCTCAGTGTACAGTTCATCCAGGCTCGAGGGTTAGGTAAAATTGAAATTTCATGTGATGAAAAAAAAGTTCACTTTTCAGCGGTGTGTACCTTACTCTGAATTTCTGGAGGAATAGATCGTGCACTAGACCGCGTCTCGACCGAGCAAGAACAGCACCGACAGCAAAATACTGGAAGCACAGGTAGACCATGTCTTCTGTAAAATTTACGAAAAAAAAATTTCGCTGAGCTTGACAAACCTTCCACAGAAGAACGTAGATCCAACAGAGCCAATATTTTTAATTTTTGAATTAAAAACAGTCTTGACTGCAACTCATTCTTTTATTAACAACTCGTTTCGCCTTCGTGAGGCATCTGCATATTATCTGCAGGGATAACGAAATAAGTAAAGTGTGGGTATGGTCATAGTTTATGCGATTATAAATGTGAATAAGGAATTGTACCTGACCTTAAACGTTTCCTTCCTGTAAATTTTAAAAATCTTAAACCAGCTCTATTCTAAATTGAAGCAAGCGTCGAATCAAATGAAACCGCAGAGACTTAGTGAAAAACAACTAGTATCGTATCGTGTAGCCGCGGCATAAAATACTAAATTAGTAATCAAACTGAACTAGACATACCTTAACAAAGTCGTACATGCTGACGTCGCAACTCGAAAGGATGAAAAGGTATATGAGACTACTGAACGGGAAATTCAGTAAAGCGAGATGAAAATCTGATAGTCATGAGGGATCTGAATACGGTTGTAAGGGAAGGAACAGCAGAAAGGTTACCAGGAAATATGGGGCTTCGTACCAGGAATTAGAGAGAGAAAAGACTAATGGAGTTCTGCAGTAAATTTCAACTAGAAATAGCGAATATTTTGTTCAAGATTCACAATAGGAAGAGGTATACTTGGAAAACGCCGAGAGATACTAGAAGATCTCAGTTTTATCAAATCATGGTCTGGCAGAGATTCCGAAATAAGATTTTGGATTGTAATTCGTATCCAGGAACAGATATAGACTCACATCAAATTTAGTAGTGATGACGAGTAAGTTGAGATTTAAGAAGCAATGCGCAAAGAAGTGGGATATGGAAGTACTAAGGCATGAAGAGACATGAATGAATTTTTCTGAGGCTATAGATAAGAAATGGCTCAGTAGGCAATTCACTTGAAGAAGAATGAACATCTCTAAAAAGGGAAATGACATAAATTGGGAAGAAAAACACAGGTACATAGAGGGTGACTTCGAAGAAACCATAGTTAACAGCATAAATATTTCAGTTGATCGATGAAAGAAGGACGTACAAAAATGTTCGGGGAAATCCAGGAATACAGAAATATAAGTCGCTGAAGAAGGAAGTTCAAATGGTTCAAATGCCTCTGAGCACTATGGGACTTAACATCTGAGGCCATCAGTCCCCTAGAAATTAGAACTACTTAAACCTAACTAACCTAAGGACATCACACACATCCATGCCCGAGGCAGGATTCGAACCTGCGACCGTAGCGATCGCGCAGTTCCAGACTGCAGCGCGTAGAACCGCTCGACCACTCCGGCCGGCAGCACAATGGGAATTTAACAGTTAAATGCGGAGATGAGAGAGGATAGGTGGAAGGAATGCACTTAGTGGGGAAGACTTGTCTGATGATGTGATAGAAGATGCAGGAATCGATATAGAAGAGATGGGGGATCCAGCGTTCGAGTCAAACTTTGAAAGAGCTTTGGAAGACTTAAGATCGAGTGAGGCAGAAAGGACAGATAACATTCCGTCAGAATTTCTTAAATCATTAGGGGAAGTGACAAAAAAGGCGACTATTCATGTTGGTATGTAGAATGTATTAGTATGGCGCTATACCGTCTGACTTTCCGAAAAACATCGTCCACACAATTCCGTAAATTGCAAGAGCCAACAAGTGTGAGAATTATCGTACAATCAGCTTAACACCTCATTCATCCAAGTTGCTGACAAGAATAATGTATAGTCGAATGGAAAAGAAAAGTAAGGATGTGTTAGATGGCGATCAGTTTTGTTTTAGAAAACGTAGAGGCAACAGAGAGGCAGTTCTGACCTTGGGAGTCATACTGGAAGCAAGACACGTTAATAGGATTTGTCGTCCTGGAAAAGGCGTTTGACAATGTAAAATGGTGCAAGATGTTCGAAATTATGAGAAAAATATGGTAAGCTACAGGGAAAGATGGGTATACACAATAATCACGAGAGCCAAGGGGGAACAATAAGAGTGGAACGCGAAGAACGAAGTGCTGAGATTGAAAAGGGCGTAAGACAAGGATGTAGTCTTTCTCCCCTACTGTTCAACCTAAACATAGAAGAAGCAATGACGGAAATAAAAGAAAGGTTAAAGAGTGAAATTAAAATTCAAGGTGAAAGGATATCAATGACAAGATATGCTAATGATATTGCTATCATTAGTGAAAATCAAGAAGAACTGCAGGATTTGGTTAATGGGGTGTACAGTCTAATGATTACGGAATATCGACTGAGAGTAAGTCGAAGAAAGTTGAAAGTAATTAGATGAAGAAGAAATGAGAACAGAAAGTTGATGATCATGAAGTAGATGAAGTTAAGAGATTCTGTTACCTAACCCATTACAGACGGATCAAGGATGAGATAGAAAGCAGACTAGCACTGGCCAGAAGTGCTTTCCCGCCAAAGAGATGCCTTCAAGTATTTAACACGAGCCTTAATTTGAGTAATAAATTTCAGAGATTGTACGTATGGAGCAGAGATTTGTGTGGTAGTGAAACATAGACTATGGGAAAATCGAAACAGAAGAGAATCGATTCATTTGAGATCAGGTGCTACAGAAGTGTGTTGCAAGTTAGATGGACTGACAAGGTAAGGAAAGAGAAAGTTCTTCGAATTATCGGTAAGGAAAGGAATATATGGAAAATACTGACAAGAAGAAGGGACAGGATGGCAGGACATCTGTTAAGACTTTACGGAATAGATTTCATGGTACAAGAGGAACTGTAGAGGATAAAACAGTAGATGAAGATAGAGAGCGAATGCATGCAGCAAATAATTGAGAACGTAGGTTGCAAGTGTTCCTCTGAGGTGAAGAAGTTGGCACAGAAGAAGAATTCTTGGCGAGCTGCATGAAACCATTCAGAAGACTGATATTAAAAAAAAAAAAAAAAGCCAACAGACCAGAATGGAGGAATGGTACGACCACACTCGCAAAGAAGTGTACACATCTGAACATGATACAGAATGTTTCCGCCGTTATTTGACGGCACGAACTTGAAGCGGGCACACAGGCGAGCAGTGGAATGAGGCTAGCATACAGGTTCTGCAGAAGACGGGCACAGGTGGCGCTCAACGCAGTTATGTTGCGGTCAGCATATGTAATGCTTACAGAACTAAAAATGGTTGATGCCCTGTGATGCAATTAAGCGATTATAATTAATCAGAGCACCGTCGCCCATAAAGGAACCTTTAAATTACTTCAAATAGATAATATACTGACATCAGCTGTAACTAAAAAATCTGTAAGGTAACCACCAAAGATGGGCGTCATTCAGAGAACTTGCGGGTAAGACGTATTCATAAAAAAGCAAGGTCCAATTTGACTTTAAAAGTATGAGTTCATAGCCATACTTATGTAAAAATTTTCAATCATAATAACCTTGGTTCCTATTAGTGAGCTGATCATTCAGCAGTGTGGAAGAAATTTGTAATTTTTAAGTTAGTATACTGTTTTGCTTTTTTTCAGCAACATCTCTACTTCTCATACAGCGTATGGGCACCTAACATCGAACCGGATATCGAAGGTGCATTCATATCACAGTCTCCTATACGTGCTGTGAATGAAGGTCCCTTTAACCAGGTGCCTATCATGACTGGCGTGACCTCCGCTGAGACAGGTGAGTGGTCGCAAATAAATTTCATGTGTTACTGCTTTATACGGTTTTAAAATCACCAAACTGCAAATATCTCTTAAGGGTTCAACGAAATGGCTTAGTTACTGAAATAAGAAGGTTTCTAACAATTTGTTCGTAATTCTTGTTATTAAAACAATTACAGTACAATTAAGGCAACTACAGTAAAAAATGAAAGCCGTGAGTAATTCGCAGAGAGGAAGCGTCTGTAAAATGTAATTTACGAACATGTTAGAACTGAGCGTTGTACTATTTGCAGTGTGCCACTAGGTATGTGCCAGCGTGTGTTGAAAAACTCGCTGTGTTGAAAAATAACAAAGGTACATAAGGTACGATAGCTACTTCGTTGTTTGCTGTAATAATATTTTTCCTTTTAGGTGCTGATATTGTAAATAGGTCAGACCTTGTAACTAACCTTAATAAAACTTTCGAAAAAGTGGTGGGACCTTGTCTACATTTGTCGACGATAGAAGAGCAGACGCAAGCAGCAGACAAGCTTAGGAACTTCTATTTTGGAAACGAAACTATCACTACCGATCATCCGGAACCTTTAGTTCACGTAAGTAAAGAATACTGTTGAGCTAATTTTTCAGTGTAGATGCTACGCAGTAGGAATTCTATGTAGATTATAATGTTATCAACTGAAACAATGTATTTTCTTAACCAATCCGAGCTTGTGCTCCGTCTCTAACGACCTCGATGTGGACGAGAAGTTAAACCCAATCTTCATTCCTTCCCTCCCTACCATAGGTATTAGACATATTCAGGTAGGTCACGTTGGTATTTAGAGCTAGGTGTAAGTAAAACGACAATTTCAGCTGCAGGACAAGGAGAAGAATTTTTTTGTCTTCAGGATACGAGGTTACCAACGAACCTTCAGCTTGGTGGAGTAGAGCTATGTTGAGCGTCAAAGTTATCGCTCTAATTGAAAAGACTAACACGTTTACATTTTTAAAATCTAAAATGGATGTTCTGTTCAGAAATAGGTGTAACGTTCACAACACTCCAAAATTTAGGCAGAATACGAAACATCTGGATCTGTTAAGTCTGAGATCTCTTTTGTCTCTACAGGAATTTTAATAAAAATATTAACCCACATTGTTTCATGACAATTAGGAGGTTTACCAATTTTCTTTGAGACTTGCAAATCTCCGTTTTCATGTTTATACCGCATGTACTTTTTTTATATTCTTATTAATGCAGTACTGCAGAATCGGACCACCTCATAATAAATGATTTTAGGTTACTGCAGATATAGTGAAGAAGTCATTAAACTTGAGTCTGCTATTTCGTGACCTGGGATGTTCATGTTTGTGTTTTGCGTGATGCGGCGGGGGAAGGAGGGCTGGTGTTGGGGGGTGAGGGTACGTCGGACATGGACTGAATACTGTAAACAAGTTAAGATGGATGTAAGCTGCAGTAGCTACGCACATTTATAGAGACCGGAAATGGATCGATTACAAAATGCAGTAAACTAAAATTTAGAAGCACAGAGCTACTTTAAACCACAAAACTAAACAGATTAGGTTACGTAGCAGCCAGTATAGATGTGTAATGTCACAACAGGAGCCCAAAAATTATGAAGCGATGCGGGCTGACCATGTACCCTTTATTTACACAGGTCTTTCTACACATTCGTCAAATTTTTTCATAATGTTCCATCATCCACCTGATCTTTATCTACTCCCTCCTCCGTTCCCGTTGTTTTGACTTGAGTTTTCTTTACATACATTCCTTTCCCTTTTCAGCCTTTCCTTTTTTGCTTAGTACTTGATTCTGATCTGACCTCTCGAAGTTCTTTTCTTTATTTTTTCTATAATCTATAATTGGGGAGAAGAGGAGTTTGTGGCATAACTTGACAAGCAGAAGGGACCGGTTGGTAGGACATGTTCTGAGGCATCAAGGGATCACAAATTTAGCATTGCAGGGCAGCGTGGAGGGTAAAAATCGTAGAGGGAGACCAAGAGATGAATACACTAAGCAGATTCAGAAGGATGTAGGTTGCAGTAAGTAGTGGGAGATGAAGAGGCTTGTACAGGATAGAGTAGCATGGAGAGCTGCATCAAACCAGTCTCAGGACTGAAGACAACAACAACAACAACAATCTTGTCCATAGTCATGCGCGTTTTGTTTTCGTCTTGTAGCTAGTTCTGTTTTGCCATTTTGTGCTTTCTGTCAATAACATGTATTGTACATCTGAATCCTTATTACCATGCTACATTTACTGCTTTTTGTATTTGATGTTTCACGAATAAAATTTAGCATTTCTTGTGTTTCTGAGGAATTACCTTTAGGCGTAGTGTATTTATCTAGTAATTCCTCTGCAGCCTTCGCTATTTGGTCTCAAACCTCACGGTTCATATTGTTTGTATTTGTCTCCCTATTTCAGTCAGTCGGTTGCTAACACTCTCTTTGAGGCTCCGCACAATCTCGGATTATTTCAATTTATCCAGGTCCCATCTCCTTAATTTTCTATCTTGCAACAATTTCAGCTTCAGTATATAACAAATAATTTATGATCAGAGTCCACTTCCTCTAGTAAAAAATCTTTCCAGTATAAATTTTGAAATATCTTACCATTTTATAATATGTGTGAACCGTTCGCTCTCCACAGGTTTCATCCAATGCAAACAATATTTTTTCGTGGTTTTTAAACAAATGGTTTTGCGAATGATGAGACTGCATCTTGCAGGCAGCTTCCCCTTTCTTTCATTTTCCCCAGTGTATGTTTTCCTTTAATTTTCACTTTTATTGTTTTACCCACTAGCGAGTTCTATTCTTCTACGCCAACAATATTTTCGTCTTCCTTAACATAATCTTTTTTTCATCGTCTATTGAGTCAGACATGTATATTTGTTTTATTATGGTGAGTTGTGTATTTGTCTCTATCTTGACTAAGGTAATCCGTTCACTATGCTATTCATAGTAATTTTGTATTGATAAGTCTATAGTTATCCGACCAGGAATCCTATGCTTCCAGCCACCATACCTCATGAATTTACTCTATGGCTACAATCAGAGTTTCCCTTTCAAGTCCTCCAATCCTCCAGGACGATCAAGGGGGTCGAATATTACACGCTTTGAGTGGTAAAAAGAATTATTTCCTCCTGACCACATTCCCTTGAATAGATGGCGGATGGAGATCCGAATGATAGTTTACTCCCCATCTAGAATTTTTTGCCCAAGATCGCCAAGCAGTAGAAGAATAGATTACATGTACTTTTCGTTCCAATTGATCAACTGTGAGGATATCATCCAGGACGTAGAATATGCGAGAAGAACAAGAATTTATAATAAATATTTACAATGAGAAACAAATATGAGTATGCTAATGTACAGATCCAAAGTGGAATGATTGTCATGGATGTGGAATGAGTCAAAAACTTTTTAAACACGTTTTCATATATGAGTTAATGAACACTGAATAGAAGAATCATTTTACAACACTTATCTACAATGATCGCATTACTGCACTGAATTTATACAGAAGTCAGATTGTACTAATATTCGCATTATTTTATATTATTAGTAACATACACGCTTACACGCACACACACACACACACACACACACACACACACACACACACACACACTGATACCCACACATCGGTACCTCTACTAAGAAATTCATCAGTGTAGAGGAAGGAGTTGGTCACTAATAAAATCTTTAGGCTCGTCTTATAATGAACTTTATTGGTAGTTAAACTGTTTATAAATGCTGGCAAGTTATTGAAAATGTGTGTTCCTGAATGACAGAAACCTTTTTGGACCAAAGTAAGTCACTTAAAATCTTTATGAAGATTATTCTTTTATTTCGTATTGATTCTATGAACTGAGCTGTTGGTTTGAAAAAACATATACTTTTAATGACAAATTTCATCATGGAATAAATATATTGGGAAGCAGCAGCCTCCCTAACTAGGCCTCTACAGAATGTTATTGAGTTCACACCACAAACATTTCTTATTACACGTTTCTGTACCTGGAAAAAGTTAGCTTGGCTTGATGATTTACCCCAAAAAATAATGTCATACGACATCAAGGAATGATGAAGGGTGTGTTGGCTTTTTCATTTTTATATACCATATGTCTGAAAATATCAACAGTCTAAATAGAGATTTGTGTAGATGCTTGAGCAGTTCGGTGGTGTGCTCCTTCCAGTTCAGTTTACTGTCAAGCTGTAATTCCAAGAATTTAACAATATTCATGTCTTCTACTTGTTTGTCCACATATCTTAGATATATGCTGGTAGGAAACATCTTAAAAGCCCTGAACTGCATGTAGTGTGCTTTTTCAAAGTTTAGTAACAAAGAACTGGCTAGGAGCCATTTATTAATGTCCATGAAAATTTCATTAACAGATCTTTCAGAGAGTACACTTGATTTGCTGTCTGTTGCTATGTTTGTATCATTTACAAACAAAACAAACTTGGCTTCGGGTAAAATTACGGATGAAGAGTCATTGGTATATACAAGAAAAAATAAGGGCCCTAAGGTGGAGCCTTGTGGGATGTCACAGGTAACTTGTTCCTGGTTGGATGATGCCTGATAGCTTATTACTGTCTCTTTCGTAATGGCACCCTTTGTTTCTTGTCGAAGATATGCTATCACATTTTGCAGCATTTCCTGTTATACAGTAATATTCTAATTTACTTAACAGATATGGGGATTTATACATCAAGGGCCTTCAACAGATCACAAAATATATCAGTAGCTCATAATTTATTGCATAATGAATAAAGTACATATTCGCTGTATGCGTAGATAGCCTTCTCAGTATTATAACTCTCTAGCAATCCGAACTCAGACCTGGACGATATGTTCTTTGTTGTCAGATGGTTAAGAAGCTGACTGTATGATGTTGTTCTTGTTGGTGGTGGTGGTAGTGTAGTGATCTCCACTCTAAAGGCTGATTTGATGTAGCTCCTCATCTCCGAGTAAGTACTGCAACCTACAACCTTTTGAATCTGCTTTATATATTCATCTCTTGGTCTCCCTCTACGATTTTTACCCTCAACGCTTCCCTCCAACACTAAATTGGTGATGATGCCTCAGAACGTGTCCTCCTAACCGATCCCTTCTTTTAGTCAAGCTCTGCCAAAAATTCCTCTTCTCCCAGTACTCTTCAGAACCTCCTCATTAGTTATGTGATCAACCCATCTAAACTTAAGCCTTCTTCTGTAACTCCACATTTCAAAAGCTTCTATTCTCTTCCTGTGTAAACGGTTTATCGTCCATGTTTTACTTCCATATAGAGCTACACTCCATACAAATACTTTCAGGAAAGACTTCCTGATGCTTAAATCTCGATGTTAACAAATGTCTCTTCTTGAGAATCGCTTTCCTTACCATTGCCAGTCTACATTTTATATCCTCTCTACTTTTACCATCATCAGTTATTTTGCTGCCCAGATAGCAAAATTCATCTACTACTTTGTGTCTCATTTCCTAATCTAATTCCCCCAGCATCACCTGATTTAATTAGATACATTCCATTATCCTCGTTTTGCTTTTGTTGATGTTCATCTTATATCTTCCTTTCTAGAGACTGTCCATTACGTTTAACTGCTCTTACAAGTCCTTTGCTGTCTCTGACAGAATTACAGTATCGTCGGCAAGTCTCAAGAGTTTTATTTATTCCCCATGGAGTTTAAATCCTACTACAAATTTTTCTTTTGTTTCATTTACTGCTTGCTCAGTATACAGATTGAATAACATCGGTGATAGGCTACTACCCTGTCTCACCTCCTTCTCAACCACTGCTTCCCCTTCGTGCCCCTCGACTCTTATAACTGCCATCTGGTTTCTGTACAAATTGTAAAGAGGCTTTCGCTCCCTGTATTTTACCCCTGCCGCATCCATAATTTGAAAGAGAGTATTCCAGTCAACATTGTCAAAACCTTTCTCTAAGTCTACAAATGCTGTAAACGTAGGTTTGCCTTTCCTTGTGCTATCTTGTAAGATAAGTCATAGGATCAGTATTGCCTCACGTGTTCCCATATTTCTACGAAATCCAAACTTATCTCAGCGAGAACGGCTTCATTACACTGATAGTTCGGTAATTTTCACACCTGTCAGCACCTGCTTTGTTTGGAATTGGAATTATTATATTCTTCTTTATATCTGAGGATATTTCGTCTGTCTCATACAGCTTGCTCACCAGATGAAAGAGTTTCGACATGGCTGGCTCTCCCAAGGATTTCAGTGGTATATTACTTTTTCTAAAATTTTTGAGAATGGTAGCAAAAGTAAAATTGGATGGAAACTTAACGTTATTTATTTACCTCCTTTTTTAAACAACGGCTTAATTTTGATATATTTCAAAATCCACGAAATATTCCACTGGTATACGACTGGTTGCACTGATAACTTAATATGTAACTAAACTCAGAAGCAGATTCTTTAATTAGCTTTGTTGATATTTCATGGTAACGATTACAGTTTTCTGATTTTAAAGATTTTATGATAGACGTTACTTCTGCTTGGGTAGTAAGGCTCATATTCGTGTTAGTGAAGTGATATGCACTGTCTGGGGTGAGATGCTCCATGGTAGTATCTACTGAACCTGATAGCTCCATCTTTTGAGTAACAGTTATGAAATGTATTTAAAAGTTTTGCAACGCTGCAGACATCTGTTACCAATGTATGATTTACTCTTAATGTTATTTGCCCCTCTTCATGTCTGCTTCCACCAGTCTCCTTCTTCACCATATTGTGTTGATCTTTTCCTTGTATTGTATTTGCTTTGACGTCTGTATTATTAACTTTAATATTTTGCAGTACGTCTGGTAACGTCCTATAGTATCAACATCGGAGCTGTTTCTTACTGGAAGATAGAATTTCCTATTTATTTTATACGATAGCATTAATCTTTGGGTAATCCATGCTTCATTTGTAAACTTTAGTCTAATCTGGGTTACTTTTTGGGGAAAATAGCGTTCAGATAAGTTAAGTATTTTGTTAAGAAGAGTGTTGTATATATCATTAACGCTATTAGCGCCGTATATATCACTCTAGTTCACGTCTTTGAGGATTGTCCGAAAATAATGAATTTTCGGTTTACCAATCAGTCTCTTGCATTCAGATGTAATAGATTTTATGTCCTGTTCATTGTGAAGATTTAACAACAGGAAATGTATGTCATGGTCTGGATGACGACTGAATATTAGTTTTGTAATATAATTTTGTTCATAAGACCTTTCTATAAGGATACTATCAGTGGCTGTTGGTGAACAATTAAGTGCCTTAGTTGGAAAGCTTTCAGTAGGAATTAAGTCGAATGATAGTGCTGTGACTCAAATAGATTCTTGCTCGGAGAGGTTTTAAGAAAATCTACGTTAAAGTTACCAACAAAAATTACTTCGTTTTTGTTGTTACATAGGCCACTAGAGCTTTAAGGTGATATACGAGCTGATTAAAATTACCTACAGATGATATATACTTACTGTTATGAAGGGTATATTATGAAATGCTACTTCCGTTGCAAATGCTTCCATATACTGCTCTAGGTAAAATTTATGAATGTCAGTGTTCTTAAATTTATCACAATTCCTACTGAATGTTGCAATTTCTTCTTCTGGAAGTGCATGAGGACCGTATCAACTTGGGCGCTGGTATTTACTACCTTTTAGGTTTCGTGGATATCTTCGCTACATGAAAATCAGCACAGAAATGTGGATTTTAATCAACGATTTTGGGGTACATTATGAAAATCAGAAATTATGTCTGTTATCCATTTTCCAGCAAAATTATTAAAATTAACATTTTTAGCGCCCAGCAACATTTCAACGACTTACCACTATATAAAGCTCTGCTGCACTGTCGTACTTAGGGACCACAATACGCACCTTAGACTGTGGTATACAATTCAGTATACTTATGTAACAAATATCTCATGGTTGCAGCTTGATGTAGATTTAAATTTCTTCAACCCCACTGATGTGATGGTCAGAAGAATAACGGAAGTAACTAACTTGTCAGTCTACTATTACGAGTTCGACTATCATTCGGATGACACCTTCGTTAACGAATTTGGTAAGTCAAAAAAGCTACATTCTAAGATTAATACTCAAAAAGTTGAGAACCATATGTTCTTCAATATTCATAGAATTATGAAAAATTAATTGGATTATTGTTAATTAAGAAGAAGCTTTTGGAATGCTATTTTTTGTGAAGCAAAAAGCAGATATTATGGTTGAATATTATACTAAAGGATAACCTATAGATGAAGAAAGAAGTCCTGAAGCTTGAAAACTGTTAAAGAATGCAACACAAACATAATGAAGCGAATGCAAATGTAATAGTTAATCATTTAAACAGGACAAACAGTAATTTCAGAACTAAAATAAGTTCCTTGTAAATAGTTTTGAAACAGAAAACAGCTGCAGTTCAAATACTGAAGGATCTACACAATAAACGGCATACTGCAAAATTTAGCGTATGCCTTTTCAAGTGCAAAACTGAAAAATGTAGTTTCCTGTGACTACGGATATAACACTTTGTAGATATCTGAAATGTAATGAGCATGTAGGCTCAGTCGTGGGTAGTGCAGTGGTATACTACTGTTTATTGGTGGAATACTGCGGAACTGCAATCAGTCTACAAAGGAGATTGCTTAAAAATCACTCGTGTAGCCCATCCTAGACTACTGCTCTCAAGTGTGTGGGGCCAAATAGGACTAATAGTGCACAATGAACGAATGGTCACATGTTTATCTGACCCGTGGGAGAGTGTCACAAAGATGGTACAGAAACTGAACTGCCAGACTCTTCGGGACAGAGCTAAACTGTCTCGAGAAACCCTGTTCCCATGGTTTCAGGAACCAATTTTAACGCTTGAATACTCACAATGGTGACATAGGTAACCCAGCGATTTTCTTTTGCTATGTTGTTGCTCGTACGGGTTGTCCACAGACATGAATTTGTATAGCTTCGAATGACACTTTAAAGGTCAGTATTACACCATTGTTGATTGAATGTGGCAGTTGTTAGGGAGTATAAAAATAAGTTTATCCACATTTTGTGCTCTGGTTGACAATTTTCCCGCATGCGACTATTGGTGTTACCATTTCCGTTTCTATTTTGATAGGTAAGCTATTTTTTAAGTGCTTTATGTCTATAGTATTAGTTTTATATTAAATATTGTGTAATATGTTTCACAATGAATTTATATTTCTATTCATTTTTACATTTACTTTAAATCTTCATGGTCACGATTATTGGTAATATTCGAATGGCTGCACCAAATTAAATGTGGAATGTTGAGAAAATTTCAGGTCCAACAGCATTGTTGGCCTGGTCTGATAAACTTAGTGATGCAGAGGAGGAACATAAGACCACAAAATGGCTGAAGCAGAAGCCCCCAAACAACATACGTACTCACGCACACAATATACTCATACACTCCTGGAAATTGAAATAAGAACACCGTGAATTCATTGTCCCAGGAAGGGGAAACTTTATTGACACATTCCTGGGGTGAGATACATCACATGTTCACACTGACAGAACCACAGGCACATAGACACAGGCAACAGAGCATGCACAATGTCGGCACTAGTACAGTGTATATCCACCTTTCGCAGCAATGCAGGCTGCTATTCTCCCATGGAGACGATCGTAGAGATGCTGGATGTAGTCCTGTGGAACGGCTTGCCATGCCATTTCCACCTGGCGCCTCAGTTGGACCAGCGTTCGTGCTGGACGTGCAGACCGCGTGAGACGACGCTTCATCCAGTCCCAAACATGCTCAATGGGGGACATATCCGGAGATCTTGCTGGCCAGGGTAGTTGACTTACACCTTCTAGAGCACGTTGGGTGGCACGGGATACATGCGGACGTGCATTGTCCTGTTGGAACAGCAAGTTCCCTTGCCGGTCTAGGAATGGTAGAACGATGGGTTCGATGACGGTTTGGATGTACCGTGCACTATTCAGTGTCCCCTCGACGATCACGAGTGGTGTACGGCCAGTGTAGGAGATCGCTCCCCACACCATGATGCCGGGTGTTGGCCCTGTGTGCCTCGGTCGTATGCAGTCCTGATTGTGGCGCTCACCTGCACGGCGCCGAACACGCATACGACCATCATTGGCACCAAGGCAGAAGCGACTCTCATCGCTGAAGACGACACGTCTCCATTCGTCCCTCCATTCACGCCTGTCGCGACACCACTGGAGGCGGGCTGCACGATGTTGGGGCGTGAGCGGAAGACGGCCTAACGGTGTGCGGGACTGTAGCCCAGCTTCATGGAGACGGTTGCGAATGGTCCTCGCCGATACCCCAGGAGCAACAGTGTCCCTAATTTGCTGGGAAGTGGCGGTGCGGTCCCCTACGGCACTGCGTAGGATCCTACGGTCTTGGCGTGCATCCGTGCGTCGCTGCGGTCCGGTCCCAGGTCGACGGGCACGTGCACCTTCCGCCGACCACTGGCGACAACATCGATGTACTGTGGAGACCTCACGCCCCACGTGTTGAGCAATTCGGCGGTACGTCCACCCGGCCTCCCGCATGCCCACTATACGCCCTAGCTCGAAGTCCGTCAACTGCACATACGGTTCACGTCCACGCTGTCGCGGCATGCTACCAGTGTTAAAGACTGCGATGGAGCTCCGTATGCCACGGCAAACTGGCTGACACTGACGGCGGCGGTGCACAAATGCTGCGCAGCTAGCGCCATTCGACGGCCAACACCGCGGTTCCTGGTGTGTCCGCTGTGCCGTGCGTGTGATCATTGCTTGTACAGCCCTCTCGCAGTGTCCGGAGCAAGTATGGTGGGTCTGACACACCGGTGTCAATGTGTTCTTTTTTCCATTTCCAGGAGTGTACATCCGCGTGGACTGTGAAGCAGAGCCTGAGAAATACGTTCTTAAGCTGGTCTCCTTCAGCTTTTCTTTAAGGACAATGTCATTAGAATAGAAACTAGTTCCACAAATTGTCATGCAAAAAGAGACAACCAGAGCTGCAGTGTTTCGCAACACAATCTAAAAATGAATTGCTGTCCCACTACAGGATGAAAAGTATTTAAACTGACAAACTCTGGGAGGTTGTAGGGGACATCAACAGAAATATTTTTCCCTAATGTCATTTTTTCCTATGATGAGTATTTAAACCGGTAGAGGAAGACTTCTCTGGCGGCAAATTAATTAAACCAACAAACACTTTTCCATTTTTTTATGACCAAGAGATAACACATTAACACAATTTCAGTTACAGTACATTTTCAAAAATTCCTCTATTGACACGTAAATAAAGGTTACACCGTCGGATCATGTTCTGTCTGACACGGGCAAAAACCTCAGAAGTATCCAGAACTGTTCCTGCTGCTGCTATTATCCGGGCAACCAGGTCCTCCTCTGATGCAACAGGAGTAGCGTAAACAAGGTTGCGCATCTCTCCCCACACAAAAAAGTCCAGAGGGGACATATCTGGGGATCGAGCAAGTCATGGTACAGGACCACCTCTGCCAAACCACGTTTCTGGGAACCGTCGGTCCAGGAATCGACGCACACGACGACTGACCCGTCGTGTTGGAGCCACATGCATTGTCTTGTAGCAATTCTGGCAATGCTCTGGCGAGAAAATTGTAATAGTGCCTGCCATTTAATGGCCTAGGTAGCAGATACGGACCAATTAAACAGTCCCCAACAACACCGACCCACACATTAACGAAGAACCGCACTTGATGAGAGCTAGTAGCCGGCCGGAGTGGCCGTGCGGTTCTAGGCGCTCCAGTCTGGAGCCGAGCGACCGCTACGGTCTCAGGTTCTAATCCTGCCTCGGGCATGGATGTGTGTGATGTCCTTAGGTTAGTTATGTTTAAGTAGTTCTAAGTTCTAGGGGACTGATGACCACAGCAGTTAAGTCCCATAGTGCTCAGAGCCATTTGAACCATTTTTGAGTGCTAGTAACTGTGGCGTGTGGGTTATCCTCACTCCAAACATGCGAATTGTGCATGTTGAAGACTCCATCACGCCCGAACGTTGCTTCATCGGTAAGCAACACAGAGGATGGAAATGTAGGATGCATTTCACACTGTTCTAGGTACCACTGTGAAAACTGTGCTCTGGGTGGATAATCAACTGGTTCCAGTTTGTGGACACGCTGTAAGTGAAATGGACGTAACAATTGCTCTCGAAGGACTGTTCTTACATTCGTCTGATTCGTCCCCATGTTACGTGCAATTGCACGAGTGCTGATTGAAGGATCCCGCTCCACATGCTGCAAGACAGCTTCCTCAAATTGCAGCGTTCTTACCGTACGACGGCGTTCCTGTCCAGGTAATCTACTAAATGAGCCGGTCTCACGCAGACCTTGCTACACAGCAGCAAAGGTCGTATGGATTAGGATATTGTTGTTGATTAACCCGCTATGCTGCTCGTCAGTGTACTGCATATCAGTGTACTCACTCCAGGTGTATCGCTCCATTAGTAAACAGAGACAATACACTACTACATTGGTGGACAGCAGTTGCCTACAACTGAAGAGCGTAGTACGCCCTCTAACAACTGAGATCGTAATACGGCCTCTAACAACTGAAGAGTGTAATACGGTCTCCACCGGTTTAAATAATCCTCATAGGAAAAAATGACATTAGGGAAAAATATTTGTTTTGATGTCCCCTACAACCTCCCAGAGTTCGTCGGTTTAAATACTTTTCACCCTGTATACCCAGCCCGCTGGAGTTATGCAGTTTTCACAAATATTTACATAGAAACGGTTGGCAGGGATCGAGATGCCCGTAGTAAGGATGAAACAGATATCACAGCATTGTTGGATTTAATGTATCTGATGGGAACAGTGAGGTAATCTAGGAAAGACACTCATCAAATGTGAGACAATTCCAAAGGCTATGACCTAGAATCACATTACTTATCACTGACTGAGCAAAGATTCCGCTTTCTTCTACGATGCTTATATTTCGAAGAAACTTGAGAAAGGAAACGGGTAAATTAGCTTCCATATGAGAAGAGTTTGAAATAATACTACATAATTTCCAGGAATACTTCTCGCCAAGTGAATACCTTACTGTAGATTAACAGCTGTTAGTGTTTAGCGTTAACTGTCCTTTGTGGCAGTTCGTACTTAGCAAACCTACTAAGTACAGGTTAACAATATTTGTTGTAGCTGACGCTAAGACAGCATAAGTAGGAAATTTAGAAACCAATGTTGATTTGCTGCCCGATGAACCTTATATACAAATCAATAACCCACGTGATGTTTTAATAAGAATGGAGCAGCGAAGTCCGGACACTAATAGAGATGTAACTGCCGATAACCGGTTTTCGTCGTATTCTCTTACTGAAAGTCTTAAAGATAAGGTCTTGCTTACGTGGGAATACTTCTCCAAAATAAAAGCAAATAACTCTGGAGTGTCTTCCAAATAAACAAAGAACAGAGAAATCTTGAATTTTAAACTTTCAAAAGGCAAGACACTTGTTTCATACATTCCTAAGAAGAATTAAGCTGTCCTTGTAATTAATACAATGTACCGTGACGATGTTACCGATAGCAATACAGAGGATGCAAAAAAAAAAAAAAAAAACATGAGATCAAAACATTGTACATGACAAAAGTTGATGTGGACTTGGTTGACTAGCTGTCTCAAAATAATGATGTCGTTCGATATACAAGAGGTTGGCCTATGATAGCCCTCTACAGTCTACTAATCTTAGCTGTAGTACATACATCCTGAATTTATATATTCAGTGAAAATGAAACTAAAGCACCGAAGAGAAATACTTTCATAACCTATCTTGCTTGGGAACGTATAAAGACCAAGACAGAAAGGAGATGTTAAGTGCCACGGGTTCCGTAGGAGATCAGTTGGCGTGGACTTTTACTGTTTGGAATGGAAGAGACTGTAAACAGGTCGCAAGAGGAAAAAAAGGGGAAGATGTTATGAGTGTGGTAGATCACGGGACAAATCAACCAGGAAGTGATGTGTTAGGTGGGGTAAGTGGACCTATCCTGATCATCTGAAGAAATTTTGTGTCAATTGCTTGGACAGTGCAGTCTGAAATACTACATGTTAACTGAATCTTCCGTCGATTCTTGGTAGAACAACATTATAATAAATTAAAAGCACCAGTTTGCTTTTGTTATACAGTATTACTTTTACTGTGTCAACCGGTTTTCGGCATACAAGGCCATCTTCAGACATTTACTGACTATTATCACCAAAGAAGTTACAATGTCTGTAAACAACATTGGAAGAGAAGTTACACGTCTAGATTGAAGCAGTGCCATACAGTAAGTAACATATTTAACAGTGTGGTGGTAATGGAATGAAAAAGTAAAAAATTGAACAGACGTGTAACTTCTCTTCCAATGTTGTTTACAAACATTGTATCTTCTTTGGTGACAATACTCAGTAAATATCTGAAGATGGCCTTATAAGCCGAAAACTGGTTAACACAGTAAAAGTAATATTGTAGAACAAAAGCAAACTGGTGCTTTTCATTTATTATTGAAATAGTACACGTGTCAGGAAGTAATTTCGGAAATATTGGTTCAATGGTTGTATTAGTGAGGCTCATATTGAGGTATTGCAAGGTATCGCTCACAAACTACCCTCACTATTCAATTTTGCTGTATTATAACTTCACTTTTGTTTGTTTTCATTAAAATAGTTAGTGTGTGAATATTACAATAAATATAGTGCACTCAAGTGTGGCTTTGGAATACTGTCTTTGGAATTCTGAAGGTATCAGGGGTAAATATAGGGAGCGAAAGACTATTTAGAACTTGTACAGAAACCAGACGGCACTTACACCAACTGAGGGGCATGAAAGGGAAATACTGGTTGAGAAAGGAGTGAGACAGGCTTTTAGCCTATCCCTGATGTTCAAGCTGTCATGGAGCAAGCAGTAAAGGAAACTAAAGAAAAATGTGGAGTAGGAATTGAAATTCAGAGAGCAGAAATAAAAACTGCAAGAAGTCAAGGCGTGTTTTATCGCCATCATTATATAGGTAGGTGATCGTCCACCCTTTGATCCACACAATAACTTGATTTATGGTGGCGGGGAAATAAGTATCCTCAGAATGAATAAAAGTCCATGGTTCAATTGTGTCCGCTGGACGCTGAGGTAGCAGGCAACGAACTGTCGACCCAGTTTGCAGACGTCTGTGGTGGCAGCACAAATCAGGTGGTGGGCATCGTCATCCACGAGGTGGGAAATTGAACAAAGCGGAGTGTCCAACAGTCCGATTGCATGAAGACGTTGATTTGTGGCGAATTTACCACATGCGACATTTACCATGCTGCCTGGACGCTATATGGAAGGAAACGCTGGTGGACATGGCGCCAAACTGAGGACCACCGCATCGATGGATGTTTGAGTTAGACGTTGTTGTGGATATGTAACGAAGCAGTAGGGTGAAGAATTCTTTGGTTCGAGGAAGGCACGTGCACAAAGACGCCGCTCGGACTCACACATTGACAAGGTCGAGGCCCCCTGCCCGTGGGGGAAGGGTGAATGTTTCACAGCAGACCTTAAAGAGCATACCAGCCGTAAGAATGTGTCCGAACGCGGCCTAGAGGCTGCGTCCAATAGTTGATGACAATGGGAGTACCTGCTCGATGTGGACCGTTATGGACGCCACATGTTGATTGAGATATTTGACGCGTTGTAAGGAATCCAGTCAGTGGAGGAGATTTTGTCGCACTGCCTGCAGATAATTTGGAGAGTGCGCCGAATATTGATGGCAGCGGAGTGGCGTACGGTTGGGGTGAAGATGATATCAAGTACCGTAGTTTCTGTATACATGGGAGAGGTGCTAAGTCGTCGTGTTAGAGGCCACGTCCAATAGACATCGACGAGGATTTTGCACATTCATGTTACTGCCCACTGCAGTTCCGTACATTGATATCAAATTAGGAACCATATGTGTTTCATTCCGTTAGTGGACTAAGAAGAGGAGGTCGTTGCATACGCATGACACTGAAAAGTGTGCTGTCGCAAAGTGAGACCAGAAAGGTGGGTTGTCAGGCTCCCAGTGAGGGGCTCCAGTGCTATGGTACAGAGTAGTGTCGAAAGTGGGCAACCCTGCCTATTGGAACACCGGATGTTACTGGTCCCACCACACGGCCATTGATCTGATTTGGCGCTGCTGTACAGGCGCCGGATGGTATTGATAAAAGGGGTTGGAAAATCCATTTGGCTCTTTACTGAGAACAGAAAACGCACGTTGTCGAATGAACTGTCAAAATCAATGGCAACCACCGTGGTTCAGAGTCTGCACGCCGCTGCCAGTCCAAGTAAATCACGACATTCTTCTGTGGCTGTCTGTACTCGTATATTAACTGAGCTACCCGGAGTTATCTGTTCTGAGAATAGAATTCTAGACAGTATCTTGCAGCAAAGAGTCACCAGGGGTAGTGTAAAAATTTTATAGTCTATTTTAAGCAGAGTCAGGGGACCGTAATGTGCTGTCATCACCCCCAGGGTCGGTTTGTGGATAGATATAATAATTTACATGACAAAGGATGGCGGTACGCCGTTCCCCATCGTCAACAGCTCAAGAAACATTGTCGTCCACTTCGACGCCGTTTGTGGAAAGAAGGCGCGATAAGGTTCTAGTTGCAAGCCGTCGACACCAGGTGACTTATTCAAAGCTCCTTCGTTGAGTACATCGTGGACTTAGTCGCACATAACTGGCTCCATCAGCTCATCCGCCTCATCGCCGGCGAGGGTGCGAGTGATGTCTGATAACCCAGTCTCCTCAGCGTGGTTGTTGGTAGTCTTCTCCTTGTGCATTGTGCTGTAGTGGTCTACAAAGACATTGAATATTTGGGCCCGGAAAGTGACGTGTTGGGCGCAACAGGTGTAGATCTCGGTGACGAGTCGTTGTCGTCGGTGTTTCCTACCAGGGGCGATATGACGCGTGCTGTCTTGTTCCTGTTCCTCCAAATCTCTACATCGGGTCCGCGCCATTGCCCCTGGCAGTCTATGGCGCGTCAGCGTTACAATTTGTGCCTTAGTCCTGCTGCGTTCCTTATGAGCTTCAAGTGTGGGTGGCTAGGCGTCAGGGTCGCGAAGAATGATGTAGAAGTAGTCGGTAGTATGCCGGCCTTATGCAGTTACTTCCTTGCCATATTGAGTCAACGTGAATAGCAGGTTTGGCACATTCCAGCCACCAAGTGAAGGTTATGCAGTAATTAGGTAAACGACGTTCACAGGTGACCCATGTCTAGGTAACACGTTGGAAGACATTGAGGTGGGAGGTGTTTAGCTTGCACGATGCACGACTGCGGCAGACCACTTGTTGCTGGAGGAGAATATTGCAGATGTAGGCATAGTGGTCCGAAAACGCCAAGGGCCAAAGTTATGCACCTTGGAGTGCAGGTGTGAGGCATAAATCCCGTCAAGGCGACTCGCGGAGTGACTCGTTTGGTAGGTATGTCCAGGTGCGTCACCATGGCGAACTTCCGAAGTGTCGCGGAGCAACAGAACATAGACGACAAGGTGCAGCTTTTGACAAGTGTTGTAGTGGGGCATATGATCTTCAGGTTGCAGGACACAACTACCAGCAAGTAGTGACCACAGTGCCCAAGAAATAAAGGGGCGATTTGTTCTGCAACAGAAGTGCGCTCTGTCGCGTCTGTGGGTGGAGTCTGATGGAGCGTAAATGTTGACAATACAGTCCCCATGACAGTGACTGGCATGCCTCTGTTGGACGGAAGGTAGATGATATTAGCGACCGGAACGACCTCTCGGACGTAGATGGCTGCACCAACTCCAAATAGCTAGTCGCTAGGAAAAGGAAAAGTGTTATATCCGGCGACTTCCGGAAGTGTGGCCAAGTGGACTTCCTGTAGTAGTGCAATGTCGACGTCCAATGCCCATATCATCTCTCGAACAAGTTGAATTTTCACACGGGGTCTAATGTTGTTGCTATTCGGTATATCTGGAATCGTGCCCCACTGTGGAGAGGAACTCCATCAGCGGAGGGTGAAGAAGGGCGAGGCAGTGGCGAGCTGTACCGTACGACACCTGACGGCGTTATCATCGACGTAACCAGGTTTCTGTCTCTGGTAACTCTGTCCCCAGTGTGTGCTTCGGGCCACCGTCGACGTCGTTACTCCACGCCATCGAGGACGCTATCGTTGTTCCACCTCGTCCGTAGGAGTGGAGGGCGTCTCAGCGGTAGTCATACCGGTGGAGTCCATTGTTTCAGGTGCACGCGGGCGAGTCGGCAGAATAGGTACTGACACAGCCAGAGCCAGAGCTGGCGTCACGTTGTCGTTATTCTTGTCGTCGTCGTGCACGTTCTCTGACGCCACTTCGGGTTAGACAACCTCTGGAGTGTCAGGGGGTGAGCTGCCTCGTTCCGAGGCCGTGCGGCGCCTCCTCTTGCGCCTTTTAGGCGAACGTTGTTTGCGTGTCCGTCTCTCTGTGTCGGGAGACGGGAGGGAGTCGCGGCAGTCTGGGAGGAAGGCCGTCGCGGGGACTATATGTGCTATAAGTGAAGGGACGCCCCTATCGTCGGCTGGGAGGGGATCGGAAGTCGTTGCTGTCGGCAGTGGCGCCGGAGTAGCGTCAGGATGTGAGCGTGATGCGGCGACCACGGCGGTATCCGTAGCAGCTCTAAGGCTCACCGGTACGTGGTCCGACGGATGATGGTCGGCGGGAGGAGATGAGAGCGCCGATGCGTAGGTGATCGGTAGAACCATCTCGGAGTCGGAGGCGACACAGTAGCGGCCGGCAGTTGCATTATGCGTCGCTGAAGACACTCAGACCTGAGACAGCCTTCTTTGCCGCACCCGAAACAGGTCTTGGGTTGGCTGTCGTACTTCAGCCATTCGAAAATGAAACATTAGTGGTAGTAATCTGCTACTATACGTTATATTTTTTAATCCAAAGTTGTTATAAATGATCACAGATTTTTTTTTATCTCCCAGCTGACCGACTAGGAACATATGATGACTTCAGTTCTTACCGTCTCTTTAATACAGCACTCCTTCATTTCCCTCTACGTTGCTTTCTCCTTTCTTTTCTTCAATGTGTTCCTACACTTCATAGTTTTTTCCCCTGACGTGTTATCCTACTAAATTCAGGACCTTAGTTGTAAACGACTTTCTTCAGAGGCTGTTAAAAAACATGGGAATACATGCTTGAAGCCGGCCAAAGTGGCCGAGTGGTTCTAGACGCTACGGTCTGGAACCGCGCGTCCGCTACGGTCGCAGGTACGAACCTACCTCGGGCATGGATGTGTGTGATGTTCTTAGGTTAGTTAGGTTTATTAGTTCTAAGTTCTAGGGGACTGATAACCTCTGAAGTTAAGTCCCGTAGTGCTCAGAGCCATTTGAACCATTTGAACATGCTTGAAAACAAATGCAGATGCTTGCTAAGCTGACATGTTGCGCTGCTGTATTTGATAACGAATGGTAAGCTGTGCAATGTCCTCAACACGTCGTGTCAGTCACAGTAAGAACGGTTTTGTGTGTAGTTTTGAGTGCATTACTTCGGAGATAAATGAATCTCAATTTCAGTATATTGCCACGAATTTTTAATCTGGAAACCCTAAATAGATTGTGCTTGTTCAATAATCATGGTGACATACAGTGGTTTATGTTTTGTATGTAGTAAAAATTATCTTAACAGCAACCATTTTAACAAACAGAAAATTGAAAATAAGAATGAATTAAAAAACATAAAATAAAAAGAATTTACTCAAGTTCCAAGTGAATAGCTTCGACCTATGTTACTAGATATGTTGCTGGCACATTTGGAATAACTTGAGGTTTGCCCACTAAGTACTACTACTAAACCTACTTCTAAACCTATTGTTGTTACGTTATTGTACATTGCCCACACTGGTGTGTGCGTGTGTGGGTGCCGCAGCATATATGAACTTCTCGTGATCTGTTGACGTTATTTTGATATCCAGAGCGTGCACTTCATCTTAAAGGCTGAAAGTTAAGCAGCTGCTCTTTAAATATTCTACGTGCAATCGTATTAATTGTAGTCCACAAGCTTTGGTCACTTACAATTGTTTGAAAATCCAGTCAAAATGTCTACAGTCTGTCTCGTCCTGAGAAAAGGGACAACTGGAAACGACATGATCGGCGGAGTCATCCTCTCCACATATGCAGATTAGTGTTTTACTACATCCCACTCGATGCAAATATTCGGGATATGGGCCGTGACCTGTTAACAGGTGCACCATGTCTGGAGTAGGGGCGATGTCACGTAGTTTGAACCAGTTTCTCATGCTTGGGAATATTGTAAACCCGCCTTGCATTGCTTCTGGTGTCCCAGTCAGACGTCGTACATCTAACTACCAGTCTCGTAAATGTCTTTTATCAGTAATACGAGTTCCTGTGATCTTGTACATACGATCATATTGTCCACCCCCCAACCAATACAGCGCTGCCGTGTAACGTACCACAATATCCATCGGACGTATCCCGAGAATCACTAGTAATCCTTCGACAGGTGTAGGGCGAAAGACACTGGTAAGCCTCTGAAGTAAGCTCCGCTGAATTCGTGTGGTAATTTTTTGTAGCTGCCCACACGCTAGCAGCGAAGCCAACAATGGCGTTGAAGACAGCTGTATAATATGACCGCACCACATGAGCAGTAATTTATAGTCAGAAGTACCAACACAGAAAATTATTTTAGCCAAAGCTCCGTAGGTGCATTATTTTAGCCACTTTCTGAGTGACAGATTTTACGTGTTCTAGAAAGTTCCTTTTCAGGTCTAGAAGAATGCCTAAATGCCCGCAAACAGTGCTGCACTTTACAGGGATTCCGTCAAGCGTCAGGGAGGGATCTCTGGCAAGAGAAAGTCTTCTCTTTAGAAGTACGTATATTTTTTAATGAAAAGATACAGTCAGTTAGTTGCCCTTGCACCAGTGCTGCACCTGAGGAAGCACACCATTCGTCTTTTCATCAAGTCTCGTCCTGGAGTCTGCAGACACAGCTTCTAGGATGTCACTTGCGTGTGCAACAACACTTTCAATAGCATCTGCCCCGTCTAACGGATGTGACTGGAGTTCAGTACTACGATGCCAGAACAATGGGCCACTTACAGAGTCTTGAGGACAGTCTTTGGTAACCTTTTTGATTGCCTTGCTCTGTCTTACAATCCACTGGACGCTACGTCCGCTACAATAATCAACAAAGCTCTAGTACAGACATTTGGTGCACCGACATCTCAGAGACATGAAAATGTCGCAGGTCAGCAAACATTATCGAATGCGCATGTTATGTCATTCATAAGTGAGACTGCATACTTCGCTGTTGAATTTTCTGCAATATGAAGAGCTCTGATAACCGCTTCATGTATTCGCTTCCCTTTTCTGTATCCTTATGGACACTGATTTAGGCCCGAGAGCTCCCTGCAACTGGTCACACAGCAGATGCTCCTGAACTTTGGCCAAGACGTTTAACAGGCAACTGGGTCTTAGGTTTTTCGGCGATACCAGATCTTTATCCTTTCCCTTCTTAATCACTACTGCTCTAGCTATTTTCCATATCGCCAGAATCCTACCATTTCGCAACGCCTCGTTCAGTAATGCTGCCAAATATGGCACTAGCAGTGGACCTACCTTTCGCACGACCTGACGGTAAACGCCATCCAGACCTAGTGACTTTTCAATTTTGGTCTCGGAAATTGCGATAGCAAGTTTTTCCTCTTTCCAGGTCATTGAGCCCTCCTCTTTATGAACTATAGACGTAACAGTAGGTTCCTTACACTTCTCAGTCAACAGTTTATCTGCCCTCCCCCATATGTCGAATTGCAGTTGCCTTCACAGAAACTAACCCCAGTGTACTTTTTAGTTTTCTGAAGCAGTGTTTTGCAGCGCATGTTAATTGTCCTGTGTTCATGGAGCCTCGCAATGCTCTCTGACTTCCCTAAAGCTCATTGATAAGCTCTTCTTCTTGATAAAGTTCTGGTCTCCAGAGCATTGTATCCTGACTTTTTACTATTTTCTTAGGGGCATAAATGTTCTGTGCTCTTTGTAACAGCTCAGTTAGTAACTGCGCACACAAGTCAACATGTACTGGAAGCGATGCCATTGGAGATTCTGCATTGTAGGCAACTAAGCCATCCTAATACGTTTTCCTGATGTCTAACCCAATCTTGCTTTCCTCCTCTTGTGTCTCTCTACTATTGCCACTTTCCCCTTCGATGACAACTGCTTTACGGTCATTGGATGTTAGTTACTGGATCACTTGCCAAATGTTAATCTTAGCTGCCCCCATGCGGTTTTGCTAAGTGGCGTCTGTGTTAATGGCTACACCTGTTCGTCCCTCTAATGTACTCAGCTGACCTTGGACGGAATGTTGGTGTTCCTATGGTGGGTCATTCCTTATCAAGCAAGTGAAATTGCTTGTTATATCAAGAGGTGTTTAACGAAGATGTACATCGCACAGAGGAAAAGGGACAACACATAATCTACTAAATCACAACACGGGTGGAACTTCGTGTTGAGTGATCGTGGCGGATGGTCATTGAAGAGGATTTTGTCCGCCTTGGTAGCTGCGCGGTCAGCGTACAGTCCGGCTTTCGCAGCCCTGCAGTGCGGACGTGCTGTTGTTTCCGCTCGCACTTGCTATTGTTTACTTCCAGGGGCCGTCACTCACGTGTCGGTTACGTGTTCTAAAACCATGGCCAACCGTTTACGAAAATCAACCCTGATTTTCGGGAATGAGATACAACTGCACAGCAGACAGATAGACTACCATTTCAGTGTTTTTGCGGAAGACAGTTCCATTGAAACCAAAACGAAAGAAGAATGGATTGGAAAAAATAGTTTGCACAGAAAGTACATGATGAGCATTACAGAGGAACACTGTGGATTGCGTTATCCAGACATTGACAGTGACGCGGTAGTAATAAAATGTGATGAGGTTAATGTATCTGGGAAACGAATAAAACAGGAGTATCGAAGCAAGGAAGGCATCGTAAATATTCTGGCGCAAGCAAAGAACACATTTTTTTTCTGTAAAAGATACCCAGTGGTGTCAAATATTGATTTGGAATCGATGAATAAATTCCCGAAAACGAATGTCTTAGTACAGAATTCCTTAGAACTTCCCCTTCTTCTTCTTTGCAGCATGAAAATTTACTGCGGCAGACCATGCCCTGTCCAGCTTGCAACTGTGTAGACAAATAAGCCTAGGGCTGCCGGCGGTGTGCAGCGTGGGCGTCGCCAGCCACTCACTGAGCTAAACGAAAGCGGCCGCATCTTGGGTGCTTCACTACCTTGCGTATTTGTGTGATGCTTTCCGCGTTACGCCATTGTTTCGTTGAACTCTGGGTTCTGCTGTAGATCACTGCAAATCGAAGGTGCTGCTAAAGAATGTTAAAAATTAAGTGGACAGAGAGGAAAACAGTGAAGAGGCACGAAAAAATCATAGTGACGGGAAAATGTCTATAGAAAACTCTTACCATAAGAATAAACACGATAGAGTAACGTACGGTTTTTAAAATTCGAAAGAAAAGCAGAGGGGGAAAATTATAGCGGACAAAACCTAGAAATGGAAAACAAGTGTTGTGATATTTACGTAGATCAGCACAAGGCCGAAAAATAGGGAGAATGGCATCGTGTCATTCGAAACACTGATTATACAAATCATTATGAAGCTGCATATCGTTTTTCATCCTTCCAGCAGATGTCACTGTTGTGCGATATACATATGATGGGCGATCAAAATGTTTTCCTTCGAAGGCCGCACAGTCCAGAAGAGGTACGCTAACCAGGCAAAATCGCAATGAGCGTGGAGGCAATCATCCCACCGACGCACCAGATTGAAGATAGTTGTTTGGCAAAACATCTTGTCCAGTTGCGTAACGGAACCTTAACTGCCTGCTGCACATCCTTGACCGAGAGAAATCGTCGATCTTTAAAGGGTCTTTTTTAGGGGATTGAAGGCGTGGCAATCACATGGGGAGACATCAAGACGACAGGACGTGTGCTCGTTTGTCTCCCACTTGAGTTTGCATTACTTCTGCATTATGACAGTTGCAATACGGGTAAGTGCATTGTCATGAAGCAGCAACAATCCTTGTAGAACCATTCCACAATCGTGGTTTTCAGCAGATGTACTGCCCCATGCACATTCTTCTTTCTCCCGTGGGTGTCTACCGGTGTTTGTCTTTCGGCAGCCAAGAAAAGAATAACAGCACGTTGGTCCTGTTCGGATGCGTTTGATAATAACGTCTCCATAGGTCATGTTTCCGCATTTACCGCACACACGTCGGAAAGACACGAGTGCCACACTGATCTCTTGCCTAGATGTCGGTGTTTATATACCCGCATCAGAAGTGAGCTACGTTGTCTGTGCGCTGCAGCAACGTTCTTAAAACGAAGCCGTGGGGGGGGGGGGGAGGGGGGGGGGTAGCCGCGCGGTCTCGGGCGTCTTACCACGGTCCGCGCGGCTACCCCCGTCGGAGGTTCGAATCCTCAAAAATGGTTCAAAGGGCTCTAAGCACTATGGGACTTAACATCTGAGGTTATCAGTCCCCTAGACTTAGAACAACTTAAACCTAACTAACCTAAGGACAGCACACACATCCACGCCCGAGGCAGGATTAGAATCTGCGACTGTAGCAGCTGCGCGGTTCCGTACTGAAGCGCCTACAACCGCTCGGTCACAACGGCCGGCTTCGAGTCCTCCCTCGGGCATGGGTGTGTGTGTTGTCCTTAGCGTAGGTTAGTTTAAGTTAGATTAAGTAGTGCGTAAGCTTAGGGACCGATGATCTCAGCAGTTTGGATCCATAAGACCTAACCACAAATTTCCAAATTTACTTAAAAGGAAGCATTTTGATCGCCTCTTATACATAACACCATTCACCCAAACTAAACATAGTTAAAGGGAGTATACTTAGGGCAACAAGTTGAATTAATGTATTTTCATAAGTGCCAACTACCCATTCCATAGTCTTATATGAGGGGCGTTTGAAAAGTCCGTGTTTGGGGTAAACATTTTTTATTTTTTGACATAGTCTCCTTTTAGACTTATACACTTCGTCGAACTTTGTTCTAATTTGTCATTCCCATCCGAATAATAGGAATTGACCAAGTCTGCAAAATAGCTATTAGTTGCTGCAATCACCTCCTCATTCGAATAAAACCTTTGTCCCGCCAGCCATTTCTTCATATTGGGGAACAAACAGTAGTCCGAGGGAGCCAAGTCTGGAGAATAGGGGGGATCTGAAACGAATTGGAACCCTATTTCCAATAATTTTGCGACCACAACTGCTGAGGTATGTGCTGGTGCATTGTCGTGATGGAAAAGGGCTTTTTGCGATCCAATCGCCGGCGTTTTTCTTGCATATCGGTTTTCAAACGGTCCAATAACGATGAATAATATGCACCTGTAATAGTTTTACCCTTTTCCAGATAGTCGATGAGGATTATCCTTTGCGAATCCCAAAAGACAGTCGCCATAACCTTTCCAGCCGAAGGAATGGCCTTCGCCTTTTTTGGTGCAGATTCTCCCTTCGTAATCCATTGTCTAGATTGTTGTTTGGTCTCAGGAGTATATAATGTATCCATGTTTCATCCATAATGACGAAGCGACGCTTTAATCCTGCGGATTCTTCCTGAACAGCTGCAAACCATCCTTGCAACAATTCACACGATTCCGTTTTTGGTCAAACGTGAGCAATCGCGGAACCCATATTGCGGATAGGTTTCTCATTTCCAAATGTTTATGCAAAATATTATGTACCCGTTAATTCGAGATGCCAACAGCACTAGCAATCTCACGCACCTTAACCTTTCTCTCATCCATCACCATATCATGGATTTTATCAATGATTTCTGGAGTCGTAACCCTCACAGGTCGTCCAGAACGTTCAGCATCACTTGTGCCCGTATGGCCACTCCGAAAATTTTGAAACCACTTATAAACTGTTCTGATCGAAGGTGCAGAGTCACTGTAATGTTTATCAAGCTTCTCTTTAGTCTCCTGAGGCGTTTTGCCTTTCATAAAGTGATGTTTAATCACCATGCTAAATTCTTTTTCGTTCATTTTTTGACAATCACTCGACTTCATTGATTAACACGAATGCCACACACCTAGAAATTGACCAATATGGCAGAAACTTGGTGTGCGTTCTTTCCAAAGATGCTACTAACTAAACATGACCTCGATACGCGCCAGTGGTACCATCTCTAGGACTTCGCACGGACTTTTCAAACGCCCCTCGTAACTGCGTGCTTGTTTTATACGTCAAGTCGATGGGCGCTCTCAAACGCAAAATTTTCATATGTGACAAGAAAGCGTATGCTTGTTTCTGTTGCAGGAGTTGGACATAGCGGTGAACTACAGTTTCTCTTCCTGCGGACAGATCTGGACATTAGTTATAACCTGGATCCTAAATCAGAAGAGGATCAAGTACGAAGAAACATTCTGCGCCTCTGGACCAACTTCGCGAGATATGGGTATGTTTATATTCCACATTCAAAACAGATTCAGGACCTAAATAAAATCAAATATTACAACCAGCTAGGACTCACGGCCTCGAAACTATATGAGATTACTAATGAAGGGTGATGGGTTGGGAAAGTAATTGACTTTATTCCAGTTGTGAAAGTTAATTTATTTGCTAAACAAAGTCATCCATACTGAGTTACTCTACTTGTTGCCTTGCACTCGCAACAATACCTTTAAAATGAGTGGTAACCTCATTCACTGAAGTCTTAAAATGAATTAGTTCAACCCTAGGAAGCATAGCTGCATCTCTTCGCATGTAGTAAGCCGGATGTCTTTCTCAAGACACTTTTCCCGTGTGCTATATAAGGAACACGTAATATGTGCTTTCCCGACTTAGTAACTGCTTCATTGGTCCACGGGTGTCATGTCGGATAATGTGGAAGCTGCACAATATTTCGACGAGACATCTGCTCGTCATCTTCAGGTACTTATTGACGTGTTGCTGCAATGGCTCGCCAAAATATACGCTGATACATTAGATAAGCGTAGGCGTCAAGGTGTGGGGCTATAACGTCATCGTAGACGAAACATAGAGTACAACGAAATCCAGTGCCCCCTGTCGGAGAAACGGGCCACGATCTTCGCATTCGCGACGCGGGAAAAGCGCGGCCCATAAGTAACGGCGCAACGCGCACTCCGGCAGTGTGTTGGCGCCCCGTTTAAGTGTGCGGAACCGGCCGGGGTTGCCGAGCGGTTCTAGGTGCTACAGTCTGGAACCGGGCGACCGCTACGTCGCAGGTTCGAATCCTGCCTCGGGCATGGGTGTGTGTGATGTCCTTAGGTTAGTTAGGTTTAAGTAGCTCTAAGTTGTAGGGGACTGATGACCTCAGATGTCAAGTCCCATAGTGCCCAGAGCAATTTTTTGGGTGCGGACTTTCATTCTCCGTCTGCTGTGACTCTGATTCGTTCACCTGCGGCCGAAGATGCCTTAATACCGCCACTGTTAGTTCCCATGCCTTGCTGAGTTGAAATCCCGTGCCTCTATTGATTAGGTCGTTACTTATACGTATTTAGACTGCTTCTTTAATGAAGCATCTAGAACCAGCTGACTTGTTTGAGAGTTTCGATGTGGTCTCTTTGTTCACACGAGTACCTTTGGTGGATCCATTACAATTTACTGGAAATACGTTGGAGGAGGACATCATACATCTATTCAAACATGTGCGTACCTCGACACATTTTTTATTTAATGAACAATATTTTGAGCAGACTGACGGTGTTGCTATGGGTAGCCCTTTGTCCCCCATAGTGGCTAACCTTTTTATGGAAGACTTCGGGGAAAAAGCACTTCAGTCAGCGGCGTTGAAGCCTAAATGTTTCTGGAGATATGTGCACAACACTTTTGTAGTTTGGCCACACGGAGAAGCAACGCTTCCTACATTTCTGGAACACCTTAACTTCCTCCATCCCAGCATTTGCTTCACCTTGGAAGTGGAGAAAAATGGAGATCTCCCGTTCCTAGATGCCTTGGTCTGCAGAAGAGAAGATGGTTCCCTGGGTCAGAGTGTGTTTCGTAGACAGATTCACACTGACCTATATCTATAAGCTACGAGCTGCCGTCACCCATCTCAACGCAGTGTGGCATGTTACGGACTCTTGTTCGTAGGGCCAGAATTATCTCAAATGCAGGGAGCTTATCAGCAGGGCTTAGCCATCTTCGCTCTGTGTTTCCACTAAACGGACACTTGGATAAACAGATCCGGAATGCATTTTAATTTGTACACCCTAAAGCTCAAGAACAGTCAGAAGATAAGAAGTCCACGGGGATGGTTTTTGTACCGTATGTTGGTACATGTAACAAAATGTGTCTTCCGTCCTCCAGCGCGGGTGCAGACTTTGCTGGGTTCTGTTAAGACAACCTAGATCTAAGGAGACCAGGCTGGTTCCGGCGGAGGTTCGAGTCCTCCCTTGGGCATGGGTGTGTGTGTTTGTCCTTAGGATAATTTAGGTTAAGTAGTGTGTAAGCTTAGGGACTGATGACCTTAGCAGTTAAGTCCCATAAGATTTCACACACATTTGAACATTTAAGGAGACCAAGGATATGTAAAGTCTCCTGTCAGTGTGGGAAATCCTGCATCGGCCAGACGTGTCGTACTCTTAAGGATGGATACGCAGAACATAGACGTCACACCAGACTGGGCAAGCCAGAGAATTAAGACACGGGGTTTTAACTCACCAAGGCATGGGAAACAGTGCTGGCGGTACTAAGGCATCTTCGGCTGGAGACAAATGAATCCGACTCACCGCAGACGGAGAATCAAAAGTCCGCACACTTAAACTGGGCGCCAACACTCTGACCGCGAGCGCGCTGGGCTGCGAATGTGAACATGTTTTTCCCTCGTCGCGAATGCGAAGACCGTGGCCTGTTTTTCCTACAGGAGGCACTGGATGTCGCCGTGCTCTACGATTCCTTTACGATGACGTTATAGCCGCACCCCTTGGCGCCTGCACTTTTCTAGCGAGTCAGCGTATGTATTGGCGAGCCATTGCGGCAACACTTTAGTAGGCACATGGAGATGACGACCAACTAACTGTCTTGTCGAAATACTGTGCAGCTTCCACAACATTATCCGACGCGACGCCCGTAAACCAATGAAGCAACACGTAATATGTTTGTGGGCTGTATGAGGTGCCTTCCATTAATTTGGGCGAGGATACTTAACTACATCTGCTACTCTCTCGACTAAATGCGTCATGAGTGACACAGTGGGTAGCCGAATACCAAACGACGATATTGACTGGAGACATTAGAACTCTGGTACCATGTGGTCAACATACAAATGATTGGAGCGAAAACATAACTGTTTGTATTACCTTTTATTGAGGTACAGTAACTTATAGTGCTTTAGGTTGTGCACATAAGTTGGTAGAGCTGGAACCACAGCGAAATTTAATCAAAGTAGAATATAGAAGGGTTATCATAAGTACAATAAGATATTGAAATTAATAGGTATAAGCTACAAGAAGTGCATAAGAGTAAGGGGGAAATTTGGGGATAGATTTTGCTGTGAACAAGGAAATTAAAAATAGTGTTACAGGTATTGAAAGAGAATCAGAACATCATGGCATGTTTAAAAAGAATAAAAAATTGTTCCATAAAAATTAAATAACATTTTCAGCATCTTAGGAAAAAAAGACGATAGAATTTTCTAAATCAAGCTTCTGTAGTACCTGAAACAGAAGGTTGACAGTCAATGTGGATTGCCAGTTTTGAATCGTTGTTGTCTTAGTCATCAGTCTTCTGACTGGTTTGGTGCAGCCCACCAAGAATTCCTCTCCAGTGCCAGATTTTTTCATCTCAGAGTAGTACTTGCAACTTACGAGTATTGGGACAAAGCAGGTTCTGAGCAATTTTATTCGTGCAAGTTGCCCACATTCAAGGTCCAGCATGCTTTCAGGAACAAATTTTACCTCTCTTCTTAACCTGTTGTTATGCTAATTGAAGCCACCCAATGCCCTAATTACAGATCACAGTACTAAATACCACAGATTTTAGAATGAAAGTTGCTGTCCCTTGAATTTCCGCTCTCTTTCAAGTGACTACTTCCTGTTGTGGCACCTGCACCTCAAATCTGTACGCCAAGCTGACGTGCCTACCCACCTGACAGAACTCCATTTTTTTCTTGCAGCCTGTGAACAATGAGTAGGTGGTGGCATTCCTTTGATTGGGAAATTCCTGATTCGCTTCCTGTCTCTGTCTCTTTCAAGTAGTTACTACCAATTTGTGCAAAAACATGCAAGGAGCCACACGGGGAAGCCGTGCGGACTAAGGCGCCTTGCCACGGTTTGCACGGCTCCCCCCATCAGATGTTCGAATCGTCCCTCGGGCATGGATGTGTGCGTTGTCCTTACTGTAACTTAGTTTAATTTAGATTAAGAAGTGTTTAAGCCTAGGGACCGATGACTTCAGCAGTTTGATCCCATAGAAATTACCACAAATTTCCAAATTACATGTATGGACCAATATGTCCAAATACGCAGACAAATGTTTTCATTCCTCCTCAGAATACTGTGTTCCTATTGGCTAATAATGGGCACAATGGGAGAGCTAGCGAATTGTGATATCAACAATGGGAGGAAATAGTTCATTTGCACTACCCAATCATATTAATTGTTTAACAATGTACAGGAGTCAAACAGTTTACCTTCATCACTCACCACCACCTTACGAAGATTCTTCTTAAAAAAAAAAAAAAAAAAAAATTAAATGCTTGAGAATCACATACAAACATTTTGCAAATCAAGTAATTAAATTTCTGCCAAAAATAGATCGTAGCGCTAAATACGGGGCGAGTCACGAGGAAAGGTACATGCTTCGAGGGGTGATACTAGTGGTGATTCTGAACAAAAAACTCCTAATAAACACCTGCCCTTTTGTTAACCGTTTCCGGGTAAACCAATGAAAACGACTGTGAACGGGAAACGTGTAGCGTCGTCCTTACTAACCGTGTTAGTAGGCAGTTCACTTGCGCATGGTGCAGTTGTTTACCTCAAGTCTCAGTCCAACGGTGCTTGTAAGGCACGGTACAACAGTGTTGTTACGTGTACAACGAATACAGTTTTGTGCAGTGAAAATTCCACGGATCGTCACACATGTAGAGTATGCTGACATGGTGTTTTCTATGGTTTGTCCAATGGGAATTCCAGAGCTGCTGCGCCAGTATACCAACAAGGATTTCCGAACCGCAGAGTGCCAGATAGCAGGGTGTTTAGCAGGATGTTTCACGGACTACGTGAGCGTTGTACGCTTCCCAACGCAAATATTGTTTCTGAACGTCCCATACAACAAACTCTTAATGAACTTGAGAACATTCTTCAAGTAGTGGAACGCAACCCTACTACTAGTTGCAGAAGAATTGCTGCCCAACTTGGTATTCCACAAACATGAATGATGCGCACAGTATAAGAGCACGGTCTGTATCCCTTTCGTCGGGAGAGTGTACAACATCTGCATGAAGGAGATGCTGCCGCCCGGCAAGAATTCCACGTATTCTGTTCACTGATGAGTCAATATTTATCCGCAACGGAATCAACAATAGGCGCAACTCTCATGTATTGGCAAATGAAAATGTGCACGCTATGGGACACACGCACCTCCCTCCAATATTTAAACAATGAAACATTGTGAGTTTATATTAACCAATGCCGAGATAGGGAATCACGCGAACAGCTGAAATAGCGCATCGCTTCACTATAATTTGCATTTATTGTAACACTTGACAACAGACCAAGAAAATGTCGCGTGTTACACTTGACAGATAATAGCACTAGAACAATAATAAAAACCTGATTCCGTTTTCTGCACTCTAGTTAAAGTTCAACAGTGCAACGCACTTTTAAGTTCTCTCATAAATATAAATATGCGCGTAGGCGCGTTAAAGAACTGGTTATGAAACAGTCACTTATAACATCAAGGCAGGTACATTCCATGTAAAGAGAAAATAATTAGCAAGTTTACACATTGACTAGAACATTAAAATGAATTAAATTCCATTCTTTACAATATGACATTAAGTACAGCTCAATAGTAATAAAAAAAATTTAGTTTCCACCCATATATATACTCGCATAAGCACAATTGAAAACTGGTGGAAAAACAATAAATTGGAAATTGACAAATCTATACTCAAAGGAGCCGCACTCCATCTAAACACCCAAAAAATGGCAACCTAATGGCTACCTATAGTAACAAATTAAGAACAGCATGCTTATAGATTGACTAGAATAATGGAATAAATAACACATACACGGCTTCTGATGGCCGACAAACTGTGTTGGGCTACTGAGCAGTGATTAAACTAGCCACAACAAACGCTAACCAGGTTAGCGACGTAATTAAAGGCAACCGTCGAGCAAGGACCCTGGTCAGAAGGTAACCAAAACTAGCAGGATTCCCTTACACGGCAGACGTGCCAACACATCCGTTCATACCCCAGAATCAACTAGCGCAACATGATCACTGACACATTTCAAAAATGGTTCAAATGGCTCTGAGCACTATGGGACTTAACTGTTGCGGTCCTCAGTCCCCTAGAACTTAGAACTACTTAAACCTAACTGACCTAAGGGCATCACACGCATCCATGCCCGAGGCAGGATTCGAACCTGCGACCGTAGCGGTCGCGCGGTTTCAGACTGTAGCGCCTAGAATCACTCGGCAACCCCCGGCCGGCTGACACATTTCAGATAATATTTTAAAACAACATACTTAAATACCTTTGTTTACCACAAGTCTGTTACTGAAGCCACGCAAATGAGGTAGTAAGTTAAGGTCTACAATTCTACTTTGCCATTTAACACACGTCGTGACGAGGAAAGGGAAGAATCCAGCTAATTAATTGAAAGTCACTACTTGGATCCAGTATTTGACGATGCCCTCAAAATCAGCAGACAAAGGTGAGAGTCACGTTTACACTCGCAAACAGCACACGCAGAACACGAGCATAAGATGAACATTAAATAAACTGCTTCTTGCTCAGTAATTTACACACTGACGAAACAAATAATCTTCGCCCAATTACTGTAGACGCCGAAATGCCCAGTTGCTTGCAAATAACGCAAAATAATGGTCAAAACGTGTTATTTTAAGTCCGACGACGTCCGTAGGATAGGAGTTTCAATGGACAACCAGACCTCATTCACTTTGATCCGTCTGCGACGAAGACAGTAACATTGGCTGCTATCACAGTCTTAACCATCCATCACATCTGACACACGAGTCACTCAAAACATCAACAAAACGGCTTGGCCTCCTGTACGCTCCCAGACGTCCGCAATTAGAGTTCCTCCTCCAGACCGACGCTCTCCCGCAAACACGGCAGGCAGCCGGCCGCAGCAACGCCACAGCGTCCTCTGGCTGGGACAAGAAAACAACAGAGCGAGATGCGAGAATTTTAAAAGGAACACGCTACACACAAAGAGGAAACGCAGAGAACCAACCGTGACATTTCGTCACGGTTCACGCTACTGTGGAAACGAATTTTCAACGACGTTCCTCAGTCAATGTGTGGTGCGGTATTATTGATGACCAACTCATCGGTCCAGTTGTTTTAGATAACCGTCTTACTGGGACACGGTATCTTGAGTTTCTTCAAAATGTGTTACCAGAATACGTGGAGGACATCCCTGTGGCAACACGAGCTCGTATGTACTTTCAGGATGACGGAGCTCCCACACATTCCGTAAGCCCAGTGACACAATATCTCAACACAACGTATCCTGGTCGTTGGATCGGTCCCCGTCGAGTCACTGCTTGGCCACCGAGGTCACCCGATCTTACCCCCTTGGATTACTGTTTGTGGGCGTGGCTGAAGAGCGACGTCTACAAGCGCGGAGTGCCGGCCGCGGTGGTCTAGCGGTTCTGGCGCTGCAGTCCGGAACCGCGGGACTGCTACGGTCGCAGGTTCGAATCCTGCCTCGGGCATGGGTGTGTGTGATGTCCTTAGGTTAGTTAGGTTTAAGTAGTTCTAAGTTCTAGGGGACTTATGACCTAAGCTGTTGAGTCCCATAGTGCTCAGAGCCATACAAGCGCGGAGTGGACACAAGACAGGAACTTCTCGCTCGTATTTTACATGCTTGTGCCCAGGTAAGATATGCAAAACTGAGCTCCGATCGGCGACACACCTGTATACAAGAGCAGCAACGTGCATTGAAGTTAACGGTGTGTTTGAAATCTTCTGTGAGGAAAAGTACACAATTAAACAAACCACAACATAACAGTATCTTAATTTACTGTCACCTGCACCTTTCCCGTTCCTAGCTGTTTTCATTGGTTTACCCGGAGACGGTTAAGAAAAGGGCACATGTTTATTAGAAGTTTTTTGTTCATAATTACCAGTAGTATCACCAGTCAAAGCATGTACCTTTCCTCCTGACTCACCCTGTATATCGGAGTCTTTATGCACCAACGTTTGAGAACAAAAGCACCCTCCTCCACAACAACATTTCCACATTGCACCCTAAACATATCCAGCGAAAAAGACTTCCGATGGCGCACACTTCAACTACGAGATGAGAACCATGTGGTGGCTGCCAGGGAGTCGCGGCCGTACCGGCCGGGTGAAGACTAGAGACCCACACCTGTGTCGGCCACCTCGGCACATCTTCAGGTATCCAAGTCAGAGAGACAGTCGCCGTGATCACCAAACTGTCAACCGATCAATTTACATGGGGGTAATAATCATCCTGCTCATACACTCAACATATTTGATCTTCTCACACTACACACTTGTTAGCTTCTGTCGCCGCTCGAAAAGCATACTGCTTACTTCGCTGATCAGCCATCCAGAGGGCGCCGTGAGCGCTGCCAGCAGGCTTTGTCCCTGCTGTGTGGCCAAGAGCCGACAGGTTGGAGCATTCGTTGTACCCACCAGTGCTGGAGCCTAAGCCGCACCTTCCAGTTGATCGAAGTCTTGTGCTCACTCCTGCTGCTAGCAGCAGCACACCGCTGGATAAGCAGGTGCGGATTGGACACATAGTTTTAAGTGCAATTCAACCCCCAATATTGACACCGCAGTAAAAAATCCAGTTCAACCAATCCAAAAGGGAGATCTTGTTGACACACCTTGAATTTCTCACACAATGTGTAGGTTCTTACGTTTTATTTGAGCTACTTTCGAGGACAGGATAAATCAGAATATACACATATTTTCACAGCACTAAGTATCGTTACTTGTGGAAATCCTGTACAACAGTAGGGCACAGGCAATTTTCATTCCGAGTATTCTCTCATCAGATAAAAAAAAAACGAAAAAAGTGTTTTTATCAGCTTAGTATCTGTTACGTCCTTCATGACAGGACTAGACAATTAACCTCATTTTTGGCTCATGGCGGAGAGCTAAGAGTGTGTTTTACCTCTGTCATAGAATGCCTCCTCAATTTTGAAGGTTTTCAAGGTAGGAAAGTCGGAAAAACCTTCTGTAATTAAAAGCAAGCGTGCTAACAGGAATAGGAATAGGAACAGGAATTCCACTGTTAAATGCAAAGGAGAGAGCGGATTGGTGGAAAGAGTACAATGAAAAGGCCTCTATGAGAGGGAAGATTTATCAGATATGATAGAAGAAGAAGCAGGAGTCGATTTAGAAGAGATACGGGATCCAGTATTACAATCAGAATTTAAGATCAAATAAGCCAGAAAGGACAGAAACATCCCATTAGCATTTCTAAAGTCATTATGGGAAGTGGGAACAAAACAACTATTCATATTGGTGTGTAGAATGTATGAGTCTGGCGAAATACCGTATGAATTCTGGAAAAATATCATCCACAAAATTCCGAAAACTGCAGGAGCTGACAAGTGCGAGAATTATCGCGCAAACAGCTTAACAGCTCATGCATCTAAGTTGCTTGGAAGAATAATATGAAGAAGATTGGAAAAGAAAATCGGGATGTAATAGATGACGATCAGTTTGGCTTCAGGGAAGGTAAAGGCATCAGAAAGGCAATTCTGACGTTGCGGTTGATAAAGAAATCAAGGCTAAAGAAAAATCAAGACACGTTCATAGGATCACTGGCCCTGAAAAAAGTGCTGGACAATGTAAAATGGTGCAAGATGTTACAAATTTTGAGAAAAATTGAGGTAAACTATATGGGCAGATCTATAATGTACAATATGTACAATATGCGACCAAGAACAAAGTGCTCGGATTAAAAAGGGTGTAAGACAGGGATGTAGTCTTTCACCCTTACTATTCAATCTGTACAAAAAAGAACCAGTGATGGAAATAAGAGAAAGGTTCAGCAGTGGAATTAAAATTTAAGTTGATTGGATATCAATGATACGATTTGCCGATAACATTGGTTCGAAAATGGTTCAAATGGCTCTGAGCACTATGGGACTCAACTGCTGCGGTCATTAGTCCCCTAGAACTTAGAACTAGTTAAACCTAACTAACCTAAGGACATCACAAACATCCATGCCCGAGGCAGGATTCGAACCTGCGACCGTAGCGGTCTTGCGGTTCCAGACTGCAGCGCCTTTAACCGCACGGCCACTTCGGCCGGCGATAACATTGGTATCCTGAGTGAAAGTGAGGAAGAATTACATGACCTGCTGAACGGAATGAACAGTTTAATGAGTTCAGAATATGGATTGAGAGTAAATCGAAGAAACACGAAAGTAATGAGAAGTAGCAGAAGTGAGAACAGTGAGAAACTTAACATCAGGATTAACGGTCAAGAAGTAGATGAAGTTAAGGAATTATACAACCTAGGCAGCAAAATGGATCAAGGAGGACATGAAAAGCTGACTGGCACTGGCAAAAAGGGCATTCTTGGCCAAGAGAATTCTACTAGTATCAAACATAGGCCTTAATTTCATGAAGAAATTTCTTACAATGTTTGTTTGGAGCATAGCATTGTATGGTAGTTAATCGTGAAGTGTGGGAAAATCGGATCAGAAGAGAATCGAAGCATTTTAGATGTGCTGTCACTGACGAATGTTGAAAATTAGGTGGACTGTAAGGTAAGGAATGTGGAGGTTTTCTTACTGAATTGGAGATGGTGATGTTTGGTTTGTGGGGCGCTCAACTGCGCGGTCATCACCGCCCATACAAAGTCCCAATTTTTTCACAGTCCAATTTTTTTCACAGTTCAATCTAGCCACTGTCACTAATGATGAGAATCACACAAACACCCAGTCCCGGGGCGCAGAAAATCCCTAACCCTGGCGGGAATCGAAACCGGGACCCTGTGATCGAGAGGTAGCAACGCTAGCCACTAGACCACGAGCTGCGGACAGAATTGGAGAGGAAAAGTATATGTGGAAAACATTGGCAGGTAGAAGGGACAGGGTGACAGGACATCTGTTAAGACATCAGGCAATGACTTCCAGGGTAGTAGAGGGAGCTGTAGAAGTCGAAAACCGTAGAGGAATTCGTGGTGGGCCACACAAACATATCAGAAGACAGGTGACTCAAAAAAAAAAAAAAAAAAAAAAAAGGAGCCAAATACTAAATTGAGTAATATAACTGATTTTATAACGACGGTCATCTCTTCCTGTGTAGGTGGGAGATTGAAATTTCGTTAAAAGACCTCGCCCGAAAGAAAAAAAGCATGATTACCGCTCCAACTCGCAAATGATATCCATGGTACTATAGTCCTCGCTTCCACCCTCCCAGTGCCGCTTCATTGATACGAAATTGATTGACTAAATAACTGAATTGATGAGGAGAGTCCCTTTGCATGGTGAGTAATTTTTTTCCTACAGTCGGATTAAACTCGACAGATAACCTTTACTTCCTCCAGTACCAAAATCGGAGGTAACTATTGTCAAATAGCTCAAGGTATCTCACGCAAATCACATCCCGCCTGTCGGCTGCCTTGTCAGGTTGATGGAAGCAAGTCACGTCGAATTTCGGTGTACTGTTCCTGAAATAATCTTCCTGAGATCTGTCAGTCTATGGTGGCAGTAGGATGTTTCACCCTCTTCTCCATCCCCGCGACGCCTCCATCCCAGTCCCCGTCATCACCGCTGGCCTGCATGCGAACCACAACTACCGCCATAACCGCCTGCAGACCTGGGTTACCCTCAAAATACATCCCTGTAGAAGCTTTCCTATTGACTCCTCCCAAATTAATATCTTGATTCTTCGAGAACTCAAATGAAAATCAGCGGAGGGAAAGAGATGTTGCTCTTGAGGAACACTATTGAAAAAAATTTAGAGAACCAACATTTTAAGTTGAGTGCAGAAGGATTCTGCTGCCACCAACACACATTTCGCGTAAGGACCACGACGATAAGATCCGAGAAATTAGCACTCTTGCGGAGGCATATAAAGAGTCTTTTTTCCCTCGCTCTATTTGCGATAGGAGTAGAAAGTAAATGGCTAGTAGGGGTACAGGGTAGCCTCCGTCACACACCCTTGGATGGCTAGCAAAGTAAGCATACAGAAGTACATGTAAATATAGCCTACTTAAACACGTCACTCCATCCATTTATGGGCTTACAAAACCCACGAAAGAATGTTGTCCCTTATTTATCGAGAAAGCAAAAGACGGAACTTCTGCAGCTCGATAAAAATCTTCTTGCTAGCCCCTAATTTTCTCACATCAGTCATTTCGTGAGATGTGAGTGAGAGGTTGTAATATGTTTGCCCACAGCACTTAGAAGAAGCAGTATAGAGTCACCTCTCAACTACCCTGTGGTCTTAGTATCGCTTACCTGCCATATTCTCACGAATCTTCCAGTCTTCGATATACAGCACCTGAATGCAACTGATTTCGACAAGTAAAAGGCATCCGCCTCCAAGTCAAAGTTCCATCACATTCTGATAACAGTGTTTCATTAGTTAGAAGGCTGTCAAGTCCTCTTCCCATCACTGACCAGGTAGAGAGCTATCACAATGCGGGAGATGGCACACTTACATACAGAAAGAAAGTCACTACACTTTGCAGCGCGGGGTAGCCGCACGGTCTCGGCGTCTTGCCACGGTTCGCGCGGCTCCCCCGTCGGAGGTTCGAGTCCTCTCTCGGGCATGGGTGTGTGTGTTGTCCTTGGCGTAAGTTAGATTAAGTACTGTGTAAGCCTAGGAACCGAAGACCTCAGCAATTTGGTCCCATAGGAACTTATCACAAATTTCCAAATTTTCACTACAATGCAGAGTACACAAGTGCTGCGCAAATAAATTCAGAATCATAGCATCTACAGTTCATCGATATCGAATGATTGTCTGTAAGTATCACCCCTCTACAGTTCCTAGTCTCCTTTATCTCATCTTTATGATCACTACGCTGGGAGTACTACTGTGTAGTAGCGTCAAAGTCTTCGTTGGCAGCGCATGTTTCATGAAAAATACATGACTGTTTCAGAATGGGGTATACCTCCATAATACAAATATACACTCCTGGAAATTGAAATAAGAACACCGTGAATTCATTGTCCCAGGAAGGGGAAACTTTATTGACACATTCCTAGGGTCAGATACATCACATGATCACACTGACAGAACCACAGGCACATAGACACAGGCAACAGAGCATGCACAATGTCGGCACTAGTACAGTGTATATCCACCTTTCGCAGCAATGCAGGCTGCTATTCTCCCATCGTAGAGATGCTGGATGTAGTCCTGTGGAACGGCTTGCCATGCCATTTCCACCTGGCGCCTCAGTTGGACCAGCGTTCGTGCTGGACGTGCAGACCGCGTGAGACGAGGCTTCATCCAGTCCCAAACATGCTCAATGGGGGACAGATCCGGAGATCTTGCTGGCCAGGGTAGTTGACTTACACTTTCTAGAGCACGTTGGGTGGCACGGGATACATGCGGACGTGCATTGTCCTGTTGGAACAGCAAGTTCCCTTGCCGGTCTAGGAATGGTAGAACGATGGGTTCGATGACGGTTTGGATGTACCGTGCACTATTCAGTGTCCCCTCGACGATCACCAGTGGTGTACGGCCAGTGTAGGAGATCGCTCCCCACACCATGATGCCGGGTGTTGGCCCTGTGTGCCTCGGTCGTATGCAGTCCTGATTGTGGCGCTCACCTGCTCGGCGCCAAACACGCATACGACCATCACTGGCACCAAGGCAGAAGCGACTCTCATCGCTGAAGACGACACGTCTCCATTCGTCCCTCCATTCACGCCTGTCGCGACACCACTGGAGGCGGGCTGCACGATGTTGGGGCGTGAGCGGAAGACGGCCTAACGGTGTGCGGGACCGTAGCCCAGCTTCATGGAGACGGTTGCGAATGGTCCTCGCCGATACCCCAGGAGCAACAGTGTCCCTAATTTGCTGGGAAGTGGCGGTGCGGTCCCCTACGGCACTGCGTAGGATCCTACGGTCTTGGCGTGCATCCGTGCGTCGCTGCGGTCCGGTCCCAGGTCGACGGGCACGTGCACCTTCCGCCGACCACTGGCGACAACATCGATGTACTGTGGAGACCTCACGCCCCACGTGTTGAGCAATTCGGCGGTACGTCCACCCGGCCTCCCGCATGCCCACTATACGCCCTCGCTCAAAGTCCGTCAACTGCACATACGGTTCACGTCCACGCTGTCGCGGCATGCTACCAGTGTTAAAGACTGCGATGGAACTCCGTATGCCACGGCAAACTGGCTGACACTGACGGCGGCGGTGCACAAATGCTGCGCAGCTAGCGCCATTCGACGGCCAACACCGCGGTTCCTGGTGAGTCCGCTGTGCCGTGCGTGTGATCATTGCTTGTACAGCCCTCTCGCAGTGTCCGGAGCAAGTATGGTGGGTCTGACACACCGGTGTCAATGTGTTCTTTTTTCCATTTCCAGGAGTGTAACTCTATTATAGAGCTTCCAGTACACTATCCATTCAATCATTTACATTGGTGCAACAGCCTCACACCTTTATGGATACTTCAGGGCTACTGCAAGCATAGGTGATTTGGGGCTTAATCACAGTACTGTTCTTTTTTTTACCCCCTTGTGACTATCAGCCACCCCCTCCCTGCCCCTAGACGGACCTACCTTTATTCTCGTGTAGTGCTAGTTATTTCTGTAGAAGCAAACGCAGTACTTATACGCTCATCCAACTGTCTTAAATCGAGAGCCAGTCAACTAACAAGTACAAGCCAAGCTAAATCAATGTCTATGTTTCCTCCAGAAACAGCAGTCATCTTAGTACCTCTTACAACTCGATCCGAATTGTAAAGCAACAGTCTCTAGTGACATACCAAGAGGACTTGTAGTCATTCGCCTCCTATACCATCACATCTTAGAGAGGGGGGACACCCATAAGAATTCCATGCAGGTGAATTTGAGCCTGACATTCTTCTGCTTTAGCTCACTGACTTGTCAGCTCTTAGTGCTTGAATCGCTTTCGTTCAGATTCCAGCAAATGAATCCGAACCCGAAGATGCATTCTACTTCTACTCGTTGTAGGTGCTTCCTGCTAACCATTTTACAGCAATTAATGCTTTCAATAGCAGTGTATGAGATTTCTTATCCTATTAATTGCAATAGATTTACTTACACTCAGGTCAACTGCCAACTCCACCACATATCTTCGCACCTGTTTGCAGTCAACTCCATGACATATGAACATCCAACATCTAGATTGGTTGGTTGGTTGGTTGTTTTGGGGGAAGGAGACCAGACAGCGAGGTCATCGGTCTCATCGGATTAGGGAAGGAAGGCGGCCGTGCCCTTTCAAAGGAACCATCCCGGCATTTGCCTGGAGCGATTTAGGGAAATCACGGAAAACCTAAATCAGGATGGCCGGACGCGGGATTGAACCGTCGTCCTCCAACATCTAGAACAAACACACTACAAGATGGTCTACAATGCATGGTGCAGGGTACACCGTACCAGTGTTATCGATTATCCATCCACCCCAATCTCACACGCTTCAAGTAAAAAATTGCCTATATATTTCTATTCATAGCCTAATCCACCCCTTTGTTTCCGGGAGAAATATTTTGTCTTTCCCAGAGATTTACTTTTTTCTGTCACATGTTTATTTGGACTGTGACAGCCTATACGTTCATAGCAACATCCACATGATGCCTTTTCTTCACAGGTTAGTCACAAACACAAAAAAAATGTGGGCTCACAAGACTGTTTGACAGAAACTATGTAGTTTCAACCTTTCAGATGGATGGCACTGTCCGCTAGAATGTATCATCTAGTCGTAAATGGTCTATGAATGTTAATGTTAGGATGGCAGCTGACAATGACCTCCAAGTAAAGGTGGAGATCGGAAATATATAGTGAGTTATGAAGGTGAGGCTCATTCAAATAGAGTGGGGGATGCTGTGCAGCAAACTGTCATATATATCGATGGGCAGTTGAAGGCTAAGTACGGCATATTCTGGCTCTTCATTCCCGTCTTTGACATGAGCTGATTTACTTAATCAATATTTATCGTGATGGTGTTGATACATTAAAATCAACAGCTCTACATTCATCATAGGACATATTTCTATACCAACGAAGTTATGTGAACACACATGACCTGCAGGAAGTAGTATGTGCTGCAGTGGAGCATGAGTAGATCTGTGCTAGCGTTTTGCTTAAAGTAGTGAGAGCAGTGAGAGAGAAATGTGGTGTTCTTGATTTTGGTCAGTCATTCTACGATCAACGAAAGAACATTGCAAGGTGGTGTAGCTACTCCAACAGGTTTTGCATGCAATGAATGTAGAATTCAAAGTATACAAAAACAAATACTGTCAGATAGTTTCAAAAATCATTCAGTGCTATTTAAGTACAGTGATACAATGCTTAGAACTCTCTCCCACCATTAACAGATGTTCCATTACACTTAGAGTCTTCCATAACATATACCAGTATAGGAAGAAAATAAGCATAACTGTAGGAAAAAGAACTGTAAGAACTGGCAGTCACTGTGAGATTCCTGACATCTGCTCCATCAGAACAGCAATTTTTATCGTCAGCCATTTCCAGCTTAAATGGTTTGATCATGGGCCTTTTGATGCTTTCTTGCTGTTTTCACGTAATGTTCTTACAGCCATCACATTGTCATCAGCATGTAGGAGATATCGTTTCTCATCTCTGACAGAAGTGAACTTGAGAATTTACCACACAGATAGCTGCTAAAACCAACGCACATATTCTGTTGCATTCCTCCTTCAACCAAGAAGTTGAAGGGTGCTGGACACATTAGAGCAGAACATGCAGACATGATGAAACATAGACATCCATATGTACCGAAGAAGTAAGGCCTCCCCCCTCCCCTCTCCGCCCCCCCCCCGCTGACACACACACACGTGGTGTCTATGGGAGGGAGGGAGGGATTGCCCGCTCTACCACCCCATGCAAAACTGTGTTCAGATACAGCGCTATAATCTACCGTCCATTTAATGCACCATAACCCACACGAAAGGGTGAGTTTCATGAGTGGAACTTCCTCCATCCCATGATGCCATGGAAACCAAATGTGTATGTGTGTGTGTGCGTGTGTGAATGGGTCACTTGCTTGGTACATATACATGTCTGTGATTCACCAAGTGCGCTTGTTCTGTTCTAAAGTGTCTAGCAACGTTCAGATTCTTGTAGGAAGTAGGAGTCGAACTGATGAACACTTTAGAATGTTTGTGTCTGTGATTCCCCAAGTGTGCTTGTTCTGCTCTAAAGTGTCTAGCAACTTTCAAATTTTTGCAGGAAGAAGGAGTCGAAATGGTGAACACTCTAGAATGTTTGTGGTGGTTTTAGCAGCTATCTACGTAATAAATTTCTCAAGTTCATCTCTGTGAGGGCTGAGAAATCATGCCTCCTGCGTGGGGATGACAAAGTGACGGCTGTAGAGATACTACGTAGGAAACAGCAAGAAAGCATCAAAAGACCCATGATCAAAACATTTAAATTGGAAATGGATGACATTAAAAACTGTTGTTCTGATGGAGCAGATATCTGGAATATCACAGTAGTTACCAGTTCTTACAGTTCTTTTTCCTATTTTTGTGCTTATTTTCTTAGAATTTCAAACATCTATTCACCATCTTATCAGGAATCCACCTTCCTGGCACCGACTGTGTGACAGACTCTTCCCATTCTGTAGGAATGCGGCAGGAAGATCCTTCATAACGGTTATATGTTGGAAGAAAGCGTTAAAAGGCGTATCAGAAAATGTAGCTCTTAGACCTTTCAGAGGTAGCGGTAAAGGAATGGATGGCGGTCAGAAATAGCACGCTTCATCTAAATGGTTGGAGTGTTGCAAGTGAATAGCATGCTAGAAAGGAGATAGCTCTATCTGCTGCTGTAACAGCTGAACTGTTAAATTGCACCTGGTGTAAAATGTGATAGCACGAAAGCATCTACAGACCCACAATGAAACAATATGGGTTGGAAATGGCTGACGTTAAAAGTGATAATCTGACGCAGCAGCTGTCTGGAATATCGCAGTAGCTACCACCTGTAGCGTATGCGTATTATCTTAGAATTTCAAACATCCAGTCACCACTTTATCAGAAATCTACCTGTCTGGCAGTGACTGTGACGCAGACTCTTCCCACTTATGTATGAATGTGACAGGAAGATCCCCCCAACTAAACAGAACGTGGTTTTTAAGCTCTGAATTATAACTACGGAAATGGACTGTTCGAGTGTGAGCTTCCCTAAATGCTAGATATACGGAAGTACATTTCAAAGACTGTAGTTTTAATGAAAACATTTGTTAATTTTGGAATGGAGTACCCTACACAGCATCACAGTACTTAAAGAACCCTCACAGTCATTTGGAACCTATGTTACATGCAACTTATTCCAGTGCAACGTATTATTTCTGGGTATGTTTTCCTTCATTAGTAAATTACATTTAGAAATTAGAATGGAGTCCACTTGCATGTATATAACATGGGAGACTCTTGTTTTAATGGAATGTTTATTAATGGCTTAGGGGGTATCACTTATAGCATCACTGTACTTAAAAATCCCTGACAGATGCTTGGTAGCTATTTTGCAGAAACCTGCTTCCATTGCTTCTGTGGATTGGCTGTATTTGCATCGTAAGACGATTAAATTTCAAATCAGGATGTAGTCCATATGCAGGTAAATGGTATGGAAGACTGTAGTTGTAGTGGAACTTTTGTTAATGGTGGAATGGAATACCGAGCACATCATCATTGTACTTAAATAACACTGACTAACGTTTGGAAATTATGCGACAGTATTCTGCAAAAAATCGTTTGTTTAAGCTTTGAATTCCACATTTATTCCATGCGAAATCTCTTGGAGTAGCTATACCATATTGCAATCAATTTTGGTGGGTCTTAGAATGACTGCATGACCAAAATCACAAAGAGCACGTTCCCATTTCAAAGCTCCAACTAAATTCTGCAAAACAACGCCACAGATCTACTTTCGTTCCACTGCAGCACATATTACTTACTGCAGATCATGTGTGTTCGCAGAACTTTGTTGCTTTTGAAATGCATCCTGTGGTCTCTCGAACTTGTAATTTTAATGTAGCAACACCAGGCACAAAGAGTATTCAAGCACTAACATTGCTGCTGTCGAAGATGGGAATGCTGAGTCAGAATGTGTCGTATTTAGCCGTCAACTGCCCCTTGATATATATGTCAGTTTGCTGCACAGTTTCCCTAACTCTATTTGAACGATGCCCACCTTCGCACCTCAGTATATATTCTCTTTTTCCACTGTAACTGTAAGATCATTTCTTTGTGCAGTCCATGTATACTCTGCATGGTTGTGACTTTCCCCCTGCATGTTGGTGTGGCATCTTTCTCACTCTCTACTTAGTCAGTGGTGGTCAGAGGACTAGACAGCCTTCTAACTATTGGAACAGCATTATCGGGACGTGATGGGATTTTGAGAGAATCAGCACAGTTCTGTGACTTGATGCTCTTTATCATCGAAATGAGGTGGATTTAGATGCTATCCCGACGATACCATCGATTCTACAGCTCGACACTCCATAGTCGCTGTCTACCACTCCTGTGAATCCACATCTGATAGTGTTGCATTACTGATCTGTGAAGCCAAGGCGTCATGTGGATGTTGCTAGAATTGTATAGGTTGGCATACTCCATTGCAGCACATGACAGAAAAAGATAAATCTCCAGGAAAGATGGTGTATTTCTCCCGGAAACACAGGGGTGGATTAGGATACTTGTGGAAGTATATAGGCAATTTTTTACTCAAAGCATGTGCGATTGTCATGGATGGGTAATCGATAATACTGGTGCAATGTACCCTCCAACATGCACTTGCTGTGTATTTGTTTTAGATGTGGGATGTTCGTATGTGATGGAGTTGGATGCAAGCAGGTGATAAGGCCTGTGATGGAGTTGGCAGTTGACTCGAACGTATCTAAATCTATTGCACCTTAATACGACTAGAGAGCCCGTACACTGTCATCGGAAACGTTAACTGCCGTAAAATGCATGGCAGTAAGCATCTAGAGCGAGCTGAAGAAGAATGCGTTGGTCGGGTTGGACTTCATTTGCTTGAATCTTAAGAGAAGCAACCTATGCACTAAGAACAAACAATTCGTTGAGCTAAAGCAGAAGAATTTGTCAGGTTCAAGTTCATCTGCGTGGAATTTTTATGTAGAATGTGTTCCCCCCACCAAGAGGTGACGATGCAGGAGGCAAGTGTCTGGAAATTCTCTCGGTATGTCACCTAGAGGCTGTTGCACTTCAACTCGGATCAAGGTGCAAGAGGTACCAAGATGGCTGCTGTTACTGGAGGGCATGTTGAAACTGATTTAGTCTGGCTTGTATATGGTTAACTGACTTTCGATGTTCGATAGTTGGATAAGTGTAGAAGAACTGGGTTATCTTCTAAATAAATAACTAGGACTACGCGAGAACCAAGGGTGGTCCCTCGGGGGTGGATGGCGGTAGAGGGGTGGGGGGTAGGCATGCAATACTGTAATTAAATGCCATATGTCCCCCTAGTCTTTCACAGCTCTGAATTATACGTCGAGGTGTGAGGTTGTTGCACCAGTGTGAATGATTCAGTGGATAGTGTATTGGAAACTCTTTGACACTGTTAGATTCGTAGTATGGAGATATGCTACATCTGAAAAAGGTGGTGATTTTTCACGAAACACTGTGCTCTCAGTGAAGACTCTGACAACATTATACCTTCGTATTTCTAGCGTAGTAATCATAGGATTGCGATAAAGGAGATGGGGCACGTACAGGGGGATATTTATAGACAATCATTCGATATCAATGAATTATAGGAGCTATTCTTTTGAATTTCTTTGTACAGTCCACGTATACTCTGCATTGTTGCGACTACCCTCCTGTACGTATGTGTGCTATTTTTCTCATCGTGATAGCTCTCTCTCTCTACCTAGTCAGTGACGGGTAGAAGACTAGACAGCTTTCGAACTAATGGAACAGTGCTGTTTGAACATGATGGTATTTCGAGAGAATATGCATGGGTCTGTGACTGGACTGGGACATTTGTTACTTGTCGAAATCATTTGGATTCAAACGCTGTATATCGATTACTGGAAGATCCATGAGAATTTGGCAGGTAAGCAATAATCTGACGAAAGGGAAGTTGAGAGATGACCTCTGTACCGGTTATTCTAAGTCTTGCCGGAAAACATATTACAACCTCTCAATTACATCTCACGAAGTGACTGGAATGAGAAAATTAGGGCCTAATATGAAGATTTTTACTGAGAGACAATCAACAGCAGTAATACTGTCTTTCGTTCTCTCGATAAGTAAGAGACAACATTCTTCCGTAAGTTTAGTCTCTATAAATGGATGGAGTGGCAGCTTAATAGGTAGACTAAATTTACCTCTACATCTACATTATTTGATGGCAAGCCACCCTACGGTGTGTAACGGAGTCTACCCTGTACCACTACTAGTCACTTCCTTCCCTATTCCAATCACAAATAGAGTGAGGGAAAAAATACTGTCTATATGACTCCCTAGGAGCGCTAGTTCCTATTTTATCTCAGTGGTCCTTACACGATATGTATGTTGGTGGCAGGAGACTCCTTCTGCAGTCAGCTTCGACCTTTGGTTCCCTAAATCTTCTCAATAGTGTTCATCGAGAAGAGCGCCTTCAGTCTAGTGATTTACATTTGAGTTTTCGAAGTATCCAGCCATTAATTTGGCGGGAGTCAATAGGAATGCTTCCACTAGCTTGACTAGGCAACAGACAGAGAGAACATGATAATCATTCAATATCTTCAGCTATTTGATGACGGTTACCACCGATTTTGGTATTGGAGAATGTAACTGCCTAGCCTCAGGGAATCCCCTAGAGACGTCACAGAAGCAGCTGTAAAGGTAATCTGAGAAATATAATCCGACTGCAGGAGAAAAATTACGAGTCATGCAAAGGGACTCTTATGATCAATTTAATTAATTAGCCAATCAGTTTGATACCGGCAACTTGCCGCTGGGGTGCTTGGAACTGAGGGCAAGAGCTCCACAGATATGATTTACGAGTTGGAGCAGTAATCATGCGTTATTTCGTTACGACGAGATCTTTTAATGAAACTTCAGTTTCCCACCTACACAGGGAGAGATGACCATCATAATAAAATCAGCTATATTACCCAATTATAGAGTGATACATACGAGTACGTTTTGTATGAGAAATTCTAGGTGTATCGGCAACAACACCCCCGTTTCGGATTGGGTAAATTGGATTATTTTACTGTAAAGCCTATGTTTAAGGTAGAATTGGAACTATATGTCCAAGCCACAGTGGCTTGTCTCACATTGTGTTGTGGCTAGCAGCAGGAGTGGGCACAAGGCTTCAGCTGACCGAAAGCTTTGGCTTAGCCTCTCCCGACTGGTGGGTACAAAGTATGCTCCTACTTGTCGGCTCTCGCCTGCAACTGCGTGGACAGGTCCCAGCAGTGGCGCTCTCAGTGCCCTCTGGGTGGCTGAATAGCAAAGTAAACAGTACGCTGGTTGAGCAGCGACAGAAGAGCACGTGTGTACTGCGTGAGAAGATTCAATATGGCGTGAGTTTGCGCTGGACGATTAACACCCCCATGTAATTTAATTGGTTGATTGCTTGGCGGTCACAGTAGCCTTCTCTCCAGCCTCTGAGCATCTGGTAAGACCACTATGTGGATACCTGACTACCTGGAGAGGTGCCGGCATCGCTGACAAGTGTGTGGGTGTCTGTTCCTCTTCTCGCGGGTTCGGCCGCGGCCCCTGCAGTCGGTGCATGACATGGGTGTCATTGTCGCAAGTGTGTGCGATCGGAAGGTTTTTTCTTTTCACCAGAAATGCTTAGTGTAAAATGGAAAAGTTGTTGTAGGGGAGGGCGATTGTGTTCTCAAATATTGTTGCATACAAGACTCCAGATATATTTAGTGCCACTATCTATTTGTGGCGGAAATTTAATTACTTGATTCGCAAAATGTTTGTGTGTGACTGTCAGACATTTAAAGTGTTTTATTAAGAATAAGAATCTTTGTAAGTTGGTGTTGAACGTTTTAAGTGAACTATTTGACTCATGTAATTTGTTGAACAATTAATCTGATTGGGTAGTGAAATTGGACTATTTCCCGCCATTTAGGGTATTGCAATTGCGCCAGTTTTCCCTTTGTCCCCAGCATTATTCAATAGGAAACCTCCATCTGCGTGTGGGGGCACGGTGGTTCGTGCACGTGTTCACACAATCAGAAAGTAACCACTTGAGAGAGACAGAGATAGGAAGCGGGTATGGAATTTCCCGAGCAGAGGAATGCCACCACCTGATGTTTTGTTCAGAGGCTGCGAGAACAAATGGAGGTTACTTGGGCGGGTAGGCACATCTTCTAGATCTACGAGTCTGAGGTAGAGGTGTTCCAACAGGAAGCAGCCACTTGAGAGAGAATGAAGGTGGTTTCTTGGGTATCAAATATCAAAGGATGCATACTTCTAGTCCGCAGTTGGTCGTATTTAATGTCTCGATCTGTAATTAGGGCACTGTGCGGATTCGACCCTAATGGCGGCTAATATACTGCACTTCATTCCATTTCTTGGTGCTTACTGTTATTACGTCATGGGAAGTTACAAATCCGTTACATTGAATTTCATGCATAAGGACTAGCCACGTGACGGCGAATGAGTTCACATGGTGGCAAATATCCTTTCATATTTTATGGCCATTCTCAAAGTACCTCACCTATACTGAAGAAAATATAATGTAATCCGTTGCTGCAGGTTATTAGGAAATTATATATGCGTAGCAGGCAAATTGGTTCCTAAAAGTAATCGAGACGTTCACATTACCTGTTATTTATAGGTAACTCAAACCAAGTATGTCATTTATTTTAGATATCATTTTATTGACCATTGTCTGAAGTTGTAACCAGTTGCTGGACAACGAGAGATTTGATAACAGGCACGGCCAAAACGATATTCTCATCACGTATTTTGCTACCATCAGTATAAAAGAAGTATAGAGAACCTAATTTGTAATCAGAATGTCAAGTTGAGTGCAGCTAGTCGGACAAAATGTCATAAAAATGGACAAAGTTAAGACTTAGTAATAAGTGCATATTTTCCGCAGAAACCCGACGCCATCTGCAGATCCTGTGGTCTGGGAGCCCTACGACATGACGAGGAGGAGCTACCTTCTGATACAAGCCAACATCACGCTCGGTCACGACAAGGACAAGGACCGCATGGACTTCTGGGACGAGAATGTACCGCTGCAACCGTTCCCTGGAACATAGGGCCTACTGATGAGAGCACACTCTGGAGACACGGCCCTATCGGGGTTGCTTCATAATATTATTTGAAGTGACAATAAGAACGAATTAAACACATTCATTTTAATAAAAATAATATGCATGGCAGTATTAATCGTTATAGGTGCAAAGCTATACCCTCGAATCACTTGCCGTTTATAAATCATTTATTATTGACTAAATTCGTTCCTGATACATGTAATACACAGATTTCTGAACTGACGTTACCATTGATCAGTGAAACTACAGGTGTTCCTTGAGGAAGCAATAATGACACATGTGTGTGTGTGTGTGTGTGTGTGTGTGTGTGTGTGTGTGAGTGTTTGGATAGAGAGAGAGAGAGAGAGAGAGAAAGAGAAAGAGCTCATATATACACCACGTTTCATAGCATTACTAACACTGGGTGAATTATCAGAACATGTCGAATCCTACAAGACCGAGAGAGATGGTGCAATGGGTAAACCACCAGATTCACATTCGGGAGGACGGTGTTTAAATCACTTATAAATTTTCGTGATCTGTGTTGTATAGATGCTTTTTCAACTCTGTCAATGGTTAAATATGGCACTTATATTTCGTGGCGAAAATAAGTGTCTAAATGGCGGCTTATAATTATACGAAAATTACTTTACGATATCTTTTCAATCATTTGCCATAACAGTCGTATTAATACACAGATTCCTCTTGACAAGAACACATTAAGCGGGAAGGATTTTCCGAAACTTACGAAACGTGTCTCATAGTTAAGAAAGTTTTGCGTTATGCAACGAGGCATTGACGTCAGCTGTTTACAACACGTGAAAATTTATGCCAGACCAGGACTCGAAATCGAACGTCCCGCTTATCGTGAGCAGTCGACTTATCCACATTTTGTATTATTTTTTTACCCGGTTTTACCGCTTCTCGTGAACGGTGGCCTTAACTGCTTTTTTTATTTTTTCAAATAGTAGAACGTTCAGCGTCAGGCATCTGGAGACAGGGTGCACAGGTTTTTGGACATGTGACTCGGTATCCGACAATAACTGGAGGTGGCTGCCATCGAGGACAAAAGCGTCGGTTCTTACCAGCAAGTCTGCAGTGGAAAACCTCTTCTAAAAGGGCTGTTACCCCTTTACACCTTTGTGCCTTTGTGTGCAAGACTGGGGGGGAGGGTGGTGCACAGGGAGCAAGGCCTGCCCATCCGTAGTGCCCTGACGCCACGTTGGGGGCTGCTTGCTCAGGAACAATGGGAGACTATGCTTGTGTCGACAGTCGACTAATAGGTAGTACAGATTGAAGGAGCTCCACGTACGCCATTAGAAGCACCATCAGATCGGTCGACGTATTCCGTTCCCCTGGCGACATAACACTCATCTTGGTCTGAGATGCCCCTCTTGCCACATACTGAACACGCTTTTGGCTTACTGTCGTAAATTATGATGACACGGCATCTGCTTATGTTCAGTTACGATGGGACATGTTTAGTAAAGTCTGTGTGCACCTGCTGCACCCTGTTCAGATCCGGGTGCATGCTAAGGTGTACCAGTTTTTCCGCAGTATAGCTTATCATAGTGCCGTAGGTTCTAAACGCTATGATCACCATCTCACGTCAAACAGTAGCTCTAAAACATGGGCCATCCTCTGGCCGAGACCCACATGTTCAACTTTCATTGGGTCATTGTGTATGTCCAGATATCTGAACTGAAGATCACCTGCCTTATTCAAGATCCTTTCACAAGCCGCCATCATCCGCCAGATTCACGTTGGCCACGCTACTCAAAATGGGTAGGTGAATCCCTGATAGTTCATGATAATAAATACATACGTCTTCTTGTAAAAATTGTTCAAATTCCAATGCTTTTGATTGCGCATACCCAGTCGTAAAACTGAACTTCACGTCCATTTGCACTGTGAAAGTATCATGGTGCATCGAAGGGCGTAAGTTACACGGAGACTACTGTAAACTACAACAACACTGTGCGTGTGCTATCGTCGCACAGACATAAACGAGACGTTCATGCAGTTCCACTGTCAAAGGCCACTTCGTTACTGAGCATACCGCCAGGACGGATCTATCTTCCATATGTTACGCAGTCACAACTCTCTGCTCGCATCATTCGTGTTTAACGCACAGGGAGACAAATATTATTTCGTCATTTTAGCCCATCGGGGCTTGGATATGTAACTGATGGTTACAATGTCTCTTTTTTTCTTTTTTTTTTCCTTTTTTTTTTTTTTTTTTGCAGCGTCTGTACCCTCACTGTACAACGCCCTAATGTTCTTCAGACTAGCATGAATGCACGACGAGCTAAAAAGACGATATAAATTTGTCTCACTGTGTAGGATTCACAAATTGTACAAGCATAGGGGTTATAACTACGTGACTTACGAAAGTTGCGACCAGCCCTGGATGCATGCTCGGGCAGACGAAGTGGTTAACGCGATAAGCAGGGAATCCAGATTTGAGTCCTAGACTGACACAAATTTTCATGTGACACAAAGGGCTGACGTCAACGCATAATCAGAGAATACGAAACTCTTTCGTTAAGATTGTCACATCTATAAACGTCAGAAACAGTGTCTGTTCCATCAGATGTGCACGCACGTCTGAAAGACATTGTGTTCTGAAGATACAACACTGTATGTGTACAACACTGTATGTGTACAGACATTGTATGAATTAACAATGTATCTGAAAGTGAATAATCGGAACATCAAAACTACCACATCGATCTGAGTTTGTCTCCAGCTGTGTGAAGAAAGCAAAATATGTAACCAAACTTATTAAGGCTTCCCAGTTGGTTACTTAATGTTGAGCAGCTACAATTCATAACGAACTGGTATGGTTTATTACAGCCGTATTGATTGTGCACCTGCAGACGATAACTGGAATATTCATTTACTATTCTCTTTTCATTAGTTTTGTGAAATACGTAATTTACATCCAAATTTATACTACGCAAGAGACGGTGGAATGCATAAGATCACTCTATAGACTGTACCCTTTTTGACAGTTCTCGACAATGTATGCATAGACAAAAAGATGCCTGTTTCTTGGTGCTATTGTAACAGCCGTAAAATAAATAAATAGTTTTAAAAACTCGTACTGAAAATAACATAGTTTCAATACTGACACACAAATCTTGATTTAAGCACTTGATGTAAGCACTTCACTAGACAACCTTTAACAGGTTTTGAATAGCGGAATGAATTACCTGTACTATTCTCGTTATGTCAGTTTTTGAATGATTTGATGCGGGTACAAAGAGTACACAACAGTGTCTTATCCACCTGCATAAATAATCACGTTACTATCCGATGCATCGGTGCGCTCTTAGTTTGAAATAAAATATTTCTTCAGCAGCACCCCCTATCCCATAAAAATTAGACGACCTCTCATTCAATGGTGTACGTAGGAACGGTATATATGAAACAGCAGAAAACTGAATTCATATAAATTTCATTTCCAAGAAAAATAATTTTTTTTTTTTTTTTTTTGCACTGGGTCTCTACAGAGGTAAGCAAAGTACAAGAAAACTGAAACCAAGAATACCTATTCTTTACTCAATGTACAGGTATAATCTCACAGCATTCTGCAAACATTGTGTTCGTCCATGAGTAATGTAGAATTTACGCTACGAAATTTATATGCGAAGAAGATTTTCGTAATCCTTTAGGTACGTTACACTGGATGTGGAACAGTCAATCAGCAACTGAGAGTAGTTGTTCATTGCTCGTGCATGGATGACACTTTTGCCGTAGTTAATGAATAGTGCTCTCACAACTGTAGACTCTTCGACGGGGACAGATGGGATTGTTGGCAGATACTAGTTTTTTATGCTGCTGGAAAAGATATTGGAATAAATTTAGGAATTAGCTCAGCGTGATAAAGACAACATTTCACTACACAGTGTTGTCTGCTTCAAGTAGATTCTTGAATCAAATATAAATTTTAGAGGGATTGTATCATTGAAAAAGAAACTTACATTTACTACTAAAAGACTAACTGTTAATAAAATCTTATAACACATCACGTCAGCAGCAATATACGAAAAGCAGCATTCTCACAATACTTCAAAATTTTGTATATAGTTTGGATGAAATTATGTTAATATGCACCATACTTAAATAAAATCGTGAAAGTAATCTGAACATTGAGGCTTTGGAATGGCATGTGATTTAGTATTGGAGATATCGATTCTGATACCTGGATCTACTAGTGAGCAAAAACGCTTCCGCATCAAGTTGCTCTTGGTCTCGACAGTTAGTAATGATCTGAGGGCAAATATTTTGATCAAGGAGTGGTCAGTTCTAGTTTTCCAACGAGCCATAACCAAAACTTCTTATTACACTCCATCCAAATGAAGGATCCAAATCACCTTACCCATCTGTTAACGTGGTCACACCTGTTTGGAGCGCAGCGCGACCGCAGTTTCTGCTCTCGTGTACAGGCTGGAACCATTAGGGATCGTTCAACACAATCAGACGAAATTTCAACGTGATCTGAAGAAGCAAAAGGTGCATATCCTTTTTCATACCTCCTATTGCACTTCTTCCCTTGGGGTGATTATGGGGGAGATGCGACACTGACACAGGTGGTAAAATGTCAAAGGTTCCTTCTAAGATCACCCAGTTTGCAATATCGTCGGTGCCACACACCCGCGTTAGTTGAGCACCTTATAAATGTGGATGTACAGACGAACTAGAGTCCCCGTCAGATGCAAGCAGGCTGCACTGCTCGTCTTTCGCCGCCGCTGCGCTGCTCTTGCGCCTGATTACAGGCCATCGAGAAGCTGAGAGTGTCGTAGGTGTTGCATGTTTCCAGGCGCCTAGGACTTCGTCATGGTTCCGTCTCTACAGGTAAACTAAACTCCGTCCGAACAGGCCTTGGAAGATCCAACGGTACCGTCCGGCCGCCGTATCCCCCACTGGAGTCTCCAGTTCATAAACTATCCATTGGGGAGACAATGATTCATAATAAGTGGCTTTTGTGAAGGCACTTTGAATTCTGTTTTTACATATATCAATTTTTTATCCGACTATGACAATGATATGAACCAACTTAAGACAGGACATAAAGACTCAAAAATATGTTTTAATCAGAAGCGTTGGTTACTTATTTTCTGGCCTATCACACTCTTCCGTGGCGCTTGACTTCACACAATGTTTGTGCATGAGCCGCCGGCCGGAGTGGCCGAGCGGTTAAAGGCGCTACAGTCTGGAACCGCACGACCGCTACGGTCGCAGGTTCTAATCCTGCCTCGGGCATGGATGTGTGTGATGTCCTTAGGTTAGTTAGGTTTAAGTAGTTCTAAGTTCTAGGGGACCTATGACCACAGCAGTTGAGTCCCATAGTGCTCAGAGCCATTTGAACCATTTTGTGCATGGGCCATCAGCAAGAGCGCAACGTCACCACTCGTCCTTAAGGTAAGGCAATTGAATTCGCAGGTTGGAGGGATGCTGATGTATGCCGGCTGGTAGCGGCAGGTAGGTGTGTCTGCTTCACAGCTGGAATTGCGCGCAGCTGCAACACAGCCAGACGGCACTGCAGCGAGTTCTCGTTGGTAGACACGTTGTGAATGTTGTTTTTTTCCACCTAACTTACCGACATCGATGTAACATTCAGAGCTGGGTTATAAAGTTCATAGCTTTCCACATTCCACCATCTGTCCACAATTACCAGAAGCCGCCACTGTATCAGGCTCACAAAAATGAAACTGAACATCACGTTCCCATCACCCTGTCTGTCACAGGCTATAATAAAAATCCCGTGTGGCCGAAAGGTGTGGTGCAACTGTTTCAAATTGACTCCATTTGGGCAATTTGTGTGCCCCTACCTTACCACAGCAATCCTACGGGGGGGGGGGGGGGGGGGAGGAGACCTCGTGTTTTACAAGGAATACGAACGTCGTGTCATTCCTGGCAGATCTTCATATCACTGAGAGGTGAAGGCTATGTTAAAGGTAGAGTGAAGTTTTTCAGGAAGTGAACCCGCGACCTTTTGATTTCCAGGAACGTGTTTTACTTCAATACCACTATGTTCGGCATCCAGAGATCAGAATCATTCTTATTTTCTCTAACAATTTTTTGTTTGAAAATTGTATATTTTACAAGAAAATGACTGAAGAGTGGCAATTTTATCTCTGCTTATGGTGTACGACCCCCCCCCCCCCCCCCCCAATGGCCTTGTCACAGTGTTGACACTGGTTACCGTCAGATCACCGAAATTAAAGGCTGTCGGGCTTGGCTAGGACTTGGATGGGTGACAATCTGGGGGTGCCGAGCGCTGTTGGCAAGCGGTGTGGGTTCAGCCCTAGTGAGGCCATTTGAGGAGCTACATGGCTGAGATGTAGTGGCTCCGGTAACGAAAGTGACATCGGCTGCGAGACCAGTGTCTGACCACATGCTATCGTCTGAGGATGACACGGCAGTGTTTTTGGGTGGAGGTTTATCCGCCCCCCCCACCCTCCCCCAATCACGTGGGGAAATGTCAATGAAGGTGAAATAAAGAAACAAAAGAGATACATCACACAGTGTTCGTATTTGCAGCCGGTAGTAACTCTCCACTTTGATGTCGGTGTTACACATTTGGATTTGTCTGGATATACAGTGGAAATAGTACTGTCTCAGCGGTGACAAGTTTGGTTTCACATACGGCTATTTGCGATTGCTCATGGTCTAACCGTCCTTCTGCTGAATTAGTGATTCGTGTCTTCGCAGCCTAAATGCACCTATTCTAAGTAAAATCCAGTGTATCTAGGTATCTGTGACGAAACAAAAGAAGTAAGCGATGAGTGTGTCATTCAAGGGTCGAACTTCTTTTTTTCTAGATGTGTAAACAACTGCTACAGCCGCAGCAGGATCAGTAGCTAGAGCATTTCCTACAACATAATTAGCAACAACAACAGCAGCAACGGTAACCACCCAACAAATTTTGGAAAAACGAGTGAAACTGGAATGATTCGAGTCATGACAGCTGGATTTCTTAACATTAAAATGATGCCTGCAATCTATTCCATGCCCATTTGATTTCACACCTGATTCTAGCAGCCAACATATCTCAATAGGAAATCAGTGCCGTACTAGTACTCAAGCAACCGAATTGGTGGAAAATATGTGCCAGATATTGTGCCAGAGAGGAAAATAAACACAAAATAGAAAAAGAATAGATGTGACAATAGACCGAATGGTAACTGGGCTGAAAGAAACAGAACGGTCACAACAGAAACTGGAAATATGGAAAGAGAAAATTAGTAGATCACACGTAATCAGGTTCAGGGCCATAATCATAACAAATGTAGAACAGAAGGAAGGAGGAACTAAACAGTTCCAAAGCTCAATAAATATTTACACAAGCAGAACTTAGTAAGGAAACTGACAATCATGTGTCCAACCTGCAACATATAGCGCGGCAAATAAATATTTAAGAAATAGGACCATGAGTGGACATGTAGACATCAGCTACGAATGAAGAGAATTGAAAGTAATATTAAATGGGAAACGCTTCCTAATGTTCCTCAAAATTATATTTATTCTACACTCCTGGAAATGGAAAAAAGAACACATTGACACCGGTGTGTCAGACCCACCATACTTGCTCCGGACACTGCGAGAGGGCTGTACAAGCAATGATCACACGCACGGCACAGCGGACACACCAGGAACCGCGGTGTTGGCCGTCGAATGGCGCTAGCTGCGCAGCATTTGTGCACCGCCGCCGTCAGTGTCAGCCAGTTTGCCGTGGCATACGGAGCTCCATCGCAGTCTTTAACACTGGTAGCATGCCGCGACAGCGTGGACGTGAACCGTATGTGCAGTTGACGGACTTTGAGCGAGGGCGTATAGTGGGCATGCGGGAGGCCGGGTGGACGTACCGCCGAATTGCTCAACACGTGGGGCGTGAGGTCTCCACAGTACATCGATGTTGTCGCCAGTGGTCGGCGGAAGGTGCACGTGCCCGTCGACCTGGGACCGGACCGCAGCGACGTACGGATGCACGCCAAGACCGTAGGATCCTACGCAGTGCCGTAGGGGACCGCACCGCCACTTCCCAGCAAATTAGGGACACTGTTGCTCCTGGGGTATCGGCGAGGACCATTCGCAACCGTCTCCATGAAGCTGGGCTACGGTCCCGCACACCGTTAGGCCGTCTTCCGCTCACGCCCCAACATCGTGCAGCCCGCCTCCAGTGGTGTCGCGACAGGCGTGAATGGAGGGACGAATGGAGACGTGTCGTCTTCAGCGATGAGAGTCGCTTCTGCCTTGGTGCCAATGATGGTCGTATGCGTGTTTGGCGCCGTGCAGGTGAGCGCCACAATCAGGACTGCATACGACCGAGGCACACAGGGCCAACACCCGGCATCATGGTGTGGGGAGCGATCTCCTACACTGGCCGTACACCACTGGTGATCGTCGAGGGGACACTGAATAGTGCACGGTACATCGAAACCGTCATCGAACCCATCGTTCTACCATTCCTAGACCGGCAAGGGAACTTGCTGTTCCAACAGGACAAAGCACATCCGCATGTATCCCGTGCCACCCAACGTGCTCTAGAAGGTGTAAGTCAACTACCCTGGCCAGTAAGATCTCCGGATCTGTCCCCCATTGAGCATGTTTGGGACTGGATGAAGCGTCGTCCCACGCGGTCTGCACGTCCAGCACGAACGCTGGTCCAACTGAGGCGCCAGGTGGAAATGGCATGGCAAGCCGTTCCACAGGACTACATCCAGCATCTCTACGATGGGAGAATAGCAGCCTGCATTGCTGCGAAAGGTGGATATACACTGTACTAGTGCCGACATTGTGCATGCTCTGTTGCCTGTGTCTATGTGCCTGTGGTTCTGTCAGTGTGATCATGTGATGTATCTGACCCCAGGAATGTGTCAATAAAGTTTCCCCTTCCTGGGACAATGAATTCACGGTGTTCTTATTTCAATTTCCAGGAGTGTATATGAGCCAGCAATGGTCTTATTAGGCATCTTCACTTGTCATCTGAAAAAGGTCTATGAAGCGGAAAACCGATTTGTGACGGAATAAATGTAATTTTGTGGAATACTAGGAGATTTTTCCTATTTAAAGTAACTATGTTCTGAGAAGCACCGACGGAGCATTCAGTTAACTATAGAACATAAAGAGTTTAAAATTGACGTAGTATTGCGTAACAATAGAATACTAAAATAAACGAAACTAAGAACAGGAGGCATTCTGGTGAGTACCGAATTATTAATGTTTAAAGAGAGAAAATTCTGGCATTCAGTAAGAATTCCAAGAATTTTGCGTTGGTAGCATTGCAAAATATTTGCAGGCTAATCAGATAGTTTGAGTGAAAACTATGCAATACGTGAACAGATGAACCATTCAATTAGAATCATCTACATTGTTGATGAAAGAGGAATTGAATTTACGGAAAAAGAATGTGCTACTGACAGTAATATTGTAATTGAAAAGGAGAACATGATGAATTCTGTTAGGTATACATCAGTGAGTGATACTGTTTATGTCGACAATAATCAAAATGTCTCAATGCAAGATAACATCTCACTAATTTATTATTAACTGATATGAATAACGATGCCGGTAATGAAGATTTTGTGGGAGCAATCGATTCTAGACAAACAATCGAATCTAAATGTTGTTAATGAAGTTTGTTTGAATGAAGAGATACGGCTGTACGTTTTAGTGGCAGATTGTAGACATATATTATCTGATAATGATGTTAGCCGATAATGAATATCATAATAGGAAATGCATTACACGAAGGCCTTGGTGCCAAGATTTGAAAAAAAAATGCTTCAAAGTAGATAAATACGCGGTTGCAAGTAAAAGCTAGAGGTTAACGATAAACACGATCACGATATGAAGCTCCTCTTCATCGAAAACTTTGTGTGGATACTGAGCCAGCGTATTCTAACTGATGATTTCAGAATAGAAGACATGTGAGAGAAAGAAGAAACAGAATGTGGAAAATTGTAAGCTGGATATATTGAGCCTGTCGACACTGTAGATGTGGGAAAGGTTAAAAGCGAAGCATTACTAGCAGTTGCAATGAGGATGCCCGTATGTCTCAATATATTCTTGGACAGGTGAGAAGTTATAATTCTGTGGAAATTAATCTGAAAGTCAGTAGTAGAAATGTAGCTTGTAACTACAGAAATCGAATGAATAAAGAAATAGTCGTTGAATACGGGACGGAAGAACGTAATTTCAGTTCTAATTGTAATAATGAATATTTATAATCATTTTCCTGGGTGTAGACTTTCTGTGTACTCCAATATGAGGATGTAGGGTAGTAGAAATTATGGATAATCAATTACAGAAAAGGAGGAAGCCTTGGGCTTATGTACAGTAGAGTCGGTTAAAAATAAGGCTGATTATATCAACATATATCCAGTGACTTTTCCTGTCCGGATAGCTGAGTGTGTTATCACGTCGCTTCTGGGTTTCGGCAGAGACGCCAGCCCCAGCTCGAATCCGCCCGGTGACTGGTGTGCTGGCCAACCTCAATGGTTTTAGTCGGTTTTCCACGTCTAACTAGGTGAATGCTGGACTGATCCCAACACCTCCGATTAGTTATATGATTCCCGAACATTTCGAAACACATTCTCACACATTCACATGGGATAACACTAGATGCAGACAGGTGGGATGTAATAATTTCCTACAGAGATGGGAGGGTGGAGAGGGGGGGTTAAAGAGTGGCAGTAGAAAGAGCATCTGGCCTTCCTAAGGCTAATTGTCAAATCCTGACAGTTTGACCCTATGAAGATACGAGTTACGACCAGGAAACAGAAGAAGAAGTATCAAGTGACTGCAAGTAAGAAGTATTCGATGTTTCGTTTAGACATAGTGATGTACCTTGTACACAACAAGGACAGGTTGTGTAGATTCTGAATCTTCTTCGAAGATGGCCCATAAAATCTTAGCATTTAAGCTATTTTCAGTTGTGTTAGCGAATACAGATGATTTCACAACTAGACTACAGTAAACGCTTAATCGAAATTTGTAAAGACGAGAAAAGTAACTATTATAAAAAGTTTGTTGTAGATAATAAATGAAACATATCAATTTGAAATGTGTTGGTTGATAGAAGGCTTAATAAAATAATTAAAAATGATAATAATATATCCTCTAACCAGAAAACCTTTGGATCAATTTCATTCCGATTACAGTGTTGTTAGCAACCATGGACTTACTCTAAATTTAAAATAAATACTAATTTCATAGCAAGAAGATTTAATCTCATGATATTAAATGCACTGCAAATATTTACTGAAATGCCAATTAGCGGGTTTCCTGCAGCAGATCTGGAGCTGGAGCTAATTATGCGAGTAACGTTCTACCAACAAAACATACAGAACAAAATCTATGCACTGTTCAGATAACTTACGGGAATCCATCCGAGTAATGTCGTCTACAACTGCCGATATTTTGACAGGAGACCACCCTGTCATCTTCAAGACAAAGCTGCACCCGGCCGCATTCCTGTAGTTATCTTAACATTGTATAATCCAGGAAAATCTGAGATTTCAAATCTGTGTACTGGATGTATAAATTTATATTTTTCTCGGAGGTACGATACTGGTGCTTCTGTCTTGATGATATGATGAGTGGCTCTTAAGTTTATCTTATCACGCAGCTAAAATTTGGTAAACAGCTTATCCTCACTTCCTTTCGGACGCGGGTAGATAAGTCGATTCAATTACGATTTGACGATACTTGTGCCAGAAGAGGTGTTGACATTATGAAATCATGTATTTAGTTCACATTACAAGTAAATATAAGTAAAGAAATACCAGAAGAGGTGTTTGTCACTTGCCTTTAGGGTTTATATTTTGCCAAAGGTATGTAGCGATGATGCTTTGACTAAGTATTTATCCTTTAATTTCGTGTAGTCATTTTATCACAAGTAACTCTAGATTACTTAACTATGTTCTGAATTTCCCGCTTGGTATAGGAGCGACCGTGATATAAATATTAGCCATTTTTTGCGCATTATAGAAAACTGGTTTCCATGAAGTTTGCAAGTGCAACACTTTATGTGCTTCCATTCACACATGTCATAAAAAGATGGAGATACAGTTCGTTTAAATATAGAGAATTTCATTACTATACACAACACGATCAGCACTATAGTGAGCCCAATTTTTTTCCTTGTGACGACAGAAAATTTTGCACAGGTCAGTTTGGATTTTAATGTTTCGGTATTTTAAGAATATGTTTTTTTATGAGAGATTTGGGACGTTTTTCCTGATCTCGGGTGATGGGAATTTAAGTTTAGGAATTTTAGATCTGGGCAGATTAGGTTGAGGATTTGAATAAGAAGGGAAGGTGGCTGAGAGGAGGTAATTGTACGATCAGTTATAATTTGTAGTATTTTAAGAGTTTAATGGGGGGACGGTTTTATTGTCCTGGCATTTATGACGGTCCTTAGAACCGATGGGATGGACAGGTGTATGTGGTTTGATAAGTGGTACGGTTTGTCGTTATGTATTAGCTGTGGTTCATCATATAGGTGTCTCGTAGGGAATTTTTCTAGGGATTCGTTAGTTATCATTGTGCCAGTGTGGGTCCACGATGTCACCATCCACACACTTCACGGCGATCACTCAAATATCTGTCTTGCACCTTCCAATTCCTACTTTTGTCCGGTTACGGTAGACGGCATCATCATGATCATCTTCCCTTCGAGCGTTAGGCTTCTTTTTTGCTGTTAAGGGACCCATCATTTCCTCAGCCTTTCTTGATTTTTTCTCCCAAGTGGCTTAAACCTTCTTATGTGGTAAGTTGATCTTTCCACTAATTCTTCCTAATTTTCGTTCCAGTTTTTTCTTGACCTTTATTTATAACTCACGACTCACTTCCGTAAAGATGCATTTGACCTCCCATTGACTTATAAAATTTCAATCTTGTTTCCTTCTTAATTCTGTTTTTAAGACCTCTGTTTATGCACTCGCAAGCATTGCTAATTTGTTCTCTAAATTTTCGTCATACTTATACGTGACTATAGAACCTACATTGTTAAAATGTTTGCCGACGTCCATTGTCCTGTTACTAATCACAGTTTTTGTCTGTAATGAATATTTTCCTTCAAAAGCCATTGAATTTACCTCCTTTTCCGCAATTGCCAAATTTTACTCTTCACAGATCCTAGCTAATAAATGTATTCCCCGTTGTAAGTCATCTTCATTCTCCGCAAGCAACGAGGCGTCGCCTGCATATAAAAGGCAATTCAAGCGAGGATTTGTGTTATTCTTAACTCCAGAATTAAAAATCTCCTTCCATTTCCGAATTGAATCATCTAAATAAATGTTAAAAATTGCGGATGAAATGTTGCGCAGTTGTCTAACGCCTTTGATTGTCATAAGCTGTGTTACTTAGAGTACCACTTACATCTAAAATTACAACAGTGTGTTTGTACAGACTCCTTAAAACGTTTGTTAGGTTTTTCATCGTAATTATTCAAGCTCCTTCCTATGAACATTATCTAATGCCTCAATAAATTCAAAGGATGCTAAATTAGTTTTCATATTATACTCCCTCTGTTTTTCGATTATTATAAATACTGCATCTACTGTCGACCAGCCCTCCGAAAACCCGTTTGTTCTTCGCTTAATAAACTCTCAGCTATAATCTGTAACCTCTGGTTCACTATTCTTGCGTAAACTTTATATGCGGTGCCCAGTAGGCTGATTCCTCTATAGTTCTCGCAGTTGCTGCGGTCTTTTTTTGTTGAACAGTGATATCACTTCAGTTTGTGACCATGTTTTAGGAATAACTCCATTTCTCCAGCGCATATTAAATACATGTTGCAGCCCTGTTGTAGTAGTATGCCTCCATATTTTAACTTTTCAGCGTTTTTAACTTCCTGATTAGTACCTTTTTTCTTCTTTGTGGAACTGAGGGCTTCTCATAATTCATCCCAACATAAATCGTCTACAGATCCTATTTCAATTTTATTCTCTTTATTCTCTATAAAGCTGGTTTCTTCATATCACAGGTTCATGTAATGTGCTGTCCATCTTGCTTTGTGGATCTTATTTATTTCAAAACTTCTTTCTCTCTTTGACTGAATATTTTCGTTGTTTTACAAGCTATCTTTTGCTCTCCCTGAACATCGCCCTCTGTTATGCTTATAAAACTATCATAAAAATGTTGTCCAACTCGTTTTCTTGATTTGCTGTTTGCTGCAGTTCTGTCTTGTATATAAATTTGATGATTCTGCTTTGTTGGTTTGTTGTTGGTTTTTGTTGTTTTTACTTCATAACAGTATCTAACCCTGGTGTCCAGATTTTTAACCCTTTCTTCCTTCTCATGTTCTTCCTCTTTCCTAAGGCGTCACCAGATGCTTTCTTAACCTCAGTTTCTAAATTTTTCCATTCCATTTCTATTTATTCCGCTTCTTCTTCCCGTTCCAGTTCTTAATTAAGTGTGCTGCGGTACAGATCTCGTATGTTCGTATTTGGTAGATGTCCTATGTGGATTTCTTCCTTCATTTTTCCATGTATGAATTTTTCGTTCTTTCTCCGTAGGAGGTATATATCTATTTCAGATATCACCAAGAAATGGTCAGAACCTACTGTACGTCACATCGCCTCTATAAACTTGTGTCTTTTTCTTCATCAATGGTAATTAAATCAATAATAGATTTAAATCCTCGAGCTTACCATGTGCAGTAATGGCTAGCTTTTTGCAGAAGGAAATAATGCTTATCTTTACTTTGTTAAAAGAAACAAATTTCTCAATGTTCCATTGTTATTAATGAAGTTTTCTCCCAGTGTTCACATAATATTTGGGATAGTTTTATTCCCTACCCTTGTGTTTATATGTCCGGTCAATATTGTTTTATGCTTGTTATATATATGCATCATCGACAGTGGCTCCTCGAATGTGGATAGAGGAATCTTGACTACACGAGTACCTGTTCAGGAATGGGTTACCTGAAGTAAGTGATAAGTAAGTAGTCTGAAGTGTCGGGCGGCGAGTGACATAGTCACTAGTATCCTACCTTCCTTTTCGTTACAATGTAGCCCTTCGGCATTTCACTCAGTGGTAACCAATGAAACTGTTTGAAACCACCTGACGTAATGTTTCAGGGTAGTGGACCTTGTCAGACAGTAGATGTGCGGTGGAGGTATCGTGCAAAAGAGTGCGTCACCATTTTTCACCTAACGAGCTGAGAGAAATCACACCAACACGAGTTGTAATGCGTTCATCAGAGTGAAGGCTAAAGATTGGGGGAAAATCCTAGTGAGCACAAGGAAACCTCGGATCGACTATCGACACATTGGGCAGCCACATTCTGCAGGTTTTACGGGCTTTAATTCGACGGAGTGCTCATTGTACTGGTATCGACGCAGAGTTACACTGATGCAGTGGTGCACTGTGACATGAAGAAGGTAGCTCCATGCTGGTTACTCCTGGGCGCTGGGAACAGGTGAAAGCTTCTCGCGGTCGGTAGCTAGTAAGAGCGCTCCTCCAGTTCGACGGTTAGATCCAGCGTAAGGTATATTTTTTCCTCGCGCAAGCTCCAACTAGCAGAGTGTAGCGCTGGTGGTAGATAGAGGCAAGGATCACTCGGGTGGCCAGCGAACAGGGACGCCATCGCAGGTACATCAGAGCTTAGAAAAAAAAGCCGCGTCTGTTTCGTAAACCGTGGAGACCCACAACAATATCTCTGTCCGTGTGAACTCCTGTCTTGCCGCAAACAAGCTCAAGCTGTACGACGCTGCACAACCGGCGAAGCAATGCGTAGCCTTGTGGCGCTAGTCGTGTGCGGCCGTTGAAACCCTGCGTGGCGCATAGTGTGGCTCTCCTGAAACAATAGATTCCGTACTCGCATGACAGTTGTGGATCCCTACCAGTTCTAACAACAATATCGTGGTACAATAAACAGCAGTGTTGATATGCCACGATCCTGCCGCTGTGGAAGTCTGGAATGTGGCTTTAGACATTTCTCCTTCTGACTCTGGGTGTGACACAATTTTCTCAAAAACAACGTATGTCCAAACGCAATACTCGAATGAGAAACTTACTGTGCGACCTCCCATTATTTGCACATTGCGGATGGTATTACTCTTACCGATCTCGTTAATTTGTACTGAAATGCTAGTCATTTGCATTCCCAAGTACGTACTGCCCTCCGTCGTAATTTGACGTTTGTTTCTTGTTGCATTTATCGACTTATGTGAGGAGAAGAAGTGCAATAATGTTGAAGAAAAAAAAACTGTCTGCCTTAAAGTTTCTGTAAGATTAAATGTGAGCTAACACTTTTTGTGATATGTGTGTGTTTTTGGATTGTTTTTCATAAGCAAACTTCTTTCCCACAGATGGCCACTTTGCTTGTGGAAACACTACGTGTATGATGACTTTGTAATGCTTTGTGTAATTTTCGTTTCTACAGTGCTACGACACAGACGTGCGGCATACCTGTAAACTATGCAGAAGTACATACTGCAGTTACTCTTTTGCTATCTCTGGACTGTGAAGGCATTAGATGCTCCCACTTTAATCAGTTTCTTGAACCCCGGCAACAGAGTAGACATTTTATCAAAGAGTCTGATTAAAATCTGATAATGTGTATACGGCTAATAACGGACACTGTCTGTCTTCAATTTCTCCCTCCACATGCTAGCCTGCTGACCTTCGTACAGCGACTTGCTTACTGAAGACGTGGCTATTACCTTTTGTCGCAGTTATAAGCCAGATGAGCAACCACGCAGGCAACAAAATGTCTCCCACGTGCGTCCTTCTGCTGCTCTGGTTGGCGGTCATGGTCAAGGTAAACGCACCGCCACCTTGAGCAATATCTCACCCATGACAATGTGTGCATCGCAGTGCAGTTTCTGCTTGGTGGCGTTACTGCGTCGTATATGCAACGTAGTGCGGATGTGTAAGTATAGACATATAGGCAAGGTATTAGTGTGGCATTCGTGGCTTCTCGACGTGTTTTCGTTAAATGCGGAAACGTAAATTATGACGATACTACGACCGTATGCATCCATAAAGGGCCAACCTGCTGTCATGCTTTTCTTGGCTGCCGAAAGACAAACACCGGTGGACATCCATCAGAGAATGAAGAATATGTAAGGATCAACATGTCTCTCGAAAACCACCGTAGTGGAATAGTGCGTCAAATTTCTTGCTGGTTGCGGTTCGACACAAGATGGTGGTCGATCTGGGAGGCCAGTGAGAGGCACGATTATCACGCTGTCGTTCCCTTAAAAGAAAGCCAGAAATAATGACGATTCCTGTCGGACGAAGATGTGCAGCAGGATGTTACTGACTTCTTCATTCAGGACGCCACGGTATTTTGCCAAACGGGTGTCTTCAAACTGGTGTGTCGTTGGGAGGATTGCCCGAATGGTCACAGCGATTTTGCCTGATTAGCATATCGATTCCGCTCTATACTTCTTGTGCGGTCCTTGTATTTTCGTCGTTGGAGGCTTTAAACTCGGCTCTGATATCTTCAAACTCTAAAAAAATGTATTAATTTCTCCAGCCTGATACGTATGTCTTAACGAATATGGAATCTCAAATTTATGTTTCATGTCAGAAAAGACTTTCTTTTTTTTTTTTGGAGTAGCACTAGCAGCTATCTATGATTGTCTTTTCGCCATCAAAGTGCCTTAATGTTTTCCTGATAAGTGTTTTACAATGAATACTCTTAGTATTTAAGAAGAAAGATAATTTAGTTTGTTTCTGCTGCTAACTTTTAAAACGTTAATCTCGTATATAACGCCTCGCGACTGTTAATCTTGGTACCTAAACGTTCATTTGCAAGACCGTCTGCCTGTTCTTCCATTCGTGCCTTCGAATTTCCCTAATGTCTCCCCCTTCTTCGTTACGCTTTGCATATGAGCAAGAATGTAATATACTCCCCATAAAGGAACGGTGTGGAATTTTACGACACAGAGTGTTTCACATGGTGAAATGGATGAAGATATGAAAACATGTTTTGTTGTGCGTCTGAATTAAATGTTTGCCTTGGTGCCAGCCGTTAGTTGCCGGTTTATGTGGCTGCCGGTAGAGATCTCGCTTTAAAGTTCGCTAGCTCGCTCGCTAGTTCATTGGCCATTGTGCTTCGAGACAAGACTGTCCAAAAGACATTTCGGGTTCTCCATTCGAATGGTTGCGTTTAAGTTAGAACTGTACGGCATTACATCTCCTACTGATCATAGCATTTGACAATGGCAGGAGGAGTTTCAAGACACTGGTAGTTTATGTAAGGCGAAATCCACAGGTCACCACTGTGACGTAGCACGCATTCAGCAGAGTTTTGCACGTAGTCCACATAACTCGTCGCGCTAGCTGAGTCTTAGCCATTCATCATGTGGCTTTTGGACGCGTTTTGTTACCCCGTTTATTTTCAACCAATACAGGATTCCATTGCAACAAGCCCTTCATTATAGTGACAATGCATGTAGGGTTATGTGTTATTCTCAGCGTGGAGGTGGAAGAAAGAAGTATTGTCTCGTATTTGGTGTTCAGTGATGAAGGTACATTCAATTTAAGTGGCAACGTGAACCGTCAAAGCATAAAAATACGGAAAACACAGCTGTCAGATACCAAATTCCTGCATAAAGGGACTTCCAAAGCTTCATGCGTTTTACGCCGTTTATCGGGAAAAAAGATTTGCGAGCCGTTCGTTTATTACGGACATATTGGAGACATGGACTCTTCCTCAGTTCTGAGAGCATGTAGAAAATAATGTATCACCGCCACATTGGTAACTGCAGCTATGAGCATTTCTTAACAATGAGCTGCCTCAAAGATGGGTGGACCGTAAGAATAGTACGGATTTCACATTGCACCATTGGCCTCTGTAACGAGTAGTTATTTAATATAAGAATGTAAATGTGCTTCAGACTACATCACTAGCGCATATGATAAATTCTATGTGAAATATGTGAATCATGTGTTTGAAGAAAAAAACTGATGTACGAATTATTCTTGCTTCTGTTCTTGCGCTTTGCTTCTTGTTCGCTCTCTGGAATGGACGTGCAGAGTAAGAGGTTCTGTATTTTATTCTGTAACATACTTAATAACTGGAAATGTGCATTATTTCATTCGTTTCCGACATTTTTATGATGCTGTCCTACTAACTGTTAACCGTTGGTATGTATCTATCCAATAAGCCGCTGGAAGTGGACGGGTGGGTGACGTGCCATCAGCGCACTACCGAGTGTACAGTTACGTTTTCTCAAGTCGAGCCTGCGTTCTAATTTTCCTTTCATGTAGTCCGATTGTCATTGCTGTTATGGTGCAAATCGTTTGTTATACCTCATGGTCCTGCGTTACCAAGCTGTTCCGCTCTCCAACGACCATTTCTCAGTCTGAGTTTTACAAGAATGTTAGCATCTCAAGTAACTTGATATTATTCCACGAAGTAGTATTTGCAGTTTTATCACTCATATAAAATTCTCTTTCTCCATGCCATTATCATTACACTCCTGCTGTTGTGAATGTGGTATGTCTCGCCTCTCGAAGAATTAACATTCACAAGTATCACTTCATCATTTTAATTATTCTTTTTTGTGCGGTACATTACACCTTCAAGTTCCCCTGACGTCACGGTACGTGATTTCTGTTTGGAATGGTTTGTTTAAGCATCCATCTACGTGGCCGGCTATCCGACAACTTTGGCTAAGTGCGACATTCGGTAGCAACAGCGTCGATGCCAGACGGGATCGCGAGGATATGCTACATGTTTGACTGTCAAATGTGGTTTTCGTCGTGCAACCCATGGAAGGCACAATGGACATTTATGAAAGTGAAATCAGAACTTTGACTTTACAAGTAACTGTAAAAAGTGCCTCAAGTGAGTATGTTCATGCCATGTAAAAGACTTATCCTTGTAAAATCGGGTGGTTCTTTGAAAAATAAAGACTTTGTGTCTCTTTGCACACGCTAAAAGTCACCCCAACTTATTATTCCCATACATGTAGAAGATGTAGACCTGTAAAACTGGATGAATCTTTTTCTAACGGCCTATATTGTCCCCTTCATCATATACAAATCTTTGTTTCAGCGCCTTCGAATGTTCTGAGTAATAAAAGTCTGGCAAAGGGTAAACGTTCTTGGTTGAATTGTAGAACATATTTATGGATTCCAAAATACCTTTTCCCATATCGACTCACTTTGTTATCTCTAGGATATCCTTAATTTTTCTACTTTCTGTACATTACATCTTCTAATACCCTGTTGGAAAAAAAAATGCTCTGCTACCAAGAAGTTCTCAAATTTAATTTTTCGGTTTTATTTACAGTCACTTGTAGACTTATAATTCAAATCAGTGCCAATTTTCAAGAACTTGAGTAGAATGTAACATACTTGAAGCTAAAGATGAACTGTTGCTGCAAAGTTAATATTAAGAAAATAAGCTAATGTTTGCCATGTCAATTAAGTTAGGTACTTTTCATAAAAATTATTACGTGAGTTTATATTGTTATTGTCAGTACCTGTGATTCAGGATGCTGTCTGTATGAATTCCTACTGTTTTTAAAGTCTATGACGAATTCAAAGGCTTAAAAAATATTACATTAAAAATGCGGAAAATCTCGTGGGCAAACCTCTATTCGGAGCAATGAAGTAAATCTATGTATTTATGACATATCTCTTTCAAGGTTCATTTCTCTTATTTCAAGAGGAAAATGATTCTTTAAGAAGAATACGCATTGTCATTCCTTCAGTGTACCTATGAACATGGTTTCTGTGATCAGAGGCAATTAAAGAAACTTATCAGGATTTCATATTCAACCGTAAACTGATAAATTATCACAGTATTGATTAACAACTGAGTACGACTGTACTGAAAAAATTATGCAATCACATCTGATACTTACTTCCTGAAATTATATCTCAGTCAATATTCGATGATAGCGACCAAGATCAATTTCGCGTAATATCGCTGAAGTTAAGCAGGAGGCAAACGGAAGTGAAGAATGGGTAAAAAAAAAAAAAGCCAAAAACGGTATCTTCTGCATGAAAATAATTTTTCTTCGTTTGCTAACATCGGTTGCCTTATCATTTTAAACTCCGGACTGAAAGATTTTCCTCAGGCAGTTTTTTGTCAATACCGATTTTGACAATGATTCTCCTACATGGAAGGAAACCGTATCAGACTCAGTCAGGATTATGCACTATGTGATCAATAGTATCCGAACACCCGCAAAAACATAAGATTTTCATATTAAGTGCATTGTACTGCCATTTATTGCCAGGTACTCCATATCAGAGATCGTGAGAGAGCAGAATGGGGTGCTCCGCGGAACTCACGGACTTCGAACGTGGTCAGGTGATTGTGTATCACTTGTGTCATACGTCTGTACGCGAGATCTCCACATTCCTTAACATCCCTAGGTCTACTGTAACCGATGTGGAAACGTGAAGGGATACGTACAGCACAAAAGCGTACAGACCGAACTCGTCTGTTGACTGACAGAGACCGCCGACAGTTGAAGAGGCTCGTAATGTGTAATAGGCACACATCTATCCAGACCATCACGCAGGAATTCCAAACTGCATTAGGATCCACTACAAGTACTATGACAGTTAGGAGGGAGGTGAGTAAACTTGGATTTCATGGTCGAGCGGCTGCTCGTAAGCCACGAATCACGCCGGCAAATGCCAAACGACGCCTCGCTTGGTGTAAGGAGCGCCAACATTGAACGATTGAACATTGAAAAAACGTTGAGTGGAGTGACGAATCACGGTAAAGAATGTGGTGATCAGATGGCAGGGTGTGGGTATGGCGAATGCCCGGTGAACGTCATCTGCCAGCATGTGTAATGGCTACAGTAAAATTATGAAGCGGTGGTGTTATGGTGTAGCCGTGTTTTGTTGTTTTGCGTGTCAGTATCACAGCGCAGGCCTACATTGGTGTTGTAAGCACCTTCTTGCTTCCCACTGTTGAAGAGAAATTCGGGGATGGCGATTGCATGTTTCAACACGATCGAGCACCTACCTATAAGGCACGGCCTGTCGTTACACGACAATAACATCCCTGTAATGGACTGGCCTGCACAGAGTCCTGACTTGAATCCTATAGAACACCTTTGGTATGTTTTGGAACGCCGCCTTCGTGCCAGGCCTCACCGACCGACATTGGTACCTCTCCTCAGTGCAGCACGCCGTGAAGAATGGGTTACAATTCCCTAAGAAATCTTCCAGCACCTGATTGAACGTATGCCTGCGAAAGTGGAAGCTGTCATGAAGGCTAAGGGTGTGCCAACACCATATCGAATTGCACCATTACTGATGGAGGGCGCCACGAACTTGTAAGTCATTTATAGACAGATGTCCGGATACTTTTGATCACATAGTGTAATATTTCAACGAAAGATGAAAATGAGAAAGAATTTATTTTAGAGGTCATTGCTGAGGAACGGAAAAATACCTTACCACTACCAAACAACCTCTCAGGAAAATAAATGTTTAATTTATATCTGAGCTCAACATGTTTTGTTTCTATAAGCTGTAAATAAAAACGCATTTGTCTTATAGTAACTGTGTGTATTCGTCCTAAAAACTTATTCCTATTATCATTTTTCACATTTGTCAGAAATTTGTGGAAAATTTGGTTATGAATATTTTTAAACAAACGCTAAGGTGGTTTGGAAGTTGCGCTCATAATTATTTCTCAGAATAAAAAACGGAAACAGTGAAAATGAGAAAGATATACAACTTTTATCAAAACTAGACATAGTTGTCTCACTGGGAATTCCGCGATCGTTCAATAAGTAAAATATGGAGTTTCAGTCTTCGATCGCTATTCTTTATTTTCGATTACCGGTTTCGGGCTAGCTGCCCATCTTCAGATCATATGTTGTAGTTACAGAGTAACTTGTCCGTACAGAACACACTGTTCACTGTCATAAGTAAAGTCTTTACTTATGACAGTGAACAGTGTGTTCTGTACGGACAAGTTACTCTGTAACTACAACATATGATCTGAAGATGGGCAGCTAGCCCGAAACCGGTAATCGAAAATAAAGAATAGCGATCGAAGACTGAAACTCCATATTATACAACTTTTAAATTACCCCTGGCGTGTAACATGTTCCATCTGCAAGGTGTTCGCGAATCACTTTGCAGTTATTTCTAACTGGGCTAAAATTCTGCATATTCTGTTTTTTTCTTTTTTAATTTGTGAACATGACAATTTTACCTTCTTAAAAATTACCTGCAACTAAGGACCACCCTAGTAATCATGGGTGTAGAGCGTAGTCTTACGAAATATTAACTGTACCCTGTCATTAAAAATGTCATAATGGTTCAACTCTGCAGAATAATAGAAACTATAACAGTTATAACTCGTGTATTCAGTTAACTGAAATGATGTGACGTTACTGCAGGGTGACGACGTGCTGGTGACCGTGCAGCAGGGCACGCTGAGAGGGACCACAGCCACGAGCGTCTACAACGCGTCCTACACGGCCTTCCTCGGTATCCCGTATGCTCAGCCTCCACTCGGGGAGCTGCGCTTCCAGGTGAGTACTCACTGTGTGAACGACACAGTAAATAATGATCATATAAATTAGATGTTCCAGAGACATATTAAGTCTCATCTTTATCTATGATAGAGAATACATGCCAAAGCAATGAATTAAAATTTTTTACCAAGGCCGGGATTTGAACCCACGTCTTCTGCTCACTATTAAAATGTACTAAGAACTGCAACTTCCTGACTCTGTGGCTAACACAGCTGCACGGAATACCTTGGAACAAATTTTCGTTCATTGTTTCGGCCTGTATTCATTATCATAGATGTAGTTGAGACTTAACATGTCTCTGCAACACATAATTTATATGAGTAATATTTTACATACGCCTGAGGTACAGGCAGGAGTGTCCCCATTGCGTTAAATGGAAAGGTGCTATTCCAACGTCGGAGAGTCTCTGCGGTTCTGATGCGAATTAAGAAGGGGAACATCGACATGGGCTCAGGCGAGAATTGGAGTTTGTATTGGGATGGGAGACATACTAGGCCTTGGTAATCCTTGCAGTTACTCACTCACAGTGCATACTCGCGCCGTGGTTAGTGCATCTGTCTAGTGAGTAGGAGTCCCAAGTTTGCATTCTGACCTTGGTACAAATTTTAATACATTGTTTCGGCCTGTTTTCATTATCATGGACATAGTAAGTGATACTCAACAAATCTGCCTGCGGGTGACCTCTGTTTCCAGGTGTGTCCCAAAAAAGTCAGCCTATTAGCGTTGAGCATCCTGATTATTTTAATGGCACTCGACCTGCACCTATATCCATTTATAACTTAACGATACTCGAAGGAAACTCTAAAATGACAATAGAAACGACAGCAGACTATATGGGTACGTACGGCTGGTTCCTCTTCAGTTTCTTCTCATGCAATCGATGTTCCGACAACTCTCCTAGGTTACTCTTCAGTAGAAGTAAACATTACGCTGATATTTTACAGTGTTTAGCTAACAGTGAACACTAGAAGATCCCAGCAGGTTGGTCAACATGTCGTTTGTGTAAGAAGGGGTCAGTCTAACAAACTTTTCTGGTAATTACGAAAATACTTTAGGTGGGAATATCTGTTATAAACCCTCTTACTCAAGTGCTGGGGCTCAACTCATTAATTTTTTCTTCTAACGTCACGTTCACCAACCACTGAATCTGTTTTTATCATCCGATTTTATAATATTGAATAAGCCCTATACAGGTATATAGACAGGTACCGTCAATGAATTATTAGCGTAACGGATAAGCAGGCTGTATTAAAACATGTGCGTAGTGGTAGGTGCGGTCGCAGAGAACGGCCTTGATATCATTTCAATAAGACCACTTCATTCTCTTTTTTGGAGCACACGTATTTAAGTCACGTCGATGGTTTGAGACTTAAGTGTGAAAACGAATCTGGACTGGAATTAAATCAATAAAAGAATGAGATCATTATCACAAAGAGTGGCAGTTTATTTGAGAAAAAAGAAAAACCGCATAATTTCGAGTATGGTTCGAACTCTCAGGGTTCTGTATAAATTTAATTATTTATGTAGATGATAATAATAATTTCATGTGTCTCAGTGGACTATTACAAATGCCTTTTCGGCAAGTTGCATGTCTCTGACCTACACCAGTTATCCAGCCAGGGAGAAAGGGACCTACAGTTCAACGTGAAATCCGCACTACGTGTTCTCTCTGGTGTGTCCTCACATCGTTGAGAGTTGAAGGCTAGGCTAAAACGAAGACTGAAAAATCCGTCGTCCGAGCGAGATACGATCGTACAACTTCTCTGTTGCAATACACGCGCTTTACCTCTCAGTCTACCGCTCCATATTTTTTTTATTTTTTTTATTTTTTTTTTTTTTGCAAATGATGGGGCCTTCATCGATCCGTATAACCCGTCCAGAACATGCCTTCACCGGAGAACTTCCTTCAGCTACTTTCGAAATATCTTGAAGTACTTAAATCTTCCTCTCAAAATGAACTAAAATTTGTATGTTCTCCTAAATCTCAAACTTTCTTCTTCTAAGTGTAAGTGATGACATATTTGTAGTTTGACAGATGAACTGGAAGTGCATTGTCAGTCTTCTCAACAATGACTTATTCATGTGTACCAAATAAACGTATAAAAGTTTATATATATATATATATATATATATATATATATATATATATATTGTAGAACAAAAGCAAACTGGTGCTTTTCATTTATTATTATTATTAAACGTGTAAAGGCTTTCTCGTCACGGCCTTCCCGGCTAATGTAACTTAAATAAATGACTTCTGTAAATAGATGCATAGATACACATACAAGCACGCACACGTACACACAAACACACACACACACACACACACACACACATTGTGCTGATTGCTTGCTTGGTCATTAATTGTTGTCTTCAATAACGTTGTATCCACTTTTTCTTTCCGAATTAAAGGATCACGCTCAAATTTATAACGGATAGGGCGGATCGTTCTGACTATTTGATCAGGTCTGCTGAACTCATCGTCCACTGTACCTTCCTGCGGTTTTTATTATATTATTTTGTTGTACTTAAGATATTTGCTAAGTTCTCTTTACACTGTTTTGTCACCGGCAGCCTTTGACGCTGTATCATGAGGTACATGAAGTCTTCTTCAATTTTTTCTTCGTCGTTTAGAATAAAGTAAACTTTGTGTCCTTTTAATCAGTTTACCGAAATCCTTTTGAGCTTAGCATATGGCACGGCATCCGGACTGGGGAAGTTTGCTGGTGTTACGGTATCTGGGGGTGATCGAGTACTGTGTACCAACAGCAGCTGAATAACGCACCATATCTGTCTGACCTTGTCACAAACGAAAGTGTGGCCTTCACTATCTCATAGGGTGCATGTGTTACACATACATGAATTGGCTAATTGAATGGAATATAGTTTGACATTTGTCGCTCACGTCGGATAGCAATTTTTGTGTGTAGGTAGTATCCCAAATAACACACCAGTTATGATCCTTGTCTTTTTCTTCTATTTTTTTCATGGGCTTGGATTCTACCAGAATTTTATAAATTTACTTCTCCACCTATATTTGCTTCGCCGGAATCCTTGTTCGAACGTCACTGTATTCTCCAAGGAAGTGCCTGAAACGGTAGAGGTCACGTGAAACATGATGAACATCAATCGGAGCATTTAGGTGAGGAGGTGAAATTTAATTGACCAAGTATACAACGAGCACTATTCGGAGAATAATTCCACACAACACAAGTTTACACAAGTTTATGCCTTTTTGCGTACGTCTCTGCGCTTTAACCCACCATTCCGCATGGGGAGGTCAACGTATCATATTCGTCTTCAAAGATATTTCCTCTGGCTACAAACTGGCCAAGGGCGAACAACAATCTTTCTAGTATGCCGCTGGGAATTGCTAACACTTTCGGAACATAGTCTAAGTTGGATATAATATAGGTAGGTACCAGTACATGTTTTTGTAATGTAGCTAAATTCCTCACGCTTTAAGCCGTAAGCATGATATAATTTTGTTGAATATTTCTCTATTATTTATGTCAGTGGTATTCTGTGTCCTTCTACTTAATTCTACCCTCAAAAATTTCATTCTAGAAAGGTCTTTTAATTGTGTACGGTGTTACAGAGCTATGACGCGTCCGATATTTTTTAATCCGTATATTTTCCAGTTCAGTTTGATACTAGATGCAGCTTGATATTTCTGTATTGTTTGAAGTGGATACTCTATTTCTTCTGTGTTCATGGCAAAAAATCCAAAATCATCTGCGTAACCGCGACACACAAAGTTCCGTCGGTTGATAGTCAAAATTTGTAGCCGTTTCCTCTGTATAGTAAGCAGTGGATCGATAGTAATGGAAAATTGTACCATGATAGCAACTGAACTGACTAAACTTACTGAACTGTCAATATTAATAGAGCCACTGAGGTGACCATTAAATAAAGTCCTTGAATACTATTTCTGAACATATTTTGAATTATTCAGGTGCACTGGTGCGGGAATCTCGTTTCATGCAGTATGTGAAAAAGGAACTGATGGCTCATCCTGTCGAAGGTATTTTCTAATTGTAACGTTACGACGGTGCATTTCATCCTCCAAGACTACTCTTTGATATTATATCGCTATAGGTCGTTAGTGTGAGGTAAACTGATCTGCCTCTGTCAACACTTGTTTGGCATTTTCCAGTGATCTTATTCATGACTGTCTTCAGCCTTTCGCTTACTACATGTGCGAATATTTTATAATCGCTACTAAACAGCGTAATGGGTCAAAAGTTCGTGAGGGTGTTACCGCACAGTTTTTTAGGCTGTAAGGCTACAGTCCCATGTTGAAATTCTGGTGGAATGGAGTTGTTTGGTTCCATCAGTTCATTCAAGCGGCAGTTAGTTTCGACTTCATTTGCTTGATACAGTTCCGCTGGTTGGCCATAACAACCAGGAGATTCATTCTCCGGGTTTTGCACTAAAATGTCTTCTAATTCTTCTTGAGTCACTTCTGCTTTCTGCTGATTTGCATCCAATGTACTAAGTCTTTGAGACGAGTTTGTTTTTAACCCTGACAACAAATTCTCATCAATAATTTTATTTGACGCTGGGGCAGTCTAGTGCTTCTGAATGGCATTCCTAACCTCATATTGTTTAGTAACTGTCACTCTGGCGTTGGTTTTGATTTTTGTCAATTTTTTTAACTTCCTCGTCTACTTCCACGTATCATGCGATACATGTCTGCCTCTTCTTCCTGGAATGTATTTGGGGCTGCCGCCCTAAATTAAAAACCTTCCAATTGTTTCCGCTTCAGAGATAAAATGTTTTCTCTAACTTGTAGGATTTTCGTAAAATTTCCTATCACAATGGTGTCAAGTTTGTACGGGTCCCGGAGACACCGAAAATAAAATTCATTCGTTCTCTGGTACCACAGACATTTCTACCGAAAGTAATTCATTAAGTGTTTCCTGATTTTAGGTTTTGCGTATTGTAGCCATCAATCTGTCTCTGAGTTGTATGTATTGTATTTGATTTGATATTCACTTCTTGACGTTCAGTATCACGCAAATGTGCTGTATTGAATTACTTTTGCTGCTATGTCATGTTTATGATACAGATATAGGCCGCTTGATTCGAGAAAATAGTAATCTATACTTCAGATGTAACACCTGGGTCGTTAAATTCCTTGATACGTAAACTCTATCTAGTCGACGTATAGAATAACTAGTTACATGCATCGATGGTGAGCGTCTACCCTGTATGTCAGATAAACGCAGTTCTTGAATTATTTTTTTTTATATTTCAGTGCAGTTATTATAATGTTGAGGTTGATCCATGGGATGAAACGTGTATTTAAAGGAAATTTGATTTGCATCCTCATAGTGGTGATACCAGTGCCACTGGCTTGAAAGGCACGCATGACAACTTTCGCTTATGTCCCATAACTCCTCCTTGGTGTTGCAACTTCTTTGTACTTAGTAGCTGGAAACAAACTGAGTATCTAGCCTCTGGCAAATTCGCTCGTGGCGTCATAATAGGAGAGAACGCGGAAAAGCGGCCCATTACTTGTACTGGGAACGAACGTGCACCCGTACAAATTTTACAGTTTGATTGGCAAAACTCACACACAATATTGTTAACTCGGCTTACTGGTGGAATTTTAAGAACAAATTCATTCACGCATTCAGTCATTCAGAATAGTTCATAGGGAAGAGCAGATATAATTTCTCCAGACCCTCGTTGTTAGCTCAAATTATTATGAATGGTGTGAATTGTGCGTTGTGAGCACACATGGAATTCCGTATTGACGATATTTAATCAAACAGGTCTTACTGACCAAATTTAAAAGCGGAACATAACAAGACCTAGAACCTAGAAGTTGTTTTACCTCAAATTACATGGGTAAATTGTTTCATGAGGACTCACTTAAAACTGTTAAAGAATGTAAATCCAAATATGTCTCTGATGTCGTTGTAGAGATGCAGGAGTTCGGGCTATGAATATTAAAGATTGAAAGTCAGAACTAACAGGTCCATTCTTTAATAGAAAATTTTGTTCACAAAAAGTCCTGGTTCATAAATCTCAGAGAGAAGATACACTTTTCAAGTTTTAAATGATACCGTAAATGACTCCATTTGGCTGTAGGCATTTTTTATTAATTGGACAATTGCGATTTCAGTCTTTGAGTCTTTGTCAACTGCAACTTGGAAAGATATTAGTCCATGTCGGACATGTCTGCATAACACGTCACCACCTAAATATTTTAGCTCATGGACTGATGTCTTTCCCAGATGCACTATATAGCGCTAAAACTACTGAAATCACGATATTGGAAATAATAACAGAGGCATAATACTGTCAAATGGCGCCAAAGTTACGTCTTAAAAATTTTATTATGATTTAGTCTACAGAAAAGAACGTACCATTTAACTCCTTCTGGAGCTGTCATTAACTAATTGCTAAGTTGTGAAAATTCTGTGCACATCACATATAGATAGGCAAGTGTTGAGTCGTGTCTATTTTTCTATTAGTTCTAAGCAAAATCTAGATTTGGAGCTACATAGTACACATCTTCAGGTTTGTTGGCTATTTCATGAAACAACAAATCAAAACTCTAAATGAAAAAAAGGTACTGTGGTTCGGTGGATCGCTTTTTAAGAACTAAATTACAGATACAGAAGTTTGAGAGTTAGAATCCGGTCGCTTATAGCATTTTTGTGCGTAACTTATCGCCTTTATCACCTCTGGAAAAGCTCATTAATGAGAGAAACGTCGAGTTGAGCTGTATTTCAGACTACACGTTGAATACAAAAACACACCGCCCGTAACACATGGAACGTCCGTTAAATTCTCTCGTGTTTGAAGTTAATTTCGTTTACTCCGCTTGATGTTGATGATGTTGATGATGATGAGTCCCATACTCCTTTACAGAGCGTAGGGGAGCGACGCGGGAGACCCGCGCCGCCTTACTAGGCAAGGTCGTAGCGGAGGTCGTTTGCCATTGCGTTCCTCCGACCGTAATTGGGATGAATGATGGTGATGAAGACGACACAACAACACCCAGTCATCTCGAGGCAGGAAAAATCCCTGATCCCGCCGGGAGTCGAACCCGGGACCCCGTGCTCGGGAAGCGAGAACGCTATCGCGAGACCACGAGCTGCGGACCGTTTGATGTTAGCTGGAACAAAATCAGTCGGCTGATTTCGAGAATAAATATCTGCCCGTACCCCAACAGATAACGCACTGTGAAACAAACTTCCTGTACCAGTAAGCGGAAGCCTCGTGGGAGCGTGGCTCAAGACCTTGCTGATGGTGCCGTGTCTTCGAAGCTCATGAAGCTCATCCGCACATCCTTAAGCACTTAAAGTTACCTGCTCTTACTTGTAGTAGAGATGGTAGTACACTGCGCTTCAGCATGTGAACTCTGAAGATGAACAACACTCCGAGATCCGTTGTTGCACCCTTAAATAGCAAAAAAATTCAGTAAAATTTTAATATATTGATGAGATCCAGTATCTTCCAGTTTGGTAGGTGTATATTCGTGGCGTCAGTTGCCTAAAGTTACGAGAGCGTTTATCAGAATTCACGAAGTGCACGTGACCATAACTACTACTCATCAACACTGCTCTATCGGCCCGAACGAAATAGTTATGTGCACTAGAATTTACAACTTCAACCTGCCACTACGCCGCAGTGCTATGCGACATATGCATTACGCTCTCTGCCTCCCTGGGCGATATATTCCAGCACGTAAAAATGTAGATGAACCATCCGTGAAAACTACAGTAGTAGCAGAATCACAACACTGAGGCAACAAACAACCAGATAGGTAACATTGTGCCACTTACAAACATGACTTGGAGTGACGTCGTTTCCTACATCATAAGCTTTTGCTCATTATCTGTAAGCGTCTAAGACTGTGTAGATAGTTACAAATCAAAATATACTTTACCACAGCCAATCGGAGTGGCCGCGTGGGGCGGCCGGTGTGGCCGAGCGGTTCTAGGCGCTTCAGTCTGGAACCGCGTGACCGCTACGGTCGCAGGTTCGAATCCTGCCTCGGGCATGGATGTGTGTGATGTCCTTGGTTATTTAGGTTTAAGTAGTTCTAAGTTCTAGGGGACTGATGACCTCAGACGTTAAGTCCCATAGTGCTCAGAGCCATTTGAACTATTTTTTTTGGCCGCGCTGTTAGAGGCGGCATGTCACTGACTGCGCTGCCCCTCCCGCTGGAGGTCCGAGACCTCCCTCGGGCATTGGTGTGAGTGTGTGTTTTGTTCTTAGCATAAATTAGTTTCAGTTAGTTTCAGTAGTGTGTAAGTCTAGGGACCGATGACCTAAGCAGTTTGGTGCCTTAGAAATTCACACACTTTTGAACACTTGAGCATTTGAACTTTACAAACACCAATTCACTGTCTGCACAACTTTAAGTGATTGGATGTTGTCAGCTCGACATCAGCAAAAAGACTGATTAGGGCACGCATGTGGCTCTGCCATTCAACAGAAATCCGACCTATTCCAACATCCTCACTGCTAAGTTAACATTTGTGGACTGCAATGGCGTCAAAAAGTACACTTTATGAATATTAATCCTCCGCATAATTTAATGACCTAACTAGATCACTCAAATGAAGAAAATTTCAGAATGATACGTGAAATAGTTTTCACTGCATCCTAACTCTTATAATACATTGTTTTATGATGGACTGTTTTTTGTTTCTTCTGGTGGACTGCCCCAACAAATCATATCTGAGGTGGTATCCGCCCCTGCAAACTGCGTCGTATTTTTAGTTTTGCCCCTTTCAGTATGCTTCCAGACTTCCAGACGCTGTAGTGTGAACTCCCGCCATGCTTCCTGCACTTCTTTTGTGCGTTTACACACTCTTACGGTCGCCGCCGCCAACTATGAATTCGGATTACCGCCCCTAGTCAAAAGTCAAATATATCGTGATCCCAAGCTTAGATCATGAGGTGGTTTTCACAATCTCACTTTAATAAAAATTGACATCCATCTATATTGTGTCCACCTGCTTCCTTCTCTTAATCATTATTTTGACGGGGGCAGCCGCGCGAATCGTGACAAAGCACCTAGACCGCGTGGCTACCCGGTGTGGCGGTGACAGATTTACCTTTACCTTAAAAGAAAAGGCATATGCTCGAAATTAAATATTTTGTTGCATAACCATCCCATATTTGAAATTTCCAGTAAGTTACTGCTCATTGAAGCCATCTATTGAAGATTAGCTCCAAAAGAGCTACGAAATGGCAGGGATGTTGATCGCTAATTTTCACCTGTTGTCCCTAGTAGACCAGACATTCACTATGGGATTAAGATCATGTGATATAATGGGCTAGTCAAAGAGTGATAGTGAGCCTGTCTTTATCACAGCAGGATTGTACACGTGTAATCCTGTGAACATGACTGTCATAATCTTGGCGAATAGGAGTGACTGTAGCACAACTGCTCACAGAGAACTTTTAAATAACCATCCTGCTTCATGTTCGTGGTAAATTTAAGGAACAGCTGAAGTCACTTCCTGAGAAAATTCCGAAATATTAGTGGAAGGTGTTCGGCTTGAGCTATGAGCTCACTAGAACACTTCCTTAGGCTGTCGGTGCGCCCTACGATTTCCAGTGTTAGAATCTAAATTGCGACACGTCGGAACACAACGCATGTCTCCAATCAGCTGCTATCCAGTTTCTGTGTTGTCTGACCCACTGAAGATACTCAGACTTATGTGACACTGCAATACCCTTTCAGCAGGTAACATAACTTCAAAAAATCCCTTTGATGCACTTACTTACGTAAAATTATCTTGGAAAAAGTTTGAAGTTGCTCTAAACTCAGTGGGAGCAGCAATTCCTTGTTGTGGCTGAAAAGATGGTGATTGACAAAGCGTAATAACAATCGCTCGTTACTGTTGACTGAGAATTCTTACAAACATTGTTCTTACGCTGTATTATACGGTTGTGAGTGACACATTTCTTAAGGAAATATTTGACAATCTGCTTTGATACACCAACAAATCAAGCAACTTAGTCGTGGTCATTCTGCCATGCCCCATATCGAACAATCTGATTGCGATGAATCCACTCAGCCAAAAGGAACATACATACCACTTGATTGCCATGACTTACATTAGAGTTGAAGGGTGATATCGTATCCTGAGACAAGTTTTACATGATCTACAGTGCACCAGAGCAAACAATGTGCTGTTTTATGAGGGAGAGTTACATCTCGTCTGGTGAGATTATGTGGAAAACAAATTTTTATTATTGTTATTTGCGATTTCGATTGCACAATGGTAATTTTTTTGATGTATTCAGAAGGGTATGTGAAATGATCTGCATCGCAAAACAATATTTACTTTAGAGTGTGGTAATTGCACTTCAGTATACAAGCTACGCTTTTATGGTGTTACTCGGCGAAGTACGCATCTTGGCCATACGAGAGTAATATCATATGGGAAGAACATCGCTCTTTGTACAAAATTCCTTCTTGAAAGTCCACCCACAAGGAGACGTCCTGTATTATCTATCATTAAACATAATTTCTCGGTATGTTTTATCATCTTTAAACAAATGCGTATCAGGAAGGTGAGTCATGGATTGAGCACTGACAGAATTTATCACTATTATAAAAGGGCGGATGCCTTTGTTGAAACAGGTATTCGAGCAAATTTAAAACCTCCACACTGCTTATAAGGCAGTCACTTTCGGAACATGTTCATATGAGATAGGACAATATATATGTACGCTTGCTACATAAGCTGACAGTTAATTTCCGGCAGCCTCCGCAAGCTGCCAGCGGCTGGGAGGGCGTGCGCAACGCCACGCAGTACGGCAGCGACTGCGTGCAGGAGACGGGCGAGGGCTCGGAGGACTGCCTCTACCTGAACGTGTACGTGCCAGGGCTGCCGCAGGAGGGCGCTGGGCTGCCCGTGCTCTTCTACGTGCACGGCGGCGGCTTCGTCAGGGGCAGCGGCTCCGACCAGAAGTTTGGGCCGGACTTCCTCGTCTCATATGGAGTTATACTGGTCACCATCAACTACCGCCTCGGGCCGCTCGGTGCGTATTACCCAATGTAAAATATTGTGACAGACAAGGTAAATTATCAGAACACTAACTACTGGATGAGGCAGTTAGGACAAGCCAGACAAAATACATGTGGCACGACCAAATACCTCGAGGGGCGGTACTGCCAAGTTAACGGACAACATGGGGATTGTTTTGAGATACGCAAGTAATTATTAATGTTTCTACTGAGCTACGACACAGATTTTTTTTAATGGCGCTGTATCCGTTTTCTGTGTCATTTGGAAGAGTGTTCCAAGGGAGCTACAAGTCTATGACATGTGCTTACCTTGGACAAAGTTTCAGGAAGCAAGGTAACACAGCTACAAATCACTGTCCTCGGATCAGAAGAGGTTACATGATTGCCTGCCTGACTGTAGCAAATGTAAGCCAGCGCGTCACCCTGAACAGTGATAGATGCTATAAGGCGATTCTGGATAGGCGATATAATACACTGGATTTCATCTCGACTTATCGCAGGGAAGGATATCTTCGTAAAAACGCCCGGGTTTCAGCATAGAGTTATTGTTTTAATTTTCCGCTGAAATAAAAATGCAGATGTTTGGAGAGAGTACAGCCCACTGAGCGTTTCCCGAACCATCTAGCGACCTCCATATGATCTGTTAAGATGGTACGAGTGGAATGGTCGGTGCATCCATCATGTTCATACCAAACAGATAGCCGTTTGCAGAATGAATTCTCACTCTCTGCGGTAGCGTTTGCTGACAGGAAGTCCCCTGGCAGATTACAAGTGTTTGCTGGACCGGAAATCGAATCGAGGACCTTTTCCATTTGATGGCAAGTGCTCTACCACATGAGCTACGGAAGCACGACTCACGACGCGTCCTCACAGCTTTACTACCACCAGTTCAACTTCTAACCTCCGAACTTCACAGAAGTTCTTCTGCGAAACTTGCAAGACTAGCACTCCTGAAAGAGAGGATGTTTTGATGTGCCACCAAGATTCATATTAGAGCACACCCCGTTGCGGAGTGAAAATTGATTTTGTAAACAATTCCCCAGGCTGTGGTTAACCGTGTCTTCGCAATATCCTTTCTTCCAGGAGTACTAGCACTGCAAGCTTCACCAGAGAATTTCTGTGATATCTGCAAGGTAAATGAGTAACTGACGGAAGTAAAGCTGTGGGGACGGTTCGTGAGTTGTGCTTGGATGCCTCAGTTGGCAAAGCACTTGCTGGTGAGAGGCAAAGAACTCAAGTTCGAGTCTCAATCCGACATACAGTTTTAATCTGTCAAGATGTTTCGAGTAGTTGTATGTCCTATGGGATGTCTTCCAATCTGCGACAGCATATCTGTAAGATGTTTCTGCTTAGACTCTTACCAATAAAATAGGGGCCAGTATCGCACTTCTAGAGAAACGGTGAGTGAACTGGCACAAGTAAGACGTCGTTTATCTAGTTCCCTCATTTAGCGCCAGTTTTCAGTTGACGCAGAACTGTTTTCCAGAGTTCGTTGATAACGTTTGAGGAACGGTAATCGATTCTGAAAGGCAGTGTATGAAGCTGTTGATGGCGCAAACACAAAATACGTTGGAATATGATATTCGTAGAATAATGTTTTCACAGATCCAATTCGGATATGATATTCGTAGAATAATGTTTTCACAGATCCAATTCGTTCACTCGAGTAGCCTCGTAATGATTTCAGGATTCTCTGCTGCCGAGATCAGGATATCTTTGGGATACAAGCGCACCACTGCTCCAACAGTCTGGCAGCATTTGCCATAAACCGATACTATATCCGCTTTATTTATTTATTTATTTTTTATTTTACTCGTCTAATTCCGTAGGAACAAATTGAGAAGCAAATCTCTAAGGTAATGGAATGTGTCAGTACACGAGATAACATAAATGTAATAACAGATAAATTAAAATGGTTATGAACCCAAAAAAAGACAAGCCATAAATTTATGCAAACGTAATCAATAATACACTCCTGGAAATGGAAAAAAGAACACGTTGACACCGGCGTGTCAGACCCACCATACTTGCTCCGGACACTGCGAGAGGGCTGTACAAGCAATGATCACACGCACGGCACAGCGGACACACCAGGAACCGCGGTGTTGGCCGTCGAATGGCGCTAGCTGCGCAGCATTTGTGCACCGCCGCCGTCAGTGTCAGCCAGTTTGCCGTGGCATACGGAGCTCCATCGCAGTCTTTAACACTGGTAGCATGCCGCGACAGCGTGGACGTGAACCGTATGTGCAGTTGACGGACTTTGAGCAAGGGAGTATAGTGGGCATGCGGGAGGCCGGGTGGACGTACCGCCGAATTGCTCAACACGTGGGGCGTGAGGTCTCCACAGTACATCGATGTTGTCGCCAGTGGTCGGCGGAAGGTGCACGTACCCGGGGACTGGACCGCAGCGACGCACGGATGCACGCCAAGACCGTAGGATCCTACGCAGTGCCGTAGGGGACCGCACCGCCACTTCCCAGCAAATTAGGGACACTGCTGCTCCTGGGGTATCGGCGAGGACCATTCGCAACCGTCTCCATGAAGCTGGGCTACGGTCCCGCACACCGTTAGGCCGTCTTCCGCTCACGCCCCAACATCGTGCAGCCCGCATCCAGTGGTGTCGCGACAGGCGTGAATGGAGGGACGAATGGAGACGTGTCGTCTTCAGCGATGAGAGTCGCTTCTGCCTTGGTGCCAATGATGGTCGTATGCGTGTTTGGCGCCGTGCAGGTGAGCGCCACAATCAGGACTGCATACGACCGAGGCACACAGGGCCAACACCCGGCATCATGGTGTGGGGAGCGATCTCCTACACTGGCCGTACACCACTGGTGATCGTCGAGGGGACACTGAATAGTGCACGGTACATCCAAACCGTCATCGAACCCATCGTTCTACCATTCCAACAGGACAATGCACGTCCGCATGTATCCCGTGCCACCCAACGTGCTCTAGAAGGTGTAAGTCAACTACCCTGGCCAGCAAGATCTCCGGATCTGTCCCCCATTGAGCATGTTTGGGACTGGATGAAGCGTCGTCTCACGCGGTCTGCACGTCCAGCACGAACGCTGGTCCAACTGAGGCGCCAGGTGGAAATGGCATGGCAAGCCGTTCCACAGGACTACAGCCAGCATCTCTACGATCGTCTCCATGGGAGAATAGCAGCCTGCATTGCTGCGAAAGGTGAATATACACTGTACTAGTGCCGACATTGTGCATGCTCTGTTGTCTGTGTCTATGTGCCTGTGGGTCTGTCAGTGTGATCATGTGATGTATGTGACCCCAGGAATGTGTCAATAAAGTTTCCCCTTCCTGGGACAATGAATTCACGGTGTTCTTATTTCAATTTCCGGGAGTGTATAACACAGAAATCAGATTAATTTTTCAAGGAACTCCTCGACAGAATAGAAGGAGTAACCCATGAGGAAACTCCTCAGTTTAGATTTTAAAGTGCGTGCATTACTGCTAAGATTTTTCTGTTCTTGTGGTAGCTTACTGAAAATGGATGCAGCAGTATACTGCACGCTTTTCTGTACGAGAGTGAGGGAAATGAGATCCAAATGCAGACTAGATTTCTGCCTAGTATTAACTGAGCGAAAGCTGCTGATTCTTGGGAATAAGCTGATATTGGTAACAAGAAACGACACTAAAGAATATATGTATATTGAGATGCCAATGTCAGAATACCTAGAGTAATGAACAGAGGTCGACAAGAGGTTCGCGAACTCACACCACTTTTTGCCAGAACCACCCGTTTCTGAGAAAATATCTTTTCAGAATGGGAGGAGTTACTCAAAATATAATACCATACGTCATAAGCGAATGAAAATGAGCAAAGTAGACTAATTTTAGTGTCAAACTATCACTTACTTCACATACCGTTCAAATAGTAAAAACGGCAGCATTAAATCTTTGAACAAGATCCTGAACGTGGACTTTCCACGACAATTTACTATCTATCAGAAGCCCTAGAAATTTGATCTGTTCCGTTTCGCTAATCACATGACCATTCCGTGAAATTAAAACGTCGGGTTTTGTGGAATTGTGTGTTAGAAACTGTAAAATCTTGGTTATACTGTCATTTGGTATTAGTTTATTTTCTACAAACCATGAACTTTTGTCTTCAACTGCACTGTTTGAAACTGCGCCAGCGTTGCACACAAAATCCTTTACTACCAAGCTAGTGCCATCAGCAAGCAGAAATATATTAAAATAACCTGTAAAACTAGAGGGCAGATCTCTTACATAAATAAGGTATAGGAGTGCCCCAGCACTGATCCCTAGGCCCCCCCCCCCCCCCCATTTAACTGTGCCCCACTCAGACCCCACATCATAGCCATTTTGCACACTGTGGAGAATGACCTTTTGCTGTCTGTTGTTAAAGTAAGAGGTGAACCAATTGTGAGCTACTCTCCGTATTCCATAATGGTCCAACTTATGGAGGAATATTTTGTGATCAACACAATAAAGCACCTTAGTTAAAACAAAATATATGCCTAGCGTTCGAAACCTTTAGTTTAATCCATCCTTTACCTCACAGAGGAAAGAGAATATAGCATTTTCAGTTGTTAAACCACTTCTAAAACGGAACTGCATAGTTGATAGCGAGTTATGCAAAATAAAATTATTACTTATCCTTACATACACAGCGTTTTCAATAACTTTAGCAAACAACGATGACATAGACATAGGTCTAAAATTGTCTACATTATGCTTTTCTCTCTTTTTATGAAGCGGCTTTACTACTGAGTACTTTAATCGTTCATAAAACTGACAAATCTTACAGAAAAAGTTACAAATGTGGCTAAGTACAGGACTAACATGTGCAGCACAGTACTTTAGTATTCTGCTAGGTACTCCTTCATATCCATGAGAGTCCTTCGTCTTCAGTGATTTAATTATTGACTCAGTCTCCCTCTTGTCAGTATCACCGAGGAGTGTTTCACACATCAGTCTCGGAAAGGCATTTTACAAGGGAGTTATATGATTCCCTGTACTAACTAGGTTCATGTTTAATTCTCTGGCAGTGTCCAGAAAGTGCATTTTCATTATACGCATTGTGAATAGCTGTAGAAAAACTTATCTGGTAGCTCAACAGCATATCACAGAGTGAAGAGCTTGAAGCGTACAGGGAGGTACACGGAATATACCGTTGTCTCCTGATGGTGGGTCAACGGTTTTCAGTACTGTTGTTGCCTTATTACGATCAAAATTCCATCCAAGTCATACCCTCTAAATTCTATAGAAAAAAGCAGCTAGTTGCATTAAAATGCAACGTTGGTGTCATAATCAGGAAGCATTAAAAGTAGAAAATTACTTGCGTACCGGTACGTCAGAATATTCGGTATATTGTCCGATACAAAGTTCCAAAAACTAAGCATCAGTGTGCCGTATTTGCTTCTTGTAGAAATATTTCTGGTGGCGTTTCGGCTGGTCTCTCTTAGGTGCTCTACCCTAACTAAAGAACAGTACTTAATGTTACATGTGATGTCAATGATCTCTGAGACAACCGAATGACCAGTGACAAAAATGAAATGTTGGTTAATCAAAGATACTAACACCGGTGAAAATTTTCGCAGCGTGAATAGAATCTAAAAAGGCCTTGATACATTGATTGCTATTATCAGTTACTGGGTATGAATGTACAAGCATTAAGTATAGTTATTGGGGACCCGTGTCGCATAATTGTGTGAGAAGTACGTTACGACCGGCGTCAGTGATGACAAAGGGCATATCACTCGTTATCGATGTGTCTGCATCTCAGTCACGGGGTTTAAGAATACCAAATCTGAGGTGGCTGGTCGCCTTCCACGCTACAACAGGCGGCTCAAACGCTTTCTTTGAGAACACTATACGTACAGCATGTGAGAAAAATACCGTTGATGCATTCACGTGGGACGTACAGACGTATCAGGGACTTACTACAGGCTATTCATAAATGACAGGCCACTTCAGTTACTTCTGTAACTCGGTGAATAATTATGGAAAGGTGAGATTCACACTTTCAGTTGTTGTTTTATCATCTGTGTTGTATCAGCTACTTGTGTCACAGATACGATAGCTCTGTTAAGATGTCAATTGGGTTGCAGGCTTCCTGAGCACTGGCGACGAGGTGGTCTCTGGCAACGCGGGACTGAAGGACCAGCTGCTGGGGCTCTCCTGGCTGCAGAGCAACATCGCGCGCTTCGGCGGTGATCCTCAGCGTGTGACGCTGGACGGGCGCAGCGCAGGTGGCATGTCCGTCTCCTTACATCTCATGTCACCTCTGACCGCTGGTTTGTACAACATTTGTATCAGCTGGACACTAACAGGCTGTGGTGTTTGTCGAGTAAATCTGCTTTGATTTTCGGACGTCGCTTTCTCCTAGTGTAAAAGTACCACACCGGGTGGGGAACCATGCAGTTTGGGAGACGGACTTCCCTGTACATTGTCGCCTCGATAATGCGGGTTTCTCGAGCTGAGCTTTGGGAAGTTGTGTAGTAGTCAGCCAGATGGTAAGACCTGAGGGTCGGGTAGGAACGCGTCATGCGACGAGACGTAAAGAGAATCTTAAGTGAAACGAGCTGTTTTGATTAAAGTGATTATTAAAATGATATAAATGTAAACGTCGACGGAAGGTAAGAGGTGGGGAAGTAGTAAAGGGAAACGTATTAATTAAGTAATGGAGTGGTGACAAATGCATTTAAAATCTATGAACCAAACACATTGGCATATTAGTGGTAAAATATTAAAGATTAACAACCGTGCAAGCACAATTGGCGCTGGTACTTGCCCGAACATTATTTGATTTAATATACAGTAAATTTTGTAGGAAATACTCCAGAGTGACGAAAGACGAGTGAAATTAGTTACCAAGACAACATGATTTTGAGTACGAACTGAACTATTTTTAGATTAAACTTTTTGTCTGTTTAACACTGACAATAATAACAAGTACTTTTTCTTAAGAATGTCTATAGCCACAGATGTTATTTTCTCTACTAAATTTCAGTGCAAAAATGCTGTCAGCCATTTCCAAGATTAAAAAAGAGACTGTGTTTTGGTAATATTCGCGCTGTCTGTGCTTTAACTCACCCGCGTTGACCACTATGTAACTTCTTAACCCCAATGATATAGATTCCAGTAGTCTTGATTAAATCTGCGACCCTTAAATGAATGTTTTCTATAGACTGATATCCTTTCATCTTGAATTTGAATTCCACTCCTGAACCTTTCTTTTATTTCCACCATTGCTTCTTCGATGTACAGTTTGAAGAGTATGGGCCAAAGACTACAAGCCAGTCTTACACCCTTTTTAATTCGAGCATTTCGTTCTTGTCGTCCATCGTTATTGTTCCCTCTTTGCTTTTGAACGTGTTATGTATTAGCCGTCCCTCCCTGCAGCTTACTCCTATTTTTCTGAGAATTTCGAACATCTTACATCATATTACATTGTCGAACGCTTTTTCCAGGTCGATAAATCCTTTGAACGCATCTGGATTTTTCTTCTGTCTTGCTTCCATTATAACTGCAATGTCAGAATTGCCTCTCTGGTGCCTTTACCTTTCCTAAAGCCAAACTGATCTTCATCTAACACATCCTCAATTTTCTTTTCCATTCTTCTGTATATTATTCTTCCCAACAACTTGGATGCATGGGCTGTTAAGCTGACTGTGCGATAATTCTCGGGCTTGTGAGCTCTTGCAGTCCACGGAATTGTGTGGATGATATTTTTTCAAAAGTCAGGTGGTGTATCGCCAGAACCATAAATTCTACATGTCAACGTAGTCGTTTTGTTCTCACTTCTCCCAAACATTTTAGAAATTCTGATGGAATTTTATCTAACCCTTCTGCCTTATTTTATCTTACGTTTTCCAAAGCTCTTCTAAATTCTGATTCTAATACTGTATCCCACATTTATTTTATATCGGCGCCTGTTACTTCTTCCGCCATATGAGACAAATATTCACTCTCATACAGGCCTTCAGTATACTCTTTCCACCCATCCGCTCTCTTCACTGCATTTAACAGTGTAATTTTCATTGCACTCTCAATGTTAATTTCACCGAAGGGTGTTATGACTCTTCCGTGTGTTGAGCCAGTCCTTCCGACAATCTTTCCTATTTTGATTTCTTCTCGTTTGTGATGCAGCCGTTTCCTCTTAGCTTCCCTTCACTTCCTTTTTCTTTCATTCCTAAGTGATCCGTATTTCTTTATCACTGTGTTTCCCTTACACTTTTGTACTTCCTTCATTCGTTGAGCGGCTTAAGTATTTCATCTGGTACGCGTGGTTTCTTCACTGTTACCTTCTTTGTACCTACATTTTTCTTTCAAACTTCTGTAATTGCCATTTTTAGAGATGTCCAGTCCTCCTGAACCGAACTGCCTACTGAGCTATTCATTATCGGATTAGCTATAGCCTTAGAGAACTTCAAGCGTATCTCTTCATTCCTTAGTACTTCCGTATCCAACTTTTTTGCATATTGATTGTTCCTGACTAGTCTCTTAAACTTCAGCCCACTCTTCATCACTACTACATTTTGATCTGACTCTGTATCCGTTCCTGGGTCGTGTTACAATCCAGTATCTGATTTCGGAATCTCTGCCTAACCATGTTGTAATCTAACTAAAATCTTCTCGTATCTCCAGGCCTTTTCGAAGTACATCTCTTCTTGAATAGAATATTCGCTATTACTAGCTGCCATTTTTTTTACAGAACTCAGTCTGCCTCCTCTCGCATTCCTAGTACGAAGCCCATATTGTCCCCTAACCATTTCTTCTTCCCCTAGAACGACATTCAAGTCCACCATGACCATTAGATTTTCATCTTCCTTTACATACTGAATTACCCGTTCTATATACTCAATACTTCCTCTGTCTCTTCATCTTCAGCTTTCGACGACGGCATGTGTACCTGAACTACCTTTGTTGGTGTTGGTTTGGTGTCAATTCTGCTAAGGACAACGTTATCTATCACTGAACTCTTCACATTAACCCACTCTCTGCCCTACTTTACTGTTCATAACGAATCCTATACCTGTTACACCATTTTTCTGCCCTGTTGATGTTACCCTGTACTCATCTGACCAGAAATCCTTGTCTTCTTTCCATTTCACTTCACTGAGCTCCACTATATCTATACTGAGACTTAGCATTTCCGTTTTCAGATTATCTAGCTTCCCTACCACATTCTAACTTCTTACATTCCACGCCCCGATTCGTAGAGTGTTATTCTTTCGTTGGTTATTCAGTCTTTTTCTCATGGTCACCTCCTCCTTGGGAGTCCCCTCCCAGATGTGCGAGTGGTGGACTATTCCGGAACTTTGCCCAATGGAGGTCATCATGACACATTTTTCAGATACCGGCCACGTGTCCAGTGGATAAACGCTATGCGCTGTTAATGCAGTGGTTTCCATTGCATTCTGCATCCACATGCCGTTGATCACGATGATTTTTTCGCCTTCTTTTCTTCTCGACACTTTTTTCAGATACCGGCCACGTGTCCAGTGGATAAACGCTATGTGCTGTTAATGCAGTGGTGACCATTGCATTCTGCATTCACATGCCGTTGATCATGATGATTTTTTCGCCTTTAGGAGCTGTTTCCCATCCAAAGGGCAAGAGAGCGAACTCAACCTATGTCTGTTCCTCCGCCCCTTTCACAAGGCCGTTGGCAAAATGAAGGTGGCTTCTTACGCCGTAAGTCTTCGGCCATCAATGGTGACGATTTTTATTGAAAATGTAATTGGTGGTCGGCTTAGAACCCGGGACTGAGAACGCTTAGATTATTATCCAAAAACGCTACCACTATAATACCATTGGTGCTCTTGCAACCTGTAAACCATAGTGACTTACTTCACGTAAATCGCAGAAACTTCAGCTTCGACCTGACTGCAGCAGAGGGAATTATAGAATCAGATGTCTACAGTGCACAACAAACTGTTGGTCCTGTGACGAATGGGATCACTTCGCACTCATGAGTCAACAAGCCACCAATAGGACGACACATAGATACTCACCATCACGGCTGTGGAGTAGCCGGCTCACTTTGAACATGCTGCTGTTCGGCCAGTCCGTGGAATTCCAGCTGAATACCGGCGTTCGCGTGTATTTATTCAATGAGGACTCGTGTTGCCGGCTCGGCTGACCTCCACTGGAAGAATCCCAGCGACGGATCATGTCTTACTTCCACAGAGTCATACTTCCACAGAGTCATTCCTCTCCTCGGAGAACTGTTGCTGGTGGCTAAGTAAAAAACCACTGAATGCATACTTAACTTCTTAGGTGTACGCTCCCCTACTGCAACTAACGCTTTTGACTTAGATGCCTCTACCAGTTTTGGGTCCAAACTAGAGCAAACTTTTCTGGGTAAAATCACGTACTGTACTAAGCTTATTCCCTTAGTGGACATACCGGCTATTTATTGGTCATAATGTTATGGATGATCAGTGGAGATCTACATCAATACTCCGCAAGTCATCTGACGGTGTGTGGCGGTTGATACTTCTGATACCACTAACTCATCCCTACTTATTGTCCGCATCTCGTGGTCGTGAGGTAGCGTTCTCGCTTCCCACGCCCGGGTTCCCGGGTTCGATTCCCGGCGGGGTCAGGGATTTTCTCTGCCTCGTGATGGCTGGGTGTTGTTGTGTGCTGTCCTTAGGTTAGTTAGGTTTAAGTAGTTCTAAGTTCTAGGGGACTGATGACCATAGATGTTAAGTCCCATAGTGCTCAGAGCCATTCCATCCCTACTTCCCTGTTCCATTCGCGAATGGCCCATGGAAAGAATTATTGTTGGCAGACCTGTGTTTAGCTTTAATATCTCAAATTTTCTCGTCGTGGTCATTTCGCAATGTGTGTGTGGGTGAGAGTAATTTGTTGTCCGACCGTTCCTGAAAAGTATTCTTTCCAAATTCCAACAGTAAACCGCTCGGTGATGCACAACATCTCTCTTGAGCATCTACCACTGGTGTTTGTTAGCTATCTCTGTTACGCTCTCGCGCCGATCGAATGATTCCGTGAACAAACGCGCCGCTCGCTTCTTACAGTACCACGTGTCAAGGGTTGCAATATTTAAGAATCATTCCAACAAGCGCCTTGTTAGCCGCTTCCTTCAAGTTTGAGTTACATTTTCTTAAGAATGTTCCTATGTGGCATCTGCTTTTTATACTACTTGTTTTGTGTAGTTATTCGACTTAAGGTCGCTTTGGATAGTTACTTCAAGGTATTTTACGATGTATACCGTTTCCAGCAATTTGTCACCAATAGAGTTGTTGTACAGTAGTGAGCTCCATTTCCTATGTATCCATAATATGTTAGACTCATTTACGTCCAGAGTCAGCAGCCAGAACCACATCATTCACCAATCCTCTGTAAGTCTTTCTGTCGTTGCTACGTACTTTCTTATAGACAATAGATCTCTTGGTGAGTGAACATTCTTAACAGTTTAGCTATCTGTAATAGCACAAGTATCGTGATAACAAATAAAATAAGAAATTATAATTTAACTACGGGGTCTCCTTGTAACAGTAATATGGTGGACATCCCTAACATTTTGAACACCATGGCTGTATGTTGATGGAATTCTGATTACACATAACTGCCACCAGCCATTTAAGTGAGTGCACTGTACAATGGTACATCCTCTGCGTACCTCCGAGAGTGTGTGTAATACGATCCGAAAGGAGGTGAGGCAGTTTTATAATGGATTTTGTCCATGTGTACTGGGACAGAAATCCTTACTCTCACCCCTTTACAGAAACTGCTGATTTGTTTTGCTTGTCAACCGACGGGAAAAAATAGCGACACAAAGAAGAAGTTGTGCAACATAAACAAAAGTTGATAGGCGTATTTCTACATCTGAAAGATGATGTCCAGTCATATTTCGCGCCAGTCGCGTAAGAGTGGCGCTAGTAACGCCACGATGGCGATGAAAGTCAGGTTTACTTTAAATACAATGTGTAACGGTCATGTGCGTTCCTTAACTTTGATATTGGACGTGATGAGTTGCTGTTAGTCGTGAATGCCTTTAAGGTGACAAAGACGGCAATATCAACATCATGATGAGTTTGAATAAGGTCGTGTAGTGGAGCTACGCGAAACTAGATGTTCCTTCTGCGATATTGCAGAAAGAAATGTCAGAAATGCAGCTACTGTAAATGATTTCTGGCAGCGGTGGTCACGGGGGTGTGCGGTCGCAAGAAGGACGTGCTCCGGACGGTCACGTGGCGCTACGAAGAGGGAAAATAGTCGTGTTGGGGTTATGGCACTGGCGCACCGTACAGCATCTGCAGCAGGCCTTTAAGGTGACAAAGACGGCAATATCAACATCATGATGAGTTTGAATAAGGTCGTGTAGTGGGGCTACGTGTAACTAGATGTTCCTTCTGCGATATTGCAGAAAAAAATGTCAGAAATGCAGCTACTGTAAATGATTTCTGGCAGCGGTGGTCACGGGGGTGTGCGGTCACAAGAAGGACGTGCTCCGGACGGTCACATGGCGCTACGAAGAGGGAAAATAGTCGTGTTGGGGATATGGCACTGGCGCACCGTACAGCATCTGCAGCAGCGGGTTGAGCAGCAGTTGGCACCAGAGCGACACAGCGAACTGTTACATTACGGTTACTTCAAGGAGAGCTCCGAGCCAGACGCCCTGTAGCGTGCATTCCACTGACGCTAAGCCACCGCCACTTGCGGCTCGGTGGTGTAAGCCTAAAGCTCATTGAAGAGCGGTATGGTCTGTTGTGTTTTCTGATGAAAGCTGGTTCTGCCTCGGTGCGCGTGATGGTCGTGTGTTGCTTAGGAAGAGGCCGGTTGTGGGCCTGCAACCAACCTGTCGGCGTGATAGGCGTTCTGGACCTGCACCTGGAGCTACGGTCTGGGATGCGGTTTTCTATGACACCAGGAGCTCTCTTGCTGTTATTCCAGGCACCCTGATTCCTAACTGATAAGTCAGTCTGGTGATTCGACTTGTTGTGCTACCATTTAGGAACAGAATTCCAAGGGGCGTTTTCAAACAATATCACGCTCGTCCACATACCGCTATTGTAACCCAAGATGGAGTGTCGACATGTTGCCTTGGTCTGTTCGATCACCAGATCTGTCCCCAATCGAGCACATGTGGGACATCATAGGATGACAACTCCAGCGTCATCTACAACCAGCATTAACCGTTTCACTATAGACCAATAAAGTGGAACATACATGGAACTCCATCCCACAAACTGACATCCGTAACCAGTACAACGCGGTACATGATCATTCCAAGCTTGAATTCAACGGCGGTTACACCGGTTATTAATGTACCAGCATTTCATATTTGCAACGGCTTGTCTCACGCTTTCATTAACTTGTGATCTTGCCAATGTTAATCATTTAAATATGTTACCTAGAAAAATGTATTCCCAAAATTTCGTTTCTCTAGATTAATTTTTTTTACGTTTTTGGGTGCTGTGATTTTTTTTCCGTCGTTGTATTTTTGGATTCCTGCAGCTACACTTACGACGTTCCTCGCAGTGTGTGGTAGTCCTCCTTCTACTGTAGACATGAAATCGATTACTGTTCCATAATTACGTGACAGTGTAGGTTCTCACATAAGAACTGGAACTTGTACGACCACAAACATTATTTTTATTATGCAGAGTCTGATAAATACTCACGATAAATTCCAGTAGTCTGCACATCAGGCGACTTAGATAAGATGAGCCTGTTCCTGACACGTATGTGCAGCTTCATTCTGCAATACAGGGGTCATCTCTCACTCAAACAATAATCGACTCATATGTCGGTATGCGACAACAACTATCTGCTATGGGTAAACCCTTCCGTGGCTCATAGGGAACAATGGAAATGCCTCAGCTCGGACACTGCTTCTCTTTGGCAGTCAGTGATATACTTTTCTCACTATTTGAGATGGTGGATATTATTTGAGCTGCTGTTGTGTATATATCAGAATCAACGTGAAGGAGTAAGTTACAGTAAAACACAAAAGGAAATAATATCACATAAAAATGACGTCGAAATGTACACGAGCCTTATGTTTCGAATTTATGATCATGTGCGCTAAAGGTGAGCTATCATTCGTTAATTTAATTAGTTATCCGGTGACTCACTCACAGAGTAGTTATTTGTAGACCTTATTTTTCCAGGGAAACATGAACATACGCAGGTAATGAAGAAAAATTGTGTTTATCGCAACTGGCTTTGTCATTCTGTAAGCAAGGCTTCCTAACACAGAACTGCATATAAACATCTGACTTTTGGAAATTGTGCGTCATACAGTACATTAGAAACGGTTATCCAGTTTCTACATTTGATAATAGTCTCTAATTTTACTTCCCAAATGTAACTCCTGCAATTCCTCCATCGATTAAATGAAACCAATCAACACTGAAACTTACCTGATAATGGATGAGATTATATCTATCCTCGTGGGATGAGCTACATGAAATGTATCCACTGTATGGGTACACAAGGGAAACATGAATTAATGTACTGGGCTTGTCGAAAATAAAGTGCCCCATATATAATGATGGTTGATTGCCCAGGTTAACCCATAGTCAAATATTAACAGAGGCTAACTAACTACCGAAATTAGAGCAAAAGTAATTAAATTACTGCACATTTATTTCGTAAGAATTTACTCATAGGAGGAAAAAGTAACATAGCAGAAATCTGCGTTCAAAACGAATAAAATGCGCATGACGCATCAAACTGTCTCAATTACACGTCAAACACACGATTGGCTTGCAAGGTACTGGGAAATACAGTATACGTAAAAGTGGTGTTACCTCAAGAGATCAGGGCAAAATCAACTTCAAACGACGTGGCAGAAATAACTGCTTCACCCATGGTACAAGGAACATGCACAGGAACGAATACGTGCAACTAGCAGGACGTGGCAACACAAGATTCACTGCAGTAGGAAGCTACGCGCTATTCGGGAAAGAATTGACATTACATAAATTACAATCATAACTAAGGCTTTAAGAGCCAGCCCTGTTAGCCGTGCGATCTAACGCAGTGCTTTCCGGGCGGGAAGGCGTGCCGGTGCCCGGCGCAAATCCGACCGGCGAAGTGTCGAGGTCCTGTGTGCCGGCCAGCCTGTGGATGGTTTTTAAGGCGGTTTTCCATCTGCCTTGGTAAATGCGGACTGTTTCCCATTACTCCGCCTCATTTACACTATGTCGGCGACTGATTCCCAAACACTGTCTGTACGTACGCTTACACCATAATCACTCTACCGCGCAAACATTGAGGTTACGCTCGTGTGGTGTGAGACGTTCCCGGGAGGTCCACTGGGAGCCAAACCGCACAATAACTCCTGGGTTCGGTGTGGGCCGCGGTGGTGTGAGTAGACTGCTGTAGCCTGTTGTGGGGTTGTGTACCACTGAGGGCTACGGCGGGGACGTTGCCTCTCCATCGTTTCTAGGTCCCCAGTTCAATACATTACAATAAATTAAAAGGCTTTAAGAAAAGTCTAAGGTTATCGTGACATTTCTAAATTTCACATAATGTCACTCTCAGTTAAATTTAAACACAGAAGCGCGAACAGTTAGCCGTCTACACAGCACCATAATCACAACCTCATTCTCTGTGCTTCACGATCGGAACCTCATTCCTTACTTCGCCAGAATTGGACCATGAATTATAGAAGGGCTTTGTGACTGAATGTGGCATCCCACAGAAGATGGCCACCGAAAACCAGAGTCAGTCAACCAAGACTCATCGTTATTTGTCGACCTATCAGAGAAGAGGAAATTTTCCACTCGAATCCCCTATTGTTGTGTTATGTCACTGAGAGAAATCCACTCTATAATATCAGCAGACAGTCAGAGTACTAGTCCCGTATGAGACGAGAGGAAACACTTTCGCCATCCCCTTCCACTCTGTGTATTTTTGAAATATTTTGATCAGACCAGTGAACCACGAAAAATTGCGCGCATTTACACAACGCACAGGCAACCGCCATTGCTGCCACTACCAAGTTGCCCAAAGAGATTACCCTGTCAGTTGGAAAACTAGCTTGTCCAGCGCATTCCAGCCCAGAGTTTAGTGTGCCGGCCCCTCGCTTCTCTTAAAAGACTAGCGTGGGATGCTCTGCACCACAGTGATGCCCATACGTATTACGTGGTAGATGTCTTCATTCTATGAGAAGCAAACAGGCCGGTGTTCCACGAGTCAGGCGACTCAAATGACAACCCTATTAGACGATATTAAAATCTGACTTGGTTATTCCTTTCAATGTTACGAGGAGTATGTAATTACATACAAATTGTAATTAAAGGTTGTGCTGTTACTGTAAAGAAATTTCCAACAATTCTCGAAAACGAGCAAAAAAACTTTTGTTTGAATATGAATGAAACTTCTCCAAGGCCGCATTAGTTGTCTACAGGTTCCGTTATTAGGGTGGTGTTTCCTGATAAACGACTCTGAATATAGCTAATGCAGCCTTGAAGACATATAATTCATTTTTAAAAAAAGTTTGAAGACTCTTTTACGATTGATTTGGAGAACATTTGGAAACTTCTTTGCAGTAATAAAGAATAATATAAGCTGCGGTTTCCTAACTACACAATATTCGAGAGTAAAAGTAGCTACTGCTACACTCATTGCAATCACTTCTGCTCTAGCTGATATGTTTACATTGAAATAACTGGCAGAAATTAATCTTAAGCGACTTTTCATCACAACAAAATGATTTCTCATTCAAACTGCACTCAAGTGTACCAAAACCTTCCTATGTTCACTTATTAATATTAATTTATCTCTTTGTTATCCGGCGTCGGACAGATTTGCCATATTAGCTGGCTTGGAAGGGAGTGAGGAGTGCAGGCCCAGATCACTATTTATTGGTTGCACACTTCCTTCCGAGAAGCAGTACCACCTTCGCAAATGGTTCAAATGGCTCTGAGCACTATGGGACTTAACATCTTAGGTCATCAGTCCCCTAGAACTTAGAAGTACTTAAACCTAACTAACCTAAGGACATTACACACACCCATGCCCGAGGCAGGATTCGAACCTGCAACCGTAGCAGTCCCGCGGTTCCAGACTGCAGCGCCTGTAACCGCACGGCCACCGCGGCCGGCCACCTTCGCAAACGAGAGTGGCATCTACATCTACATTTACATCTACATCTACATCTACATCTACATCTACATCTACATGAATACTCTGCAATTCACATTTAAGTGCTTGGCAGAGGGTTCATCGAACCACAATCATACTATCTCTCTACCATTCCACTCCCGAACAGCACGCGGGAAAAACGAACACCTAAACCTTTCTGTTCGAGCTCTGATTTCCCTTATTTTATTTTGGTGATCATTCCTACCTATGTAGGTTGGGCGCAACAATATATTTTCGCATTCGGAAGAGAAAGTTGGTGACTGAAATTTCGTAAAAAGATCTCGCTGCGACGAAAAACGTCTTTGCTTTAATGACTTCCATCCCAACTCGCGTATCATATCTGCCACACTCTCTCCCCTATTACGTGACAATACAAAACGAGCTGCCCTTTTTTGCACGCTTTCGATGTCCTCCGTCAATCCCACCTGGTAAGGATCCCACACCGCGCAGCAATATTCTAACAGAGGACGAACGAGTGTAGTGTAAGCTGGCACAACAAATGACAGTCAAGAGAAATTTACGAGAGAGATCTGACAAATTTCTCTCAAGTTCTACATCCGTGTTTAGCCACTACTAATGCATGGCAGAGGTGATCTCCCACTAAACCCCCCTGTTAGTCCTTTTTGTTATGCGTCCCATACACTTGAGCAACATTCTTGGACGGGTCGAACGATCTTTTTGTAAGCAATTTCATTTGTAGACTAGTTTGAATTTTTCCGTAATTCTACCTGTGAACTGGAGTCTTCATCTGTTTCACATTTGCCTGATCCTATGAGGACATCCATTTCTTTTCACTTTTGTCTGTCTTTATCTCAAATAAAATGGAAAAAATAATGATTTTATCATGTTTAATGTAAGGTCATAAAAATTTTAAACTGATAACTGAAAGAGCTTGTAAGGGAAAGAAAATCTGGTAGAAACGAATTTAGTAATGGGGATAATAATCCAACTTGGCTGCCAAGTGCTGACTACCATATTCACCTGTGCTTTTATTGAACTGTTGATGTGTGTGTTTTTTTGCCTGCTGCAGGTTTCTTCTCGCAGCTGATAGACCAGAGCGGTACCTTCGTTGGTGGCATGTCCGTGGTGCAAGATCCTGGGTACCACGCCTTCAGACTGGGTTCTGTCCTCGGCTACGAAGCGGAAAACTCGCAGCAGCTGGCGCAGTTCTTACGCTCTGTCAACACCACTGACCTCCTAGTGGATAAGTCGCTCTTAATGACGGATGAGGTGAGTCCTGCTCTTACCGTATGTCAGAGGATTTCGCAATGTGGAACACTTAGCGTCACCTAGGCACAGCCTGCTACGTACAATGTTCGTTCCGGAAAATTAAAAGCAGTTTTCAAGGAGCAGTATGTAAATTGTTCTCGATACAAACACCTAAACAAGATCGCTGACAAATAATAATACAGCAGGACAATATATTTTACGGCATTGTCTACACTTATTTTGTGCTACAGTCTAAACTCACATCTTTTTTATTCTGTGTTACTCTGAAAAGCAGAGATGCAGCGTGGCATATGATTCGGAAGGGACATAGAATACCTAAGGCACATGAAAATGTGTCCGTGAATTCAGGGTTTAGATACTTGACGCCACATTATTTATACCATTCACCATGTGTGCCATATATTACAGTGGAAAGCTGATGTCATATAGCGTAGAGATGGTGTTAAGAGACACACGAGAAGTGTCGTAATGCAGGCTCCGGGTTTCTGGGATACCATCAGTACTTTGGAAAGTAGACAGCGAGGAACGCCAACACCACCATCAGCAGCATCCGAAGAATAACCCTAGATCAGGCGTCGAAACGTTTAGTTCGGTTTCAAACATAAAAAAGCTCTAGTAATTCATTCTCGTCATAAGCGTTTCCCAGGCAAGCTGTAAACTTCATGGCCACAGAAAATCCGCAGGTGGTTACAAACACTCCGGTGACGGAGAGTACATGAGTCTTCAAGTAAAACGACGCGCAGGAACACCGATTAGAAGTGAGCAAACCTCAGAAAAAGTGTACATGAAACTTTATTAATACTGGAACCAATAATATCCAAACAGAACCTGGTACAAAACCCATGGCGCATCAAAGAAATTGGTGTTAACTTATAATTTATTACAATTACCGAATAGTGTCCACGTGTCGGTAATAAATCAATATTAGCGATGAAGTGATGTTTCACTTACCCGGAGAAATTAACAGAAACAATATCATGACATAAGGATCGAAGAAATTTCGTACTGTCATTCTGCTACTTTCGGTTCTCGGAGATGTTTTGTGCCGTTTCTAATCAACATGTGTTGGATCTATTTTTCTCCAGCGAATGAAACCTTCAGAGGACACGTTTCCCTATACATATTGGAACACATAATGTTATCGACAGATCCGATAAGTGTTGATTTTCTGACAAGATCCGAATAGTACAGAAGTGAAGAACGACGGGACCACTTATATCTACGAGGGCTATTCGGAAAGTAAGGAGCGGTAGGTCGCGAAATGGAAATCACAGTGAATATCAAAACTGTTTTATTCACAACAGTTAGCTACAACTCCCAGCTACTTATCTCCATAGTCGCCGATCCGACTTAGACCTTTGTCGTAGCGTTGTACCAACTTTGCAATACCGTCGTTATAGAAGGCAGCCACCAGTGCTTTCCGTTAATTCTCTACACTGGCCTACAGCTCGTTGTCTGTGCCAAAATGTCGTCTTCATAGCCAGCGGTTCATGTGAGATGAAACTCAGAGGGAGACAATTACGGGCTGTATTGTGGGTAGTCAACATTTCCAATTGTAAACGATGCAGGAGCATCATCATTGCCCCTGCAGAATGCGGGTGAGAATTGTCTTGAAGAAGAAACCGCACGACAGTTATGTAATGTTGACTGCATAGCTTCAGGCGAAATTTCTCACCAAGTCATCGTACCTGGCAGGAGGCACTATTGTTCTAGGTGTCTTTACGTGCTCCCTGTGTGCTCAGAACTAAAAATAACGGCGTAACGTGATCGAGGGGCATACTAGAGACACTGCCCAACACACATGTGCAAAACGTTATCGGATTTTCACTGTGGTTTCCATTTCGTCACCGATGGTTCCTTACTTTCCGAATATCCCTCGTACATCCAAATCAACATCTGCTTTAATATATCGTAACCACCGAGTAGTGCAGTTTGCAGGGTACTTCATACCAGTTTTGGCTACGAAAGCTTCCCATTTACGTTCAATGAGCATCTCTTATACTTTCATGTGAGCCATAGGACTCTACGGCGCATCGCTGAATTCGATATCTGCTTCCGTGCTCACTTCGTCACTCCAAACGCTGCAGCAATGCTCTATTCTTGATAACACTATAGTCCTATATACAATTTCCGTTATACACACATAAAAAAGGTATGCATCATCTCGGTTCCGAGAGTGCCGGAACCTGTACAGAAAATTGGAATAGAGATCAACACAAACATCATTTCCGCATTTTTTGTTGCTCATGAAAACCACACGTTGCATGTTGTAGTACCATAAAGCGAGACCTTCAGAGGTGGTGGTCCAGACTGCTGTAAACACCGGTACGTCTAACACCCAGTAGCACGTCCTCTTGCATTGATGCATGCCTGTATTCGTTGTAACATACTAACCACAAGTTCATCGAGGTACTGTTGGCCCAGATTGTGCCACTCCTCAATGGCGATTCGGTGTGGATCCCCCAGAGTGGTTGATGGGTCACTTCGTCCATAAACAGCCCATTTCAGTCTGTCCCAGGCGTGTTCGATTGGGTTCATGTGTGGAGAACATGCTGTCCACTGTAGTCGAGTGTTGTCGTTATCCTGAAGGAAGTCATTCACAAGATGTGCGCGATGGGGGCGCGAAGTGTCGTCCATGAAGACGAATGCCTCTCCAATATGCTGCCGATATCGTTGCACTATCGGTCAGAGGATGGAATTCACATATCCTACAGCCATTACGGCGACTTCGAATGACCACCAACAGCGTACGTAGGCCCCACATAATGCCACCCCAAAGGAGCAGGGGACCTCCACCCTGCTGCACTCGCATGGACGGTGTGTCTAAGGCGTTCAGCCTGACCGAGTTGCTCCAAACACGTCTCCGACGATTGTTTGATTGGAGGCATATGCGACACTCATCGGTGAAGAGAACGTGATGAGATTCCTGAGCTGTCCATTCGGCATGTTGTTGGGCCTATCTGTATGGCGCTGCATGACGTCGTGGTCGCAATGATGGATCCCGCCTTGGATGTCGGGAGTGAAGTTGCACATCATGCAGCCTATTGCGCACAGTTTGAGTCGTAACACGATGTCCTGTGGCTGCACGAAAAGCATTACTCAACATGGTGGCGTTGCTGTCAGGATTCCTCCGAGCCATAATCCGTAGGTATCGATCATCCACTGCAGTAGTAGCCCTTGGGCGGCCTGAGCGAGGCATGCCATCGACAGTTCCTGTCTCTCTGTATCTCCTCCAAGTCCGAACAACATCGCTTTAGTTCACTCAGAGATGCCTGGACACTTCTCTTGTTGAGAGCCCTTCCTGGCACAAAGTAACAACGTGGACGCGATCGAACCGTGGTATTGATCGTCTAGGCATGGTTAACTACAGACAACACGAGCCGTGTACCTCTTTCCTGGTGAAATGACTGGAACTGATCGGCTGTCGGACCCCCTCCGTCTAATAGGCGCTGCTCATGCATGGTTGTTTACATCTTTGGGCGGGTTTAATGACGTTTCTGAACAGTCTAAGGAACTGTGTCTGTGATACAATATGCACAGTCAACGTCTGTCTTTACGAGTTCTGGGAACTGGGGCGATGCAATACTTTTTTTGATGTGTGTATAATGTGGTGTGACAAACACCAGCTCTAGCTGATTGTCACAATTTCTACTAGCAGTAATATCTGGGGAAGACAAACTCCTAAGGAACTTAGTTTTGCACCGAAAAGTCACCGACTGGGAATGCTATGTGGGGGACAGTCAGTGACAAACAAATATCTTGGCATGCTTGAGTAACAGCTGGCCTGCTTTGTGAAGAGAAATTCCTTTCTGTTTGAAGATCACCAGGCCGAATTAATGTCGTCACTTTGCGCAAGGTTGATAATCTCTTGCCTAATAAGCTTTAAGAAACTTCCTCTTTCTTTAGTCTAAGCAAATAGCACAGTAGAAGAGGGGAAGACGACAATTTCCGAGAAGTGTGTATGTGGAGGTGACCTCATTGACCAACAAGGAAAGTATCCAGGCGTCTCGTAATGAACCAAAGGGATGTTGTTCGGACGTGGAGGAGATACAGAGAGACAGGGTCTGTCGATGACATGCCTCGCTCCAGCCGCCCAAGGGCTACTACTGCAGTGGACGTCCGTTACCTACGGATTTTGGCTCAGAGGAACCCTGACAGCAACGCCACCATGTTGAATAGTGCTTTTCGTGCAGCCATAGGACGTCGTGTTACAACTCAAGCTGTGCGCAATAGGCTGCATGATGCGCAACTTCATTGCCGATGTCCATGGTGAGGTCCATAGTATACTCCTAGTACCACTGAAGTCAATATGACCTCGTAAGAATATTGACAGTGTATATTTGTCTTGTATTTCAAGCTATTCTTTGGAAGATATGTAACTTTCCCTCTTGTCAACAGTATCCAATAATGCTTTGATCATTTTTGTATTTAAAACACATAATTTATTCAAGATTTTTGCAGTTGTACAACTGGGGTCAATATGACCCCTTAAGCTCATTGAAAAGATATGTCTCCCACTTTTCAAAACTATTACATATAAAATGTATGACTTTCTCTATCTGAACCAATTGTATTGAATGACGTTTTGTTCAGTTTTATACTACAAACAGACTAAAAATTTATTCATTTTTTTGCGCTGAATACTGGACTCAACATGACCCCAGTCCTCTAAGGCAGAGTTGTTCATCACATATATATAAAAAAAGAAAAAGCAGAAGACGTAGAAAAATACTGGTCCATTTCTCTTCTGTAGTCATTCTCGAAAATAATTGAATCACTTACTGACAAAGATAGATTATTTTGTGAATAGGAGATCAGGTCGATTAAGTATAGATTTTAGTACTTACACAGAACCTTCTTTTATAGGTTCTGAGGTTTTTTGTGTCTCATTAGGGCACTACTAAAAACTTTGTAATAAATAAAGAAACATTAATATGTGATGTAGGTGGTTTTATTCACAAAATATTCACAATAATCATGGACTAATACAATAAATTGATTTCCTTTTTTAATAAATAAGGAAGAGTATTAAACTGCTTGAATAAATACCACCTTCTAAATGGCTCACAGTTCAAATTCCAAAGTGGTAGGAGTACAAAAGCACCCATAAAGATGATACATGATACTCTTGAGAAGGATGACTGCTTAACAGATGTGTTCTTAGATCTTTCTGAAGGTTTTGACGTTGTTAGCCATATAATTCTACATAATAAGGCAGAATTATTAGGATAAGGAGGATAATTAATAACTGGTTCGAATCGTGCCTAGAAGGTTGGGTACAATAAACAGAGATGATGCAAAACATGAAAGGGTAACCTCTGAGTAAAACACTTATCAAAACCAGAATACATTGAGAAAGGTTAGCATGTTAAGATCAACACTTCCCTGATAATTTTAGTCTTTGCTGACAGCATCAACATTATAATCACTGAAAAAGCAATAAAATTACTTCCAGGAAAAGCAAAGGAAATCCCTCAAGAAAGATTACCATTGATCAGTATTTAATAAAGTTATATTGAACAAAGGAAATGGAATAAACTTCATTGTATAACGATAATATTAAATTAAATGTAGAGGAAACCCCTATAGATTGTGTGAAAAAGATAAAACTTCTAAGAATGAACTTTGATTCTCAGTTAAAGTGGTGTGATCATGTATACAGTCAGTTAAACCTCCTGACTGTGATCCCATGTGTAAAGAGTTCAAAAACAAGATTATCAATTCTCAGTACTACAATACTGAAACTGAGAAGCAAATACAACTCACTGTCAAGAATTTCAATTACAGCATATTGAATGATGAAAGTATTTTTGATATGGAATTATTAATGAATGAAAGAATTGAAGACGGTGTTTCATACAAATAAATGTAGACGCTGACAGAATATTCTAGTCGCTTTAGATAAACTTGGTTAATTTTGAAATAACAAAATCACGAGTCCAATTCAACACACTTCAGTACAAACTCAATTAATTAATAACTGCAATGATGCACACAAACTACAATCCCATATATACTCAATTACGTAATTAATTCGTTCTGACGCAATTATTCCCTTTGATTAATGAATTTAGTATGCTGACATTGGTCTGCATAAAATTTCTAATACAATAAATGAGTTTGTACAAGATAACACATAGACATTGCAGCATGCTCACACTTACCTTTAAAAATTTATTTTTAGTCATACTAAGCAATTTCCAAAATTAAAATTTCAAACCACTGAAAACCACTATGAGAGATCATCTGTCGAAACAATGCTGAAATACAGCACACTAAGGGATCAGCACACAATAATATAGAAAGAAAAGCAAATTTTCTTCGGTGTATAACTTATTTAGTGCTAACATTCAAAATGAATTTAATAACAACTTTCAAACAAAAGAACACAATCCAAAGGCCTGTTACTATGCAAATGGGGTCTACATTGATGAATCTTTCAGAGGAAAAATATTTGATATAATTTTATTTAAACCAGTTATATACTTTAGAAATTCTGTCATACTATTATAAATTTTGGAATCAGGAACCTATCCCAGGTAATAGTGTTATAAGACAACAATGTAGTCTGCCACACAAAATCAATGCTCGTGCAGAACAATATGTTACTGGAAAACTACTGATTTCAGTAGAGTCACTGTGATCTACAATTTAAATTATTGGGCACTCTGCCAATTTTACAGTCGAATGCTGTAAACTTGTGGAATTGTTGATCCACAACAAAAAAGGTGCAGAGCTGCTCAGTGTCTAAAGTTTGTGACAACATATTAATATTATTCGGTATTAAATGTTGTCTCTGCCCACTGCAGCCCATGAGTCTGAGGCCTGTGAGAAACTCACATACTTTCAACTCATGCATTACAAATGCAAGCAAGCATAATCAGTTGTATATGAACCCACTCCGAAGCTCAAAATGCTGCTAATGCACCAACCAGCAGAATTTCTTCCCTGTGTCCAGAGCACACAGCACAGCAGGATTCAAAATTACTGTTACGAAGATGTGTCAACGCTGCCCTTTACAATTCTCTTTGCCCTACTGTATCCCAGTGATTACTATGTTTACATATTACCATAATACGCATCGATTATTTTTAGGAAAGCGCACATCAGGCGACATTCACGGATGATAAACCTATGTTACTTTACATTTGAGAAAGAAAACAAAAACTATGTACAACTGAAAGATATTTACAAACAAAATGTCGTCAACATTTTGTGGTCGTAGTGTCCTTCATTACTGTGTAACAGCCAGTGCATTCTAGTTACTATACATGTGTATACTAAATTCTTAGCCATGGAATTCCTTTCTAGGGAAAAATTGTATAAAATATGAACACTGTTATCAAAACACAAAAAGTGACTTTGAGAATAATAACCAAAAATAGTAAACTGACACATTGTACAGGTTTGCTCAGAATTTTGGATATTTCTGTTACGTCATGAAACTACATTTAAAAGTCCTTTAAACACTTAAAAGTAACCTTGGTAAGTTCTGCACAAAAAGCTCAGTACATGTGTAAAAGGAAGATAATGACGTAAGACACATCTGAAGAAGAAGAATAAACGTAAAACTCAAAACAGCATTTTCCACCTGGAGATAAAATTATTCAGGGTGACATAGAATAACTGGAATGTTTGAAATGAATAGTGGCAGCCGTGGGTAGTGGCAGCACTGCGGGTTCGTGACAGTTAGCGAGTAAACAGGCCGTCATTTCAGTAATCATGTGTCAGTGGAACAGGCAACTGCGTGCGCTAGCCATGAAAATGTTTTATGAAAACAATGATAGTTTGGAAACGGCGGAGAAGGAGTTTCGACGTTTTTATAATTTAGGATGTCATTATGCCGTTCCGTCAAAATATGCGATAAAATGAACTTACGAGAGAATGGATCTGCCCTAAGAAGAAACTAACAGGACGACCATGAAGTGTGCGTTCTCCAGCGAATATGGATGTTGTACGCGAGTCTGTCTTACAGAGCCCACGGCTATCAATTCGTATGCAAGCAGCAGTGGTTAGAATGTCCTGGGAGAGGGTTCCCAGAATTCCTCATCTTGATTTAAAATTTCATCCTTAAAATCTACAGATGGTGGAACAATTGAAGGACAACGATTACCGGTTACGATTAGGATTCTGTCAACAAATGATAACAAAAATAAACAATAAGGAAGAATTTCTAGACAAGTTGTGGATGTCAGATGAGGCACATTTTCATCTCACAGGTTATGTGAATAAACAGAACTACCGTTAGGTGGTTAAACACGAATCCTAACGACGTTCATGAGCGTCCTTTACATGCTAGTAAAGTGACGGTATGGTGTGGTGTTTCATCACATGGGATTATCGGACCATATTTTTTCGCAAATGAACGGGAGACACAATAACTGTCAATGCCGGTCGTTACATGGAGATGTTACGAACTTTCGTTACATCTCGATTGAAAAACTTTCCAAACGTTCAAGAAGCCTGGTTTCAACAGGACGGAGCGGCATCACATACTGCATGGCAATCAATGCCGTATGTGAGAGAATTGTTTGGCAATGACGTGATCTCACGATTCGGTAACCTTCCTTGGCCCTCAGATCACCAGATTTATCCGTTTCTGATTTTTTTCTTGTGGGGCTTCCTCAAGAGCAATGTCTACACGACTCGACCAAGAACCCTAGATGAGTTAAAGCAGAGAATACTGGACGCAATTCACAGTATCCCAGCTGAGATGTCGCAGCGGTCAATGAGCAGCAGATTTCATGAACGTATTCGTTTCGAAGGACGCCATCTAAACGACGTAATATTAAAAAAAAATGATAAATGCTATCAATGTTTCGGAAATGACAAAACGGTAAGGTTTCAATTACCATGAATGCAATTTCTTTCATTCATCACTTCTAGTTTTATTGGATTGTGGAAATGTTCCCGTTTTCCGTATTATCCTGTATAATAACTGGCCCAAGGAGATTGAAGACATTAATAAAAGAATTTATTTATGAAATGTCGCTAAACAGTAGCTGTTAAGTAATATGTTTCATACAGTGAAAGATTACTTAGATAACAGACACTAGTGATTTGATAAAAAATGTAACACAAGTAAATTGTAAAAAGTTCATAATAATAATAATAATAATGTATGTCTGTCATTGGAGACAATATTTCCGTGTTATAATATTTCTTTTTAGGAATGTTTTACACTCAAAGTTTTGCAGTGTATGTAACTAACACGTTATCCTCTTACTGAAGTCAACATCTCGCCCATTATGGAGGGGTGCAGGCACAATTTTTCAGGCATGGGAAGGAGAAGCTGCGGTATACTATAGGCACAGCCTACACCGTTAGCATGATCCTGATGTTATCGGATAGAATGTGTAGTGTGCGTAGTGGCTGGTAATGAGAAATGAATTTAAAGTGATGTAGCAGCTTTTTACAATATTAAATAGCTTCTTTGCAAAGCAGTTTTGTACATTAGGGATGAAACGAACTAAGCTGCGTTTTTTTAAACAGCCTGACACAGTATTCAGGAGGATGCAGGCTCCAGTCTTCATCTGGCTATCATGGTTAAGATTCTCTGTGATTTCTGTAAATCAAGTAAGATGGTTCCTATTACAAGCCACAGCTGACTACTTGCCCCATACTTTTCAAAGTAGACTTATAAGTATGTAAAAGCAAGTATAAATGAATTATTTTTTGTGTGTTTTCTTAAATTTTTGTACCAAGAGCTGTTCTCTGTCGTTGTAAAAGTGATTCACACATGAACAAACTGCTTCTACCAATGAGTCCGTCATGGCCATCCCTACCAAAGCTACTATGCCATCGTCACTTTTCATATAGCTTCTTAAAACATCTCGGCATTTAATCTATGTGACGCTGATATTCCAGTCTAATTTTATCATTTTATTTGTTGTGGATATTATATTACCCAAAGTGACACCAAACAAGTAGCTGGATCTTTCATGAATTGGTCACAGACATCTATTACACGTGCCTCACTGAGTAGTTCCTTACTGTGCGGTTCCGTATAGTTACAATCACTTTGCTCCAGGTCAACCAGAGTTATAATGAATAACATTAAACCACACTTGTTGAGAGACACTATAAATGGACCAGATATCCGTTGCGTTACAAATTAAAGTCTCAACGTGACCGTGTAAGTGTGGTGTACATATATCAAGCTTACAGAGGAACGACTACTTGTTGGTGGAAATATATTAGATACAAGGAGTTAACCAAAACTCCTCACACGCTTATTAATCCATGCATCAGAACTGTAAATTTAATGCAGTATTTACATTTCTCTTTCAGCAAAAACTGTACATGGGTTACGGCGTTTGGGCACCCACTATCGAACCGGATATCGAAGGTGCTTTCATCACAGAGTCACCAATTAGAACACTGAATGCAGGCACTTTCAACAAAGTGCCCATCATGATTGGGGTTACGTCTGCTGAAACTGGTAAGTGTACGGAACGAGCGTGCCACGTGTCCAACATTTAAAGGGTGAAAAATGGTATGATGTTAGGAGTTGAAAATCCCACATTAATTGGTTGACAGAGTTATTCAATTCATTTCCTCTTTACAATACGTGTTCTCTAAGGAAAGTGTGGCATCACATTTCCAGGCCTTCTTGGATGCATCAGCGACTGAATATCGTGTGATTCCGCCCACTGCCTAATTCGTTTGAGGCAAGGCGTCGTGTTTCTTCAAATTTCTCTTCCGCCTACAATTATCAGCTACAAGAGTGGTTTCTTTCGCTACGCTTGATGTGTCCAAAATACACATCTTTCCTCTTCTTAATTGTATAGGCTAGTTCTAGATCTCTGCTAACAGCGTAATTAATTCCTAATTTGTAACTCTCACTGTCCTCCCTGTTTTTAAGTGCTTTGTGGTGCATCCCACCCTCGAAGGCCATTTTCTCAATGGGTTCACTTTTAATCACCAACACTGTACACCATAAAAAATTAATTTTGTGCAAACAATCTTCTAAACCATCGTCGGAAGTCAGTCCAAACTCCTAACGCGTTAGCAATTATTTAAATTTTTAGTCTTCCCATTTTCAGACCGAAGTTTATTAAGCTTACAGTAATGTCTGACGTCATCATCAACACTCATCAAAGATTAAGTAGCATTTTTGGCATCATCATGGGTGTAGGATTCTAGTAATTAATGGTTACTACGATTACACACAGGTAAATTATGTCTCTGATTGGCAAATTTATACACTTGAGCTCATACATACCCTATTACATCATAATCTTTTTCAATAGTTTTTCAAATCATAGATATGTTGCACTATTATCGTTTTTCTCAGTGGCGCGAAGAGGTGGTTGAGTTTGAATGAAAATAAAAATAAAAACCGGATTCAATTTCCACTCACTTAACTTCTACATAGCCTAAAGGTTGAAACACTCTTTCTTTCATTACCATTTTTTGTGTGACGAGAAAAATCTGCAAATACTGAATTACCGTACACAAAGATTGCCATCGAATTTCCCAAACCCTAAATAAAATACCAGCCAAAAGCGTTACCTAATAGCATTAATAGTTGTTTTTGAGTTTTGAAAATAATTTAAGGCTCTTAAGATAATGATGATTTTTTTAACGATGTATACACCAAACAGTAGATGTGTGCCCCTATTACTTTAACGAGCTCTTGTCTGTCATACATTTTATGAGCGATTACTTCCGCACAGCCTGCATAGTAGATGTTGCTGATCCGCATTCATTGGACAACAAACTAAAATTCTATGCAAATAACTAATGCTTATGGATGCAAATGAGAAGCATTTGTGTCGTTCAATTAAACCCAAGTCCGTAAATGTGGTTTTTCGTAGGTTGTAGAGTGTAGATAAGTGCTGAATGTTTTGTGGAGATCGCAACAGTCATAGTGTAAATCATTAGCACATACGTTTTAAAAGTGTAATGTAGAGATATCATGACGGAGTAATGTGACAGTCATTACTCTTTTATAAAACTTACTATTTATGAAGATCACAATCGGCTGTAAGCATCTCCATGTGTCTTGAATGCTTTAGCTGCAAGTTACATTTTTATGTAATGCGCTTACATGTTTCAAACTCACCGTTGTATATCGTGTCGTGGAGGTACAAATGAAAATCTAATGAGTTTCGCATATTTATTGCTGTTATCGAGATTGTTCATACTGAATATAGAGTTTGAAACCAGCCCACTACATTAAATTAAATTATGAGTCACAGCGAAGGTGTTGAAAATGATCACGTTAACTTAATGATCGCTTCAAAGCTTGGCACAAATTACGCAATGCACATTTACGACTTTAAAATAGTGTTTGGAATTAGTGAAAGTCACCTGTTAATCTGAGCCGTGAAATACATTTTATGGTTATTGACACATTTATTCTTACGAATTAATCAAATGAGTTAGAAAGTTCAAAATGGTTCAAATGGCTCTGAGCACTATGGGACTTAACATCTAAGGTCATCAGTGCCCCAGAACTTAGAACTACTTGAAGCTAACTAACCTAAGGACATCACACACATCCATGCCTGAGGCAGGATTCGAACCTGCGACCGTAGCGATCGCGCGGTTCCAGACTGAAGCGCCTAAAACCGCTCGGCCACTCTGGTCGGCCGGTTAGAAAATCGTTGTACACCACAACCATTGCTGATTGAAGAAGTCTTATAAAACAGTAACTGTTGACCATTCTGTCATGAATGATAGATGATCACAAAAGTAAATGTGTGTAGTGTAACACGTAACGTAAGAGATAATTGGCTTATGAATGCTGTTGAATGTTTAAATTTTTCGTTGAGTATTTAACAAAATGTTATGTTATCTAGGGGCCAATATTCTGAATGACTCAATCAAGGTTAGCAACCTCAACGAAAATTTTGAAGCAGTGGTGGGGCCATGCCTCCATCTACAGACGACGGATGAGCAGACGCAAGCAGCACTTAAACTTAAGAATTTCTATTTTGGCAACGAAACCATCAGCCTAGATAATCCTGAGCCGTTGGTCCACGTAAGTAAATGCACTGGTCATTAAACGTTTCACTGCATACAGATTACGATGAATATTGTGTACTGTTTATGACTGTAACACTTAGGTATTACGCTTATTAAGGTGTGAGATACGGCGGTGAAGTGGTAAGAATCTGGACCCTTATTCTGAACGACGCATGTTCATATTCCCGTCTGGTCACCAGACATAGGTTTTCTGTGATTTCCTGAAATCATTAGAGAGGAACGCCACGGTAATTTCTTTCAGAAGGTACGGCATAATTTCGTCTCCATCCTTTCTCCTCCTGCGATCTACCGCTCCTTCTCTAATTACTTTATCCTGGGCGGTACGTTAAACCTCCACAGAAACTGAAATGAAGTAGAGCAAGTTACTTGAATTTAAATATATTAAGAGTGGCTCAGAAAGTCAGTGAACGACGGTCACCTTTATGTATGCCATACTTTTTCTACTACCCAGGACAAAATGAGATTATGAACGGGTACACTGATTGTACAAAAAGTATTGGCTTATGTGAACGCCTCACTACTGATGCCCATGAACAACAGTTTACGCTTCTGAATGCTAAACATCTAAAAACAAATAATTCTGAGGTTTGTCACATAAGGAATAAAGTAGAGTGGCAAACAGAGAGCCAGCAGTGGGCACTACATCTACAACTACATGATTACTCAGAACTTAACACTTACGGGCTTAGCAGAGGGTTCATAGAACCACATTCAGATTTTTTCCGACCGATCCACTCTCGAATATCACGTGTCAAAAAGTAGTAGTCTTGGCCTCTAAGTTTTCTATGTGATTGTTCATATTTAAGTTGTTCGTAACTCTAATCCCAGGGCATTTATTTGAATCGACAAACTTTATATTTGTGTGATTTACCGTTCAAGCAAAATTTAATTTTTATTAGTCATATGGAGGACCTCACACGTTTAATATTTAGGCTCAACGGCCTTCTTTTGCATCATACAGATATCAGTCTAAATAATTTTGCAATTCCTTTTGATTTTCTGATGACTTTACTAGATGGTAAACAACATAATCTGCACACAGTCTAAGAGTGCTGCTTAAATAACCTCCTAAATCATTTATATAGAGTAGTAACAGCAGGCGACCAGTAATACTTCTTTTGGGAATCCTAGATATCCCTTCAACAATTTATGTTTTAGAAAAAAAATTTCATCTGTCGTTCGAGATACATAACAAGTTCTATGTGCGTTGACTTGCTTTAAAATATTTTTGGGTAACGTCGCGTTTCACAATTTTATTTATTTGCATGACTTGCAATATGAAACAAACCTAGTGACGACGGTAACGATGTTTGAGTGTGAAGAATGTGTAACATGGAATGAGTATTTGCAATGAATGGCTTCATGTTTGCCTACTTTTGTTATGGGAACCACTGCTTCGTTTCTGAATAAAAATAGTCAACTACAGCTGTCGATGTCTTCTGTTATACAGACAATTTCTGAGGTGCAATTATGCTGTTCTGCAGACCCCTATTATGCTATAGTCTGATCTCAGGTGACCTAGCACACAATATAATCATGCAAATTACTTAAAGGAAATGATAATGTCACACAATGGAAACCTCTTACTGAGCGAAAGTTAATAGGCTTGGCCCAATCAAGGATGACAATATGAGTATCACACCACTCTCATAGACATATTAACGAGAGGAGGAATGATCAGTCTATAACGGAAACACGTGTCACTGGAACAATCATATTAATTATCGAAAAGTAAAACACATGGTTTACCCACTGAGATAAACAGTCGAACAATTAATGCTTGCACGAGGGGATTCTAACGCTCAACTCTAACCCTGGAATAGGTGGGTGAGTATGATAAAATCAGAGTTATGTGAATAATACACGAATACGACCAGTGACTGTAAGCATGATTATTAAATTACAGGAAGAACACAGAAAAATAGGTTCGAACACCAGCAAGAACCGCCAAAGCGCATGTTGGAAACGCCTAGCTGGATGCGAATTACTAGAAAGGCATAACTGGTTCCTGAAGGGAGTGAACTAATATCGCATATCTACATAATCAGAGATTTCAACGCTGGTACATCTTACCAGAATCCTGGCTTAATATGCGGAAGGCAGCGGCAGTAGCGGCTGGAGTCCAGCTCTCTTTCTGTATTCAGTACTCAAGCGGAAACATCCTTCAGTGTGACCGCAAGACTTACCTCACCAGACGTTGTACTCTACCACCTCATACCAGTCTCTGTCATTAGTCTTTACTCTTCCATAGCCTAGGAGCAAGTGTGCTTGTTCTGCACGCTCTAAAACTGTGTTGTCCCTGTCACAGCCAGAAACTCTCTGGTCAGCCATGGCAGACATTGCGACTTCCATATAGTAAAACTCAAGTAAATCTGTTGAACATTTTAGTCTTTTGGAAATATACGCACCGTTGAACAGATATTACTGTAGGGTGGGGAGGATGGGAGGTAGGCAGAAGATCTCTCCCACTCCATGGTGCAATTTCGAGACAGACGTATGGGATGCTCACCATGGCGACACAGATGATAAAGTGCATGCTCTACAGAAAATCAGACTGCAGGATTCTGGAATTTAAACAGAGAATTTTTTGTGGTGTCGCTCCTGAGGTAACGTGTATTCACAAGCTTTCTTCATGAGAATGACACCTGGCTAGATTTTTTATCTTCCAAAAACGCTTCTTTGAACAATGCTGTGTTTTTCTCTGTCGGATAGCTGTCCCGTCCAACGCCTCGAATGCGGGGGTGGGGGAATTGAATGCCGCTCTTGCTAACTGGTCTGATGTAAAGCCTTGGAATCTGAACATCTTTATGACTGTCAGCTCCTTTTAAGATTCTTGTCCTTTTCTAGCCAGCTCAGAGGCTCTAAACTGTGCAGCCTCTTCACCAAACTAAAAAGAGAAATGGAAGGAAAGCGATAAAAGGAACAGTTAGTGGAGGTACTGAATCCAGTTTGCAATCATATGCAGTGTCAGAGGCAGATAATATTGATCAAAGGTATGTGCATAAAATATTCTGAAATATGTTGCATGATAGCTTCAGAGAAAGAACCCCACATAACATCACCTTCTGGCTGCAAATGAAATGGATACTGACGAAGTTATGCTAAGATTCATCAATAGCATACGCTCATCAAGGAAATTTTAAGTGGATAAGGTAGTGTGTTTGTTCTGCACATTCATTGTCTAATGAGTAACGTGTCATTGTCGGCAATTTTTAACCAAATGGCAAGGTAAACGTCCTGAGAATTCACAAGCATACTTTTATACAAGCCACCTCACGTTCACACATAAATGCTGGTGCAAAAGGATCTTTGTTTGAGGGACACTCATGGTAATAAAGAGAACACAAGAAATTACATTAATATTCATTCACACTAGTTACTTTTATGTGGTCATGTATTAGCGTAATGTCATTATAGACTCACACGTATTTAGATAACTTGACATTAAGATCTACACATACTCTATTCAGTTTACAGTTAATTTCTCCATTCACATTAATAATTTTACAGAATGAAATCAACCACTCATCGTTAGCACAACATACCATACAACACATGATGTTGCACTAAAATGACTTTTAGACAGCAGCATGTCCCGTAAAATATATCGAACAACAACTACATAATATTTTACATCGAAAAAAACCATGATGTAGAAAAACAGATGTGTAGTAAATTACATCGAATTATAAAACAATCACAATTATAAAAACTCATGTTCAAAACAAACAATATGTATGCTTAACAGTTCTTATAACTCTTGTGTTACTATATGTCAGTATACCAGTACAAATTTATAAATTCTAAAAAGTAAACATACAACAAACGAAAAGTACAAAAACGACTACTTATGCTATTCACAACTGCTTATATGCAAACACTTTTGTTATTGTGCGGGAAACGTGATGTACATGTCGGCAAATGAGTAATGTAATTGCAATCGGTTAAGACAGCATCAAGTACAAGTGATTGCAGTATAATACCTTTCATCTCAAAAGTGACAAGGTTATAAGTACCCACAAACTGTGACACCACTGATGGCATCCGTTCAACATTACTACATGAGTGACGAATGAAAACGTGAAATATCTTATCAGCATCCAAATTTGCAGTGCTGTTGTTGGTGAGCATTAAAATATGGGATAATACGCATTGGGTCTCATGGCCTGTTTGTTTCAGTGTCCCTGGACATTACAGGAAAGAAAATACAAAACCAAACAATCGCTTCACTGTTCTCGATTAAAGCATTGTTCGCGATGGGAATTTTTTCGACACAAGGTTCTATAAGTGAGACACACAGAAACGAAAAGTTCAGTATTTATAGCCTCAGTAAATCTCCCGACAGAAGCACCTCAAGATTCACATGTCCAAAATTATTAGCGTGCTGAGTAGCATAAAGTTTATGTCCAAGTATGCTCCTTATAAAAATTAGTCCCTCGCCACACCACGAATTTTCTAGTTATGTAAAGTTCGACATTACCCTGCACTAAATACGACCATTCTTCTACGAACTTGTGAGCAGTTATAAAAGCGTTTATGACTCAAAAACCATGATTTGAGGTTGCGGCAAATGTAATAAAGTGTTAATTCTTCCACATACACACAATGAAGAAAGATGACGTCGTTAGTAGCAGTACTCTCCCTGTCTCTGAACAGCATGACTCACGATTGAAGAGCTAATGTTCACTGCAAACACATATCATCTATATATGCAGGATGACCTAATGGTGTCTCAGTGTTCATGGAAAGAGCCTTGTAACACCTTTCATACAGGTTGCTAACTGTTAAGGCAGACTAAAAGCCTCTCTGAGGGTTTACAGTGAAGTTGTGGGTTTGATGACCTTTGTAGTGTGACTATGTACACTGCAGAAGAAGATGGGTTGGTGGCTGCCTTAAGTAGGTGTCAGGTGCCCCTTAATCCCTTGTACTGCGGGAGTGGAGGTGGAGGGAGGGATGTGATGGGAGTGGGTGGGCGGCCGTGCCGAAAAACCGGTCGCTGATGAGTTGCGTCTCTACCTGCAGGTGATGGTGGCACACGTGGAGAAATACGCTGCTTCCTATCGCTGGCCGCAGCTGGCCTGAAGAATAGCGGGCATTGACGCTGTTGGGGCTCGTCCATTGGGAGACCCCTCCAGTTCCCGCCATTGGATCAGTGACACTTTGCTTCCAATGGGGTCAGCTGCGTCAGCCCGACAGGGCTCCCATCTCGACTTTCCGTTTGATCATGAGTTTCACATTGGACGCAGGAACCCTCGAAGTGTTTACATCACGACATTAAACATACAACAATGAAGTTCCACATAAAACCATTACACATCAGAATTATATGTACATAAGGAATGATAATTACAACCAATCTGCTGAAAGTGTAGTACTAATCACGACTCTGTGGCCACAAAAAACCCTGTTTTTTAAATTTACATTTTAGTAGGACAGTCCTGAAACACACAAGGATCACGAACATAACATACATATGATGACTTTGCAATGCATAATTTTTTTCTAAGTGCTCTCATTATAATTGAAAACTCTTTACATAATCTATTTGCCATACCTGTACTGGTCTTCATATTACCTCTATATTTTTACTTTCACCGATTCCTAGCGATCATGGGTGTTATTACTGCTGTAAAATCTTTTAATTCCCCTGAGTATGCATATGCAAAACACACTGACGAATCGTACATTAATTATCAAATGATTGGACAAACGTACCTTTATGTGAGATTGTGTGTTACGAAACTAATTTTCCTCCTAGAATCGCAAAGTGCTTCTCGCTATTGGAGCGTTTAACCACAAGTATATGAAAAACGCGCATAAGCTCAGACCTTCGTCGCGTCGGCAAAAAATCATAACCTCGGCTCTCCTTGGCGGCTGCTAGTAATTACAAAGTGCATCTCGTTACTGGGTTCAGACGTCAACAGTAACACACAGGGCATCGTTATCGGGGGACATTCAACCAACGTTTCGCCCAATGCTGTCACTGCTATAATTCTTTCAGTACTCCCTGAACATCAGCAGGAAGTCGTCCACATACTATTCATCATTATAACTCTCTTCTGTGCACCCTCCGCCAAGGCTATGAAAATCGTTTCTCTACTATTCAACAAATTTCTTAAGGTGAGAAATGTTCCGTCTGCCTTTCGATTTTCGACACCTATTTCGACTCCTCATAATCTCAATTTCCTCATAGTTACCATGAATAATCTTCTTGGCTCGGTATGGCTTATAGCATACATGGAAACCGTATAGAAACTGAGTATGAAATGTTTAACAAGAAAGACACATTTAGCACATATAAAAGTCGAAATAACTTTGGAACTTTTTCAAGCAAAAGCATCGAAATTAGAGTGTGAAAAGGATTCCACAGTTGACAGAGTGTATAAGAGTGTATAAGAATTAGAACCTTCTACGAGGGTAAGAATCTGTCTCATAATGTGATGGAAGAGAAAATGAAGGGATGTAAATTTGGAGGATATAGAGAGTCAAAAATTGGGATTTGGTGCAGCGTTGGAAGGCCTGCCCTGAAACAAGACAGAAGAGAGAGGTAACGCTTCGGCATAAAATCTAAAATCATCTTGATGCGTGAGGTCCTTGTGAGATACCATTCAACATTCGGAAGACTGTCTTTTAAACAATCCCGAAGACGAGGGCCCATACACGCCAGAGCTATTGCACAGCCATCTTGGCATCTCGTGTTTCCAAGTTATTGCCTGGAATAATATACAAAAGGAAGGAAATTCAGATTGAGTACTTCTGGATGATGAGCAGTTTGGTTTTATGAACAGTCAAGGTACAAGAGGAACAGTTCAGAACACTGTGTTTGATAGTGTAAGCAAGATATAGAAAAACGGAGAGAACTCCTTAGGACCTATTGAACTAGAAAAATGGCCGACAGCATTAAGTACTGCTAAATGTCTGAAATATTCAGAAAGACACGTATATATGGTAGTGAAAGATGACTAAAAATCAGCTGGTTCAAGAAACCAGAGATAAAACTGTGAATAGAAGACAAAAATGGAAATGCTACAGTTAAACGTATACAGACTGCAAGAAAAATTTAGGTAACAATAACAATGGAAGACAGAAGACCGTAAGGCGGAAGGTATTAAGGAACTGCAAAAATGAAATTAGTGACAGCCTTAAAAATAAATAGCCGGCCGGAATAGAAGAGCGGTTCTAGGCGCTACAGTCTGGAACCGCGCGACCGCTACGGTCGCAGGTTCGAATCTTGCCTCGGGCATGGATGTGTGTGATGTCCTTAGGTTACTTAGGTTTAAGTAGTTCTAGGGGTCTGATGACCACAGCAGTTAAGTCCCATAGTGCTCCGAGCGATTTGAACCATTTTAACAACCTTAATATCAAAATTGTGGACCACGTAAAACTGAAATAGAAAGAATTGTGCTACTTTGGAAGCATAATGACCGATGATTGAGGATAAAAGGAACACATACGAAACAGGCTATCACACGTGAAGCGAGCATTCTTCACGGAAAGAACTTTGTAAATGTCCGTCATAGACCTTAATATGGGAAAGTACTATATGTCTGGAGAATAGAATTGCGATGTGAGTGGATTATCATCTGTGGGGAATTAGAAAGATGTGTCATTCCTCTAAAATTTCATTTAATGGAAGGACGTTGACAATTAGGAAATTAAATGAAAAGAGAAGAAGAGATTCTCCACAAAACTCACTGGGCAAGGAATATTATGTGGAAAACACAAACAAGAAGAAGCCATGGGTTGTCAGAACGTCCGTTAAGGCATCAGTAATGACTTACGTGACAGAAACGGAAGCCTAAAAAGGACAAAAATTGTACGCAAAGATACACGTTACAGCGTTATACACATCTACAGTTAGCTGTAGTATCACGTACACAAAGTATAGAAGGACAGTGCATTGTCGGAGCTGTTATTTGTACTTAGACAATTCATTGCCGGAGCTGTTATTTGTACTTAGACAATTCATGTAAAAAGATTCCCGTCGTGATTATGGCCGCACAACGGGAATTAACGTGAAATAGAAATTGGAGCTAGACATACAGGATACTCCGTTTCTGAAATCGTTAGGGAATTTATTATACCGAGATAAAAGTGAGCCGAGAATGCCAACTTTCTAGCATTACCATGGACAATGCAGCGGCCGATAGCAGTGTTTTCATAGAATCGTCAGTGATAACAAACAAGCAACATTGCGTGAAATAACCGCAGAAATTGAAGTGTCGGCAGAATTGCCAACACTGTTTTTAGAGGAGGCCGAAATGCACGCTATAAGCTCACTCAGGCTGGCGTGAGGTCTGAAACAGGATACGTAATGAATGCTATAAAGAAAAGTACGTAGCTTCTGGAATACTTAACTTTAATCCACATTTGTAGAACATTGCTCTTGATGATACAGAAGTATTATAGCAATAGAATACGGCGCCTTGCTAGGTCGTAGCAAATGTAGCTGAAGGCTATGCTAACTATCGTCTCGGCAAATGAGAGCGTAATTCTCAGTGAACCATGGCTAGCTACGTCGGCTGTACAACTGGGGCGAGTGCTAGTACGTCTCTCTAGACCTGCCGTGTGGTGGCGCTCGGTCTGCAATTACTGACAGTGGCGACACGCGGGTCCGTCGTATACTAGCGGACCGCGGCCGATTTAAAAGCTACCACCTAGCAAGTGTGGTGTCTGGCGGTGACACCACATTCCTCCCCCGCAAATCGGCGAACGGTTGTGTTATAAGGCTTCCGCCCGCCGTGGGGAGGACCCCATGTTGACGTATGCGACGAGGTGGGGAGCCTAACAACAGGCGAGGCTGTGCCACCCGCACCCGGCCATTCGGTCCGAGGGGAGCTAGAAAACGCCTGAAAACCTAGTCCAGGGTGCACGCCAACATGAGGTGTATGCGCCCGTAGATAGTCAGGAGGGGCCGAAGGGTCGACCTCCATCGGATCGGAGCACCCGACTGGCGAAGACGACAGATGGTCCGGAGCGGGCAAGAGTTCCATGGCGGAAGACATCTGGTCACGGGAAGCGATCGGCGGCGCGTGACCCAGGGAGGCGCCCGGCGGTTGCAGCGACGCGTCCACTGCGGGCGGCGCCGGCGAGAGAACAGGCGGCGGCGGCGGCGGCGGCGGCGGCGCGTCGCCATGAGGCAAAAGGGAAGGCATCGTCGGTAACACCTGGGGATGAGGCGAGCCAGTAGATGGGTCCCCAGGGCGCTGACCGGACGGCACCGTCGCTGAAAGCAGACGGGGAGCGGCAGAACCCGGGCGACGACAGAGGCGCAGCTGATTGAGATGCCGACGCATCTCACCAGAGGCCCCCAAAACCAGATACATCGCGCGGCCGAGGCAGCGAAGAATGCGCCCTGCGAGCCAACGCCGTGAACCGCGATAGTTGCGATAATAGACAACGTCGCCAGGAGCAAAAGCAAGTGTCTGCCGCTGCACAGGAACCTGATGTGGCGGATGCAGCAAAGACATCAAGGTTCGATGAGGACGACCATGAAGCAACTCAGCCGGCGAGCGACCATCTCGGGGCTGAGAGCGATACGATGACAAAAAGAGCAATAACGCGTCCTCCCGAGAATGCGACTCTTTTAACTTCAACATCTGTGACTTGAAAGTCCGGACCAATCGCTCAGCGGCACCGTTTGACTGCGGCGAAAACGGCGCGGATGTCAGATGTTGAATACCATTGGCCTTGCAGAATGATTGAAATTCTGCGGACACGAATTGTGGGCCATTGTCGGAAACAATAGTCTGTGGAAGACCTTCAATGCAAAAGATAGCGGACAACGCTTGGATTGTGGCAGAAGACGTCGTGGAAGACATCCGGACAACAAAAGGAAAATTATTGAAGGAATCGACCACAACCAACCATCGAGCATTCCAGAATAGACCAGCAAAATCGATGTGTAAGCGTTGCCAAGGGGAAGTGGCTTTCGGCCATGCAAAGAGTTTCCGCGGTGGTGCGGATTGTTCGGCACACGCCATGGAAGAAGAGCACATATTCGTAATCGCAGCATCGATTCCGAACCAAGTACAGTGCTGACGAGCAAGTTGTTTCGTTCGCACTATACCCCAATGTCCTCGGTGGAGATGCCGTAAGACAGAGGACTGTAACGAACGTGGGACCACGACCCGGGACTGATCATTATCAGAACGCAACAGCAAAACACCACGTCGTACAAAAAGTCTCTCCTTGTGAGCAAAAAATCGGCGAACCAACGGATCCTCGATCGGCGACTTTGACAAGGGCCATTGCGTAGCAACAAAACGCAAAACGGTAGCAAGGACAGGGTCAGCTGCTGTGGCTGTAGCTACACGACGAAAATCAATCGGAAACGATCCGACCACGTCATCGGTTTCCGCATCAATGAACAGGCAAGCAAGTTCGGAAGAATCGAATGCTCTATCCTCAGCAACAGGCAAACGGGACAACGCATCGGCGTTTCCGTGCTTATCAGTGGACCGATACAAGATATCGTAGCGGTACTGCGAGAGGAAAATAGACCAGCGAATGAATTTCTGCGCTGTACGTGGAGGTAGAGGCGTGTTCGAATGAAAAAGCGATGTCAAAGATTTGTGGTCTGTGATGATGGTAAAGTGACGACCATACAAGAAATCATGAAACTTGGTAACACCAAATACGAGAGCCAAAGCTTCTTTCTCGATCTGTGAATAATTTCTTTGCGCTGACGAGAGCAATTTGGACGCAAAGGCAATAGGGCGATCATGCGAACCATCTTTGTGCGCAAGCACAGCACCGATCCCGAAATCTGGTGCATCTACCATCAACAAAAGGGGTTTCTGGGGATCGAATGGCGTAAGGCACGTATTAGAAAGCAACGCCGATTTTAACTGGCGAAAGGCGCTTTCGCATTCCGTCGACCAGACGAACGGAACACCTTTACGGCGTAAGCGATGAAGCGGAGCTGAAATGGAAGAGGCATGGGGGATATAGTTGTTGTAATAATTAATTTTTCCCAGCACACTCTGTAACTGCTTCAAATTCTGCGGCGAAGGCAAATCTTGTATGGCACGAAGGTGCTCTGGACTGGGATGTATGCCTTGTGCATTGAGTACATGTCCCAGATATGGCAAATTACGAGCAAAAAACACACATTTGTCCTTCCGCAAGCGAAGACCATTTTGTCGCAAGACCTGAAATAATGTTCGGAGAGTGTCTAAATGTTCGTCTTCTGACCGACGCACAAACAGTTTGTAAATATTGCTGAAACAATGCAGGGGCGGATGCACACCCGAATGGCAGTCGTTTGAATCGATACAAACCACGATGCGTGTTAACCACCAATACGCGCTGGGATACTTCGTCCACCGGTATTTGCAAGTACGCATCTGCGAGGTCCAACTTCGAAAAATATGTACCCGGGCACAGTTTGTCAAAGATATCTTCCGGGCGGGGTAAAGGAAAAGTTGCAGTCACAAGTTGTGGATTCACTGTTGCCTTGAAGTCCACGCAAAGTCTCAATTTTCCGGAAGGTTTTTGCAAAATGACTAAGGGTGAAGCCCAGAGAGAAGCCTGCACACGTTCAATTACACCTTGTGATTCTAAATCGTTTAATGTTCTTGCGACCTCATCACGCAATGCGTGGGGAACATTGCGCGCTCTGAAAAATTTCGGTTGCGCGTTTACTTTGAATTCCAAATGTGCTTCATAGTTCTTAGCGCAACCAAGGCCCGGTGCAAAAATGTCTGCAAATTCTTCACATAGACGAGAAACACTGGCTGAAGGCACAGTCTGGTTCACTGATAGGACCTGATTGACTATAGACAAGTTAAACAACTGAAATAAATCTAAACCAAACAAGTTCACTGCAGAAGAAGAACGAAGAACGTAAAAAGACAAGTTTTGTTTGTCCCTTGTATGTTGCAAGAAGGCTGCACTGTCCTAACACAGGTATATGCTGTCTGGAATAACTATGTAACTTAACATTTGCGGCACGCAACGGAGGTGCGCCCAGTTGTTTGTACGTGTCTGTATTGATCAAGGAACCTGCAGCTCCGGTATCGAGCTGGAATGGTATCACTTGTCCGCCAAAGTCCAAATCTACAAAAAGTTTAATGTCCTGCTGACGACAAGAGCGACTGTCTCGTGGAACGGGAACTGACACTGGTACAGAATCACTTGCGACGTGACGGGATTTCCGTCGACGTCGACGCACACTGTTTGTGGGACAAACACAGTCACTGGTAGAGAGAGTAGCACTGGACGGAGTAGCATTAACTACATGAATGTCCATGGGCAAAGGTTCACAAGCCCGAGTATTCGTGGTTCGATTCCGGCGCGAAGCAAAGGGCCTGGAATGGTTGTGAGTGTCCGATCTGAGCTTTTTCTGGCAAACACTTTGAACATGACCTTTCTTATTACAGAAAAAGCAAATAGCTTGGCGTGACGGGCAATTCTCACGCGAATGTCTAGTAACACACCACAGGCATGATTTCACTGCATTTGCGTGCTTGCGCGGCACACGTGGTGGAGGGCCAGGCGGCAGCTGCGCGGACGTGCGCGAGGGCTGTTTACAGTGCCGTGCAGCTCGCCCGGCGGACCGGTTAATGTGACACACAGCTGACGAAGTTTCAAATGATTCCTGAGCAAAGTCAAGTGTGTCTTGCCTATCCAATATGTGTATCACTTGTTGAAGGGAGGGATTGACTAGTTTCAAAATCTGTTCCCTTATGCGAACATCAGAAACGTTCTGTGCAATTGCATCACGCACCATAGTATCTGAATAAGGGAGTCCACATTCACACTCAAAAGCACAATCCCTAGTAAGGCCTTGCAATGTTGCAACCCACTCCCGATTAGTCTGACCGGCCGTATGTTTTGTACGAAAGAACGTATACCTTTTTGCAACTACATTAACTGATTCTTTGAAATAGGCATCTAAAGCAGACAAAATTTCGTCGTAGGACAGAGTTGCTACGTCGCGTCGGGGAAACAATTTCACTATCACTCTGTACGTCTGAACGCCGACACACGATAATAAATGAGGCTGCCGCTCGTTACCTTGAATTCTGTAGGCGGCGAGATGGAATCCAAATTGGCGTGACCACTCCGTCCAGCTTTCCATGGCGGAATCAAAAGGCCTAAAAGTTGGTGCAACAGCACGTTGTGGCTGCGGTAGCGATGAAGCGGCGGCGGCCGCATCGTTTTGCAGTGCACGTTGACCCTGGACGAGCTGTCCAAGGGCATCCAATAAGGTCTGCGTCTGCTGATTCTGCAAGCGATAAAATTCGGACAGTACATCTGGAGAATGTGGCGAAGCCATGTCACAAGTAAATTAGTGCAGCAAGTATTAAGAACAAGACCCTTTTTTACTCGTCGCCAATATGAAGTGTCGGCAGAATTGCCAACACTGTTTTTAGAGGAGGCCGAAATGCACGCTATAAGCTCACTCAGTCTGGCGTGAGGTCTGAAACAGGATACGTAATGAATGCTATAAAGAAAAGTACGTAGCTTCTGGAATACTTAACTTTAATCCACATTTGTAGAACATTGCTCTTGATGATACAGAAGTATTATAGCAATAGAATACGGCGCCTTGCTAGGTCGTAGCAAATGTAGCTGAAGGCTATGCTAACTATCGTCTCGGCAAATGAGAGCGTAATTCTCAGTGAAACATGGCTAGCTACGTCGGCTGTACAACTGGGGCGAGTGCTAGTATGTCTCTCTAGACCTGCCGTGTGGTGGCGCTCGGTCTGCAATTACTGACAGTGGCGACACGCGGGTCCGTCGTATACTAGCGGACTGCAGCCGATTTAAAAGCTACCACCTAGCAAGTGTGGTGTCTGGCAGTGACACCACAGAAATCAAAGTGGTAGTTACGACGAACGGATCCATCAGAACAGTGCGACGAAACTGGCTAACAACACAACATCGTCTTCAGCGCCCCTCCTGGTCTGTTGATTATATCGGTTGGACGTTAGATGATTGGACAACCTAGATGTCTCGATTTAAGTTGCAGTAAGCTGATGGTAGGGTTCGAGTGTGGCGCAGACCACAGGAAGCCATGAACCCAAGGCGTCAACAAGGCACTGTGCAAGGTGGTTGTGGCTCTATAAGGTGTTCACATGGAATGGTCTGCGTTCTCTGGTCCAACCGAACCGATTATTGACTGGAAACGGTTATGTTCGGCTAGTTGGAGATCATTTGTAGCCATTCATGGACGTTATTTTCCCAAACAACAACGGAATTTTTATAGATGACACTGCACCGTGTCAGCGTGCCAGAATTGTTCACGACTGGTTTGAAGAACATTCTGGACAATTCGAGCGAATGATTTGGCCACCCTGATCGCTGACATGAATCCCATCGGACTTTTATGGAACATAATTGAGAGGTCAGTTCGTGCACAAAATCCTACACCGGCAACACCTTCGCAGCTGTGGACCCTTGTAGAGACAGCTTGGTTCAGTATCTCTTCAAGGGGCTTCCAGCGTCTTGCTGAGTCCATGCCACGTCTGGCAGGAGGAGGTCCGACCCGATATTAGGAGGTATCCCATGACTTTTGTTACTCCAGTGTACGTTTCTTCGCTTATGCTAGTGTTATATGACATTCATAGGAAAAGAAAATTGAGGACGTCTTGGATGACGATCAGTTTGACATTAGGAAAGGAAAATGCACCAGAGAGGCAATTTTGACGTTACGGATAATAAATGGAAGCAAGGCTAAATAAAAATCAAGACACGTTCTTAGGATTTGTCGACCTGGAAAAAGCGTTCGGCAATGTAAAATGGTGCAAGGTGTTCGAAATTCTGAGAAAAATGGGGGTAAGCTACAGGGAGAGATGGGTAATATAAAATATGTACATGAGTCAAGAGGGAATAATAAGAGAGGACCACCAAGAACGAAGTGCTCGGATGAAAAAGGTCTTAAGGCAGGGATATAGTTTTTCGCACCTACTGCTTAATCTGTACATCGAAGAAGCAGTGATGGAAATAAAAGAAAGGTTCAGAAGTGGGATTAAAACTGATGGTGAAAGGATATCAATGATACGATTCACTGATGACATTGCTATCCTTACTGAAAGTGAAAAAAAATTACGTGATCTGCTGAACGGAATGGACAATTTAATGAGTACAGAATATGGAGTAAATCGAAGAAAGACGAAAGTAATGAGAAGTAGCAGAAATGAGAACAGTGAGAAACTTAACATCAGGATTGATGGTCACGAAGTAGATAAAGTTAATGAATTCTACTAAAAAGGCAGCAAAATAACCGATGATAGATGGAGCAAGGGGGACATCAAAAGCAGACTGTCACTGGCAAGAAAGGTTTTCCTGTCTAAGAGATGTGTACTAGTATCAAACATAAGCCTTAGCTTGAGGTCCGCAGCTCGTGGTCGTGCGGTAGCGTTCTCGCTTCCCACGCCTGGGTTCCCGGGCTCGATTCCCGGCGGGGACGTGGATTTTCTCTTTAAGTAGTTCTAAGTTCTAGGGGACTGATGACCATAGATGTTAAGTCCCATAGTGCTCAGAGCCATTTGAACCTCAGTTTGAGGAATAAATGACTAAGAACGTACGTTTTGAGCACAGACTTTGGGAAAACCGGAACAGAAGAGAACCGAAGCATTTGAGTTGTGGGTGCTACAAACGAATGTTGAAAAGTAAAAGTAAAAGGTAAGTAGTGAGGAAGTTCTGTCCAGAATAGGAGCGGAAAGGAATATGTAGAAAACACTGAAAAGGTGGACAGAATAATAGGACATTGTTAAGACATCAGGGAATGAATTCTATGGTGCTAGAGGGAGCTGTAGTAGGTAAAAATTGTAAAGGAAGACAGAGAATGGAATACGTCCAGCAAACAATTGAGGACGTAGGTTGCAAATGTTACTCTGAGATGAAGAGTTTGGCATCGGACAGGAAACCGTGGCGGGCCGCATCAAAGCAGTCAGAAGACTGATGGCTCAAAAAAAAAAAAAAAAAAAAAAAAAGTAGATCCACACATGGTGGTAGGTGTCTTCCCGACCAAATCGCGAAGACATTGTTCTGGATACTATGGATTGCAGATTAAGAACTAATGTCATTTTATATTCCAATGATTATGAATTGTAATGTCGCTCACAGTTCGTGCTTTTCATGTCAGTACCTGACTACAGAGCAGAATCCCTATTCCTTCATATCTAAGCAAGTGGAAACTGCTGTAACACAATTAACCACGAGGAGCCAGCATCTTCGGCTCGGCGTTTAAGTGAAAAATTTAAATAAAGAGCGCCGTCTCGTTGTACCGACACTTTCAGTCGAATGTAATTTGGAAGTAAAATACTACCACGAATAAAACAAGCACAACTTCAGAAATAGCGATGACATAGTCTGAATTCTATTACATAAAATAAAGCGACCAAGACTTCGCTCCTGCAAACTTTTTAACAGTCCGTTCTTAGCAGCACAGCGTTAGCCAGCTAGTGTTCACCTACATTCAGTAAACATGTATTATGTCGACTGCTGTTATTCGCCTGATAGTAATATAAGAGACATAATAATTCCTAAAATAATCCAACGATTCAGTCTCGACGTTGAGGACATTTTTTTCTCATATTGTTTTACCTACATGCAAAACTTGAGATCCGCACCTTGTATCTCGAAAGTCCAAATAATTTACGAATTTGACGTTATAGTTCGGAAATGTGACGCTGAAAGGCATGAACCTTTCCATACCTCATGTTTGTGACCACCAATACAGAAATACACTATAAGATCTATAAGTTATGTAACACACGTTATATTCGTAGGTATCTGACGGAAGAAGCTTGCTGTACATGATGTTGTGTCAACTGAAAATAATGATGGTATGCGGCACTTGCTACACTGCTGCGGCTCACTGGCTGTTCGTCTCCAGCAGTGAGTTGACGAGGGTTTGCTGTACATTGGCCCAACTCATTAAAGACCACAAAAATCACTTGGCTTTAGTTACGGATATTGATTTGTTATTCATTAAGCCGTACTCCTTACTTTTTTTACAATCAGGAACGACATGTGTTATTTGCCAGTCATGTAGAAGTATTCGTTAAGTAAGAGATTCTCGGGAAAACATGCTAAGTCGCAAAGTATGCAATCTCAAATTTGATCGGAAATCCATGAGAATCCTGTGCCCTGTTAGCGCTTAGTAGTCTCATTTGGAAAAAAAATTCTTTGGATATTACTCGTTTGTGAACATGTGTCGCCGTCAGACACCGGCGTATAGTCCTACCATAATTGGGTAGGTTAGGGGCAGTTCATTGAACACGACCATTCGCGAAAAAAGGCTACGGCCTTCACCTGTAGCGATTCAGGGAAACAGCGGAACATCTTACTCTGGATGGGCGCTTACGCCGTGTTGAGGGAGAAAGGAAAGTGAAAGATAAGGGGAAGGTCAACACCCAGTGCCTCCATGATGGCTACAGCTTTCGAATAGCACAGAGGTGGCTTCTAAGCTTAATGACCTATTGATCGACGCTACACCATCTGGAGCGAGACATATTTTCTCGGATAACTTTGGGATTCAGTCCAGGACGTTAACCCATTTGTTGGTGATTACAACCGCATTTTCCTTTGGCGGCGAGTATCAGAGGTGAAAATGTATTCCAGCATCAGCACTCAGCTATCTCCAATTTATGTCTGTCAACAAGATACATAGGTAGCAGGAATAATACGAGTATCATAAATGAGTTATTGGTATAAGGAAGATGTAGCGAAGATATACGGTGGAATATGTAGCAAAGATATACTAGAGTAAGGCAAAGTTATAGGTGAAAAAATATTGTAATGCAAAACCGTTGACAAAAGTTCTTGGTCGATGTTACAAATTTCGGAATGCTTTGAATTTTCTACTTGTGAGCACAAAGTAGCAACGTTTAGGTTGTGAACGAGATTAACATCAACGTTGAAATCTTCGCCAAGACTCGACCAGAAATTGTGTTAGAGGTTTCAGCTATCATTGCTCCATTAATGAATCAATTGAACCACAATTTCCGCGAATTTTTTCAGACGAAGTCAGTGATATTTAGAGCTTAATAGTGTCTGACGTGCGACCGTGCCTGTCGAATCTCTTTATATCATTTTCGGTGTGGCGGTGTCATCTTTAATTTTTGAGCTAGACACGCCTTCGAGAAAATCACATACCTTTGGACTTCTTAAACTATGACAAATGTACCGGCGAGCTCTGTTGTAACACATTTGTCTCAATTGTTTTCCAGCTTAGTCAAGACATGAGTTTCTTCAACCCCACCGACGCACTCGTCAGAAGAATAGTGGAAGTTTCTGATCTGACAGTCTACTACTACGAGTTCGACTATCGCGGGATGAACGTACCCAAGAACGAATGGGGTAAGTTCAAGCGGAGATCGTTTTGCGAAACTGCATTCCGCACCATTCTTCTCTTGTTTTTTTTTCTAAAAAGAAAATTCTGCACCAATTGCAAAAATTGCATGTTTATTTTAGCCGTGAACAGTTTTGGCTTCCCAGGGCATTATCAAGTCTGGCTGTCTCAAGCAACGCAAGTCTTCTCCATCTCGCACCTGAATGGACTCTTGATGCCTGTCGTAGCCACACTTGATCATGTCTGTAATAAAAGTGCTATTATTTCTGAAATTCTTCCCTATAGTTGCTGATGCTCCGCGTTTTTATTTACATAATTCTAAACAGGCTGGACAAGAAAAGTCTAGTCTTGGTTCTACACTCCTGGAAATGGAAAAAAGAACACATTGACACCGGTGTGTCAGACCCACCATACTTGCTCCGGACACTGCGAGAGGGCTGTACAAGCAATGATCACACGCACGGCACAGCGGACACACCAGGAACCGCGGTGTTGGCCGTCGAATGGCGCTAGCTGCGCAGCATTTGTGCACCGCCGCCGCCAGTGTCAGCCAGTTTGCCGTGGCATACGGAGCTCCATCGCAGTCTTTAACACTGGTAGCATGCCGCGACAGCGTGGACGTGAACCGTATGTGCAGTTGACGGACTTTGAACGAGGGCGTATAGTGGGCATGCGGGAGGCCGGGTGGACGTACCGCCGAATTGCTCAACACGTGGGGCGTGAGGTCTCCACAGTACATCGATGTTGTCGCCAGTGGTCGGCGGAAGGTGCACGTGCCCGTCGACCTGGGACCGGACCGCAGCGACGCACGGATACACGCCAAGACCGTAGGATCCTACGCAGTGCCGTACGGGACCGCACCGCCACTTCCCAGCAAATTAGGGACACTGTTGCTCCTGGGGTATCGGCGAGGACCAATAATGGATAGTTTTGCCATTCGCAACCGTCTCCATGAAGCTGGGCTACGGTCCCGCACACCGTTAGGCCGTCTTCCGCTCACGCCCCAACATCGTGCAGCCCGCCTCCAGTGGTGTCGCGGCAGGCGTGAATGGAGGGACGAATGGAGACGTGTCGTCTTCAGCGATGAGAGTCGCTTCTGCCTTGGTGCCAATGATGGTCGCATGCGTGTTTGGCGCCATAGGTGAGCGCCACAATCAGGACTGCATACGACCGAGGCACACAGGGCCAACACCCGGCATCATGGTGTGGGGAGCGATCTCCTACACTGGCCGTACACCACTGGTGATCGTCGAGGGGACACTGAATAGTGCACGGTACATCCAAACCGTCATCGAACCCATCGTTCTACCATTCCTAGACCGGCAAGGGAACTTGCTGTTCCAACAGGACAATGCACGTCCGCATGTATCCCGTGCCACCCAACGTGCTCTAGAAGGTGTAAGTCAACTACCCTGGCCAGCAAGATCTCCGGATCTGTCCCCAATTGAGCATGTTTGGGACTGGATGAAGCGTCGTCTCACGCGGTCTGCACGTCCAGCACGAACGCTGGTCCAACTGAGGTGCCAGGTGGAAATGGCATGGCAAGCCGTTCCACAGGACTACATCCAGCATCTCTACAATCGTCTCCATGGGAGAATAGCAGCCTGTGTTGCTGCGAAAGGTGGATATACACTGTACTAGTGCCGACATTGTGCATGCTCTGTTGCCTGTGTCTATGTGCCTGTGGTTCTGTCAGTGTGATCATGTGATGTATCTGACCCCAGGAATGTGTCAATAAAGTTTCCCCTTCCTGGGACAATGAATTCACGGTGTTCTTATTTCAATTTCCAGGAGTGTATTACAACTTATTTTTAGATTTACTCTGGGAAAATTTCACATGATGACAATATTAGGCTTACAATCGTAATATCCAATAATGGATAGTTTTGCCAACTTAAGTACTAGAGTTGCGACACTTCGAACTAAGGTCATCGTGTTACGACACATTTTGGCGCAGCAGTAGGCTATGGAATGGATTTGACTGTGAGTTGTGAGGACATAGAAAATAGCTATCACTGTCAAAATGAGCATCCTTTCCCAAGAGAAATCTACTAGTATCAAACATAGGCCTCCATTTGAGGAAGAAATTTCTGAGAACGTGTGTTTGGAGCACATCAGTATTTGGCAGTGAAACGTGGACTGGTGGAAAACCGGAACAGAAGTGAATCGGATCATTTGAGGTGAGTTGCTACAGAAGAATACTGAAAATTAGGTGGACCGATTAGGGAAGGAATGAGGAGTTTCTCTGCAGAATCAGCGTGGAAAGGAATATATAGAAAACACTTACAAGAAGAAGGGACAGCATGCAGTACACAAACGGACATGCGAAAGATTTACCAGTACCAATTCCGTGGAAGAACTGCTGATGTTTACGTCCTTAGTATAACTGCGTCAGTTTAGATTATATCGTGTTTCCCACAGAGAAACGACACAAAGAAAATATGTTGGGAGTCAAATCCATTGGGTGTCTAGCCACAATGGTATGAATGGGTAGCTTTGCTGAAAGAAAAGTAAATGGTTCAAATGGCTCTGAGCACTATGGGACTTAACATCTGAGGTCATCAGTCCCCTACAACTTAGAACTACGTAAACCTAGCTATCCTATGGGTATCACACACATCCATGCCAAAGGCAGTATTCGAACCTGCGGCCGTAGCTGTCGCGCGGTTCCAGACTGAAGCGCGTAGAACCGCTCGGCCACTCCAACCGGCTGCTGAAAGAAAGCTGCAGCTTGAGCATCACTCTTTATCGAAATGGTACTGTATACAAAATACTTCGGTGTCCAGTGTGATCATACTGTAAACATAGTTGTCCTTTTCGTCAAAGATTGTACTTGAATTTTGTGTAATACTTAAAACACACATTAAGGGGTCCTGGAGGTCGCGAGTGCCCAACATCACTTTTTTTATTTAATAAAATTCTGTGGTTCTTCCTGATGTTACAAATATATACCTCTCCGCAGCTCGTGGTCTCGCGGTAGCGTTCTCGCTTCCCGAGCACGGGGTCCCGGGTTCGATTCCCGGTGGGGTCAGGGATTTTCACCTGCCTCTAGATGACTGGGTGTTGTTGTGTCGTCTTCATCATCATTCATCCCCATTACGGTTGGAGGAAGGCAATGGAAAACCACTTCCACTAGGACCTTGCTAGTATGGCGGTGCGCGTCTTCCCCCTACTCTCTATCAAGGAGTATGGGACTTTATCATCATCATCATCATCATCGTCATCAAACTCCATTTATAGTACCTCATCATTTCCGTGTTTAAATGCCTTTCTAAAATAGATGCGACCCGTGACTGCTTAGCTGTTACGTTACTGTCAAACACAAAACCTTTTCTATAATGTCTGGTTATTTAATTTTTGCGCAGCTATTTCCATAGCAACTCGTTTGTGTAATAACCTTGAGGAACATATCGACAGTAATATGAGCAGGGATTTACTGCAATCGATCTTTCTGTCTATAGAAGTAGTTTACTTCAGTTTACTTACGTTTTCCACTAGCAGTCATCTTATAAACTTATCGTTGTGACTTCAAATGTCAGCTATTTTACATTTTACAAAGACAGAAACGAAGATGTTTGATTTCAGTGGTAAATTTTACGGGAATCGTTACAAGATTGTTGTTGGAAACCGTAAAAATGAAGAAACTGTTACGCTACAGTGAAATGAGGTTAGGAATAAAACTTCGTCAGCAGTGCTTCAAAAGGCGAATTGAAACATCTTACCGAAAATGAACAAGATGCTGGTGTTGTAAACAGTGAAAGTAGCGGTTACATTTGAATTAGTGAGTGAAAGATTTCAGAATTGCTTTTGTCTGCCGCTCAATGTAAATACTATAATAGTGAATAATCCCTTACGTTTAGTGAAAACGTAAGTAAGAGATGAGGCCTATCCAGCAAAATATTACTGGTATGTCAAGTCTGTAAAGTAACGAAATGTACAATAACATCTCCTGACACATGCGAAATAGTAAAGTGAAAATTCGCATTGCTTAAGCCATGAGGTGTATTGGAAAGAGGAGAAAAGCAGACGAGATGTTCTGTGGTACGATGGAACCCCTACTGCTGTCAAATTTGAGAGCTATTGTAAACATTTGCACAACGCCCTAACAGAAGTCAGTGAAGCATCTGTGCAGAGGGCCACAAAAGAAACTATAGATATTTGTCAATCTTCTGATATTATTGCTACATTGGACGGTTCCTGGCAGAAGAGAGGATCTACATCACTGAATGGAGCTGTCACAGTTGCTTCTGTAGATACAGGCAATGTGTTAGACTATGAATGTCCGATAAAACACTGCCAAAGTTGTGCCAGTAAGGTAAATGTATGCAAATGTGACGAAAACTTTGAAGGTTTCAGTAGTGGTATGGGAAGCAAGGTTGCAGTATCTAATTTTAGTAGGTCATTACTAGACGTGGTATGTGATACACTCACCAACTTGGTGATGATGTCTGTAAAAACTGTAGTAGTATTGTGGCTGCTAAACCATAGGGTGACACAGAAATTAATATATAGGACATGTGCGGAAGAGAACGGGGGCAAGACTTAGGAAACTGCAAAGAGATGCCAGGAAAAAAAACCTCACTAATGACAAAGCAGATGGTAGAAAGGCACACTCACTAAATCAGAAATAGAAACATCACAGAATATTATGGCTTAGCCGTCAGGAGAAACAGCGAAAATGTCAGAGAGATGAGAAAAGCAGTTTGGGCAACTACGAGCATACACAGCATGGCCTCTGCCCAAAAGGGCATGACTTCATGGTACAAGTACGATAGATGTCAAGCAAATGGACAAAAACGCACACAGGCACACCTCATTTCAGAAATTTTTATGACAGAACTAAAGCCTATCTTTAAAGACCATTCAGATTCTGAACTCGTAGCAAAATGTTTACGTGGCAAAACAAAGATTCCGATTGGAAGCTTCAATAGTTGATTTGAGAATGCTTGCTAAAAGCTCTTTTTGTTGGCATGTCACGTCTTCAGATTGGTGAGGTGGACGCAATAATATGTTTTAATGATGGATCAACAAGCAGAATAAAAACCATGAAAGACTAGGCTTTAAAACTGGCGACAGCATGAAAAATGGGATGCTACAAGTAGACAGGAAACATGTCACTGAAGCTAAAAAAATGCAAAAAGCACGACAGAGGCGGCCAGAATAATAAAGAAAAGAAAGAAAACTAAAGAAGATGGCAAGAACACTCAGAATCAACAGGATTATGGAGTGAAAATGTTTTGGCATGTTATCATTTAAAATAAAATGACATGCAAACCTTTAGTTTACATTTACTATAATCAACATTTTTGCGTACTGACATCTCATTATTTCATGCAATACTAAAGCTACAAAAAAAAAAAAAACATTTTGCACAAATAATAATATAATGCTTGCCTAGACAGTGAACCACTTTATTCAACGATGAATTACGTATTTTAATCCGGATCATGTCATGTTTCTTTTTAAATTATTGTAAGAAGAATTTGACTCCTAAAAAACAATTTTTTAAATACATGAAACGGGAAATATGTAGATATTCCTCGTTTGCTGTTTCAGTAATTTAATAATTAAAATCATAACATTTGTTTTGGCCTTTTATCGTGACTAGCGAAGAAGTACAGTGTAAAGATACACGAAATTCAATAGATACTATAAATATCAGTATTTACGCCACTATGTATTCCATAGTTTTAATTTTTTTCAGTCAGAGGTCACAATGTACAAATTATTTGGTTAGAGTTTCAGTCCAATATCTATTAAAGTTTTTGAGCTATTAAATTTCAAAATACTATTAAAAACTACGGACCATGATGACTGGGTCCCCTTAACTTAGTAAGTGTATTGCTGATTCTTGGTAGTGAATGTACAACAAAGACTGCGAATGAAGTAAGACTTGTTTCATAAGGTCTTCTTATCAAAACTTCTATCCATTATGGATGAGGGTCACTGTGACTGTGATGAATAATGGTTTCTTGAAATTACTGCAACCATTCGCCTTTTGATTTGTTCTTCAATTTTATTATCTCATTACTGGTTTCGAACAGCCTAGCGATTCATCGTCAGATGGTACATATTTTGTCTGCAGCACTCTGGACGTCGTGTAGCTGTGGTAAGATGTATAAACGAAACATGTAACCACTGAGTGTGGCGATCATTATTCACTTCATGAGATCAGTTTTGTTGCTTTACATACAGTCATTAGTATCCGTTGGTTGATTGTTGATGCTCACAGTATCGTGGAAAACATAATGAATTTTTTCCAGTGACGTTAGTTTTACTGCACTTCACACACTTAGCCACATTTAACACGTTCCACATGCTTCACAAAATGTAAATAATCGAAGGAGTACAGCTAAACTTATGTCAAGAAGTTTGTCTTGTATTACACAGTGATGACAGAAAGGATGTATCTATTTCTCTATAGCAAAAATAAGAGTGTAGTTATATGTTAAAATTGTCATGTGATATTTATAAAATCTCTTAAAGGATTAGTTTAGGAGATATTACATCTACAATTTTAGCAATGAAATTTCATTTGATGTATCATTTATCTTTTGTTTAACGAAGATTGATAACACTCCTGAAATAAATAATAATCATCTCAGCATTACTATTTCGTTGTAAATAATAAAAAAGCAGTGGTATGTGGGAGTATATTGTGTGTGTGTGTGTGTGTGTGTGTGTGTGTGTGTGTGTGTGTGTGTAGACGTGCAGATGTGGAAGAGAGTTTTTTTTTAGTTACTTAGTTTTTCAGGTGTAACTATTCTTTGAAATTTTGAAAAAAGTGTTATTTGCTAAGTCTGCTTGTTCATGTAAGACGGTGTGGGGTGAATTTTCGTTATGGGCGAAAATTTCTAATTGTTGTGGGAGGTCCATTTTTATTACTTTGTCTAGAATTTGTGGGATATGTAGACTTGCTTTGATGTTTGTAATTGAATGTCTCTTTTGTGCTGGATTGGCTACAAAATTAAAGTTATTTAAATCTTTTACACGTAGTGCATCTGTGTTTCTTTTCGTCCTGTTTGCCCTATGTAGTAGTAGCAGGAGTACTTGTCACAGTTTTATTTATATATACCAGATTTTTGAGAAGTAGCCTGGTTGTTTAGTTTTATTATCTTTTATTGAACGTTTTAATTGTGTGCTAACTTGTTTTGACATTTTGTGATTAAAACAGTTTTCCAAGTCGGTATGAGATGTTACCAAGGAATGGCATGGAGATATATTTAGTTTCTTCTACTACTGTGTCGTTGATGCTGATCGGTTGCTTTTATCTTTTCATCTAATTTGTCAATTATGGATGGGTCATAATTACTGTTGTGGGATGTTGTCTTCAAAATATTTAATTCTTGGTTTTTACATCAGGTTCATCATGAATTTTTTTATTCGGTTGAGTACTGATCTAAAAATGCTAATTTTGTTGTTTTGGGTGGCATGATGTGTGCTTGATGTTCAGCTGTATATTGTATTTCAGGATGTATATTATTAAGTCTCTCAGCTAAGCATTCTGCTTCAGTGGATGTCCCATTGTACAGTGTCAATGCTTTATCAACATATCATTTATAATAAATGACCCTCTCATTTTCAATTTTGTTTGCTTCGAAAAATTTGGTCTCTAAATCATTAATGTAGCTGTCATTATAAATAACACAGTATACCTCCATAATCAACACAAATTAGAATTTTTTAGATCAGCACTGAATCATGTAAACAAAATTCATGCTGAACCTGATGTAAAAACCAAAGAATTAAACATTTTAAGTACAACAGCCCACAACAGTAATTATGACCCATCCATAATTGACAAATTAGATGAAAAGATCAAAACCAACTGAACAGCAACAAAAACACAGCCGTCAATAGCAGAATAAACTAAATATATCTCCATGCCATTCCTTGGTAACATCTCATTCAGAGCTGCAAAACTTTTTTAACCACAGAATGTAAAAACAAGTTACCACTCAATCAACAAAGTACAAAAAAGTTAATAACAATAAAACAGCCAGGCAACTTCTCACAAATCTGGTATACATAAATTAACGTGCGACAGGTTCTCCAGCCATTACATAGGACAAACAGGATGAAACTTTGAAATTCGATACAAAAAACACACAGATGCACTGTGTTTAAAAAATTAAAGTATATGTAGTTTTGCAGCCAACCTAGCACAAAACGGTCTTTCAATTACAAACATCAATACAATTCTCAGTATCCTACACATTATAGAGAAAGTAATGAAAAAGGAAAGGACCTCCTGATGCTATTAGAGATTGTCACCCAAAAAGAAAATTAGCCCATCTTAAATGAACAAACAGACTTAGCAAATAACTCATTTTTCCAAAATTTCAAAGAATCACTAACTTTAAAAACTAAATAACTAAAAAGATCTCCCTTCCCCCATTCCCTCTCTCTCTTCCAAATTGGCACAACTACTCAACTCTCTCTCTCTTTCTCTCTCTCTCTCTCTCTCTCCTTCTAGTGTATGTGTGCACGTGTGCACACACAGAATCTCCTCCTCCCACATACCACCCTGTTTTCATTATTTATAAAAAATAGCAATTCTGAGATGTTTATTATTTATTTCATAAATGTTATCAATCTTCGTAAAATAAAAGACAAAAGAAACGTCAAACGAATTTTTATTGCTAAAATTGTAAATGAATTGTCTTTGAAACTTATTGTTTAATAGATTTTATAAATATCACATGACAACTTTATAAGTACTTGTTATTTTTGCTACAGAGAAATAGATACATACTTACTGTCGCGACCACACACTCTTTGACATAACTTTAGCTGTACTTCTTCTTTTATTTAGGTTTTGTAAAGCATGCAGAGCATTTTATCTGTGGTTAAGTGTGTGATGTGCAGTAAAATTAATGCCACTGGATAACATTAATTATGTTTTCGACAATACTGTGTGCACCAACAACCAACCAACGGACACTAATAACTGTAAGTAAAGCAATGAAATTGATCTCATGAAATGCATTCTGGCCGCAAAGTGCTTAAATGTTTCTTTGTACATCTTGCCATAGCTATACGACTCCCACATTGCTGCAGACAGTCAATAAATTTGTACCATCTGATAATAAATCGTTTAGCGATTGGAGACCGGTAGTCGGGTAATAAAACTGAAGAATAAAACAAGAGGCGACAGTTTTCACTTTTCTTAAATGAATGATGGACCTTAGTCTTACGCCATCGGTGTATTCTGTGCAGTTGTTTAATCTACTTTTGCAACCCGTCATTCAGTGCTATGAGCAAACATAATGTGTTGACGGGAACGCATCTCTATTTCAGGTGTTGAACACGAAGGAGAACAAGGCTTCCTCTTCCTCCGCTATAATGGTGACACTAATTATAACTTGGACCCACAATCTGAAGAGGATCAAGTACGGAGGAATATGCTGCGCCTGTGGACCAACTTCGTAAAATACGGGTACGAGTCCTTGTAGTTACTAAAACCAAGTAATGCTAACAGAGAAGCTCAGAGGAGAGCTTAGAGGAATCCATATGTCCATTAGCGTGTGTTCAAGTAATTCTTTAAGAGATTGAAGTTGTTTCAGTGATTAGTAGTATTTCACGTTATATATTCAGTGCATAATATTATATTTATCAAACAAATACCACAATATGTAGAAAATAAATCACCTATTCTGTCTTTCTTACTACTGTGGTGAAATATGAGAGATAAAGATGTTTTACCTCAGGAGACCTTCCCAGTAAGTAACATTATTAACACATAAAAAATCGTGTTTCCAGCAAAATATTTGTCCCGATTTTGCTGGAAACCGATAGTAAGGACCTGAAACGTATCCCAGTTTTATTAAAATTTTGTAGAACATGATAAGCAATGGTTGTGCTGCAAACTGTTTTTTTCGCTATGCCTAAATATGTTTTTCTTTTCATATTCCCTGCGGCAAGAGATTCCGTTATTTAGTATGTAGAGGTCACTTGGCTGTACGTACTGAAATGTTTTAATTATACAGCCAAACAATTGCTCTACAAGTCGTACAGTTCAAAGACCTTTTGAGGGCAACTTATGTGGTAGAAGTAAAGATGGTGAAATAACGTCGTTGAAGATGAGCTGTCAACTGTCCCCAGTGCCATCCCCTGCAAATGGCGTCATTGGCACTGCTGGACGTAAACGTCGGCTTGCTGTAACCGCTGTAGCTACTTCCATTTGATTTGATTTGATTTCATTTTATTTCGTGTTCCATAGGACCAACTGTGTTGGGTTCACAAGGACGTGGAACGAATCAATTTTTTACAAATACAATATGAAATTTGAGTACATAATTATATAAAAATTTATACAGTAATTTCTTTGGGTAGCAATTCAGAAATGAGAAGATGCATATTTTTTTAGAATCATTAAAGCACTACCGAAAAACCGATACAGAGTTCAAGCGGATATAGAGCTCAAGTTAAATGACATTCTTAGTGGCATTATGTCATTTTGTATTATATCATACTAAAACTTTACAATTTATTTATTTAAAAATTAATGTAGACTGTAAAAAGCTTTTTCTCGCAGAAATATTTTTAACACTTTCTTAAAGTTACTCTTGTTATGAATCTCTATCTTTATTGCAGGAGGAAGAGCACTGAAGAGTTTTGTTCCAGTATAGCGGACCCCCTTTTGCACCAATTTCAGATTTCTATTCTTGCTGTGTATGTCATTCTTCCTCCGTGTGTTATGCTCATAATAATTACTGTTTGGTTGAAACATCTCTATATTTTTATTCACAAAACACATGAGAGAAAAAATATATTGGCATGTAGTTGTGTATATTTTATGTTTTCGAAAGCTATTCCTATATGAGTCTCTTGAGCGCAATCCACATATAACTCTTAAAGCTCGCTTCTGGGCAATGAACACTTTCCTTGCTAAGGGCTAGTTGGCCCAAAAAATAATGCCGTATTCAATGAATGAGTTAAAATAGCCATAGTATGCCACTTTTGCAGTTTTAGGTTCAACACATGTAGTGACAACCCGTAAAGCATACGTAGCAGACCTAAGCGTCTCACAGAGATCTATTATATGCGAAGACCAGTTCATTTTATTGTCAAAGTGCACTCCAAGAAATTGTGTTGTTTCTCTCCCTTTTTCTATTTTTGTATAGAACTTAATAAAACTGGTCTTACTACTTGAAATAGCACGTCTGTTGGATCAATTGCAGTCCTCCTACTAAGTAAAACCTATGGCATCATTAGTATTCGAGTCCATGTACTTCCCATTCAGTGGTCGAGAGGACCTAGTCTCTACACCATGTAAGTCTCTGCCTACATCTATATCTGCATCTATACCACACAAGCCACCGTGCGATGTGCGGTGGAGGACACTTTGTCCCTCCTTTCCTGTTACAGTTGCGAATAAATGTGGTAAATTTCCAGCAAAAAAATTTATCCACAAATTTATCCCATTCTTGCTGGAAACCTGTAATAATGAATATCAAATTTCCCTAGTTTTATTAAAATCTCTCAGACAGTCCCTAATTTTATTTTCCTGGTCTTTTCGCGAGATGTACGTAGGAGAAAGTAATACATTTGTTAACTTTTCCAGGAAAATATACTCTTGGAACTTTAATAATAAACCACACCTCGATTCACAACGCCTCCCTTGTAGCGCCTGCCACTGGAGTTGCTTGATCATCTCTGAGACGCTTTCGTGCTTACAGAATGAACCTGTAACGACACGTGCTGATCTTATTAGATCTTCTCTGTTTCCTCTGTCAATTCTATCTGATACGGATCCCATACTAATGAGCAATGTTTAGTAATTAGTTTTATGTGGTTGTCGCTCCATACGCATAGCTATAGATAAAAATGGGTCTTTCTGTCGATGTATACACAATACGCTACATTTGTTTATGTTGTGGATCAATTGCCACTCCTCGCAACAAGCGTCAGTCCTCTGGGGCTCTTCCTGTATTTAGCTACTGTTTCCTGGCGTTGCAACGTCTCTACATACGATAGCATCACTAGCTAAAAGCCTCATGGAACTGTCTATGTTCTCTACTATGCCATTTATACATACTATGAAAAGTAATGAATCTATAACTCTTCCTTGGGCTACGCCCGAAGTCTCTTTTACGTCTGAAGACTTCTCTCCCTTGAGAACGACGTGCTGCGTTTTGTTTGCTAGAAACGTTTCAGTCCAGTCAGACAGGTGGTCTGGTATTCCGAACACTCGTAGTTTGTTTATTAGGTGGCAGTACGCAAGCGTCAAGGAACATGGCAGCTATCCGGGAACCGTATCTAAAGCGTTGTGGGTCTCGTGGGCGAGCATAGCGAGTTTGGTTTGACACGATCGCTCTTTTCGGAGCTAGATCTGATCGACGTCAGAGATAAACGCCTAAAGCTTTTAGCATCTGTTCGACGACCATTTTTGAAAAGTCCTACGGTACACTGCTGCCAGAAGAGGGGCACGTTCTACCGCGTACTCTGTGTGGAATCGTATTCGTATTCGTATTCCGTGAGGTCCATTGGTCTTCCCGCTGTCGAGTGATTTCAGTTGGTTTTCTTTACCACGTCATTTATTTCAGTATCAGCCATTTTCGCGTTCGTGCGACGGTTTAAAGTAGGCCCTAGAGCGTGACCTCCGTCTGTGAAACATGTTTGGAAAAAGATGTTTAGTCTTTCGATCTGCTGTCTATTCTGTGATGTCATATGTAAACAACTCTCATCCTTCTATTTGCTACAGCAAGTCGAATAATCCTGCGATCTTCTCCTGGTGGTGTCCTTCTGGATAAAGTCGTATCTACTGTTCTTGCCACATTGTTGTCATAAGTCCACATCCAAGCAGTCCGTCTGAATACGTTCCACTACAGCCAAGTGTCAGTGCGATCTGTCGGTATGGTAATCCAAGTCCCTCATAGCGATGACTCGACCTTTCTCCAGATCAGACAGAAGGCCATAAACTGTACATACACGTCCTGTGGGCATGCTCTGTTACGAACTTCTCCTGAGACAATGTTAGATACACTCAATGGACGTCAAATTTCCACACCATTCTTCATCTGCACCAATGGCTCTTTTCTTTGCGGAAAATACTGAAGATAAGCACGCATATTGATTAACTTTTAATCAACAGTTCCTTCAGGAATGAAAATACTGGATTATCAGTTGCATAGCATTCGGACAAGGTTTTCATGACAGAACATTTTCAATATCCGTCATTACGTACAGGGTGGTGTACGATTATAATTTCCTATTTTTATGTCTGGTACCTTAATATGTCGACATATTAGTGTGTGGGTTGTTTGTTCTCTGCGTCGAACATTCTTCCCACAAACACGTCACAATCTTCAGGCGCTGTTATTTCGTTCACGGTCATTACTGTACCACTAAGTAGACTAAGCTTGTCGATATAGACTAACCGTTTTGCATCCACTCGTCCACACGCCAGCACCTGTCTGCTGTCCAGGGAAAAATAAGCACGACTGATTTGCTATTGCTACGTTGAAGTGAAAGTAGTACACAATCTAAAACATACGACTTGTAATGGTTATTTGTTATTAGTTTGCAAATGATGTAAATACCGATGTAATGCTGTTCTGTACACCTTCCCCAGTCATCGACAGAAATGTCTGCAGTTATTCCTATTACCCCTACAGAAATTTCCGAAGCCAGGCGGCTCCTCACGTGATGCTTATTTATTTCCACCACCAGACTTGCCTATTAGTGGCCAATAACTGTTTTACTCTTTGTGAGCTGTTCAAAAAGAAAGATCAATTTGGCATTAAGTCCAAAGTTTTGCGTAAAACGTACTGTACTGTTTCTCCTGATGCCGATATAGTGTTAGATTTTCCATGAAGCTTTAAATGTGCTTTTGTGTAATATCGTAATCCGCAATTTTCAACATTTTTATCTATATTGCAGCTCTAAAATGATCTTCATGTCGGTTAAGAAAAGTGCCGCCGTTTGTAAACTGTTGCCCATTATAATCTTCCAGATACGAGGGAAGCACAGTGCTGAAGATTATTTATTTGAATGAATGTTACACTGCATAGCTATTTTAAGAAATCATAGAGACGGAACTATCTGATGATGTCACCCTTGTCTTTCGTTATTACGCAGCAGGTACCAGGAAACGAAACAAAGCATCATTTGCATAATCGCTATTTCAGGTCCAGGCCAAGACCTGTTTGCTTCCTCTCTTATAGTCTACATGTGCTGTGTGATGATACATTAAAAAGAAGTATAGAAAAATAGAAAAATCGCTTCAGGCATGTGCCCAGTAAATTGCAGATGATAATACGCCAAAATTACACATCACTGCTTCACAGAAACGTTTTCCACAGGAACCCAACCCCTGAGGCGGATCCCGTGGTGTGGGAGCCGTACGACCTGAGCAGCCGCAGCTACCTGCTGATGCAGGCCAACTTCTCGCTCGCACACGACAGACTTGCCGAGCGCATGGATTTCTGGAACGAGAACGTACCGCTAGAACCATTTCCTGGGACCTACTGATGGAGTCAGATTGGAAGTCACTTGGAAGTTCTGAAATTGTCGTTCAGTAACTCATGGAAGTAGCATATAATATTTTAAATGTAATTTCTCTAAATAACAGCTGCGAAATAAAATATTACTCTGCAAGTTATTCTTATGTCTGCGATTTCTTTCATTTATTTTAACTAAACGTAATTAAACTTAACACGATTTGTTCTTGCCTAAATAACAACATATATTTAGCTAAATTTAATAACTTTTGCATTGTAGTTAACTCACTGTTGCAGTAACTTTTTTCTGCTGCACTACAATAGAGTGCTGGGTGTCCTGTGAATCAGATAAATGTGATTTCCTCTGATACGTTTTCATTGATCAACAGAAGGAAATTCTAAGCGATAGGCGTCGTATTTGAGGCAGTATTGAATCCAAAAGTCTATTTTGGCGTAAATCACTACTGCTAAAAACGCTCGTTTCGGTTTCAGCTCTAATATTTCCTGAGATCTAAGTGAATTAGTCGACAACATTGCTTTGTAGCCATACTCTTATCTGAGCTCAACAAATTACGGTAAAATCCGCCATTCCATTGACGGTCATATTTTGCGAGAGAAATAATTTGGTTCCAGATTTTTTCTCGAGCATGTTCTTTTTGTGGTAGAATCTTTTAAGAACGTGTCTTAATTTTCCTTACATGCTGCTTCCACTATCAAGCGCAACGTCAGAACCGCTCTTGTGATGCATTCTTATAAGTAGTCTACATGCATAAGCTGTTACGTCGATTGTAGGATAGTCGTCGTATTTGTTTTCAATTGAAATCTGGAAAACAGAATGGATTATTGTGTTCTGAAAACTCAGTGGTCTCCAATCCCACAAATTCTACACACTAACTAAATAATCAATCGGATGTACTTCGCTAATTAGTTTAGAAATCATAAAAGAATGTTACCCATCAGTTGGCTGTTCTCAAGTTATCCAAAACTGTGTCAGACTCCAATTCTCATATATGATACCCTGTGTCCTCAAACTCGTCATTAATATCTTCTTATATCACGTAATAAGTTTCTGCCTGCCATAAAAGCCCTCACTGTGTTTGTAGAAGCTGGCGCTCTCTCCTCGGCGGTTCAGAACGAAATTCCTTTTTTATTCTCAATGTAGGAGCCAATGCTTCTAATTTACTCGAACGTTATCTTATATTTTTAAATGCGGCACGTGTCCATCCGACGGCTATTTACTTTTAGATTTCAAAAAAATGTTCAAATGCGTGTGAAACCTTATGGGACTTAACTGCTAAGGTCATCAGTCCCTAAGCTTACACACTACTTAACCTAAATTATCCTAAGGACAAACACACACACCCATGCCCGAGGGAGGACTCGAACCTCCGCCGGGATCAGCCGCACAGTCCATGACTGCAGCACCTAAGACCGTTCGGCTAATCCCACGCGGCTACTTTTAGATTTCTTCACATTCTTTTTGCAGCCATTTCGCTCAGGCTTCCGTGCTTCTTCTATGAATTCCATTTTTAAATGACTTCTATTGCTATAATACCTTCTACTCCTGAACACTGTTGTACTTCATTCTTTCGTCAGTAAGGAGAGATGTTTGTTATGGTGCCTAAGGTTTTTAACCAATTACCTTTCACGTCACTTGATTTGTCCATCTTCAGCGATTGAAATATATTTCTCTTCAACGGAACTGGCTATTGTGGTGTTCCTAACCATATTATCCATGTCCTTAGGGATCTTCAAGTGCACATCATCGTTCCTTAATAACTAAGTGTCCCACTTTGAGAGACACTGATTGTTCTGTACAATGTTGTTACACGTCAGTGTGCTTTTCATCAGGTTCTATCAATTTATATCTCCTGCTGGTAAGCTTTAAAATCCAGTTTCGGAATCTCTTTCTCAGTATTATGTAATCAAGCTGGTATCGTCCTGTGTCTCAAGGCCCTCTGCTAGTATATTTCATTCTGACGTGATCCTTGAACGGCGTGTTTGTATTACCTGCTGAAACTGACTGCAGAATTCACTTAGGCTTTTCATATCTCATTTGTAGTAAAGGGCCCATGTTCTCGCGTATCTCTGTTCTGTTTTCCTCCCACTGCTATAGTGATCCAATATCAAATGACTATTAGATTTTCATCTCCTTTTATGTGCTATGTTACCTGTTCAATCCACTCATTTACTAACTATCACCTCTTTGTCTGCTCGATAGTACAGCTTACTTATCTACAGTACTGTAATTGGCGTTGGGAAGGTATCAAGTCTGATAAGAATAATCCTTGCGGCCTATCCAGCGCTTGGGTACAGTGAAGTTCAACAAACTGCAGCAGAAACATTGCGCGCTGCGTATGCGCACTGGTGCCAAACACAACTGTTTGAGTTGCTCTTTCATTTGACATATCATTTGTAACTGCAAGTTTAATCTAATAAATATTATAAAGCGTTAACACGCCGATATGCGTTTATAAACACCCTTTACTTATTTTCTGTTTAACTTCTATGACTCCATATCTACATTGAACGTAACTGAGACCTGTGATAATTTCACTATCGTAGTGGCAAATTAGTAGAGTAGAAATTACAGATGTTAGAAGTGTTATACAAGCGAATACAGCAAAATGCTATTGGCTCTAAGTGCAAATTTTTTCAGCTCTATATTAAGTCTTAGATCATTTGTTATGTCAGTACGGCCTTTCATATGCTACAAACCAACTTCGGCCTAGAAATGTGAACGGCATCCAGTATCTTTTACACAGTTCCTTACTACGTCAAATTCATAAATTCATACAAAAATTGGCACAAATTGCGTAACCACGCAAAACGTTTTGGAAAAAGGAATCAGGATAGTTCCAGTCAAATTAGTCTTACTCATGACAGTTGGCCTTCTTTAAATTAGAATGATGCGTTTACTCTATCTCACGCCTAGTTACTTTCACACCTGGCACTAGCAACCAAAGTACCTAAGTACATGTGTGCCACACTGTCACACTATCTACCAAACGGGTGAAAAATTATGTACGAGAGAGTGTGTCACAGACGAAAAGAAAGATAACATAAAGATAAAATGGGTTATAGCAGAGCGATTGGTAGATGGAATGAGATCAACAACAAAATGGTTGTGACAGAAACCGAAAAGATGGCAAGAGAAGGTTAACAGATCTCAGGTATCAGACAACTGACACAAGTGATCAGGTTGACAGCAATGGTCATAATAACGGTACAAATGTCAGCGGAAGGGTGGACCTGATAACAATTCCATATATATTAAGACTCTTTACACTGAAGAGCCAAAGAACTGGTGTGGAACGCGAAATATTTACAAATGGTGCTCAAAGCACAACCTCCTGACTAACAACAACGAAATCTGTTGAAACACACGGGAACTACGTACGGCGATTGCTAGTGCTCATTCCTTCATGTGACTCTAAAATTAGTCACTAGACTACTGGACAAAAGCATAATGTGCTCCCATGTACGCTAACCTCTAGGTAGAACACTCCTCCCAGCTAAAATATGAGGGTGTAGTCTGGAGAAACATACGGGAAGACCATCTATAGAAAAGAAGGAAGCCTTGGACATGTGTAAACTAGATCAGGTTAAAAAGAGGGCCAGTTAGATCAATATTTTATATGAACTGTAAGGAATGGTTCTGTGATGTTTTCTGTAGACATAATGAGGAAATTTTATAAAAACATAGGAAATGTTGTTGATTTTCAGTCTCATCGAAGACAGTGTCCCATATCACATTTAAGCCATTTTTAATTGTGGTAACAAATAAGAATACTCTCAGAGATAGTCCAAGGGAAATGATGGCTTGTAAGGATGAGTACATATATCATTGCTACGCGTCTCTTACACTCATATTGTGGTTGATGCTCACTATTGTTCCCATGTTAGCTTACTGAGCCGTGCGTGGCTCGTGTTCCCACCATCATGTATTTTACCCTCTGTTTTAACGTACTTCCACCTCACAACATTAATTTAAATTGCTATCGTCACTGAGTTGCTGCTTTGCCTGACCGTGACCGGTGCTAGCAGCGCGCATCGATGTATCCCCTCTCGTAGTATCTTTGCTGGACTGCTATTACTTCCCGGTCGTTGTCGGTCGTAAGGAGTTCGGGTCGCGATTTCGGGCTGCCAGTCAGTTGGAACGCTTCTGGAACTCAGTCCAGACCTGCCAGTCGGCGGGTTGCAATGCGGCACTAGTGTAGCTGGGGTGGAGCTGTGGGGTCTGCGTTGACATGTCTCGCCTGACCATTACCATCACGCATCATTTGAGCCGGGCCACGGTCTTGGTGAATCGTCGGTCGGTCGTCCTACCGGACGACGCGTTTCGGATCGCCGATCGTTCATGAGTCGGCTGTGTGTGTGTGTGTGTGTGTGTGTGTGTGTGTGTGTGTGTGTGTGTGTGTGTGTGCATCGACTCCCGATTTGTATCCGTGCGTGCTTAGTTACTGTTGGGTATCGTTGAGGTATTCGTGTAAGTGTTTGTCAGGGTGTGTGTAGTTTGTGTGATTTTGATCGACAAGTTATTTTAAATGTCGTCGGCGTATTGGCCCTGAGAGGTCGGTCGTCTCATCGGGCGACGTGTAACTGGTTCTCTGAGCGCTTCTAGGCCCCTTCAGTTACCATCTTGTGGGACTTAGCTCGGTCTCTTCCCGGGGGCAGGGATATCGGGTAGCCAGTGGGCGTGTTTCCTCTGCATGGTTGGGTCCGAGGCAGTATTTCCTCCGTCGGATGCCTGGCAGTGAGTGGGAGACGCACCAGCGGTGCAGTCGCGGACGGACCAGCAGGCAGTCGGTTGCTTGCTGCGGACCGGCTCCGAAAGCTCATAGATGATTTTCGTTGAATGGTTCGCACGCTGACCCCTGTTCATGTCCCAGCATTGAAATCTGCAGAAATTTGCACTAGGGTTGCACTACTGTCACGTTGAACGGTTCTCTTTAGTTGTCTTTGGTCCCGTTGTTGCAGGATCTTCTTGCGGTCGGAGTGATGCCGAAGATTTGCTGGTTCATCAGATTGCTAACATCCACGGTAAACTTGTGAAATGGTCGTACGGGAAAATCTCCACTTTATGGCTAGTTCGGCGATACCGTATGAAATCGCTCGTGCGTCGACTGTAACACCACGTTCAAACTCACTTAAATCTTGAAAAATTTCCATTTTAGCAGCAGTAACCGATCTAATAACTGCGCCAGATACTTGTTGTCTTATGTAGGCTTTGCCGACGCAGCACCTTATTCTACCTGTTTACATGTCTCTGTACTTGAATACGCATGCCCATACCAGTTTCTTTGGCGCTTCAGTGTCATTATTGGTATCTGATACCGAGTAGTCGAGAGAAACTTTCAAATAAGGATACACGTTAGGGAAAAGTAATTTCTTTAAGAAAATGAAAAGAAACCTTGTAAATAGTTCTAAGAACGCAGTGAGAAAATAAATCTGGCAGTTTTTATTAAGGACCAAGTGGATGTCAGAACTGTAAATATCTTGTGTCAAAATTCCATAACATTTTAGTAGGACTACACTGATTTTTTTTGTTGCTGCTACAGTAATTGCTAATCCCAGGTGTAAGTGAATGTATTTCTACCAAGATATACTGTAGGAAACAAAATTAATATAAATTTAAAATACAGCAGTGGACAGTAAAGTAAGTTTATCATTATAAATCAGCCAAGTCGAAAAAATATTACTCTCTTCACTTTATTTATATTCCTATTTTTTAATTACATGTAAGTAACCTATTGTGAGATACGGTTCCAGTTTAAATTTAGATTTACTTTTCCGTATGGAGCAACGTATGCCGTCTGTACTGTTATTTCAATCTAATATTTTCCTTAAGATACTAGGGCAATGTATGTTCTGCCTTGTGTGGAATACTGAAACTCTGACTAGTGAACTTTATGAATTACCAGTTATGAGGCAGAAGCAATCTATTTTTGGATTTCACCTTTTGCCCTACCGATGTCGGCTTGCGTCTGTACGTTAGTCTAGTGGTATGTAGTAGCAGAACGCAGTCCAGCGCCTGCTAAACGTACGAAACAGCTGAGCTGAAAGATTTTAGGAAATTATGGAGTATACCTCAGCTACAGAAAACCGGTATAAAGCAGCAATCTCGACTGTCGTGAAGCAGTCATTTCCTCTTTTTCAGGTCTGGTCGGAAGATGAAAACGACTCTGTGTTTTATTGTTTTCGGTATAGTTGATATGAACCAAAGACACCAAAGTCGGTAGGAGGAAATGCCTTAGAAAACCGAAGGCCTACGAACTTGAGTTCTTCGCTTGTCTTAACTAATGAATGCAGAGACACAAATAATAATGTCGCTAGTGAGTTAAGTAGAATTAACAGTCGTAAATAGTAGAGTTAGTGCGCGTGAAAATAAAACGAGAGTCCTTCAATACATAATGTAACACTTTTTTTCTGAAAGCAGATTGGTTTTATTGCGGATTCCAGTAGACTCTTTTGGATACAAGATCCTATTTTTCAACATAATCCTTCTTCAATGCGACGGCCTTACGCTACCTTACGGGGAGGACCTGTATACCCGCATGGTATGGTACCACTTCACTGGTCGACTGCGGAGCCAACGACTTGCTGGATCAATAACCTCCTCATCATCATCCACGTAATGCACCCCGCACAGTGCATCATTCATTGAGAGAAGAAAGTCGTACGGTGTAAGATCTGGGCTGTTGGGTGGATGAGGAAGAACAGTCCATTGAAGTTTTTTAAGCTAATCTCGGGTGCGCAGACTTGTTTGATGCCTTGTTTTTGTCACAGAGAAGTTCATTTGCAATTTTGTTGTGCGAACAGTTGAAATCGCTCCTTCGACTTCCTGAGTTTAGCACAATACATTCCATAGTTGTCCGTTACACCATGAGAGAGGACATCAAACAGAATAACGCCCTCATAATTGCAGAATACTATCACCATGACTTTATGGGATGAGGAGCCGCTTTGAACTTTTTCTTCGGAGCTGAGGTGGTGTGGTGCCTCTCTGTGGATTGCCGTTTCGTTTCCGGTTCGAAGTGAGGAACCCATGTTTCATCACCTGTGACGATGTTTGAAAAACTGTTGTTACGATCAGCCTCGTAAAGCGCAAGCAATTCCGCGCAGATGGTCCTACGTTTCCTTTATGATCTTCTCCTGCACTGCGAGGAACCCAACGGGCACACACCGTTGAGTACCCCATCTGGTGTACGAGTGTGTCAGCACTACCAGCTGAGACGTCCAGTTGAGCAGCGAGGTGTCTGATTGGTCGATCACCTCGAATTTTCAGGAGTCACAGCTATGTGCGGCCTGTCGGCAAGCGGGAGACCGGACGGGTTTAGGCGACCTCGTTGCGATCATGACAAACACATTGCTCAACAACTTACCGTTCTATTGTTTCCTGCCAGGTCTTCTTAAACAGTCTGCAAACGCCTACGAATATCTGCTGTGCTTTGGTTTTCCTCCAAAGATAACGCAATGAAAGTTCTCTGCATGGAAGGCACATTCGTTACAGACGCCATTTTGAAGGATACGTAGACCGCCGCCACCTATCTGAACTTCAGGGGCTGAGTCGGGAATATTCCACGGTGTTCCACACAAAACTCCGCATTTTCCCAACCGAAAGTGGCCTAGAAAAAAAAGTGCTGCATTAGTTGTTGAATGCCCCTCGTATTACCTGAAAAGCAAAATAAGCTGAAATAGGCCAATGAAAAGTTATCACACATGTCGAAAGTGTGTCGGTAGCCAGGGTGGAAGCTGTAGTGAGAGATTTGGGAGGAAACTTCGAGGAACAGAAGTGGTGTTTTGAGAAAATAGGGAAAAAGCGCATTTCCTATCATCTGTGGTGCGCAATAGTGAAGTTGATGAATGTTTAGCTTCTTCATTCTCCATCATTTGATAGACCTATAGGTTTTCTGGACATATGATACCTTACTCTTCACTAGAGTTATTTTACTCAGCTTCCTAGCTTCAATGAGTTTCAAATCTGTTTCTTTTATTGAAACATGGACCATTTTTCTGGCGTCTCAGATTGACGATTCCGGAGAAGTCCCGTTGCAAAGACTGTTGTAGCTGAGAAATTTCTTTGACGAAGGAGGAAGTGAGTGAGCGTGGACTGGTGATGGTTCCGGCAATTAGACAGCCGTTGGACATCGAGGAAGGCACAGAAACTTCGGAGAACCGCGAATAAACCTCAGTAATCAGTTAGTAGGTGACTGTTATATGCCCTAGAGCGAAACCACTATCTTTCCTCGTTCATTCAGCTATGTATGGACGACTGTCTGCTGGTTCAAGCGACGCAAGCTTTTTATGTTGCTGTATGTGGTAAGTGATGCTTAAGTGATTCATATTTGCGTCTGCAAATAGTCATAGCTTTCAAGAAGTAGTAATGTGTAACTTGTTACTAGGTGGTGGTATTCAGCTTTACGCTGTTGTCCAGTAATGGTTTCCAGCGTGGTCGTATCGATTCTGTGTGAGTACAGCAATGTCCTGATTGTACGTAAGTGAAGTCGTTCTGTAAACATTACATTCTTCCTTGGCTTTGCTGTTCACAGCTATGGCCTTGTACGTCGTTGTATTGTTGATTAACTCAGCTGCATGACGCCTTCTAGAATAAGTGTTGTCAATTTGTATAGACTTTGTGTACTTCTCTATAGCATAAGTAAGGCGTATTCTTGCCATGTTGATCATAGGATTTTGTCTTTATAGTACGCTTTAGAAACACTACTAAAATTGGTGTCTACCACATGTGCCAAATGTTATCTTTGGCCTCCAACATAAGGATAAAGGAGTGTGGTGCTGTACCCAATGCAGGTTTTAATTAAACTATTGTTTTAAAACAGCAATATTTAGTGTGTTTTTGTTGTTGTCCAGTATATGTATATATTTTATTGAATTTAGCACCTCTACTGATTTGATTTTTTTTAGTATGAGTGTAGTTGAGACCAAACTTATATAAGGGCTATTGAATACATATCTATGGATGGATATAAAGCATTTACATATATTTGTCACTTGCATGCTTGCAGGATTACTTGAAGTTTTTTGGAAAAGCAAACATAAATTTAAATCTGTTGCTGTTATTAGTAAGTGTCTTAAGTGTATTATAAGATGAAGCTTGAATAATGTTGCTACCAATATTAATTAGGAACTGTGGTATCGTTTGACATTTGAAGATTGTTTTTTTTTTCAGCGAAGTGTAATTCTTTGTTTGTTTGGTATATTAAATTTATAACATGTGTAGTTTGGACACCACCACATTCTTCCATGTAACATCCCCACACTCTCTAATCTTTTGAAAATGAGTTTGTTTTTGAATGATTATCCCTTTGAACAAACAGTTTTTTCCTCGTTTTTACCCAGATATGTTTCGCTGAAGTTAAGCATCAGTGGGGTTTATATTTCCTATCTATTGAGTAGTAGGAAAATTATTTGTTACTATATTAACATAAAGAAATTTAATTTTTTTAGGAAATTTATTTCCCTATACACAACAGAGAGAATTTTTTATGTACATCTGCTATCAAATATGTAAAATATTTTTCTTAAAAACTCAAATTTCTATTTGTACAGGTAGTATAGACCAAATTACCTGTAATTTAACAGAAAGAAATGTACAATACCCTCCAATGACGCTGTAACTACAACGTAACATGACGTAGTACATATGTCAGTGGCCTCTAGTTGGCTGGGAAAGTGAGTGCAGGCACTACTTACTGAAATACACCGTGTTGGTTGACCCTGGCCCATTTCTTCGTTGAGAATTATTGTATTCAGGATCCCACTGTGTAGCATTAACGACAACATTAAACAGCAGATCATTCTAATAGGGTACAATATCTTCATAATCGTTACAATCACACAGTAAAAAGAAGAGAAGCTGGTGTTTGTTCAAGGTGTAACCTATCCAGAAACAAATTTGTTTGTAAGTGATACGCCCTCTAAACTCGCTGGGCAGAACAGATGATTAGGGTTATGGAAAGGGCCAAATCAGTTTGGGGCCGGTTTCACCTTAAATTTTAATTTATTGTAATTTAATAACACATTTACAACCAAAGCGGTATATAGCCGAACTTTTACAAGCACGAGTTTCAAATGCAATTCTTTCACGGCTAAAGGCCTCCAAACAAGAAATATTAAAAATCAACAAGATAAAAATGCGGTTAAAATAGCAAATAAAATAATTAAAATACATTTTTATATCACAGCTAGGCCGAAAGCCTCCACGCAAAAGTGGATAGACAAACATAAACAAAATGCAATACGAACGGCCTATGGCCCACAATAACATTTTGATGATTTTAAAATAAATTAAGATAACCTTCCAAAGGCAGAAGGCCGCAGTGTTTAAGCTTGAAAGGTAATTTTAAGACTAAGGATCGAAGGCTGAAGGCCCAAAGCTAATTTTCCAAAATCTTAAAAAATATAACCATAAGCCTTAAGTTTTAAGTAGCTGAAACCGGACTAAAAGAAAAGACAACACAACGGCAATAGCCTTTCAGCAAACATCCACTTGCCGGAATTCAAACTTAGTTACATAAAACACAGCAAAACCCAGAATTTTTCTTATATCACTGGCTATGACAGATTATAAACAGACAAGTAAACACCGGTGAGAAAGACAGTAAAGACAACAGCACTCAGAAGCCTCCAGGGGGTCGGTCTGCCCTCGTTCACTTAGGTGAGACAGGTGGTGAGCCCAACTACACTTGATCCGTCGGAACCCAACGAAAGGATAACCACGGACCGACCGACAAACGACTTGCTTGCCACCAGTCGGTACATGAGAGTTCTAACACAAAATGTTACGGGCGTGATTATCCACAATCAAATATGTATATGTATTAAGATGTCAAAATTACACTTAAGGCACACTCGTGCACCCTTGATAACTGCACAACACAAAGCTTTATGCTCTCCTGGGCCCGTCAACACCGACATTGGACTGTTGATGACTGGAATCATGTTGCCTGATCCCACGAGTCTCGTTTCAGATTGTATCGAGTGGATGGACTTGTACAGGTATGGAGACAACTTCATGAATCCGTTCAAGCTGGTGGAGACTATGTAATGGTGTGGTGAGTGTGCAGTTGGAGTGATATGAGACTCCTGACAAGTCTAGATACTACTCTGACAGGTGACACGTACGTAAGCATCGTGTCTATCATCTGCATCCATTCATGTCAACTGTGCATTCCGACGAACTTGGGCAATTTCAGCAGGACAACGCAACACCCCACACATCCAGAATTTCTACAGAGTGACTCCAGGAACACTATTCGGAGTTTAAACACTGTCACTTGGAAGCAAACTCCCCAGATATCAACATTATTATCTGGGATGCCTTGCAATGTGCTGTTCAGAGGAGATTGTGGACAGCCCTGCAGGATTCATCGTGTTTGGTCCCTGCAACACTACTTCAAACATTAGTCGATTCCATGCCACGTCGTGTCGCGGCACTACTTTGGGGTCTCGGGGGCTCCACAACATATTAGGCAGGTGCCAATTTCTTTGACTGTTCAGTGTAATTCACCCTGCTAAAACTCATACCGAGCAATTTTTCTCTCTTAGGTTATGGAAAGTGACTTTACAAACCAAATATTTTGGCATAGCACATAACTGTCCTGATCTTAGATTGCAACGTGTATAAGATTCAATAAGAAGAAGTGTTATCAGGCTGAGTAAAGAGAGATCTCATGGCGCTAACAAAGTAATGGGACGAGTTGTCTTAATCTATTGAGAGTGACCAATGGTTGCCATTAGGAAAAAGTCACCATTAGTAGCTGCGAGTGTACTTGCAACATGCTGCGTTATCTTTTATCAATCTTAGACTGATTGTCACCGTGGACTTCCTGTAGATTCAAAACTGTTACTAATTTCATATCATAGCTGTAGTCGACTAATATGTGATAGATAATAAATAATTATTGAAGTGCCAATTAGTTATTTCTTTGCAGCGAAATTGGTACTATAACTAAGTTAGCGAGAAAAAGGATGGAATATTTAATCCTTGTTCGATAACGAGGTCATTCCAGACTGCGTACAAGATCAGGAAGGGAAGGATGGAGACGGTATTCCCTCCCATTTAAATGGAATCATCCCCGAATATGCCTTAAGTAATTTAGGTAAATCACAGAGAACTTAAACCTGGATGGGCGGATGGGGACTGAAACGTAATCCTCCCGAATAAATGACGCGGATAGGTTTATACAACTCATTGAAATACCTAGACATTACAGTTATAAAACACTTAAACTGTAACTACCATATGTATAATATGGTAGGGAAGTAAATCTAAGAAAGCATTTTATTGACAGAACGCTTATCCGATGCATTAAAGAGACTGCCTACACTACGCTTGTTCTTCCGTTGATACAGCACTGCTGTGCAGTTAATGTGTGTGAAATCTTATGGGACTTAACTGCTGAGGTCATCAGTCCCTAAGCTTACACACTACTGAACCTAAATTATCCTAATGACAAACACACACACCCATGCCCGAGGGAGGAACCTCCGCCCGGATCAGCCGCACAGTCCATGACTGCTGTGCAGTTAGCGATCCATGCCAGATAAAATTGACAGAGGATATGGAAAGGTCTAGTGAACGACAGCTCGTTTTGTGTTACGCCAAAATGGGGGAAGGAGTGTCACGCAAATGAAAAACGAGCTGCTTTGGCGAGAAATAAAACGAAGACTTTTTCGTTGCGGCGAGACAAAGTTTCAATCAACAACTTTCTCCTCCAAATGCGAAAATATTACACTGTCGTCAAGTTACATGGGGAGGAATAGAGCCTGTACGGAAAGATTAAAGTGTTCATTTCTCCTACATGCTGTTACAGAGTGAAACAATAGAGAAATAGTCTGAAGATCGTTCGAAGTACCCTTATCAGGCACTTAAGTGTGAATTGCAGAGTAGCCTTGCAGAGGTACAGTCGTGCTCAAAAGTATCCGAACGACCTGAATTGCATTTCGCCTGATTCGCATACAACCCTCATAACGCAGCTGTCTGGCAGGTCCTCTAATCGCTCCTCGGTAAAGTCGTTTGACTATTGAAAATGGTTCCAACAAATCACCTCTAGAAAACACTGCTCTGTATCGCAATAACTCAAGATGTAAAGTAATACCACGATACTACAGATATCAGGGAACGTCTTATCACAGATAATACTGTCCTTAAGGCTCGTGAGCTCACATTTATTACAATAAATGACATACCTGAAATATTACCACTCTCATTATTACGTCAGATACGTAATACACGTAGTAAGTTCGTCGTATTCATGATTTCCTCTTCAAAGTAACACACCGTACTTATTATTTAACACAAAATGACATTAAAAATTTAAGTTATTCACAAGCTTCTAGTTGAGAATATGTATGAACTTGAAATGACACGGCGAACCGTCTCGTTCTGCATATGGATTCAAACCCAGGTCATGCAGACTAGGCAAAGATTTCGTGACTGACGGAAACTAACAGTCATTCCTGACCAGGCATACAGAGAGTGACATACCCCGATTTTAGACAGTATCAGTTAGGAAATATCAACTTTAAATTGTTGTTGTTGTTGTGGTCTTCAGTCCTGAGACTGGTTTGATGCAGCTCTCCATGCTACTCTATCCTGTGCAAGCTTCTTCATCTCCCAGTACCTACTGCAACCTACGTCCTTCTGAATCTGCTTAGTGTATTCATCTCTTGGTCTCCCCCTACGATTTTTACCCTCCACGCTGCCCTCCAATACTAAATTGGTGATCCCTTGATGCCTCAGAACATGTCCTACCAACCGATCCCTTCTTCTGGTCAAGTTGTGCCACAAACTTCTCTTCTCCCCAATCCTACTCAATACTTCAACTTTAAATTACATAACGTAAATATTTTTAACGGACGCGAATTCCTTGTCTTGTCACAGTGTACTTCAAGGTACTAATTAACCTAAAAATATACCACTCCTAATAGGGAGTATCATTAGTCTGCAAGTAAAGTAAATACTTATGTAATGATGTTCAATGTACTGTCCTCATTCGCCAATAAAAATATCTGCACTTCTATCCATTATACACTGTATATCTTAAGAAATACCAAAATAGGTATTTCCCACTTGCTCATAGGCGTTTATATGTTAGCAGCGATCGACAGTGGTGACATTTTCTTTAATAAGTACTTAATCTATCATTCCACGTGGTGCTAGATTCACAAGTAACCGTAGAATACTTAACTACTATCTGAATTTCTCTCTTGCTATACGAGTGGTTGTGACATAAATATGAGTAAGTTCTGTATGTTATTGAAAGCTGATTTTCATGACGTATACGAGAGTAACACTGAAACTGTTAAGCGTTTCCATTTTCAGACATCATAAAATAATAGGAATGTAGTTCGTTTCAATACACATTATAAAGAGTGCCATTACTATGCAAAACACAATCACCTTTAGTCTGACAGCAAAATTTTTACCTTACGACAAAAAGAACCACAAACGATTGAAAAACGTGGTTTAAAGTCTCGAAATTGGTGAGGCGAATGAAAGTACAACACTTTTTCTACCAGTAACAACAGGTTTTACGAAGGAAGTCAGTTTGGAATTTAGGGTTTTCGGTTTTGATTAGAAGAATATTTTCGAAATATGATTTGTTTTTCGAGAGGTTTGGGATGTATTTCATGATGTCAATTACTGGTGGTGTAACTTTAGGAATGTCACATTTGTGCACAATACAACGTCTAACTAAGGATGGCAGATGTCTGAATATTATGAGCTGTTTCAATTTGTAGTTTTTTTAGGGGTATAGTAGGGAACAACATCTTACCGTGGTGTTTTGAAGGCTCTTGAAGTAGCTAGGATGGGGGAGCGGTTCTTTTTGGGCTGAGAGGTAGCATTATATGTCGTAATGTATTAGCTGTGATCCACTGTCCGTCGTGTTGGGAACTGTCTGTCGTGTTGGGCTACGAATTCCTCAAGGGATTCACTTGTTTACCGAGGTAAGTATGGTGCCACGATGTGACCCTTGGCACACTGCACGGCGACTACACAAAAAGCTGCCTTGTATCACTAATCCATACGTCTCCATTCCCAGCGTAACGAGCATCATGGTCAACAAACACGCGCAGTAGAGATTCGCGTAAGCGATCTCATTCTCAGCGAGAGTAATCTTGCTGACACAAGTAGTATGTCGCTTGGACAGACTGTGGTAAGACAGTAATTTGAGGTCAGGCGATGACATAGAATTCACTAGTACCCTTCAGTGATCACAAAAAATATCGTACATTGTTTACCCAAAAACTACTAGAAAACAATCAGTCCCAAAACACAGGACAACGGTCATTGTACCGTTGAGTGGAAGTTGCGTTAGAGGAAATGCTACAGCATTCTTGACAGTGACTCGTCGAATGTGGTGAGATGAATATTGCCGCAACGAGCAGCTGTTTAGGACTTGATTACCTGAGGTAACTTCAGAGTAAGTCGTCTGAAGTGTTGGGCCACGCTTGGTAGCCACAAGTACGTAGTTTCCTTTTGGTTACAATGTAGCCCCTTGGTAGACAGCATGGTGGTTACCAGTAAAACTGCCTAAAACAACTGTATTGATGGTTTAACGTTCCAATGTAGCGAACGTTATAGGATGGTAGGAGATATCCGGCAGAGAAACTTGTAAACGTCCTCGAGTGTTATTCGCTCCAGGAGGTGAGAGAAATCACAAAACTGGAGTATTAAGATTGGTTCAAATCGCTCTGAGCACTATGGAACTTAACTACTGAGGTCATCAGTCCCCTAGAACTTACAACTACCTAAACCTAATTTACCTAAGGACATCACAAACATCCATGCCCGAGGCAGGATTCGAACCTGCGACCGTAGCGGTCGTGCGGTTCCAGACTGTAGCGCTTAGAACCGCTCGGCCACCCCGGACGGCGAGTATTAAGAACCGTGAGAACAACAAGTGGCAAACCCGTTGAAAAGAGGAAAAGAAACTTGTCCATGAGAGGAAAAAGTCACACGTGGAATGTTTAGAAATCGACTGGTATTAATTCCAAGTGTTCCCAAACAAGGCTATGGAAACAGCAGTGATGTAAATACCATTAGAAGACTTTTTGCAACCCTGAAAATTCAGCAGAAAAACCAGGTGTAGATCGGCAACTGATTTATTGTTACAGGGTCATTATAAATGCTGTTTTTAATGGAACCAAGGTCCCCGTGAACCATGGACGTCGACGTTGGTGGGGAAGATTGCCTGCCTGACCGATAAAGATATCCGTACCGTAGGTGCAACGACAACGGAGTGGTATCTGTTGAGAGGCCAGACAAACGTGTGGCTCCTGAAGAGGGGCAGCAGCCCTTTTAATAGTTGCAGGGGCAACAGTCTCGATGATTGACTGATATGGCCTTCTAACATTAACCGAAACAGCCTTGCTGTGCTGGTAGTACGAGCGGCTGAAAGCAAGGGGGAACCACAGCCGTAATTTTTCCCGAGGGCATGCAGCTTTACTGTATGGTTAAATGATGATGGCGTTCTCTTGGGTAAAATATTCCGGAGGGAAAATAGTGCCCCATTCGGGTCTCCGGGCGGGGAATACTTAGGACGTCGTTATCAGGAGAAAGAAAACTGGCGTACCACGGATCGGAGCGTGGAATGTCAGATCCTTTAATAGGGCAGGTAGGTTAGAAAATTGATAAAGGTGAAACCATAGGTTGAAGTTAGGTATAGTGGGAATTAGTGAAGTTCTATGGTAGGAGGAACAAGACTTCTGGTGAGGTGGATACAGGGTTATAAATATAAACTCAAATAGGGGTAATGCAGGAGTAGTATAAAGGTAGCATGATGGGGTAAGTGCTGTTCTGTCACCTTAAGACCTATAGAACGATAGTATTAGATGTAGTAAATGTTCTAGTCCTGTCTAAAGGCCGCTTGCAACACTCACGGTTTCCGCTCTTGTAATTACGTTTAGTAGCCTACTTCAGATGTTATTCTACCTTCGGTAATTGAAGCACTTGTACACAACCACCTCGTTAACAACCGCTAGTGGCCTCAGATGCCACGTAATGGATAAAGCTCGGTCAAATGTAAAGTTATCGTATAGTCTTGGTTGCAGCTTTTCTTTTTCGCCAAACTACTTCTTGCGAGTAATACTAATACTGAAAAACACGGTCGCCAGCCAATATGACGAATCGATTAACGTTATTCAACAAATTCACCAAATTTGGTCTTTACTATATTTTGGTTCCTATTAAAACTTTTCTCTTTTAATAATTTCTATCACTGAAGGAACAGGTTAAGGCACGTAGCTAGCTGAATAATGACTGCTTTCAGAATTTGTCACACTCACTCACACACACACACACACACACACACACACACACACACACACACACACACACACACATTTAGAAAGTTTGGTCCATAAAACAACGCTGGAACGATAATAATGTTTCTGAAGGTAAGATCAGCAGCACTGCCTCTGAAAACCTGTATTATACACAAGAAATATTTGACGATACTTTTGTTAGTATCGAAATGATTGCAAAAGGTTTTTTATACTTCGTTTTTCTCAGTTTTATTGGAATAGTTACTGTACGTAATTTCTTAGACAGAAGTTCCCAATAACCAGGTTCACACACTAGGTAGAATTGTTATTTATTTTAATTGCTTCCAAGGCTATCTACAGTTCTCCACATTTACTTTAATAGTTGCACTTGAGTGATAATTTAAATTTACTTTGGAAGACAACACTCAGTTGCGCAATAATGTTTCGCTCCAATGGATTCTCGGTTTCATTCTCTTTAGTATAGGAAAAGAACTCTACTTGGAACACTTTAGGTTAAATGAGTAGTTTTGGATTAGAAAATCACTTATATGATTACAGAATAAAACACACAAAAACTTGTCAACTTAGCTCGTATACAGAACTATGGACGGTTAATTTCAGTAGTGTTGTCGTGAGCACAGTTGCTGCTTTGAAGGCACTCACCGTTTTGCAGCGACGGAGATTATTACTTGTCTTCGTGGCGTCGAATTATGCGACATATACCATCGTAAATATGAGTTTGGCTTTCCTGGTGATCTGCGTCAGTTTAAGTAATGGATCCCTTAGACCATTTCACATCCAGAAACCAACTCACGTTGTAGAAGTAATTTTGTATCTCCTCTAAAGCGTTGCAAACTTGTACCTTAGCACCCTCCCTTCACTCACTTCTGTTAAGTAGTCAACGGTGTCTTGCGCTTGTCTGACCCACTCCACTTCTCCCTTCTCCTACCAGCTTCCGTTAGCAGCAAAAAATCTCCACCTTCCAGAACGTCGGTAAATCCCTGATGGTTTCACCTATATTTAAGTTTAGCCCTGAGCTGGTGCTGACTTCACTTCACAATCAATTATACATAGTTGAATAAAAAAAATTAATGTTATGTACATAACATTATAAATATTTGTTAGTTAGATGTAAACATTAAACTTCACACAGTCAAAGAATATTGTCTTCTGCAGACCCTCTTATACACCGCATACTGTACAAATGTCATTCTTTGCTTCATTAGTGCAAAGTCTCTCGACTCTAAAAAGGTCGATAGTGTTACAGTAGGTTTAACAAAGAATAAAAAAGTAGTAGTGCGGGTAAGCTATTACCAACAGCATAGTGAACACATCATTGTAGCCAAGATAGACACGAAGCCCACGTCTACCACTGTAGTACAAATTTATATGCCAACTAGCTCCGCAGATGACGAAGAGATTGAAGAAATGTATAATGTGATAAAAGAAATTGTTCAGATAGTGAAGGGAGACGAAAATTTAATAGTTATGGGGGACTGGAATTCGATAGTAGGAAAAGGAAGAGAAGGAAAGGTAATAGGTTAATATGGACTGGGGTTAAGGAATGAAAGAGAAGGCCGCCTGGTAGAATTTTGGTCAGAGCATAACTTAACCATAGCTAACACTTGGTTTAAGAATCACGAAAGTGTATATGTGGGAGAGGTCTGGAGACACTTGGAGGTTTCAGATAGATTATATAATGCTAAGACAGAGATTTAGGAACCAGGCTTTAAATTTCCAGGGGCAAATGGGGACTCTGACCACAATCTATTGGTTATGAACTGTAGATTAAATCTGAAGGACCTTCAAAAAGATGAGGATTTAAGGAGGTGGGATCTGGATAAACTGAAAGAACCAAAGGTTGTAGAGAGTTTCAGAGAGAGCATAAGGGAACAATTGACAGGAGTGGGAGAAAGAAATGCAGTAGAAGAAGAATGGGTAGCTCTGGGGGATGAAGTAGTGAAGGCAGCAGAGGATCAAGTAGGTTAAAAGACGAGGGCTAGTAGAAACTCTTGGGTAACAGAAGAAATATTGAATTTAATTGATAAAAGGAGAAAATATAAAAATGCAGTAAATGAAGCAGGCAAAAAGGAATACAAACGTCTCAAAACTGAGATCGACAGGAGGTGGAAAATCGCTAAGCATGGATTGCTATAGGACAAATATTCAGGATGTGGAGGCATATCTCACAAGAATTAAGATAGATACTGCCTTCTGGAAAATTAAACAGACTTTTGGAGAAAAGAGAAACGCTTGTATGAATATCACGAACTCTGATGGAAAACCAGTTCTAAACAAAGAAGGGAAAGCAGAAAGGTGGAAGGAGTATAATATAGAGGTTCTATACATGGGCGATGTACTTGAGGGAAATATTGTGAAGGTGAAATGGGAGATATGATACTGCGTGAAGTATTTGACAGAGCACTGAAAGACATAGGTTAAAACAAGGCCCCGGGAGTAGACTACATTCCATTAGAACTACTGGTTGCCTTGGGAGAGCCAGCCCTGACAAAACACTACCATCTGGTGAGCAAGATGTATGAGACAGGTGAAATACCCTCAGACTTCAAGAAGAATATAATAATTCGAATCCCAAAGAAAGCAGGTGTTGACAGGTGTGAAAATTGCCGAACAATTACCTTAATAGGTCACGGCTGCAAAATACTGACACGAATTCTTTACAGACGAATGGAAAAACTGGTAGAAGCCGACCTTGGGGAAGATCAGTTCGGATTCCGTAGAAATGTTGGAACACGTGAGGAAATACTGACCCTACGACTTATCTTAGTAGACAAGTTAATGAAAGGCAAACTACGTTTCTAGCATTTGTAGACTTAAAGAAAGCTTTTGACAATGTTGACTGGAATATTCTCTTTCAAATTCTGAAGGTGGCAGGTGTCAAATAAAGGGAGCGAAAGGCTATTCACAATTTGTACAGAAACTAGATGGCAGTTATAAGAGACGAGGGCACGAAAGGGAAGTAGTGGTTGGGAATGGAGTGAGACAGAGTTGTAGCCTATCCCCGATGTTATTGAAGCTGTATATTGAGCAAGCAGTTAAATAAGGAAAAAAAATTCGGAGTAGGAATTAGAATCCATGGAGAAACTCTGAGGTTTGCTGACGATATTATAATTCTCTCATAGACAGCAAAGAACCTGGAAGAGCAGTTGAACGGAATGGACAGTGTCTTGAAAGGAGGATATAACATGAATATCAACAAAAGCAAAACGAAGACAATGGAATGTAGTCTAATTAATTCAGGTGATGTTGGGGGAATTAGATTAGGAAATGAGACACTTAAAGTAATAGATGAATTTTGCTATTTAGGGAGCAAAATAACTGATGATGGTCGAAGTAGAGAGGATATAAAATGTAGACTGGCAATGGCAGGGAAAGCATTTCTGAAGAAGAGAAATTTGTTAACATCGAGTATAAATTTAAGTGTCAGGAAGTCTTTTCTAAATGTATTTGTGTGGAGTGTAACCATGTATGGATGTGAGACAGGGACCATAAATAGTTTAGACAACAGAAGAAGCTTTCGAAATGTGGTGCTACAGAAGAATGCTGAAAATTAAATTGGTATTTGTGGCACAAATTGACTAGAAGAGGGGATCGGTTGGTAGCGCATGTTTTGAGGCATCAAGGGATGACCGCGTGGAGGGTAAAATTCGTAGAGGGAGACTTAGAGATGAATATACTAAGCAGATTCAGAAGGATGTAGGGTACAGTAGTTACTTGGAGATTAAGAAGCTTGCATAGGATAGAGTAGGATGAAGAGCTGCATCAAATCAGTCTCTGGACTGATGACCACAACAGCAACGAGACACAAATAGACAAATTTTCTGCTTGTACTGTTGAAACAGCAAGATTGTATGTTGATTAATATATATCCATATACGGCCATACATATATCCATAAACACATATTTATATCCATGTAATCATATGTCTGCCCTGTACACAAGATTTTGGTGCATGCCTCAATTTTCATTGAAGGTTCCCTCTTACCCATAGGTAGTTTCTCAAAAGCGTCAGACGAGACCCGAAGTTAGACATAATAAAGGGGCTACTAACAACACCTGATCCATTAAAAACAGGTACGAGGCCGAAGTCAAGGAAAAAAAGCAAATCTTTCTGAAAAGAAACATTAGATTTACTACTCTTAGATTAATGACGGATTAGGCAGTTACCTCAGTTACCTGAAAATAATGAAAAAGTGAAGTCCCCAGTAAAAACAGATTGCGCAGATGAACAAGACCGGGAGGCATCGTTTTGTAGTAAATAAAAATTGCAGTTAATATATAAAGAATCTAATGAGAAAACAATAATTTTGTTTTAGTTCATAGTTCAAATACATTATTATCCTAGAAATACTTTCTTTAGGGTCTCACAGTGCAAAAAATAGCAAACAGCAATTCTGGCCGACATTTTGTACGAAATACCCATATATGTGGCGTTTAGTATGAGTCTTCTGTAATAATCGATTCTGTATTAGGCATGACAGGCGTGGATCACGAACAATTTAAACAACAATATCTCTGTCGATAAACCGCTGTGTCGACACACAACGATCCCATATACATCTACATGGATACTCTGAAAATCACATTTAAGTGCCTGGTGGAGGGTTCATCGAACCACCTTCACAATTCTCTATTATTCCAATATTGTATAGCGCGCGGAAAGAATGAACAACTATCTTTCCGTATGAGCTCTGATTTCCCTTATTTTATCTCGGCGATCGTTCCTTCCTATGTAGGTCGGTGTCAACAAAATATTTTCGCATTCGGAAGAGAAAGTTGGTGATTGGAATTTCATGAGAAGATTCAGTCGCAACGAAAAACGCCTTTCATTTAATGATTTCCATCCCGAATCCTGTATCGTTTTTGTGACACTCTCTCCCATATTTCGCTATAATACAAAACATGCTGCCTTTCTTTGAACTTTTTCGGTGTACTCCGTCAGTCCTGTCTGGTAAGGATCCCACAACGCGCAGCAGTATTCTGAAAGAGGACGGACAAGCGTAGTGTAGGCAGTCTCCTTAGTGGGTCTGTTACATTTTCTAAGTGTCCTGCCAATAAACGCAGTCTTTGGTTAGCCTTCCCACAACATTTTCTATGTGTTTTTTCCAATTTAAGTTGTTCGTAATTGTAATACCTAGGTATTTAGTTGAATTTACGGCTTTTAGGTTAGACTGATTTATCCTGTAACTGAAGTTTAACGAGTTCCCTTTAACACTCATGTGGATGACCACACACTTTTCGTTATTTAGTGTCAGCTGCCAATTTTCGCACCATTCAGATATCTTTTCTAAATTTTTTTGCGGTTTGTTTTGATATTCTGATGACTATTAGTATTGTATTAGTATTGTTAGGTGTTTCTTCTACTTACACTCGGTGTAACACAATCTTAGAAACAACGTAGATGCCAGTGCAATTCGTGCGTGAAAAATTAGCTGTGTGATCTTCCATTAATTGCACACTGTGTACATAGTTACTCTTTCCAACTTTGAGCGTTTGTGCTGAAATGTTACTTACTGTCACATACATGCGTGTAATTCAGTTAATGCCAGTTTAACGTTTGTTTCGTTCTGTCTTCATGGAGTCGCAATGAAGTATGTGTGCATCGAAGGTAGAATAATATTGAAAAAAGAACCGTTGACGTTGAAGCTTCTGTAAGTTTGAATGTGAGGGAATATTTTTCTGTAACTGAGATTTAAGCGTTTTTCTGGTTTGTTTTCTATAAATGAGAACAACAAATGGCCTTTATTTCATCAACTGTAATAAATATAGGATTATATCCGCGTGTTCGTTTCGTAATACGAAAACAATAATAATATCTAAAATGAAAAGGGAAATGAAACACGTACTTCATGCGTAGGTGTGATTAATAATGTATTCTCGAATGGAATTAAACTGAAGCGCAACGCAGTAAGTAAGCATAATAGAAAAATAACAAAAGAAAATTAAAAAAAAACACAGAATATTCTCGAGATTGCCTTTTATAGCCTTCAAGCAAACTACTTCGACGATGAATAGTTGGGTTATGTGGAACGAGTTACAATTCGTTGCTTAATGGGTATTTAGTATTTTCATTTTTTGTTGTACGTGATTTCCATTCTCCTCAAGAGTCTACATTTCTTCGTCCTATCTGCCTACGGTTCACGTAACACTCAGTTATTTCGAAAATTCATCTTCTTTATTTCGCAAAAATCTCCATTATGTTTTTGGAAACATTCCATGTATGACCACTCAGTATTATCCTGTATAATTTTCGCTGCCCAGTGTTAACTATGCAGATATCTAGCATACGAAGAAGTACGTAGTCCAGTTGCCATTTTGATATCTCTGGAAGGACTCACTTCAGTCAGTCTGTTGCTTTATCGGACCCACTCAACAGAGAAATCGTTTTGTTAAGTAGACTGATTAGAATCTGATAATTTAGATAAAGCAGCCGGGTACAAAGGACACTGTCTGCCTTCCCTTTCTCCCTCCACCGGCTAACCAGCTAACCGTGGTACAGTGATGTGCTTCCTGGAGACGTGGCTAATACCTCGTGCTGCAGTTGTAAGGCAGACGGGAGTGTCAGAGTACAGTAACCATGCAGGCAATCCGAATGTCTCTCACGTGCGCCTTTCTGCTGCTCTGGTTGGTGGTCACGGTCAAGGTAAATACTGCACCATCTTCAGTGATATCTCACCCTTGACAATGTCTACGCTGCAGTGAAGCAAAGCTATTCAAGAAGAACCTACCTTATGAACAACAACCTGACTTTTTAGAAGCAGACTGAGATATGTAGCATTTCTGAAAGAAAAAGAAGTGTTTATAATATTTCGTACAGTCCTCTGTGGATAGTGTAACTACTGTTCCGTCCTTACTATACTCCCTCGTCCCCGATCTCCCTATCTGCATCAATAGGCCTCTGATGTGTATCCGCACGTGTTTAACATTTATCAGTCAGGTTAGCCCATTGGATGTACTGGTCATCTGACTGTGTATATACGCCTTGCCTCAATCATTTTCGTCGCTGGAGGCTGTAAAGTCGGCTTTCACATCGTTTCATTCTAAAAAGATGTACTGTTTTGTCCAGACTGATAGGGATGTTTTAAGAAATCTGGAGTCCAACATCTACCTCTCGTAATGGAATATCAATTTCTTGCGTCAAAATCTCATGATGTTTTGGCTTATCAGTGTTTTACGCTACACTCTAGCATTTACATAGAAAAATGGTGTAATCTGTTTCTTCCAATAATTTTTAAATCGTTAACTCTGTACAAAATGCCTTACGATGCAGCATTAGGGACTAGGGATAATCCTAGCATCTGAACGCCGGGTTACAGTCTACCTGCACTCCTATTTGTTCCTTCTCTAACGTTTCTCTATCATCGTTACGGTTTGTGTGTGAGCAAGAATGTAATATATTCCCCCTAAAGGAAGGGAAAGTCTCAAAATTTAAGACGGAAAGGGTTAAAAAAGATTCATCATATTTCACAAGATAAAACGAATGAAGATTTAAGAAAAATGCTTACTTACGCATTGAAACAAGTTATTTGTCTTGGCACCTGTTGTAAGTTGCTGGTTTATGTGGCAGTTGGCAGAGGTACTCCTGTACAGCTCGCACGCTAGCTCATTCATTGCCCAACGTGTGTAGTGTCGAAATGGGGCTAAGAAATTAATAAAAGACGTTTTGAATTTTCCGTCTCAGCGGACCGATTGAGCTACAACTGTGAGGCGTCCTTTTCGGCCCGAGTACGCCACTACAGGTAACAGCATTTGACGTTGGTACGAGCAGTTACAAGAATATGGTTGTTTATATAAGGGAAAATCCAATGTGGCGTAATAATCGTTCTGCAGATGTAAGTAACAAAGAAAAGATCATGAAAATGTAACCATTATAAACCTGAAGAAGCGTTTATACTGACACGAAACAGGCATTTGCGAATGAGGCATCTTCGTGATGTTATGGGGATTTTGGAAACACCTCATCATTCCTCAATTTTTTAAGGTTATAATTTTTGTGGTAATTTAAATTTTTATTGAGTGAAGACTCTTTTAGTTGTTATTCACAATGTCTCAGATCTGTTTTTACCATTCCCAGAAAGTTATTTGTGCCGTTGAAGAGAGTTTTGCATGTAGTGCTCATACGTAAACTCGTCGTGTTAGGCGAGAGATAGCCCTTCCTCGTGTGGCTGTCGGAAGTATTTTTTTTGCGTTGTTTGCTTTTCAATCAATATAGATGTCACTGAAATAAACCCTTCATGGATGGTGTAACGATGTGTACAACTTAGTGTCATTATGAGTATGGCGATAGAGAACTGTAGCAAACCCTGCTTGGATGTGGTAACAACATAGAGAGTTTAGTGTCACTATAGGTGTGGAGGCAGAAAACAGAAATGTTATTTCAAGTTTAGTGTTCAGTGATGTGGCTACTTACCATTTAAGTGTGAACGTGAACCTTTACATTTTAAAAATATGTATAACACAGCTATCAGATACCAAAGTTGACCTCGATTCACATAGCTGCGGCCTTTTTAGTCCGTTTCCGAAGGAAAAAATTGTGGCCAATTCTTTTTTGCTGATCGATGGAAACCTGGAATCTTCATTTGATATGAGAACATGTCAATAAGGATGCACCACCACCATACTGGCAGCTGCATTTAAGAACATTTCTTAACAATAAGCTGCCTGAATGATGAGTGGACTATAAGCGGTGTACGGATCTCACATTACACCTCATGCATGGTGCGTGGTTTCTTTTTAGGTTGGTTTGTGTGAGCTTCCGTGTACCTGGTGCCCCTTCCAATTACTTTTGCTGAGCTGTGACCCGAAACAGCAGTGTGTGTAATACCTCCAGGCACTCTCGCGAGAGTATGGGATGGGTTGGACTATTGTCTGGATGTCTTGTTGTGTGGCCCATGGAGGGCTCGTATGTCAAAATGGCATGACACCTTTGGTATTAAACGTAATTGTAAAAAGTACCTCAGCAGTGCATGCGCACGCAAGTAAAATACATTATGTAAACTGAAGGTGGAGTCCGCCCCCGGTAGCTGAGTGGTCAGCGCGACAGACTGTCAATGCTAAGGGCCCGAGTTCGATTCCCGGCTGGGTCGGAGATTTTCTCTGCTCAGGGACTGGGCGTTGTGTTGTTCTAATCATCATCACTTGATCCCCATCGACGCGCAAGTCGCCGAAGTGGCGTCAAATCGAAAGACTTGCACCAGGCGAGCGGTCTACCCGACGGGAGGCCCTCGTCACACGACATTTCATTTCAACTGAAGGTGGAGAGGGGATAAGGGAAAGGAAACGAAAGGGACTATTGACGTCAGCTACATCGGGGGTTTATACGGAATGAGCGGCGGAAAGTGAAAAATGTGTACCAGACCGGAACTCGAACCCGGGATCTCGTGCTTACTAGAAAACTGCGTTGACTACCGCGCCACCCACACACGATGCTTGTTGTAACTGTGCGGACTATCTCGGTGCGCCTCCCGACCGACCCACATTCCCAACCAGCACCACCTCTCCGCAGTCCGTCAATTTCCTCCATGCGCGCTACTTTCAGATTCCCACAGGAGGTCGACGTAACTGTGCGTCCACTCTGAAGGCGGTGGATTCATGGCTCATTGAGACGAATCATACGAATACATGACGTCTGTTCTTGCGGGATGTCCAAAAGAACAGAGGGGACGCATTCATACAAGGAAAATACCGCGGGTGGCACTTCTACTGGTGGTCAGGCGCATTTTCTCAGGCGTTTTGGCAGATATTTGCAATTTCGTTTATGCAAAGTTTAGCTGCTGTCAGGCCGAACAAACTCTACTCAACACATTTTTCATAAGACGCCCAACGGTGACAGAAATCTTCGGTTTGTTTCCCCTTTGCAAACAAAATGATTTACAAATCGAAATGTTGTATGTCCATTTGATAGGGCGCTATCACGTTACTCTGATGTGATATTCGTTCTACCGATATCTATTAACAGGAACAGTATAACATAAAGAATAATCAGTATTCCAGCGGGGACTGAGTAGCGTAATTTTGCGCGGCGGTATCAGTAAGAGCGAGCGCAGAGCTGTAAATACTTGTTACTCCTCATGTTTTATTGTCCCTCTTCACACATATCGCTAAAACGAATATTGCGCTATACTAACTTGTTTGGGCTGACTCCAGCAACACGTTGCAAATACAAAATTACAAACATCTGTCGAAACACCAGAGAAAATGTGCCTGGTGGCCCTTAGGAGAGACACCCTCTATATTCATGTAAAATCAGATGGTTATCTAAAAAATTAAAACTTTAAAGTCCTATGCACAAGTTAAAATTCCTCTAAGTTTCTGTCCTCATTCATGTAGAAGATACAGTCTTGTAAAGTTGGATGAACCTTTGTGAATCACCATGTATAAACTCTATCATAATTGCCCCAAATCTTACTTCAGTGCCTCCCAATGTGTTATACTGAGTAAAAATAATTTAAAAAAAGGATAAACGTTTTTACTTGAACTACAAAACACTATGTATGTGATCCTCTAAACATTGCCTGTGTTTCGCCAAGAGAACGTTGTCTTCCCTCAAGGGATTTCCATTAGAGTCCGAGAAGCATTTCCGTAATACTCGCATTTTGATCTAATATACCGGTAACAAATCACTTTGCATTTTCGTTAATAACAAAATTACGTAGACTAAATTCCACTGATCTGTAGCATATACATCATAGGATTGCACATTTCACTAAGAGTAGTGTATTTCGGCATCCTCTCTACTTAAGTTGCCGGCCGGTGTGGCCGAGCGGTTCTAGGCGCTTCAGTCTGGAACTGCACGACCGCTACGGTCGCAGGTTCGAATCCTGCCTCGGGCATGGATGTGTGTGATGTCCTTAGGTTACTTAGGTTTAAGTAGTTCTAAGTTGTAGGGGACTGATGACCTCAGATGTTTAGTCCCATAGTTCTCAGAGCCATTTGAACCATTTTTTTCTACTTAACTTAAACTGTTGAATCGTAATGCAATCTTGTTACGGTATTTACTGCAGCAAAAGATATTCGACACATAAACTGCCACGGAAATACCAGTAAGTAATCAAATAAATGAACAACATATAAACTTGCTGGATACATACAACCAAAGAAGTACTACATTAGACTGTATATGTTGGCTGTTTTCGGCACGCAAAATAGCCGATAATTACAAGCAATACATATAAAAATATAACACTAAATGTTTAACAACAATACTTAAATAATGGAGAAAAGGAATTTGGAAAATGCTGCTAAAGAAAGCTTCACAGTTAAATAACCAAAGTCAAAGTAATAATAATAAGCCATTAGAGCAAACGTGGTGGCCAACAACTAACAGCCGTTCTCGTACCGGAATATTACGATAAAGCGTTTTGTTTACAAACAGGTGCTTGTCTAAAAGCTGCGGAGAACTGACCACTAATGAAACACTTGTTGATATTTGAAGCATCTTCATATTTGATATTTTGTATTTCCGATTTCTGTGATGTTCGGTTAATTCAAACGTAACAACGCTCCGACAGGGTGACGAGGTGCTGGTGACCGTGCAGGAGGGCGTACTGAGAGGCAGCACAGCCACGAGCGCCTACAACACGACGTACTCCGCCTTCCTGGGCATTCCGTATGCCGAGCCGCCGGTCGGCGACCTGCGCTTCGAGGTGAGTGGACAGAAGAACGGTATTTGTATAATTTCGTTATGTATTGCTCAATTGCAGTGAGATTCTCTCAGATCTATTCAAGGATAGCTCTGAATGCATCCAGTGAGCAAGTTACAGAAAATTGGTTGATAGTCAAATAAATGTAACATTTTATGAATGTGTGCTGGCTGAGCGGACGTGTGCCACACGTAAGGAATAAATCTTTGATATGCCCTACTTGCAAAAATGACGATTAACCAGAATGGCCAAACTACCTAGGAATAAGTCTACTAAACTACAGCACGCTATGCTAAAACAAATTGTAAACAAGAGATTAGTACCAATAGTAGAAGCACATAGGTTAGAGGTACAACATCATTTTAGGAGCGGTAGATCACGTTCTGAATGTCTTTTCACTTTGGCACATGTAACTGAAAAAAGTTAAAAGATTTAGAATGCCAGCTTACTTGGCTTATATCGATTATGGAAAGGCGTTAGCAGGATAAAGCGGTAAATGCTGTGGGAATCACTTAACACTTTCACCGCCTTGTGCGTTATACGCATGTATGATGCACACCGATTTTTCAGTTTTCGCCGAGTGCTTCATAATCGATCAAGTGAGGAATCGTGATTACTTGCTTGTGGTGCATATGTGATCACAGTTGCGTTGAAAACAAATGGGCGCCACTTTCTACCCGCCAGTGGCAAAAGTTCTGTGCCGTTGGTTTTGTAGCGTAGCACTGTATGACGGGCAGTTGTTACCTGTTTACGGCTTAGCATGCTTACATGTTTCTTGCTGGTACTGGCATTTTATTTACGTACGTGGCGCTGAGTAGTCCTTGTGTTCAATGAGGCTCTGTGGTTGTTTGGTGAGAAATGGATTCACAAGCACAAAGAATCCGAAAATGGTTGGAGAAATCGAACTTATCTGATTAATCACTGTTTGCAAGTGGCATTAATTCCGACCAAGACTATCGTGCTCGTTCCTCGAGCGAGAGTAGTAGTGAAGATGAAGTAAATCCATTAAAGAAACAAAACGTACACATGAAAGTTACGGATGATACGTCCATAAATGGGGCGAACGGCGTTTCATCTTCCACTGACCATGACTGTGAAAGTGAGCTGACACTTAAAGAGATATCTTGTACTGATGGGCTCCCTACCTCACGAATAAAGTGGTCTGATGGGCAGGGAAATGTAAAAAATATTGTTTCTTCTGGTAACTGTGGATTAGGTAATGCACTGGTGGATAATCCACCTGCAAGTATCCGTACCACTGACATTTACAATTTTTTTCTTGATGAAGAAATATACAATTTCACAGTGAAGGAAACAAACCGTTAGGTTTAAGAAAATATTGTTAGTGGAATAATTGCAGAGACATTACCACCGTCATCAAGACTGACGTTATAGAGCAATATCAGCGTTGATGACTTGAGGAAATTTATGGGATCTTTTTAGTGAGTGGGGACTGGTCACAAGACAAGAACGGAGGGTTACTGGAGCCGGAATCCGCTTTACAAAAACCTGGTGTCTTTCACTATGTCGCGAAATATGTTTGATTTGTTACTCTGCTGTACATTTTTGAGACAATGAAAACACAGATGAACATGACAAAGTGTTCAAAATTAGGAAGCTTGTGAATCGTCTGAATGAATAATTCCAGGAAGTTTTCACTCGAGGTGAAGCAGTTTCTATCAACGAAACAATGGTTCAATTTCGTGGAAATTTACGCTTTCGTCAGTACGTTCCTAGAAACAGTTTTAAATGCGAAATGAAACTACACAAAGTGTGTGCTGCAGATGTATATACTTCGAATGTTAAAATGAATTGTGGAAAAGAAGTTAATGCTATACATGTAGCAACAACAACAACAACTGTCTTGAAGTTAATGGAATCACTTTTCAATTCTGGGAGGACTCTACTTGTAGATAACATCTACACTTCTATGAACTTGGCGCACGTTCTTCTAGAAATAGAAAAAAACCTCATCTGGTGGGAACACTCCGTGAAAACAGAAGGGGTAATATCCAAACACTGTTATCAGAAAAGCATTGAAGAAGGGGGAAAAGGTGGTTGCGGACAGCAACACAGAGGTGGTTGTCGGAAAGTGGCGTGACCAGAAGGACGGCATTTGTGTCTACCAGACACAGACCTGAGCTTATGGCAATGAAAAAAGGAGATGTGAACTGAAAGAAAAGCAATTGAAGATTATAATGCAGCCATACTCTTCATTAATCTTTGAGATCAAAGGAAAACCTATGACTCATGCTTGAGGAGGTCAGTGAAGCTGCACCGCCAAGTGGCCTTTGAGTTACTATTAAATACTACTCTTGTAAATGCTCACGCTTTGTATGTTCAAATTACAAAACAAGAAATGGGTATAATTGCTTTCCGTGAGGGTATTGCAAACAAATTACTCAAGATTGACTACGTTCAGGAGACACCAGCGAATGGGTATTATCAACAGTTTGCAGTGAGACGACGTTGTACCAACCGTTACCAGAAACTCTCCAAAGCAGCAAGCAGGTGCCACTGAAGTGCCAAATTTGTCCTGAGAGTTTCATGTGCATGGAGTGTATTTGCCTTTTCTTATTATAATGCAAAAATGTGTAAAAATGTAAAAGAAATGTAACTCTTTTATTTTTACAATTAAAGCAATTACATAAAAAACAGATGGAGTTTTTACTTGCCAGTAACAACGTCTTCCTCAGATATATGAGTGTGCATCAATTGTGATGTACATGGCCACATAATGGCTCTGGTTGCATCTTAAGTTTAAAATGGGTCATATGCAGCAAATTCAGTGACACCATATTTGTCAGTTTAAAATCGCTGTTTTACAATTTGATGCGTGATCAGATATACTAGCTTCATGTTTCGAAAATAATATGAGAAAATATTGGTCAAAATGAAAATTTACCAAAATGCTGCCGGCGTTCAAAGCGTTAAGGAATTGGAATTCCAGCACATCTGATTGCGGCAATTCAGTCATTATATAAAAATAAGAACGTAAGGATCTGTCCTGTGAGAAATGGGACAGAATTTGCCGATATCAATCAAGGCGTCAGACAAGGATGTCCACTTTCCCCACAACTTTTCTAATGTTTACATTGACTATATCGTTTGCAAATGGGTGATTTTATTAAATGACACATTAAGAAATGTTAATTTTAATTTTATTCCCATGATATTGGCTGATGATCAGATTATAACAGCAGAATCTTAAGAAAAGGTTCAAATTTCAGTACACAACGTGAGTCAAATTGCCGCTAAATACAGAATAAAATCTCGACATTTTAAGGACTGGAACCAGTAAGAGCCAAAACTATTATACATGGACAAATAATTGAACAAGTAAGGTAAATTAAATATTTAGGTTGCATTTTAAGTTTCCCAAGTGAGATGATGTGTAGCTCAAACTAGCCATATTCAGACATTTCTGTGGAACTATACAACGTACATTAAAACATAACGCACAGAAAGGAACGTAAATTAAACTCTACAAAGCAATAGCTTTACTTTTACTGCTGTATGGACATTAACATCTGATCAATTACGAGAAATCGACTCATCAGTGATGAAGTTCCTCCGCTTTGTAGGGATATACGAGTACATTGTTGGACCACAAAATAAATGATGTTAGAGGAGAACTAAAAGCTGAAACTATTACAAATACAACTAAAAAATACTGACCGAACAGGGAAGACAATATCCACTTGTGGCTAATGATAGAATAACTAAAGCGGTAATACAATGTAACCCAACCGGCAAGAGAAACGTCGAACGTCCCTTAAAGAAATGGCGTGAACAATTCTGATCAGGTCAAAAGGCCTAATCCTTGAAGACGATGACGATAAATGTAACATCTAAAACTAGATGTATCGGTGTAAACTTGCTTTTTGATGGCGAGCAGCATGAATTTGTCACAAGTATTAATTCCAGTGAACTATTTAAGTTCCTTCAAAAGGCGTATTAAAGTAGGTAGGATGATAAATTTTGTGACTGACGACTGACTAACCATTTCACAGAAAAGTTTAAGTTTCCAATAACCACCCGAACTTCTGCTTTTCCCCTTTTACTAGCACTGCAAATGACGTGCTGCATTATCAGCACGGTGAAAAACTTTCGAAGTGAATATTTTTCAGCCTGCAGCACCGTAGATGGCGTAGAACTGGTAGTAGCCGACGATGTGAACCTCCACGCGTCTCACAAGTCATGACAGTCAAGTGGGTGAGTATGAGCCAGCTGGTTGTGTGAAATCAGCTCAGTAAGACGGGTCAGCGTGGAGAAAGAGACAGAATGACGTAAGGGAGCTGTCGGGTATCTACTTCTCTTTGAACACCCCGAGTATAAAGTTGATCGATTTCTTGGTGTTTCATCAGGTTTGCGAGGAATAGTGTATCAATTGTAGCCACATAATACGGTCGTAAAACGACTCTAACCGACAGGTACCGGAGAGTAGTGTTACATCTTGTCAACAACAATTAGTTTCGACCGACAGGAAATGCAGCTGTCAGTGAATGCTCGTACATATCAATCGATTTCCGAGCGAACGTTGTGTAGGAAACCGAAAGCATTGGGCATTTTGGATCTGGTACCTCGCGTAAGGCCACTGCTCACAGAGGCTCACATAACTTGCAGTGATCGAAATTTTAGGGCAGTACATTGAATTCCCTTTGGGTTCAGTATATGCATTTTAAATCAAATGAATCAGAATACATTAACCCGCATTTAAGCGCGGCATTTGCATGTTAAATAAGGGAATCACAATATGTCAAAATGCGCTTGATTACAGCATTTGCAGATTACTTAGTTATGAGCGGCAGCCACAAGAATGTAAATGGAATTAGTCACAAACATTTGTTCTGTAAACAAAAGTACTTTGTTTACAATTTACAAGTTGCTGTTATAAGTGAAAAGGAAATAATAATTTTTCCATTATCAGTAACAAGTTTATCAGAGTTTCACCAGGGCTGCCAGTAGTGTTCCTATGAGGCGAAAGGAAATAGCAGCCACACATGAATGAGAAGGCTTTCGAGCATTCTACCAGCAATAGTTCAGCTACTGCGGCGAATCTGAAGGCGCCTCGTGTACGCTGCCACGGTATGTTGGCAGCATGAAGGCAGTGGGCCGATGTGCTTGGGTCGGCGGGCCCCATCCCCCATGGTCCAGCAGCACGGATGAAGTAGGCAGTGCGCGTGTCTTTGGCAGCTTCCAGCACTGATATCCAGCAGCGCACAAACAGATAACACTCAGATACTTACCAGGAAGTGGTACCTTTGCCGCCTCGACGACAAGCGTCTTTTTATCCACCTCGATAACAAGTGTCGTTTTTGGACGATCACCTTGCTTTCTCCAGAGCCATCTCCCGCTCTCAGTTGACTAGCTTCCTGTTCTGGCCAATCGAATTATTGTTCGTCATTATTGTGAAATGTTTTTTATCGCTGCTAAAGTCTTATTTCACTCCATCTTCACACTGCGATGGGTCCTCTACTGCTCCCACAATTCCCTCAGCAAGAAGTATTTCTAACAAGCCTTCTTCCCTTGGCAAAATCCATGTCACTTAGTTGCCATCGGTGTCCCACATCCTGTGAACAAGTCCAGTCGTCACCTCTGTCTCTGCATCTAGCAACGTCTCCTTTTCTGCTGTTTGACAGTGTGAGTCTGTGCCCCTTCAACATTTCTCAACAGCAGAGACAGCTCACTGTGCGCCAAGGACTTTTGTTCCCCTGGCTCAAGACAGAGGCAGTGTGGTTGTCACAGGTGTCTCTCACAAGTGGGCAAGTGTGTTTCACAGGTGGTGGTGGAGCCACTTATTCATAGGGTGACCAGGTGCTTCCCTTACACTTCAGAGCGAGAATGTGTGTCTGTGGGCGGGCAGGGAGGGGGGAGGAGGCGGAATCCTTTCATTAAGTCCATTGGACATTGGTGACATAACATCCAGAGGCGAGTAAATTACATTTTTCCCGACTTAAATGACGCTAATTTCAACAATACGTAAATTTCTTCCATAAAAGTTGCAATAGTCCGCATATAAACTCTTACACTGCCTTTCTATGACGCATTCGCTTCAGATAGTTGCATTTCATGTTTGTCTCGTAGCGATCTAAATCTGCGTTTAACGTCTCTAACACTGGGTATCTCTTAATACTTGTACAACCATAAAATTGCACTATAGAAGATACACAAGAGGTGATCTGTTTCACAGTGCATCGTTGCCAGATTATCCCCAACCCCCTCCTCCTCACCTCCCCCCCTCTCCCCTCCACCTCTGCCTTCCCCCTATGACATCATGAACTGTTGGCAGATTTCTGACAAAGGTCAATTGCCTTTATAGAAATGGCAGGAAATTCTAATTTTTGTGAGAAATCCAAAAACAGCCCAATTCTGCCGCTGTGGAAATAGGGCTGTTGTCCTTATTATAAATTGGTGGAAAATTCAAAACTGAAAGATGTTGGACTGTTGTATTGGAACTGAAGACAGGGATAGTGGACCAGCCTGCATTGTTGCCAGATTTTCCACGTTTTCCCTGCGGCAAAGGATGTTTGTTTCCCTTACATGTACAAGCCTGTGGTTCTGGAACAAAGTGTTCTAGAAAAAGGATTTTTCTTCCCTGCAGGTACAGGCCTACCTGTTAGACAAAAGATGCCAATCTGAACCTGAGCATGGTTTTCATCATACCGACAGTAACCAGTCTGCTGAACTACTTCCAGTGACACTAAAAACAACTTAATATACTTCTGCAAGCTGTTATTCATTCAGATGCCCAGAGACCTGCAGCAGTCATGGTTGTGACATTGCTTGTTCTGATTATAGAACTGAAGATGCCTACTGGGTTCTCCCCTGTCATTACTTACTGCTCCCCCCAAGTTAAAGTCCAGCTGTTGAAAGTTTAAAACAATTCTCCCCACTACTCTGACATCATAGTTGACACAGTTATCTCTCATGTATTACCCTATGTTTGGCTCTGTTTTCTTCTAAGTCCCCTGTGGCATGCTTAAACTACCGCTGGGAGAAGGGTAGCAACAATATTGCGTCTTGATTTCAATGAACACCACACCGCAGAGAGGCTGCTTTCCATGATGGCAGAATTCATGACTGCCAGACAAGTCGAGAAGTAGCCCCGCCCCCTTCCTGTCTGCAGGCCTCTATGGTAGCATGCTGTCACTGTGCATCACTGCTGTCACCAGAGGGTTTGGCGGGGCCCAGCCGTCAGCTGCTGGGCTACGTAAGACGTATGAGTCCTGCAGCTGGGAGTCAGCCCCGTGCCGGCCAATGACAGCTCTGTGCGCAGAGAAGCATACATCCGATTCACCAACCTAACTTGAAATGAAGTATATAAGTTTCGAGTCCCAAAGGTAGTATGCTGTTGTGGTGGTGCTACACCATTTCTAACACCGAAAACCACACGACGTGATTTAAAATGATGGGAATGATGAAACCTACAACTCACATAAACGTTCTGCTTAGAAATTGAGAAATGAAGAGATACGCATTGGTCCTCCTGGCAATGGACACTTGTCCAGTAACACAAAGGCCAAAAAACGAGTTCACGAACTACGCTTGTAAAATTCACCAAAAAAGTTTATGAGTGTAATGGATGGTCGCTAGTTCAGCGGCAGTAGCATAGCCAACCATCGAAAATCTGTCACGCACGTGAACTTATACGTACATGGCGTGCAGCAACAGAATTTTGGAGCTAGTTGTCGTTGTATGAAGTAACAACATGAATAGCAACCATCAAAATCGCGTTTATACATATGACGGAAAAGAACGGCATTTCGCGAGAGGAGCGGTCTGTTACGCTTTTACACGAGATGTTTCATGACGAAAAATCGCAACAGAGTGCAGCGCCAACTGACAGTAGTCGCTAGCGACATAGCACTGACTCATCTACTGACTGAATGTCAAACAAAGAAGTCCAGTGACAGACAGTGGAACTCATCCTGTCCATACACACATTTAGCTATATGGGCAGCTGCCACTCACAGCTCACACTGGGCCCCACCACAGGCCTCAAGGCCCCCTGCACAGGTGGACCAGTTCGCTGACTCGTTCGCAAGTGGATCTGCCCCTACCCAGTTGCCTGTGTATGGGCGATGGTCTCGCTGTCAGGCGGTGCCATGAGCCCGTCGGTTTGGCTGGTGAACCTCTACCTGCTGGCCCCAGTCGCTGTCTGCCAGCTCACACTCCAACCAGTGCAGGCAGGCCTAGGGCCTACAGGGAGTCCCCGTTGTCCACACACGTAGTCGGACTGGCTGGCGTCCTGACCGGCGAGTGGGTCGGTCGAGCAGTCGGGATGAAATTTTTTTTTAGGTCGCCGGCCACCAGCGTGCTACCGCTGCACTCTGCCAGCCAGTTTGACAAAGTCTTCACGGCTGTAAACGATCTGTACGGAGTGATACTTGAACTTGCTGTCAATGTAGGATCCAAACACATACACACACACACACGCATATCCACACTCACAAACACACACACCCACACACACACTCACACACACACATGAAACATATGTACAAAAAACACATCAGTATATTTTCATGCCAATTTTATGCTTTTAAGACTATTATTGTACCGACAACACTAAATTTTGCTTTGAAAGTTGTGAGTATAGTACTAAAAATCCATGAAATTAGCACCCAAAATTAAGGACAACATGCCATTTGCTAGAAACTCTCCAATTCAATCATAAATCCGACATGATGTTCCAATTTTTCTCATTTGGTTATGTCTCGGACTGTACTTAACTCGGATCAAAAGTGAGGAAAATAAATTTTATGTACCATCACATACCTGGCAACATAATCGAAGAGTAGTTTAGGATTTGTTCCCTGTACTCTGACTCTCTCTGAAGCGATCGATACTGCAGAATACAAGCCACGCAGTTTCACGAGTACTTCAGTGCTTTTCAGATACTTGACACAGACCACTTAATGTACAGATCCAAATAGTCATTTCTCATTGATCCAATTGTGGGTTGAATAGGAGAGCGAACGACCAGAAGTGACAAAAGCTATTCTCCACAATGCGTTGTATGAAGGGTGGTCCAATGGACGAATTGTACGACTCTCCCGTTCATAGGGGTATTAAGAGTAAGACTGAGAACATAGCATAGCATTACATAGTTTCTAAGCAGTGGGATCTTAATAACCATCAATTGGGTTTAGACAAACACAGCTGTAATACAAGAGACCGAAATTTTGTACTCACTTTGTTCTTTATGGACGTAAATAGTGGCACTTTCTCATAGCAACCTATTCCTGGAGTCCGAGAATAGGACCTCAAGATTAGATGTATTGCTGGCAGGTCGGGTTGGGTTCAAATGGTTCAAATAGCTCTGAGCACTATGGGGCTCAACGTCTGAGGTCATCAGTCCCCTAGAACTAAGAACTAATAAACCTAACTAACCTAGGGACATCACACACATCCATGCCCGAGGCAGAATTCGAGCCTGCGACTGCAGCGGTCTCGCGGTTCCAGACTGTAGCGCCTAGAACCACTCGGCCACTCCGGCCGGCGTCGGGTTGGGAACTGAACCATCCTATAGATATTTCTTTCATTCTTCTTAGAAAAACTCCATTGCTTTGGTACAACATTTTATTCGTTTTATTCGTTGAATGACTTCATCTTCATTTAATTTCATTACGTGGCGCCATTTATAACACATCTGCACCTTGACTTTTGGCTACATTATGAGAAAACATTTGCTGCCCTCATGAGGCACGCTGTTTCAAGCGTCCTCTTTGTTTTCTCGTTCAACGAACTTCAGCGCGCAATCCAACAAAATTCTAATATTGCTATGGGATGTATGGAGATTTGTATCTGCAGACAGGAATTAGAATTTCCGATAGACTCAGAGATGGTGAATGAATGATCTACGCCAGAGCGTGAGAACTTGACTATTTGGATTCTCATCAGAAGTAATTAGTTTTCAAACAGTGATTTATGTTGAGTAGTGAAACGCATTTTTACAACTGATGCTAAAGCAATGACAACGAATAAGACTGCAGTGATAAGCCTTCCTTTGACCGACATTGCTGAGAAGCGAATCTGCTTTTTGTAGATGGTTGCCACAAATAGAGGAGGAAAATTTCCCGACACCAAAAAAGATATTCAGTTTATTTGGTCGCTTGTTACGAGTTGTTTATGGCGTTTGTAGTGGCAGGGGATGTTGATTGTTTAAATAAAGAATGATCAGTACCTCATAAACAATTATGTGTTGTAGGCTGATTGTAAAATATTTGTCTGTATGTGAAAAAACTGGATGCAGTATATTGATTTTGAAAACTTTCTCCTCATATAAGATGTTCTTTAGACAATATATTCAGTTGTGGAGCAGAACAGACTGATGGTTGACCCTGCGTTGCGCATGTAAACAATGTCATGAAATAAAACGTTAAACTCCATGCAATGTAAAATTTGAAATAAAGAAAATGAATATAATTAATGCCAGAAAACTAACTGAGTGTTCAGTGAAAACTACGTAACTAAATCTTAGTACCGAAGCACATTATGAACGATGCGTGATATGAAAAAGAATGTTAGAGTAATAATATCCACAAAAATAAATCACTGGTCTACTCGAATTAAAGTAAGTGAAATTACCAACATTGAAAATTAATGTATTTGCTAGTACGACACCTGATAATCATGACTATACACTGTTTGCACAATATTGCTAGGCGAGATCCGCACTTTCATAAAATCTGTTGCTTTCTGTGGCATAAGGTGCAATGCACACATGATTAAAATTCAGAAGTTTGCTATGAATCGTTGAAGTGGGTTTTACTTTAAAGAAAATTGTTTTTGAGAAATCAAACTCTGAATATTGAGAAAAAGACAGCACGACGTAAGAAGCCTCTAATAGTTAAAAAATTATCTCACTACAAAAATACCTTTAAAATTCCTCCGAGCTATTCTCCATCAATATAAAGATCAAGAAAGTATTATACATCAGTTCTCATCTCCATACTAGAATATCCTAGATAGCTTCTCCCAGATCCATAGGAAACATATCTCACTCTTCGAAAAAAACTGCACGCTACTACGCACCAAGTAAGAATGCCCTGGAGCTGCACAAGTGGCTGACTGACGGTCAACCACAGATAAAACTAAACACAGAGTGAAGGATCTTATTCGCTACTGATGCTGTGCGCTCATTCATCATTGTCTCATTACAGAAGAGGTGAATTATTTACGAATAGCAGAAAACGTATGAGAACCACTCAATGTGATTAACAGAAAGATAGAAGTGTAGTATCCTGGTTTATGATTGAGTCACTGAATAAAAGACAGTTATAGCGTTAAGTTCGAGGAGAAGTGTGGAAAGAGAGAGGTCATGCATGACACGGGAAATTTACGATTTGAGCCACACAATTTTGGTGGAATGAATAGAAAGTGAACTGAGGTCTAAGTGACGAGTGTACTGTCACAAGTTTCGCGAAGTTTTATGTCATGAACATCCAAATGTTTCCAGAATGAAATTTTCACTCTGCAGCGGAGTGTGCGCTGATATGAAACTTCTTGGCAGATTAGAACTGTGTGCCGGACCGAGACTCGAACTAGGGATCTTTGCCTTTCGCGGTCAAGTGCTCTACCTACTTTTTCTCTTTTTTCTGCATTTTGTTCTTTATTGTTCTTTGTATTTGATCGTAGCGGACGTCACATGACATCCATTGAAGTTGTTGATCCTTTCATTCAGTTTTTTGTTACAGAGACCAGCCAGCTCTGAGACTGAACACGCTGAGCTACTGTGCCAGCAGACCATCTGAGCTACCCAAGCACGAACTCAGAACCCCTCCTCACAGCTTTAATTCCGCCACTGCCTCGACTCCTATCTTTCAAATTCCACAGCAGCTCTCGTGTAGACGTAGCAGAACTAGCCATGGCGAATGAAATTTTCACTCTGGATACATTCCCCAGGCTGTGGCTAAGCCATATCTCCGCAATATCCTTTCTTCCAAGAGTGCTAGTTCTTCAAGGTCTGCAGGAGAACTTCTGCGAATTTTGGAAGGCAGGAGACGAGGTATTGGTGGAATTAAAGCTCTGAGGAGAGATCGCGAGTCGTGCTTGGGTAGCTCAGATTGAATAGCACTTGCCGGTGCTTAAGGCATAGGTCCCGAATTCGAGTCTCCGTCCAGCCCATAGTTTTAATCTGTCAGGAAGTTTCAAAATTCAAAAGATTATGTAGTAACCGGAAAGCTAGAACAGGGAGAGTTGCTTGCAGGGACAAGAATGTTCAAATGTGTGTGAATTCCTAAGGGACCAAACTGCTGAGGTCATCGGTCCCTAGACTTACACACTACTTAAACTAACTTATGCTAAGAACGACACACACACCCATGCCTTAGGGAGGACTCGAAACTCCGGCATGAGGGGCCGCGTAATCCATGCCATGGCGTGGCCACGCGGTGCAGGGACAAGACAAATATTTCATTAAGGAAAGTGCTTTTCTTTCCTCTGTACAATCTAGACCGATGTCACTGCTGTATCCAGGTGACTGCAACTGAGAAATGTTTCGAAAACATTGAAGTGGTCGTTCCCGTTTCAGATGCAGATAAATGTATTTATACTGTGAAAGTTTGACGCTGCGCCGTCAGTTAACATAACGGTTTCGGTTAAATGAGAATTATAAATCGACTGTTGCACTTCATTACGAGTGATTCTACGACAAAATGGCATTACGAGACGTCTTTGTTTTCGTGATACTTTGGAGTAAATTAATAGTATTATCTGAAGGAACGAGACAGTAATGGAAATATTTATTATTTTTATGAAATATAATAAATTTTCACTCACTATTTTATGTTTAATTTTTGGTAAATCTATGGTCACATAACCATGTCCTAATGATAATTTTAACCTTCGTCCCGTAATACAACCGGTCGAGATGATTACAGGATTACTGTAGTGTGGGATGGAGAGCAGCTCAGTCGTGTTACCTGAGGATAAACCGAACATCGTAAAAGACTGAACTGGACATTGAAATCTACCGTAGTTGGTTCCATTCAAGCTCACTGCGAAGTACAGGGTTATTACAAATGATTGAAGCGATTTCACAGCTCTACAATAACTTTATTATTTGAGATATTTTCACAATGCTTTGCACACACATACAAAAACTCAAAAAGTTTTTTTAGGCATTCACAAATGTTCGATATGTGCCCCTTTAGTGATTCGGCAGACATCAAGCCGATAATCAAGTTCCTCCCACACTCGGCGTAGCATGTCCCCATCGATGAGTTCGAAAGCATCGTTGATGCGAGCTCGCAGTTCTGGCACGTTTCTTGGTACAGGAGGTTTAAACACTGAATCTTTCACAAAACCCCACAGAAAGAAATCGCATGGGGTTAAGTCGGGAGAGCGTGGAGGCCATGACATGAATTGCTGATCATGATCTCATCCACGACCGATCCATCGGTTTTCCAATCTCCTGTTTAAGAAATTCCGAACATCATGATGGAAGTGCGGTGGAGCACCATCCTGTTGAAAGATGAAGTTGGCGCTGTCGGTCTCCAGTTCTGGCATGAGCCAATTTTCCGCGGGCTACGCGTGAAACTTGCCCGCACTCGTTCAACCGTTTCTTCGCTTACTGCAGGCCGACCCGTTGATTTCCCCTTACAGAGGCATCCAGAAGTTTTAAACTGCGCATACCATCGCCGAATGGAGTTAGCAGTTGGCGGATCTTTGTTGAACTTCGTCCTGAAGTGTCGTTGCACTGTTATGACTGACTGATGTGAGTGCATTTCAAGCACGACATACGCTTTCTCGGCTCCTGTCGCCATTTTGTCTCACAGCGCTCTCGAGCGCTCTGACGGCAGAAACCTGAAGTGCGGCTTCAGCCGAACAAAACTTTATGAGTTTTTCTATATATCTGTAGTGTGCCGTGACCATATGTCAATGAATGGAGCTACGGTGAATTTAAGAAATCGCTTCAATCATTTGTAATAGCCCTGTATTTAGTGGCTCTCCCCCACGATGCTAGCAGAGATACCTCTTGCAACCACTTAAAGAAACTGTACTCGCAGGTGATGAGGGGCAAGACACTGTTACACGTTTTGTTAGTAAACAGAAGAACAGGCCTGGGTGTGACAAGATCGGACTGGTATCAGTGTTCAACAGGATAGAAATTCAGCGCTGAAAGATAAATTAGGCGATAAGACCGATAAAACTATTCAAAGCATTCATAAAGTTTGTTCTCACATCTTTAATCTGAGAAAATAAAGGAGGACTACGAGCTAACGTTAGATTTTTGAAAGATCTTAGTTTGTTTGAAGAGGCTGTACTGTTTGCCTTTAGTGTAAATTAAGTTCAGTTGTGAAGAGAAGCTAACAAAACTATTCTCAAGGTAGGCTTCTAAATCACTTCTAAATCACCATAAAACCCAAATATTGTATAAAAGGCGATCAAAAAGTTTCCGTCTGAGGGTGTTGATGCTGAATTTATGCGGGTACAGAAGCACAGACATGTAAGAAAGTGATTAATGTGGTTTCGTATCTTTCGGACGTGCGTGCGGTAGATGCGGAAATGTGAACTATGGCGAAGTGATTACCAAATGTGTCCCAAAAGAAGCAACGTTCTGTTATCCGTTTCTTGAATGGCGAAGGTAAAACACCGCCAGACATCCATCGGAGAATGAATAATGTACATTTGGTAGACTGTCTGTCGAAAATTGTCGTCCAAGAAGTGCAAGAACCAGCTACCTGCTCGAAAGATAACGCTTGCTCTGTTCTTTGATTATCGGGGTCCATTGTTTACTAATTTCACGGAGGAATCTGGTGTCTCCGTCGCTGGGAAACGGTACTGAGCTACTCCGGAGAAAGTAAGGTGTGAAATTAAGAGGAGTTTTAGTATATTTTGGTTCAAAAATCGATTTTTTTAAATAGCATTTTTGGATCCATAAAAGTGTTTAGAATCCACCCCTGATACGGTTTTCACGAATACGGAACGGAATGTTTTTTGTTCGTGGTTAAACAAAAAAATGCACCTACCTGAAATATACCTTTTTCACGAACCAGTTTTTTTTTTTTGGGAATTTCGACTTTGTGGTCGCGAACAAATTATTATTCTGTGTGCTTGCCCAAGACTAAAAGTGAAAAGTGATCAAGGAGCTTACGACGTACTACGGCTTGGCAATCCGACGGCATTCCAATTCGGTGGAACAGATGAAGAATGCAATTTGGGCAACGTATTTCCACAAGTGTTCGAAGGATGACCACCCACAGCACCAAAATTGTCCGGCTCGGGAAACAAGTTGGTGCAAGTGGCGCATTGCAGAGGCTGCTAGCCATCTGGACGAATATCAACCGCTCTCCAAAGAAGTTCAAAAAGTGATTCATCCGATCTACGAGGTCCTATCGGAGGACGAGTTATTGTACCAGTGCTTGGGAAGAAACACACAAAATTCAAATGAAAGTTTGAACGCGTGAGTTTGGAAGTTAGCCCCTAAGTATTTGCATTATGGTGCGAAGACTGTGGAGATTGCGATTTTCCTGGCAGTAAGCAGCTACAACGAAGGGTGTTCAGCAATTCTGAAGACCATCACAACGATGGACGTCACCCTGGGACTCTATTCGACGCAGTTCACCGAGCATTCGCACGACCACCAGATTCAAGCGGCCGAAAATCGCTTGCCACCGGCCGTACGAGCGGCTCTGAAGCAGCGCAGGATGGCCCAGATCGAGCAGAACGCCCTCTACGAGGAAGAGGAAGGGCTAGTTTATGGACCCGGAATAGCAGACTGAAAGTAAGTTGCATAATATTGCATTTATATGTAGCCAAAACTTCAAACGCTTTTTTCTCTAAATGACTTTTTGTTATCGCTTGGTATGGTAGCTTCAAATCTACTGAACCGATTGGCATGATTCTTTGTTTCCGACAAAGCTAACTAAATTGTCTAGGAGTTGTACCACTTTTATTCCGATCCGTCAACTATAAATATTTTTACTTGGCCGATGAAGTCGAAAAATCGATGAAAAAAAACATTTTTTCAAATGGCCCCCATTTTGTTTCCTATGATCTAAATAACTTAAGCGAGGTACAACTCCTAAAGAATCTTATATGCTTAGCTAAAGTCAACTCAGTTTTGATTTCAGACAAGCCGGATGACCTGTGACATACCGCGCGTAGAGGTCTACATCGAAATTTAGTTTCGTTCCGACGGCACTTCCGCTTTTGCTCTTCGACATTTCCAGTTGAAAAAATTCCAGTTTGTAGAGGAAATATCAATAAACATTTTGACCAAATTTGACATTGATATCTATAACACATCGCGAGAAAAAAATTCTCAAAGAACATGCTTTTTTCGGGCCAAAGATAATAAACCTCCCCTTAAGGAGAAACGTCCAGGATAACGCACGCCATCATACTGCAAATGTCGTAATGCAGAAGTTACCCGATCTGAAGTGGAGGAAACTCGAGCATCCGCCCTACAGTCCTGATCTCTGCCCATGGGGTCATTACTCCTCAAAGGCCTAGAAAGGTCGACGATTCCTTCGGTCGAGGATGTGCAGCAGCCAATTACGAACTTCTTCACGTAGCAGGATACGGTGTTTTACCAAACGGGTATCTTCAATCTGTTGCGTCGGTGGGATGACTGCCTCAGTGCTCAGGGAGATTTTGCCTGATTGGCATACTGATTCTGGACCGCGTGGCCTTCGAATGGGAGCTTTTAGATCGCCCCTTACATAAGCAACATATCGAAATGCAGGTAATACAAGTTACCAACAAAATCATAGAATTAGAGGATGAAATTTTATATTTACGCCAGTTGAAAACAGATATTGTACGGACAGGAATAGAAATAAGAAAAGTCTGACTTTTCTGCAGTGCTTAGTGCTTTTAGTAAACTACGTCGGTAAAATACGAACTTCAAAAACGGAGATGAAGGAAAACTTGCAATCAGTGTCGTTACAAGTCTTAAGTTACGCAAGTAAGACATGAAACGTTAATGTTAAAACCAATGGAGTGTTGGATAGCGAGGCAGGGATTACTAAGTGAGGAAATACACTCCTGGAAATGGAAAAAAGAACACATTGACACCGGTGTGTCAGACCCACCATACTTGCTCCGGACACTGCGAGAGGGCTGTACAAGCAATGATCACACGCACGGCACAGCGGACACACCAGGAACCGCGGTGTTGGCCGTCGAATGGCGCTAGCTGCGCAGCATTTGTGCACCGCCGCCGTCAGTGTCAGCCAGTTTGCCGTGGCATACGGAGCTCCATCGCAGTCTTTAACACTGGTAGCATGCCGCGACAGCGTGGACGTGAACCGTATGTGCAGTTGACGGACTTTGAGCGAGGGCGTATAGTGGGCATGCGGGAGGCCGGGTGGACGTACCGCCGAATTGCTCAACACGTGTGGCGTGAGGTCTCCACAGTACATCGATGTTGTCGCCAGTGGTCGGCGGAAGGTGCACGTGCCCGTCGACCTGGGACCGGCCCGCAGCGACGCACGGATGCACGCCAAGACCGTAGGATCCTACGCAGTGCCGTAGGAGACCGCACCGCCACTTCCCAGCAAATTAGGGACACTGTTGCTCCTGGGGTATCGGCGTGGCCATTCGCAACCGTCTCCATGAAGCTGGGCTACGGTCCCGCACACCGTTAGGCCGTCTTCCGCTCACGCCCCAACATCGTGCAGCCCACCTCCAGTGGTGTCGCGACAGGCGTGAATGGAGGGACGAATGGAGACGTGTCGTCTTCAGCGATGAGAGTCGCTTCTGCCTTGGTGCCAATGATGGTCGTATGCGTGTTTGGCGCCGTGCAGGTGAGCGCCACAATCAGGACTGCATACCACCGAGGCACACAGGGCCAACACCCGGCATCATGGTGTGGAGAGCGATCTCCTACACTGGCCGTACACCACTGGTGATCGTCGAGGGGACACTGAATAGTGCACGGTACATCCAAACCGTCATCGAACCCATCGTTCTACCATTCCTAGTCCGGCAAGGGAACTTGCTGTTCCAACAGGACAATGCACGTCCGCATGTATCCCGCGCCACCCAACGTGCTCTAGAAGGTGTAAGTCAACTACCCTGGCCAGCAAGATCTCCGGATCTGTCCCCCATTGGGCATGTTTGGACTGGATGATGATGATGATGAGCGTTTGGCGTCAGTGGCCGGGAGGCCCCTCGCGGGGCAGGTCCGGCCGCCTTGGCGCAGGTCTTATTACATTCGGCGTCACATTGGGCGACCTGCACGCCGGATGGGGATGAAATGATGATGAACACAACACAACACCCAGTCCCTGAGCGGAGAAAATCTCCGACCCAGTCGGGAATCGAACCCGGGCCCGGAGGACGGCAATCCGTCACGCCGACCACTCAGCTACTGGGGCGGACTTTGGACTGGATGAAGCGTCGTCTCACGCGGTCTGCACGTCCAGCACGAACGCTGGTCCAACTGAGGCGGCAGGTGGAAATGGCATGGCAAGCCGTTCCACAGGACTACATCCAGCATCTCTACGATCGTCTCCATGGGAGAATAGCAGCCTGCATTGCTGCGAAAGGTGGATATACACTGTACTAGTGCCGACATTGTGCATGCTCTGTTGCCTGTGTCTATGTGCCTGTGGTTCTGTCAGTGTGATCATGTGATGTATCTGACCCCAGGAATGTGTCAATAAGTTTCCCCTTCCTGGGACAATGAATTCACGGTGTTCTTATTTCAATTTCCAGGAGTGTAAATGGGCAGGGAACAAAAAAAAAAGAAGGTTCAAATGGCTAATTAAACCTAACTAACCTAAGGACATCACACACATCCATGCCCGAGGCAGGATTCGAACCTGCGACGGTAGCGGTTGCTCGTCTCCAGACTGTAGCGCCTACAACCGCACGGCCACTCCGGCCGGCAGCCAGGGAACAGATTAGAGTGGGAAACGTAGATACGTTGTAATGAAAACGAAATGGAAATGAGAAATTTAAAGAGAAGAATGGATGCTAACTGGATCAGGGAAAGTCTTCGCTGGTTTCCAAGAGATAGGAAAGAATATGACGACAACCTAATGTAAAATTTAGTTGCGTTCATACGTGCTTCATTGTATGCTGGGACAATATGCGATACGTACGTTAAAAATGTTAACAATCCTGTCAGCTATAATTCTATCTCCGACAGTCGGAGATGAAATTAAGCTGATGATGTTCTTGACATTTTTAACCTAATGTAAAATGGGTGGACGACGTTGGGAAACATGGAGGAGCGACATGGGTAAATACCTTATAGACAGTAATTCATGTCGAAGTCTATAGAGGTTGCTTTTATAGAATTGGTGATGCGAAGAAGCTGATGATGATATTACATTGGGTATTTCATAACTTCCCTAAAAAACATTCGTGAGCGAGAGGTCATGCGAACATGTTCTTCTCAGTCCATCATTTAAGACCTACAGATGCCGTATGGCTGATATTGATGAAGACGACGGATCATAATAATTAAAGTCGTTGTCTCTGTCCGCATCATTGTCCAAAATATCAACAAAAGTATATAAATATTTGTAAAAATAGCAGCAATAACAATAAAAAACACTCCAGTGCTACGCGCAAGTAGCCGCTATAAACAGTGTCAGTATAGTAGTCTTCGATATTCTTCTAGTGATTTTGTAACCAGAAATTTGTTTCCGACAGACGCCACGACCATTAACTGGCTGGGAGGGCGTGTTCAACGCCACAGAATACGGCAGCGACTGCGTGCAAGAGGACGGCACCGGTTCTGAGGACTGCCTCTACCTGAACGTGTACGTGCCCGGCGTTCCGGAGGAGGGCGCAGCACTGCCCGTCATGTTCTGGGTGCACGGCGGGGGCTTCTCACGCGGCAGCGGCGCTGGCCTAAAGTTCGGGCCTGATTTTCTCGTCTCGTATGGAGTCATACTGGTCACTGTCAACTACCGACTGGGCCCACTCGGTAAGTACGTGTAACACAAGTAATGATGGCAAATAGCCGTACGAATGAAGGAACTAGCAAAATATGATGTGTGGAACACTGCAGCAAGCGAGGATCTGGAAGTGGTAAAGTATCAGACCACGTGAACACAACAAGCCGTCCAGAAAAGACTTGTTTTTTATCCATGCTTTTGACTGGAGGTCTTGGAGACCACGGCTGTTCACTATTGTAAGAAAATGAAACGCCTACAGCCGTCCTTATGGTCTTATTTATTGTGTAGTTACCAGCTGCGGCACTTCAATCCGCCATCTTCAGGCCGTAGTTGATGCTGAAGGGGTTAGTCACGATCCATATATACACTGCGTCAGTGGCCAACATAACTGGTTTATGCAGACTATCTGTAACTGTGGTTTCAGCCCTCCAACCATCAACTGCAGTTGATTGTTGGAATGTTGACGCCACAGTTACAGATAGTCTTCGTAAACCAGTTACGTTGGCCGTGAACTGCAGTTGATGGTTGTAGGGCTGACACCATAGTTACAGATAGTCTGTGTAAACCAGTTATGTTGGCTGTGAACTGCACTTGATGGTTGGAGTGCTGATGCCACTGTTACAGATAGTCTTCGTAAACCTGTTATGTTGGCCACTGATACCTTATTTGTTTGATATTTGGTTTGTGGGGCACTCAACTACTCAGTTATCAGCACCCATGCAAATTCCCAATCTCTACACAGACCAATCTCGCCACTTTCACGAATTGTGATGAAATGATGAGGACAACACACCCAGTCCCCAGGCAGAGAAAATCCCCAACCCGACACGGAATGGAACCCGGGACGCTGTGATCCAGAGGCAGCAATGCTAGCCACTAGACCACGAGCTGCGAATACTGATGCAGTGTATATATGGATCGTGATTACCACTTCAGCATCAACTACGGCCTGAAGATGGTGCACTGAAGCGGCGAAACTGGTCGCTACATAATAAATAAGATCATTTCATTAAGGCATTTCATTTTCTTACAAAAGAAAAGACTTTATTTAGCAAAAAAATAATTCCTTTTTTCCTTTTGAGGACATAAAGTTTAACAACTGCAATTAAAAGCAGGTAACAAGTAAAAAAAATTGTAAGTGAAAACTGAGAAACTTTCAGTTTAGTTTTGAAAGCATTTTAACAGTATAATTAAATGTTAGTAAACAAGGAAGTGAAATTTAATGACTGAAAATTGAAAAACTTTGAATTGGTGTTTGGAAGCCCACATAGTATGGACCACGCTATGAAATTCAGGCCTTACTGCACACCAAGAGTATTTCAGTTAAGATCTGTTCTATGGAAAAAAAAATTTCATCAGTAGTTAAAAAGTCGATTGAGATCTGCAATGACAGGAAGAAATGGGAAATTGTAAAACATAAGTTTCTCTAAATGATGTGTACCGCATTCGAAGCCCCACAAATTGTCTGCCATGCAACCAAAATATTGGCTGCTAATGACAACAGAGGATGGGACTGGAGGTATCCAATGGCGAGCGCAGCATGAAACTATAAAGCGTAATCGATCTGCTTAGTCCACGTGTAACTCTCAACAGTACTACTGTGCTAATGGTGTTGATTCAGAAAAGAGCAATGGCAACGATAAACAAAGTAAACATCGCATTATGTCTACAACACTTTCCGAATTTGACATTTTGTCAAAAAGGAGCGTAAGGAATTTCGCACAGCGAGAAAGAAGTGGCAGATGAAATATTAGCCTTTCTGCAAGATGCATCAGTGGAATGTGTGGTGTAGGATACGCTCGACATTGCAGACACTGTACATGAGGAGTCAATGATGACAATACGCGCTTAACAACTGAAAGTGGTGTTGAGACGGATACAGAGTGAGGTCGGTCATCATCCTTATCGGACAGGGAGACACAAATCCCGTCTCCAGTGCAACGTAGTAAAGGACAATCATTGTCCAAGGAGCGGGTACTGAACACATTTACGTACATGAAAGATCATCCGCAACATAGGAAAAAAAACGGATATTCAAGGGAGGAAAAAGCACACTTGTTACAAAAACTAGTGTTAGCGAGTTTCAAGGACGCTCGGTACAATTTACAGGATGAGCGCGATAGTCACCTGCTACGTTATTCACATCAAATTGCGAGCGACATAGGTTACAGTGATTTCCAGGGAAGCAGTGGATAGTTGCGTAACTCAAAACATTGTTACAGAACCGGAAGACCTTAGGTAACGAAATTTCATAGATGAGATAAACAAACTGATGCTATCGTTCAGTAACGAGTTTGTTTTCAATTCTGACCAACCGGGATTTGGAGAGGAAATGTATATGAAAAGTACCCGGGAAATTAGAGGTACCGAGAGAGATGAATCAAGATCAACTTTTCCGATACCTTAACGTATTCGTATTCAATTATGGCGACTGTTAAACTGGGTAGTAAATTTATCTGGAAAGTTATTTGTTGTGCTGCAAGGAATTGGAGGTGCTCTTCCCCCTACGACTGTTTCTCGTGTGCGTGATGGTGGAAGATCAGTGCCGGCCGAAGTGGCCGTGTGGTTCTAGGCGCTGCAGTCTGGAACCGCGAGACCGCTACGGTCGCAGGTTCGAATCCTGCCTCGGGCATGGATGTGTGTGATGTCCTTAGGTTAGTTAGGTTTAACTAGTTCTAAGTTCTAGGGGACTAATGACCTGAGAAGTTGAGTCCCATAGTGCTCAGAGCCATTTGAACCATTTGGAAGATCAGTGGGAAATATTTATGTCAGAGCAAGCAAGTTTGGAAGAATGGGGGTAAGAGAACTATAAGTATCGATTGAGCACTGCTTTTGGTCAACAGTTGGCCAAAATAGCACGATTTTGCTTGATTCCTGGTCACTGTATAAAAATCATACTTCTTTAGAGCAAAGTAACCCTCCTGAAAAGTGTGCGACATTACTGTTCGTATCGCCTGGAACGAGTGGGAAAATTCAGCCTCTGGATGTTCGTTTTTTTCCGTGCCTATAAAACATATTATCGCAGCGTCTGCAGCTACACCGTAAAGGATCGCCAGTTTCAGGATAGATTCCACGACAGGTTGTTTCGCATTCGACTGCATTTCATCACATTCCACAAGTTACACCAATCTGATTCATTAAGCATTCTTTAAGATTGTATACCTAGCTGAACGTCCTGCATGGTTTGTAACACCCAAGGAGTTCGATCTTGATGGTGCGAATCTTTGTGATCACCAAGACAAGCCATTTTTCATTCAGTGCTCATGGTGAAAATTAATGGTTTGTTTTGAACATTTCTTGAACGTCGACGATGTCCACTTTGTGAAGTGTAATATATACATCCCATAGAAGGTTGATCTCTGCACCTATCGGACACACATTTTCTGTCGCTCTCCTGATGCACATGGAGTGTCATTTGCAACTAATTTTTTTCCTGCCATAATTGTTAACACAGCCTTTCAAAGGAGCCTTATTCAAGGTTGAACTAGTGTCCTCATAGTGAAGGGGTCTCTTGCGAGAGCGAGCTGGTGGAGGCCGTCCTCAAGTTAGCACGGCAGTGTGCATGAATGTCCCCTGCCGAGTTGCGAAGCAGGCCGTCGGGCAGTTAAACACAATGAGGTTATATGTTGCTTTCGATTACACATCACAATAATATTGGTTTAAGTAAAAAAAAGAAAGAAACACTGCGACTATCGATATATTTTCAAAGTTTTTTTCCGTGAAACAAACAGAAGGGGAGAGATACCAGGCTCTGTAATGTTTTTTTTACTTGTGTGTTGTAACAGTTAAATCACTGTAAACAGCAGATTCTGAGTATAGTTACTTAACCGTACACTTCACATTAGACTGCGTACCGAAAACTAATGCTTCCGAGTTTTTTATGTGAAAGGTTTTAAAGCTTTTTAAATAAAACAAACGTTGTTGATATTCTGTATCTCCATTCTTCGTGTCTGCTTATTTATTTCCCAACATAACATCCTGCAGACGAACGCATTTCTCCCAGCGAAAGAACAGTTTATTGATACTATCACTGTAAAACGTTTGACCTTATTGACGGAGCTGCAGCCTCAGCTCTGCTTGCACCGGGGCTCTATGAAGGATAATCGATGACAATTGCAGCCGTAGCAGCACTCGTGTGTGTTCTGGCGTCGTCCTGCTGGTGGATAAGGCGCTCCATGTGTGGACGAAGTCTCCGTATTCGAAACTCGATTACAGCACGCTGCTGCTTACGTACCTGCAGAGTTACGTCGCATACTGCCATGTTACACGCTACAGTTCAGAGAGCAGAAGCGGCAGAAGGCTGCAAATAAAACATGAAAAATAAAGATCTTAAATTTTCAAAACGATTGTTTTATTGAAGATGCAGCAGGTTTATTAAAGACACTGCCTATGCTACTCTTGTCCTTACTTTGGAACAGTACTGCTGTGCAGTTAGCGATCCTTCCCAGATAAGACTGACAGAGGACATAGAAAATTCCAATAAAGGGCAGCTCGTTTTGTATTATCCCAAAATGGACGAAGGAGTGTCACGAATATGAAAAGCGAATTGGTTTGGCAAGCATTAAAACGAAGACGTTTTTCTTTGCGGCGAGACGTTTTCACGGAGTTTCGATCACCAAATTTCTCCTCTAAATGCGAAAATATTACACTGTCGCCAAGCTACTTATGGAGGAATGATCATCATGATGAAATAAATCAGAGCCTGTACCGAAAGATTTAAGTGTACATTTTTCCTACTTGCTGTTAACGAGTGAAACGATAGGGAACTAGTTTGAAGGTGGTTCGAAGTACTCCCTCCCACGCGCTTAAGTGTGAATTGCAAAGTAGGCACGTCGATGTAGATACAGGTGAAAGAAAAATATGTAGTAGCTGCCTAAAGATCTTCCTTAGTCTGGGACATGGCATCGATGTTTCTTTCTAGTTAATATAGTGATTGCCTTTTAAGTTTATCTTATCAACGAGCTACAGTTGGTAAACTAATTATCCTCTCAAACCTGTAAAGGTCAATTGCATCAGTACTAATTTCACGACGATCAGAAAATAAGCTAACATTATGCAATCACGTACATATTGTGAATATAGAGGGTATAATGGATATATAGTACCTTAGATAAGTGTGCTGATTGTTTTTTTCTCTGTGTCAAACAATCTTCCCACAAACACGTCACATATTTCACTACCTGATCTTTTCTACACAGTCCTAACTGTACCACTAAATGGTCTATGCCTGCAGTACGAACTAAATGTTTTGCATCCACATGTCCACACTTCAAAGTCTGGGGTGCCATCAGGGGCAAAAAGAGTTAATGGCATGGTCTTGTCACGTGTACTTCGAGATGCTAATTAACCTAAAGACATACTATTCCTAAAAATATAATTATTAGTCCGCAAATGAAGCAAATATTTATGTAATGGTGTTCAGTAAACTATCCTCGGTCACCAATAAAAATACGGGTACCGTTACACTCTGCATATCTTAAGAAACACTGAAATAAGTATCCCACTTGCTAACAGGCGTTTATATGTTAGCAGTGTTACATAGTGGTGATATTTACTTTGAATAAGTACTTGTTCTATCATTTCATTTGGTGCTCGATTCACTAGTAACCATAGAATACTTAACTACTGTCTATATTTCCCGCTTGCTGTACGAGTGATCGTGACTTAAATATTAGAAAATTTTGCACGTAGTAGAAAACTGATTTTTATGACGTTTACGAGAGCAACACTGAAACTGTTTCCATTTTCACACATCATAAAATAATGGAAATGAAGTCCGTTTCTATACAGGTTGTAAAGATTGCCATTACTATGAATAACAGAATCACCGTTATTGTGACGGAAAAAAGTTTGAGAACGTGATTTAAAATCTCGAAATTGGCGATGCGAATAAAAATACAATACATTTTCTTCCGGTAGCAGCACATTTTGCGAAAGAAGTCAGTTTGGAATTTAGGGTTTTCGGATTTCATTAGGAGAATATTTTCGGAATATGATTTATTTTTTTGAGAGGTTTGGGATGTGTTTCATGATCTCAAGTTCTTGTGGTATATCAGATCTGGGTACAAGTCGGCGAGATATGAATATGGAGGGCAGATGACTGAGAGGACAGAATAGTACGGGCAGTTTCAATTTGTAGTTTTTTAGGGGTTTAGAAGAGAACAACTTCTCACGCTGCTGTTTTGAAGACCCTTAGAGTAGATGGGATCGGACAGGGGTTGATTTTGGGCTGGTAGGCGGCCTTATACTGTATGTCGTCGTGTATGAACTGCGAGCCATTGTCTGAGGTGTTGGGCTACGAGTTCGTCAAGGGGTTCACTTGTGATTCAATGTCAGTATGGGGCCACGATATGACACTTGGCACACTGCACATAGAAAGCTGTCTTGCACCACCAATCCATAATTCCCCGTTCCCAGAATAACGAGCGTCACAGGCAACAAATACGTGCAGTAGAGATTAGCATAAGCGACCTCATTCTCAGGAGAGTAATCTTGTTGACACAAGTAGTATGTGCCTTGGATAGACTATGGTAAGACAGTAATTTGAAGAGTAAAGCCAGGCGATGACGTGGAATTCACTAGTACCCGAGACTAGACTCTTCAGTGATCACAAAAAATATCGCCCGGTATTTACCCAAAAACTACTAGAAAACAACCAGTCCCAAAACACAGCACAACGGTCATTCTGCCGTTTAGTGGGAGTTGCGTTAGAGGAAATGCGACGACATTTTTGAACGTGACTCGTCGAATGTGGTGAGATGAATTATACCGCAACGAGTGTCTGCTTTGGACTTGATTACCAGAGGTAACGTCAGAGTAAGACGTCTGAAGTTTTGGGCCACGCTTGGTAGTCACAAGTATCTATTTCCCTTTTGTATACAATATAGCTCCTTGGCAGACTGCAGGGTGGTTACCAGTAAAACTGCCTAAAATCGCCCTATTGATGCTTCAACGTTCCAGTGTAGTGGACATTGTCGGATAGTAAGAGGTGTGTGGTAGAGGTAACTTGTAAACTTCTTCGAGTGTTATTCGCTAAAGGAGGTGAGAGAAATCACGCAACTGGAGTATTAATGTACTAATATAAGCGAAGACTAAGAACCGTGACAACAAGAAGTGGCAAATCCGTTCCAAAGAGGAAAAGAAACTTGTCGAAAAGAGGAAAAAGTCACACAATGAATGTTTATAAATCTACTAAAATTAATTGTAGATGTTCCTAAGCAAGGGTATGGAAACATCAGTAGAAGACTTTTTGCAGACCCTGAAACTTCAGCAGAAAAAACAAGTGTAGATCTGCAACTCATCTATCGTTTCAGTGTCATTCTAGAAGCTATTGCTAGTAGACATAAGACAGAAATAATATGTTGATTTATATATATCCATATATGGCCACACATATATCCGTTAATACATATTTATATCAATGGCATCGTATGTACAAAAGATTTTGGTGTCTTCCTCAACTGTCATTGCATATTACCCATAGACAGTTTATCAGAAGCATCAGACGAGGCCTGCTGTTAGACATAATAAACTCGCTACTAATGACACCTGATCTATTAATAAAAGATACGAGGCTGAAGCCAAAAGAAACAAGGAAATCTTTCTCACAAGAAACATTAGACTTACTGCTCTCAGGTGCATGACGGATTAGGCATGTATCTCAGGCTGAAAATGAAGAAGAAGAGGAGTCCCCAGTAAAAACAGACTGCTCAGATGAACAAGACTAGGAGGCATCATTTGAATAATACATAGTATTGTAGTCAATAAATAAAGAATCTAATGAAAAAACCAATAATTTTGTTTAGTTCATACTATAAAGTATGTAAGTACGTTATTACCCTACAAACACGTACAAAAAAAACACAGTAATTTTGGACTACTTTTTGCATGAAATACTCCTATCTGTGGCGTTTAGTATGGCTCTCCTGAAATAATCAATTCTGTATTGGCATGACAGGCGTGGATCATAAACAGTTTAAACAAAAATATCGTGGCTTGATAAGTCGCTGTGTCGATGCACAAAGTACTTACACTAGGTGTAGCACAATCTTACAAACAACGTAGATGCAAACGCAGTACGTGCGTGTTAAGTTAACGGCGCGACCTTCCATTACTTGCACATTGTGCATATATTTTTTCTCAACTGTTAACGTTAAAGCTTCTGTAAATTTGAATGTGAGAGAATAATTTTCTATGACTGGAATTTAGGCGTGTTTCTGATTTGTTTTCTATGAATAACGATAACAAATGGCCTTTATTTCATCAATTCTGATAAATATCGAATAATATAGACGTTTGTTACGTAATACGAAACAACAATAATATCGAAAAGGAAAAGGGAAATGCAACACATACTTCATGAGTAAGAGTGATTAATAATGTATTCTCGAATGGAATGAAATTGAAGTACGTTGCAGTAAGTAAACAGAATGAAAAAAATAAATAAAAGGAAATAAAAAAAGCCCACAGAATATACTCGAGATTCCCTTTTATAGCCTTAACGCAAACTACTTCGACATATTATAGATGGGCTATATAGAACGAGTTACAATTCATTGATTAATGGATGTTTAGTACTGTCATCTTTTTTTGTACGATTTTCATTCTCTTCAAGAGACCACATTTCTTCCTCTTATCTGCCTACGGTTCACGAAACACTCAGTAATGTCGAAAATTTGTCTTCTTTATTTCCCAAAAATCTCCACTATGTTTATGGAAACACTCCACGTATGACTACTTTGTATTATCTCTGTGTAATTTTCGCTGCGCAGTGCTAACTATATAGACACTTAGCACATGCAGAATTATGTAGTCCAGTTGCCACTTTGTTATCTATGACAGCTCTCACTTCAATCAGTTTATTGCTTAATTAGACCCACTCAACACAGAAGACTGTTTATTAAGTAGGTGATTAGAATATGATATTTTAGATACGACAGCTAGGTGCAAAGGACGCTGTCTGTTTTCCCTTTCTCCTTCCGCCTGATAACCAGGTAACCTTGGAACAGTGATGTGCTTACTGGAGACGTGGCTAATACCTCGTGCTGCAGTTGTAAGGCAGACGGGAGTGTCAGAGCACGGCAGCCATGCAGGCAATCCGAATGTCTCCCACGTGCACCTTTCTGCTGTTCTGGTTGGTGGTCACAGTCAAGGTAAATACTTCCCTATCTTCAGTGATATCTCACCCTTGACAATGTTTACGCTGAAATACAGCAAAGAAATTTAAGAAGAATCTACCTTAAGAGCAACAACCTGCTTTCTTAGAAGCAGACTGAGCTATGTAGCATCTTTGAATGTAAAATGAATGTTTATAATACTTTGCATAGTCCTGTGTGGATAGTCGAGGTACTGTTTCAGTCTCACTATATTCCTTCGTTCCTGATCTGCATCAATAAGCGTCTGATGCGTATCGGCAAGTCTTACACATTTTACCAATCAGGTTAGCCCTTTGGATGTACTGGGGTCTCACTGTGGATATCCGCCTTGCCTCAATCATTTTCGTCGCTGGAGGCTGTAAACTCGGCTTTCACATCATTTCATTATAAAAAGATGTATTGTTCTGTCCAGAAAATACCAATAGTAATCTCTCGTAAAAGAATACCGACTTTTTCCCGTCAAAATCTCATTATGATTTGACTTGTCAGTTTCTTACGATACACTCCAACATTTACGTAGCGAAATAATGTACCCTGTTTCTGCCACTAAGTTTTAAATCGTGAATCCTGTACAAAACGCATCACGATGCAGCATTCAGGCACCAGGGTTAATCCTGGCTTCTGAACGGTGGTTTATAATCTACCTTTCGTTCCTTCTCTAACGTTTTTCTCTCATCGTTGAGCTTTGCGTGGGAGTAAGAATGTAATATATTACCCCTAAAGGAAGGGAAGGTCTCGAAATTTAAGATAGAAGGAGTTTAAAAAGATTCATGATATTTCACAAGATAAAACGATTGACGATTAAGAAAAATCTTTAATCACTGAAACTAATTATTTCCCTTGGTACCGGTTGTAAGTTGCTGATCTATGTGGCTGTCGGAAAAGGTATTCCTGTACAGCTTCCACGCTAGCTCATTCATTGCCCAACGTATGTAGTGTCGAAATGCTGATAATAAAGTAACAAAAGGCGTTTTGATTAGTCCATCTCATAGGATCATTTAAGTTACAACAGCGCGGCGTGCGTTTCGCCGCAAGTACGTCACTATAGGTCACAGAATTTGACGACGGTACCAGTAGTTTCAGGAATATGTTTGTTTATGTAAGGGAAAATCTACTGCAAAATCATTCTACAGATGTAAATAACAAAAAACTTATTGAAAATGTAACGATTATAAGATGCGTCTATACTGTTGTTGTTGTTGTGGTCTTTAGTCCTGAGACTGGTTTGATGCAGCTCTCCATGCTACCCTATCCTGTGCAAGGTTCTTCATCTCCCAGTACTTACTGCAACCCACAGCCTTCTGAATCCGCTTAGTGTATTCATCTCTTGGTCTCCCTCTACGATTTTTCCCCTCACGCTGCCCTCCAATGCTAAATTTGTGATCCCTTGATGCCTCAGAACATGTCCTACTAACTGGTCCCTTCTTTTTGTCAAGTTGTGCCACAAACTCCTCCCCAATTCTATTCAATACTTCATCATTAGTTATGTGATCTACCCATCTAATCTTCAGCATTCTTCTGTAGTACTACATTTCGGAAGCTTCTACTCTCTTCTTGTCCAAACTATTTATCGTCCATGTTTCACTTCCATACATGGCTACACTCCATACAAATACATTCAGAACCGACTTCCTGACACTTAAATCTATACTCGATGTTAACAAATTTCTCTTCTTCAGAAACGCTTTCCTTGCCATTGCCAGTCTACATTTTATATCTTCTCTACTTCGACCATCATCAGTTATTTTGCTCCCCAAATAGCAAAACTCATTTACTACTTTAAGTGTCTCATTTCCTAATCTAATTCCCTCAGCATCACCCGACTTAGTTCGACTACATTCCATTATCCTCGTTTTGCTTTTGTTGATGTTAATCTTATATCGTCCTTTCAAGACACTGTCCATTCCGTTCAACTGCTCTTCCAAGTCCTTTGCTGATAGAGTTACAATGTCATCGGCGAATTTCAAAGTTTTTATTTTTTCTCCCTGGATTTTAATACCTACTCCGAATTTCTCTTTTGTTTCCCTTACTGCTTGCTCAATATAAAGATTGAATAACATCAGGGAGAGGCTACAACCCTGTGTCACTCCCTTTCCAACCACTGCCTCCCTTTCATGCCCCTCGACTCTTATAACTGCCATCTGGTTTCTGTACAAATTGTAAATAGCCTTTCGCTCCCTGTATTTTACCCCTGCCACCTTTAGAATTTGAAAGAGAGTATCCCAGTCAACATTGTCAAAAGCTTTCTCTAAGTCTACAAATGCTAGAAACGTAGATTTGGCTTTCCTTAATCTTTCTTCTAAGATAAGTCGTAAGGTCAGTATTGCCTCACGTGTTCCAACATTTCTACGGAATCCAAACTGATGTTCCCCAAGGTCGGCTTCCACCAGTTTTTCCATTCGTCTGTAAAGAATTCGCCTTAATATTTTGCAGCTGTGAATTATTAAACTGATAGTTCGGTAATTTTCACATCTGTCAACACCTACTTTCTTTGGGATTGGAATTATTATATTCTTCTTGAAGTCTGAGGGTATTTCGCCAGTCTCATACATCTTGCTCACCAGATGGTAGAGTTTTGTCGGGACTGGCTCTCCCAAGGCCGTCAGTAGTTCTAATGGAATGCTGTCTACTTTCGGGGCCTTGTTTCGACTCATGTCGTTCAGTGCTCTGTCAAATTCTTCACGCAGTATCGTATCTCCCATTTCATCTTCATCTACATCCTCTTCCATTTCCATAATATTGTCCTCAAGTACATCGCCCTTGTATAGACCTTCTATATACTCCTTCCACCTTTCTGCTTTCCCTTCTTTGCTTAGAACTGGATTTCCATCTGAGCTCTTGATATTCATACAAGTGGTTCTCTTTTCTCCAAAGGTCTCTTTAATTTTCCTGTAGGCAGTATCTATCTTACCCCTAGCGAGATAAGCCTCTACATCCTTACATTTGTCCTCTAGCCATCCCTGCTTAGCCATTTTGCACTTCCTGTCGATCTCATTTTTGGACGTCTATATTCCTTTTTGCCTCCTTCTTTTACTGCATTTTTATATTTTCTCCTTTCATCAATTAAGTTCAATATTTCTTCTGTTACCCAAGGAGTTCTACTAGCCCTCGTCTTCTTACCTACTTGATCCTCTGCTGCCTTTACTACTTCATCCCTCAGAGCTACCCATTCTTCATCTACTGTACTCCTTTCCTCCATTCCTGTCAATTCTTCCTTTATGCTCTCCCTGGAACTCTGTACAACCTCTGGTTCTTTCAGTTTATCCAGGTCCCATCTCCTTAAATTCCCACCTTTTTTGCGGTTTCTTCAGTTTTAATCTACAGTTCATAACCAATAGATTGTGGTCAGAGTCCACATCTGCCCCTGAAAATGTCTTACAGTTTAAAACCTGGTTCCTAAATCTCTGTCTTACCATTATATAGTCTATCTGATACCTTCTAGTATCTCCAGGATTCTTCCATGTATACAACCTTCTTTCATGATTCTTGAACCAAATGTTAGCTATGAATAAGTTATGCTCTGTGCAAAACTCTACCAGGCGGCTTCCTCTTTCATTTCTTATCCCCAATCCATATTCACCTACTATGTTTCCTTCTCTCCCTTTTCCTACTACCGAATTCCAGTCACCCATGACTATTAAATTTTCGTCTCCCTTCACTACCTGAATAATTTCTTTTATCTCATCATACATTTCTTCAATTTCTTCATCATCTGCAGAGCTAGTTGGCATATATATACTTGTAGTACTGTAGTAGGCGTGGGCTTCGTGTCTATCTTGGCCACAATAATGCGTTCACTATGCTGTTTGTAGTAGCTTACCCGCAAACCTATTTTTTTATTCCTTATTAAACCTACTCCTGCATTACCCCTATTTGATTTAGTGTTTAGAACCCTGTAGTCACCTGACCAGAAGTCTTGTTCCTCCTGCCACCGAACTTCGCAAATTCCCACTATATCTAACTTTAACCTATCCATTTCCCTTTTTAAATTTTCTAATCTACCTTCCCGGTTAAGGGATCTGACGTTCCACGCTCCGTTCCGTAGAACTCCAGTTTTCTTTTTCCTGATAACGACGTCCATCTTGAGTAGTCCCCGCCCGGAGATCCGAATGGGGGACTAATTTACCTCCGGAATATTTTACCCAAGAGGATGCCATCATCATATAACCATGCAGTTAAGCTGCATGCCCTCGGGAAAAATTACGGCCTTAGTTTCCCCTTCCTTTAAGCCGTTCGCAGTACCAGCACAGCAAGGCCGTTTTGGTTAATGTTGCAAGGCCAGGTCAGTCAATCATCCAGACTGTTGCCCCTGCAACTACTGAAATGGCTGCTGCCCCTCTTCAGGAACCACACGTTTGTCTGGCCTCTCAACAGATACCCCTCCGTTGTGGTTGCACCTACGGTACGGCCATCTGTATCGCTGAGGCACGCAAGCCTCCCCACCAACGGCAAGGTCCATGGTTCATGGGGTGACAAAATTATTTTCGGTGAAAACCGGGACACATTTACCCGTGTGCCAATGGACACCTCATTCCACATGTACCCAGGTTTCTTAGTTTTAAATATTAATGTTTTGTTGATACATTTTGCTAACCCGATTATTATAACTAATAAGAGGATACAAAAGATTGATATAATCTAGATTATCTGTATAATTAATGACATTTGATAAACGTATACAGTAATAAAGAAATGTATTACAATTTTAAAAATTTTACAGCCATTCAAATTTTAAACAATTAATATTAACATGAGCTTTAATATTACTGAGCACTTGTAGATGGAATTGACTGTCCGTGGAGAAAAGGGTTCTTTTATACTGCCTCCGGCCTTCTTGATCATGTCTTTGTTCTTTGAGACACAGTGATAAAACTCGGCACAATCCATTTTGTAGTTGTACAGGATCTGCAGGATTGCTTCAAGAGAGTCCACCTCCATTCTGTTTCTTTCATCAGTCCACTGGATATTCATGAACAAAAATATTCTTTCCACATTAGCATTATGGGCTGGGATTGCAAATAAATACCTTGCAATTATTACCAACTCAGAGTAATGCTGCGACAGTCACAGCTTTTAAAAAAACTCACTCACTTCTCATGACATTCCAATTGTGTTTTTTTTTTCATCACTCCACTTGTGAAGAATTTCTTCAACAAAATTTGTCAGTATGCCGAACTGATCAAAGAGAATGGAATCATCGATTTCAATCTCTTTATTCTTCAAATAAGAAACTGTATCTTCGACACTTCCCTATTTTGGAACTCTCTTCAGTAACATCCAATCAAACACCGGCGATGAGGGTAAATATGAGGCGCTCCACTTGCTGAGATATTCTACTCAAGTGACATAAAACTTGTTAACTTCTTCTCTAAAACTCCTTTCCGCTGCTTCTGATACTTCTGCTCTTTTAAGGACAGATTTAACATTAAAAGAAATGAACTACTGTTTTCTCCTCTTAGTAACAGTTTCAATAGTATTTTTCAAAACATCATTTACCTCTATTACACTTTTCATGCTTCCCTCAATTTCCTTTATCCCATGCTGCAAAGTGCTAAGCTGACTGTGAATGAACCATAAGTAGGCTTCACTTAAAGGGTTACTGAAAAACTGAACCAATATTTTGGGGGCTTTGTCTTCATTTAGGAAAAAGTCTTTTAACGGTTCAAACACCGGATTACTCTTTCAACTGCTGGAAGTAGTGATAACCAGCGAGTTTTCGAGTGACACATTACATTCATATATCCAGTTCCCACATAATCACAGAACTCCTTAAGCCTCTTTGTTCTAACAGTATATATGTAAAAGTGTGAGTATACCTTCATGACGATAGTTTTAACATCACAGCTTAAACTGTCAGCAGATGTCTGCACGCTATTGTGTAAAACATGTGCAGGGCACCCTATGCCTTCAATGTTTTCATGCAATGTTGCCTTTTATTTGGTAAATACGTTGCATTTGCCTTGTCTTTTTAAACCACCAAAGTTTGTGTTGGTGTTATCTCCACAAAATGTCACACATTTATTTTTCTCAAGACCAAAAATTTCGATAGTATTCATACAAAATCTTGAAATTTCGTCAGATGTTTCATTAGGTAGGGAACTCACCTTCAAAAGTTTGGTCTGAATTCCCTGATTAATATCGAAAAACTGAACAACAAACGGAAATATTTTAGGGCCCTTATGATTGATGGCATCAGTGGATATAACGTGAAAAGAAGACTTTTTGATGTATTCAAGGCTTTCCTTTACACTCTGGGGAGCAATAACTCCTTTCACTAAGGCTGACACTTTAGTTCTTGCTGAACTAAACTTTTTTTGCAATGGAAGAATCATCAAACGTAATGCTGTTAAGCTTATTAGTACAATCACTAGATCTATAAGTTTGGTGACGTTTTACCGTGTGGTAGGCTAGTGTAAGATCGGCTGCTCGAACTTTCGTCTCTTCACTTGACTGATGTTTCACAAAATAATTTTGTAGAGTTTTACTGCAGCTCGGTGCAATGTATCTGTTAATGTGTTTCTTTGACCTGATGTCATCGGAACGGAACGGAACGGAACGTCCACCATGACTTATACTAATAAAACAGTTACATACGGAACACTCTGCTTCGTAATCAAAACGACCGTTCTTAATGAAATTCCATTCCTTGGAATAACAGTCACTGAACTTGCAGACACGTTTCGGCATTGCGTTTCACAGTACTGCAGCAATAATACCACTAATATGAGAAAAAACTATTGCAGTTTGTCTGACAAAACATCAACTACTACACTGTTCTGACAATGAGTGTGTGAGTAAGTGGCGCGACAATCGGACGGTTTCATAGTTGTGTTACAATAATGCAACTTACTACTTGTTGGCCAAAGTACCGCTCAAAGTAAATTATTGCCTGAGTGTATCAATACTGATACTATGATTATTAGTATGCGACAATGGAGGTTTTAGACAAATAAGCTAAAATATATTAATTTCTTGTGTTGTATTTCCTTTAATATAGCGAAATCACAAAAATTTGAGAAAGTTTCGGGACACCGGAACATAGGGATGAAAACAGGGACAATCCCGGTTTTCCGGGACGTTTGGTCACCCTAGTCTATCTATACTGACGTGAAACGGGTAGTTGTGAATAAGGTTCCTTATAGATTTATGCAGCTTTTCGACACACCTCATCATTTCTGACTTTTTTAATTGTTGTAATTTTTATGAAATTTAAATTGTTATTGACTGAATATTCTATTCATCGATATCCGCAATATCTCAAATCTGTGTTTACCCTCCCCAGAATGTTGTTTGCATCATTGAATGGAGTTTTGCGTGTAGTGCTCATAAATAAACTCATCGTGCTAGGCGGGAGTTAGCGATTCCTCGTGGGGATGTCGGAAGCATTTTTTTTTCACGTTGTTTGCTTTTCAAACAATGACGCCAACGCAATAATTCCTTCATGCATGTGGTAACAATGTGTAGAGTTTAGTGTCATCAAGAGTGTGGAGATAGAAAACAGAAATGTAATTTCAAGTCTAGTGTTCAGTGATAAGGCAACAGCGAGCGCGAACTGTTACAATTTTAAAATATGGATAACACAGCAAGGTCGAGCTCGAGTCTCAGAGCTGCGTAGTTTTACGACAATTTTCCGAAGAAAACTGATCGATGGAAAACATCGATGTACACCTGGCATCTTCCTCAGATATGAGAACATGTCGAAAAGGTTACAGCACCACCACACTGGCAGCTGCATCTAACAGCATTTCCTAACAATGAGCTGCCTGAATGATGGGTGGACCGTGACCGGTGTACGGATCTCACATTGCACCGTTGGCCTCCATTGTTACGTGACCTCAAGGTACGTGATTTCTTTTTGGGATGGTTTTCGCGTGAGTTTCTGTGTACGTGGCTCCCCTTCCAATTACTTTGGACTAACGTCTGGATGTTTTGTCGTGTGGTCCATGGAAGGACATTGAACCTTTGGTTTTAAACGTAATTGTAAAATGTATCTAAGTGGGGTATGCGCATGCAAGTAAAATACACTACTTAAATTCAAGTTGGAGAGGGGAGAAAGGAAATGAAAGGGACTGTTAATGATAGCTACATAGGGACTTTTTACGGAGTGGGCGGAGAAAAGTGAAAATGTGTTCTGTACTTGGATTCGAACCAGGGATCTCCTGTTTACTAGGCAGGTATGTTAAACAATGCGGTGCTCAGACACAGTGTTTATCGGGACTGGGAGGACTATTTCGGCACTCCTCCCGGCCGACCCACATTCCCAACTAGTGCCAACTATCAGAACTCTCCGTCCATGTCCTTCATGCTCGCTAACTTGAGATGCCAGCAAGAGGACGGGCGTAATTGCGTATCCTCTCTGACGGTAGTAGATTCATTGCCCATCTAGGCTAATCAGTTATGTGAATGCGTGGTGTCTCTTCTTCCGGACGTGTCCAGGTGTCAGCCCAAACAAATTCTGCTCATCTTATTTTTCATACAACGCTCAGCGGTGACAGAATGCTTGGGTTTGTTTCCCCTTTACAAACAAAATGATTTATAAGTCGGAATGTTATATGTCCATTTGATAGGGCGCTACCACGTTATTTTTATGTGATATTCATTTTACCGATATCTATTAACAGGAACTTTATAACATGAAGAATAATCAGTATTCCAGCGGCTATTCACTAGCGGACTTTTGCACGGTGGTATCAGTCAGCTCGAGCGAGGGCAGAGCTGTAACTACTTGTTACTCCTCATGTTTTATTTTCCCTCTTAACACATACCGGTAAAACGAATATTGCGCTGTGCTAACTTGTTTGGGCTGATTCCAGCAACACGTTGCAAAAACAAAATTACAAACATCTGTCGAAACACCAGAGAAAATGGCCCTGACGACTGTTAGGTGAGACAACTTGTATATCCTTGTACAATCGGATGGTTCTCCGACAAATAAAAACTTTATAGGTCTATGCACAAGTTAAAATTCATCCCAAGTTTCTCTCCTTGTGCATGTAGAAGATATAGTCTTGTGAATCTGGATGAGCCTTTTTCAATCACGCTGTAGAACCCCTAGCATGAAGTACAAGATCCTGATTCAGTGCCTCCCAATGCGCTATACTGAGTAAAAATAATACAGCAAAGCGTAAACGATTTTACTTGAACTACAAAACACTACGTGTGCGATCCTCCAAGCTTTCTCTATGTTTTGCCAAAAGAACGTCGCCTTCCCTCAAGGGATTTCTATTAGAGTTGGTGAAGCATTTCCGTAATACTCGCATTTCGACCTCACATACCGGTAATAAAACACTTTGCATCATCGTAGGTTATAAATTACGTAGACTAAATGCCACTGATTTGTAACGTATACACATCAGTAATACAAATTCCACTAGGAGTAGTGTTTTTCGCGATCATCTCTATTTAAGTTAAATTATTAGATAGAGATGCAACCTCGTTACCGTATTTACTACAGCAAAAGATATTCGACACGTAAACTTACGGAAATACCAGTAAACAAAGAAGTAAATGAGCAACATATAAACTTGCTGAATACAAATCACGAAAGGAGTATTGCTTCACAATGTTAATGTTTTCGGTGTATAATTGGCAGGCAGAATACGCAGTATATACAAGCAATACACAAAAATATAACACAAAATGTTTAGCCACAGTACTTATGTAATGGAGAAAAGAAATTTGGAAAATGCTGCTAAAGAACGCTCCACAGCTAAACAACCAAAGACAAAATAATAATACAAGCCAGTAAAGCAAACGTGGTGGTCAACAAACTAATCGTCTTTCTCGTACTGCAATGTCAGGAGAAAGCGTTTTGTTTCCAAACAAGTACTTGTATAAAAGGTGCGGAAAATTGTGCACCAACGAAACAGTTGTTCATATTTGAAGCATCTTCATATTTCAGGTTTTGTATTTCGAATTATTTGTGACGTTCGCTTACTCAAACGTAACAACGCTCCGACAGGGTGACGAGGTGCTGGTGGCCGTGCAGGAGGGCGTACTGAGAGGCAGCACAGCCACGAGCGCCTACAACACGACGTACTCCGCCTTCCTGGGCATTCCGTACGCCGAGCCGCCGGTCGGCGACCTGCGCTTCGAGGTGAGTGGACAGAGGACAGCACTTGCATCATTATAATCATGATTATTATTATTTAAAGCTCGCTTCCAGTGAGATTACTTTCACTCAGATCGGTTCACGGAGAGCTGTGAATGCATCCAGTGAGCAAGTTACAGAAAATTGGTTGATAGTCAAATAAAGTAACACTTTATGAATGTTTGCTGGTTCAGCAGACGTGTGTCACACGAATGGAATGAATCTTTGATATACCCTATTTGCAAGAAAGGCTATAAATTAAAATGCCAAAATTACCGAGAAATAACTCTACAAAGTTCATGCTACAAACTGTAGGCTAAACTTACAAATAAGACCTTAATACCAATAGTGGAAGCACGTATGTTGGAGGTATAACATGGTTTTTAGGTAAGATTCATTATGTTCTGCCTTACTTTTCAGTTTGGCACAAGTAACCTTGAAAAGAAGGGAGTTTAGATTGCTAGCTTACTATGTTATTTTTGAAAAGGCGTTTAACAAGGTAGAGTGTAAAAAAGCTATGGGAATCATTTACACTTTCACCGTCACGTGCGTTATACGCCTATATGATGAACACTGATTTTTCAGTCTTTGCCGTGTGCATCATAAGCGATCACGTGAGGAATCGTGAGTGTTTGTCTATGATGCATATATTATCAGAGTTGTGCCGAAAACAAATGGACGCCACTTTCTACCGGCCAGCGGCAAAAGTTCTGTGATGGTTTTGTAGTGCAGTACTGGATGACAGGCAGTTGTTACCTGGTTACAATATAGCACCTGTATGTGATCCTTGCTGGCAATGGCGTTTCGATTACATGGGTGGCGTTGCGTAGTCCTTGTTTTCAATCAATCTTTGTGGTTTTTGGTGAAAAATGGATTCACAAGAGCACAGATCCAAAAATGATTGAAGGAATCGAGCTTAACTGATGAGTCACTGTTCGGAAGTGGCATTAACTCCCACGAAGACAATCGTGCTCGTTCCTCGAGCTAGAGTAGTAGTGAAGGTGAAGTACTTCCACTAAAGAAACAAAACATACACACGCACGTTACGAATGATACGTCCATAAGTGGGGAAATCGAAGTTCATCTTCCACTGACCATAATAGTAAAACTGAGCTGTCACCTACAGAGATATCATGTACTGATGGGCTCCCTACATCACGAATAAAGTGGTCTGATGTGCAGGGGAAAGTAAACTATTTTGTTATTTCTGGTAACTGTGGATTGGGCAATGCACTCTTGGTTAATCTACCAGCAAATATTCATCCCATTGACGCTTACAATATTTTTCTTGGTGAAGAAGTATGCCATTTCATTGTGGAGGAAACAAACCGTTACGCTGAACAAAAGTTTGTTACTGGAACAACTGCAGAGACATTACCACCGTCATCAAGACTGACGTTATAAAGTAATATCAGCGTTGATAATTTGAGGAAATTTATGGGACCTTTGTTCTGGATGGCTCTTGGTCACAAGCGTTATTTGAGCCGGAAGCTGCTTTTTAAAAACCAGGTATCTTCTACTATGTCCCGAAATACACTGAAGCGCCAAAGAAACAGGTACAGGGATGCGTATTCTAATACAGAGACATATAAACAGGCAGTGTTGTGTACATAGTTCCGCGTAGTCAACGCGTACGCAACTTTCCCACTAGAGCGCGCCCCGCTAAGCACAACAGCGCAGGCGCAGCGCTCGTCCGTCTCCGCACTACGAGATGGCGCTGTCATAGAGACGGACCAAATTCTGCTTCCGCCGATCCGCGTATTAATATGTAACGTAGCCAATTAGATTGCTGCTAACGTAGAAACTTTTCTCCTCGCGGATAACACTCGCGCAGTGATTCCTGAACGCGCGAGGTATTGTAACGAGTGTACAGACCTCCGATTGGTCAGTCTGCATTGATCTGTACCAGTCTGTACCAGTCTGCATATGTCTGTACCAGTCTATAGTCAAGTTTCAGTCTGCACTAATAAGATTTCCATATTCCTGTACATAGCCATGAAGATAAATGTATAGACACTTTGTCAAGTATCAGAGATATGTGAGAATAAGATTAACGTACCAAGGCCAAAGGAACTTCAGATTGTCAATTGTAAACAGCATCCAGAATCAAGTTAATTAATGTCTATGCGTTTTATTATTTTAATAAATGTGTGTGAAAATTAATCAAGTTCTGTTTAAAGTTGGTCACCGTCAATCTGCTACTCTAAGCGTGCAAGTGGCATTTCTATCGTCTGACCTAACGACAGAAGATAAACACGCCACGATAAGACCAGGAGACATATTGCTGACACTCGCCTACTTCGTTAGAGCGACAAGTCAAATAATCTGATGGTGTGTGTACCGAAGGTCTTACAGAACGCACACCACAGGCAGAATACAACGCTACGGTCTGAAACGCCTATATAATACAAGTGTCTGTCGCAGTTGTTAAATCGGTTGTTGTTGCTACAGTGGCAGGTTATCGAAGTTGAAATGCGTTTGAACATAGCGTTATAGTCGGCGCACGAGGGGTGGAACGCAACATCTCCGAGATAGCGATGAAGTGGGGATTTTCCCGTACGACCGTTTCACGAGTGTACCGTGAATATCAGGAATCCGGTAGAACATCAAACCTCCGACATCGCTGCGGCCGGAAAAAGATCTTCCAAAGACAGGACCAATGATGACTGAAGAAAATCGTTCAACATGACAGAAGTGCAACCCTACCACAAATTGCTGCAAATGTCAGTGCTGGACCATCAAAAAGTGTCAGCGTGCGAATCATTCAACGAAACCGTTAGCTTTATAAGCTTACCTTTTTACGTTAAGGTGTATGATGCACGTTTGTTTTTGATACTAAAGGAATCATCGATATGGGCTTTCGGAGCCGAAGGCCAACTCGTGTAACCTTGATGACTGCAGGACACAAAGCTTTACGCCTCGCCTGGGCCCGTCAATACCGACATTGGATGTTGGTGATTGGAAACATGTTGCCTGATCCGAAGACTCTCGTTTCAATTTGTAGCGACCGTATAGATGTGCACGGGCATGGAGACAACCTCATGAATCCATGGGTCCTGCATGTAAGCAGTGGACGGTTCAAGCTGGTGCGGGCTCTGTAATGGTGTGGGGCGGGTGCAGCTGGAGTGAAATGGGACTCCTGATACATCTAAATATGACTGTGACAGGTGACACGTACATAAGCATCCTGTCTCATCACTTGCATCCATTCATGTCTATTGTGCATTCCGACGGACTTGGGCAATTCCAGCACGACAATGCGACACCCCCACACGTAAATAATTGCTGCAGAGTGGCTCCAGGAACACCCTTCTGAGTTTAAACAGTTCCGCTGGCCACCAAACTCCCCAGACATGAACATTATTGAGCATATCTGGGATGCCTTGCAGCGTGCTGTACAGAAGAGATCCCCACTCACTCATACTCTTCAGGATTTATGGACAGCCCTGCAGGATTCATGATGTGAGTTCCCTTCATTGCTACTTTAGACATTAGTCGTGTCAATGCCACGTCGTGTTGCGGCACTTCCGTGTGCTTGCGGGCCGTACACGACATTAAGCAAGTGTACCAGTCTCTTTGGCTCTTCAGTGGATGTTGGATTTGCTACTTCGTTGTACATTTTTGCGAATCACAATATCTTAAAAAGCTCTAAAAATTTGAAAATTACTCAGTTAGGAGCGACAGCTACAAGACTGTAAATGGAATTAGTCACAAAAATTTATTTTTATAAACAAAAGTGCTTTTCGACCAAGGCTCTCGAAGTACTATTTATAAATTGCTATCATAAGTGAAGTGGAAATAATGATTTGCCCATCAGTAACAAATTTCTCGTGGTTGTAGCAGGGCTTCCAGTGCTGTTGCTGTGAGATAAAAGGACATAGGAGCCTCACATGAATAAAAAGGTTTTCAAGCATTTTACCAGGCAATAGTTGAGCTAATCGTGGCGAAACTGAAGGGGTCCTCATGTATGCTAGCAGCGTCTGGTGGCAGCACGAAGGCAGTAGACGAATGTGCTTTGGTCGGCGGGCCCTGTCTGCCTAAGTCCGGCGGGGCGAATGTAGTGGGTCCGCTATTGCTCCCACTATTCCCTGAGCTGGAAGGCACTTACAGACGTTGAAAGTATTTCTAACAAGCTTTTCTGCCCTTGGCAAAATGCATGTCACATATTTGACATCGCCGGCCCACATCCTCTGGGAGTGTCCAGCTGTTGACTCTGTCCCTGCATTTGATAACGTCTCCTTTCTGGCAGTCTGATAATGTGGATCTGTGCCCCTTCAACACTTCTCAATAGCAGAGACCGCTGACTGTGCTCCAAAGATTTTTGTTCTACTGGCACACAATAGCGGTAGTGTGGAAGCCATGGAGGTCTTTCACATGGGGTAAATGTCCTCCACAGGTGGTGGCCGAGCCACTTATTCAGAGGTCGATCAGCTGCTTGTCTTACACTGAAGAGAGTGTCAGTAGGGGGCAGCCAGTGTTGTGTAGAGGCTAGATCCCTTCATAATGTCCATTTTATATTGGTGACAAGACATCCAGAGACGAATACATTTAATGTGTATTTAATGTCCCTAACACAGGGCATCTCTTAATACTTGTACGATCATAAAAATTGCACCTTAGTAGCTATACAAGGGGTTGCCCGTTCATAGTTCATTGTTGCCAGATATCCCTCATCCCCCCCTCCACCTCTGCCTTTCCTCACGATATCATGCACCGTTACCAAACTTCTGACAAAGATCAATTTCCCCATTGTATAAAATGGCGGAAAATTCAAATTTTGATGGGAAATCAAAAAACAGGACAATTCTGCCACCCATATGATGTCACTTTGGAAGTAGGGCTGTTGTCTTAACTATAAATAGGTAGGAAAAAAATCCAAGATGGTGTATTGTCATCCTAGAATCAAAGAGAGGGATACTGGCTCAGCTTGCACTATTGCCCAATTTACCCTGAGACAAAGAATGTTTATTTGCCCTACAGGCCAAAGCCTGTGATTTTGGACCAAAGTGCAAGATCACCCCTACCTCCTCCGTACCATTTCTAGACAAAATATTTGTTTTCCTTACAGATGCAGGCCTATGTGTTAGACAGAAGAGGCCAGTCTCAACCTGAAGAAGTTTTTCAACATACAGATGGTAACCAGTCTGCTGAAGTGCTTTCAGTGATATGAAAAACCACGTAACATAGTTTCCCCAAGCCATTAATCATTCATATGTTTAGGTACATGCAGTCATGATTCTCACATCATTTATTCGAAGTGTAAAATTGAAGATGGCCAGGCCGGCCGTAGTGGCTGAGCGGTTCTAGGCGCTAGAGTCTGGAACCGCACGAGCGCTACGGTCGCAGGTTCGAATCCTGCCTCGGGCATGGATGTTTGTGATGTCCTTAGGTTAGTTAGGTTTAAGTAGTTCTAAATTCTAGGGGACTTATGACCTCAGAAGTTAAGTCCCATAGTGCTCAGAGCCATTTGAACCATTTGAAGATGGCCACCAGGTTCTACCTTGACACTACTGACCACTCGCTCCAACTTAAGGTCAGCTATCCAAAGCTTAAAGCTACCCACCAACCCCTCTGCTGTCGTAGATTAAAGAATTAAGTCTCCTGTGATGTCACCCTAAGTTGGATCCTAGGTTTAAGTCCACCTGTGCTACGCTTAAACTGCTACTAGGAATAAGATAGTAAAAATATTGCGTCTTTATTTAAATGAACACCACACTATAGAGTAGCCCCTTTCCATGATGGCAAATTTCATGATTGCCAGATCAGTCGAGAAATCCTTCACTATTGACTACCTTATGAGACTAAATTTGCTGCCTTTACGACGCAACACCGTATCAAGTGTACTCTTTGTTCCCTCGACGAACGATGTGTAGCATACTTCAGGGAGGAATCCGACAAAATCCTAATATTCCTAAGGAGTGTGTGGAGTTGTGTATCTGCAGATAGGAATTATAATTTCCGATAGTCTCAAAGATGGCGAATGAAGGAATGATCTACGCAACAGTTTGAGAACTTGCACAGTTGTATTCCCGCCTGAATTATCAGTTTTCAAGAGAATCAAAAAGCTTGAGTAATAAATGCAATTGTGCTACTGATGCTAAGAAAATGACAACGAATAGGGATTCAGTGGCAAGCATTCCTTTGAGCGACGGTGCTGAGAAGCGAATCTGCATTTTGTAGACGTGGCAGCCACATATAGAGGAAGAAAATTTCTCATCATGTAAAACACATTCAGTTTATTTGATGGCTTGTTATCACTTGTTTATGCCTTTTGTTTTGGCTGAGAAAGTTGGCTGCTTAAATAAAGAATGACCAACATTTAATTAACCATTTTTTGTGACTGCTGGGAAGTCGGAAGTTTGTGATGACTGAGTCGCTGAATAAAAGACAGTCATAGCATTAGGTTCGACGAGAAGTGTAGAGGAACAAGGGTCGTGCATGACTGGAATGTCTGAGATCTGAGCACCGAAATTCTGGTGCAATGTAGGGAACTGAAGTTTAAGTGGCTAATGTACACTCATCAGTTTCGCGAAATTTTGAGTACTGAGCATTTAAATGATTATGTAGCAATCAGAAAGCTAGAACCAAGTTTCTTGTACAGACAAGATAAATATTTCACTAAGGAAAGTGCTTTTCTTTTCCTCTGTACAATCCAAATTGATGTAGCAGCTGTATGCAGGCGACTACAACTGAGAAATGTTTTGACGGCTTTTAGGTAGTAGTTCCAGTTTCAGGTGCAGTTAAATGTTTTCATGCTGTGAAAGTTTCTTAATACGCCGTTAGTCGATATAATGAGCTCGGACAAATCAGAATAATAAACCGATTGTTTCATTTCATCACAAATGATTCTTCGCTAATACGTCTTTGTTTTCCTGTTCCTTTGGAACCATTTAATGGTATCTTCTGAAGGAGGGAGAAAATAACTGAAATATTTATTATATTTTATCGGTTTAAATGTAATAAACTCGCACTCCATTCTGTTTACTTTTTGATAAATCACTGACCACATAAGCATGAAATAATGATAACTTTAACCTCTGTCAGGTAACACAGTGGGTCTAGAGGGTTACAGGGCTCTGCAGCGGCGGTCGTGAGCAGCTCAGCCGTACTTGCTCTTCATATCACACAAAACCGTCACGCGTGAGAGTCTGAAATGGACATTGAAATCTATCCATGCTCACTACCACGTAATTAGTGGCTCTCCCCCACATTGTTAGTAGAGTCACCTCCTGCAACCAGTTAAAAAAAAAAAAAACACAGTACGCGCATGCCATGAAGTACAGGCACTGTCACATGTTACGTTAGTAAACAGGAGAATAGGTAGGTGTATCTAAGTGACTGGACTGGCATTAGAGTTCAACTGGATAGTGAGAAATTCAGAATTGAAAGTTAAATTAGGCAAGTAGATTCAGGGCCACAAAAATTATTCAAAGCATTCATAATATATGTTTTCACATCTTTAAACGGTAAAGTAAAAGATGACTACTTAATTTTGCTGATGACGCTGTACTTTTTGCCATTAGCGCAGAAGAAGTTCAGCAACGAACACAAGCTAAAAAAAACTATTCTGAAGCTAGGCTTCAACGCTACTTACCATAAAAGGTAAAAAAATGTATAAAAGGCGATAAAAAAATTTCAGTTTGACGGTGTTAATGCACCGTATATGCAATGTAACGCGACTCCGTTGCGGATATATAAGCCCATACATACAGGAACGGTATTAACGTGGCTGCGTGTCTTTCCGACGTGCGTGTTGTAAATGCGGAAATGTGAAATATGGCGTCTTTATTAACAAATGCGTCCAAACAGGACCAAATTCCTATTATTCTTCTCTTACAGTTAGTTAGCGAAGGACAAACACCGGTAGACATCCATCACTTGTTGAAGGATACGTATGGATCAGTATGTCTGTCGAAAGCCACCGTTGTGGAATTGTACAACAAGCTTCGTGTTGGTTGTGATTCGACACAAGACGCCGGTCGATCTGGGTGGCCAGTCTGATCCATTACGGGCAACAACAAGGCGGCCATTGACGATGCAGTGATGTAATCCATCGTCCTCTCATTCCAACCATCTGCCAGACAGCTGATGTCCACCCTTTCGTTGATTACCGGGACTCACTGCTTACTGATTTCAAGGTACCTGGTGTCTCCTTGAATGGGGAACTGCACCGAGCAACACTGGAGAGATTACGGCGTGCAATTAAGGCTAAACGTCAGGGAAAACAGCGACAAGGGCTGCTGATGCTGGATGATAATGCACCTCTTCAAATCGCAAATGTCGTAATGGAGAACGCGAACTTAAGAGGGAGACAATCGATCACCAGCCCTACGGTCCTCATCTCTCCCCATACGATTATCACGCCTTCGGTCCCTTAAGAAGTGTCCTGAAGGGTCGACGATTCCCATTGGAAGAGGATGTGCAGGAATAAGTTGCGAAATTCTTCACGCAGCAGGACATGGTGTTTTAGAAATGGGTGTCTTCGGCCTGATGCGTCAGTTCGATGAAAGTCTCAGTGCTCAAGGTGATTTTGCCTGATTAACATACCGCTTCTGGACTGTACGATCTTCGAGTGGAAACTTTCTGATCATTCCATCTTTTAATCAACGTATAGAATTGAAGGTGGTACAAATTAACAGTGAAATCATAGAATCGGATGACGATGTTCCGATTGTGATAGACGATTACTGAACAGAAAGGAATAGAAATAAGAAGAATTTAACTGGTCTGCAGTGCTTTGTAAACTAAGTGGGGCTGTTACTTGTGATCCTCCAGTGTGTAGACGAAGGAAATCTTACAGTCATTTTCGTTTTTCAAGTTGTGAGTTAAGCACATGAGGCGTGGAATTTTAATGTGCATAGCAGTTGAGGGCTGTTTAGCGAGCAAAGAGGCGATGCCGGGGATTAATACAGGGAAGAAGAAAGGAAATAAATGGGCCGGGGAATGAACTAGAGTGGGGAGCGAAATGAAAATGGCAAATGTAGCCAGAAGAATTGATGATAACTGGAATGGGGAACTTCTGTGCTGGATTCCAAGAGATAGGAAAAGACTTAGACGACAGCCTAATGTAAAGTGGGTGGACGATATTATAAAACTTAAATAAGTACTTTTAAAGACCGTAATCCATGGAAAAGTCTATAGGTTGTCCTTAACCACCATAGGTTGCAAAGTAGTTAATGATGATATTATACAGGGTGTTTCGGAACCTCACTGACTAACTCTGAGAAACGAGAGGCATACCAAGAGGCTTATTTTTGATTAAGAAACATATTGCTCTCAGTCCGTTATTCGTCATTTAAGCCCTCTGGATGTGATATGTCTGATGCTGGTGATAACGATCAATATATATATATATATATATATATATATATATATATATATACACCATTGTCACCAAAAACACCCCATTGGTACAAGAAAGTCGCGACTATGAACAGTGTCAGTATAGTTGTCATCGACATTTTCTAGTGATTTTGTAACCAGAAATTTGTTTCCGACAGGCGCCACGACCATTAACTGGCTGGGAGGGCGTGTTCAACGCCACAGAATACGGCAGCGACTGCGTGCAAGAGGACGGCACCGGTTCTGAGGACTGCCTCTACCTGAACGTGTACGTGCCCGGAGTTCCGGAGGAGGGCGCAGCGCTGCCCGTCATGTTCTGGGTGCACGGCGGGGGCTTCTCACACGGCAGCGGCGCTGGCCTAAAGTTCGGGCCTGATTTTCTCGTCTCGTATGGAGTCATACTGGTCACTGTCAACTACCGACTGGGCCCACTCGGTAAGTACGTGTAACACAAGTAAAGATGAGAAATACCTGTACGAATGAAATAACAAAATACGCTGACGAAAAAAATCGCAACATCAAGAAAGAATTGTGCGACATAACCGAAAGTTGGTAGGCGTGTTTGTACATGTAAAAGATGATGTCTATTCAGATTTCGCATCAGTCGTGTAGGGTTGGCGCTAGTCGCGCTGCCACGAGGATGCCAAGCTAGTTCATTTTAAATACAAGCTCTAACTTAAACGGTCATAAGCGTTACTTACCTTTGAAATTAGACGTTATGAATTGATGTCGGTCAAGAATGGCTTTAAGGCGACAAAGACGCCATTGTCAGCACCTCACTGAGTTTGAACGGAGTCGTGTAACAGAGCTACAAGAAGCCGGATGTTCCTTTTGCGACACTGCAGAAAGATCTGGCAGGAATGTAGTCACTGCACATGATTGCTGGCAGCGGTGGTCACGAGAAAGTACGGCGACAACATGAGCGGCATCCGGACGGTCACGTGTCACTACCGAGAGGGAAGACAATAGTGTGCGGCTTATGACTCTGGCACATCCTGCTAGATATTCAGCAGCATTTGGAGCACCAGTCGGCGAACTGTTACAAATCCGTCACTTCAACCACAGCTCCGAGCCAGACGCCATGTACCGTGCATTCCATTGACCAAAAAAAATCCCCGTTTCCGACCTCAATTGTGTCAAGTGAGAGCCCATTGGAAGGCAGCGAGGGAGGCAGCTATGTTTTCTGATGAAAACTGGTTCTGCCACAGTACCAGTAACTTTCGTGTATTGGTCAAAAGCAGGCCAGTTGAGGGACTGTTGTCTCAGTGCTAGACGCACTGGCCCTACACCTAGAGTTATGCTCGTGGTACGATTTCGTATGACAGCAGGATTCTTCTTGTGGTTGTCCCACACACCCCGAATGGAAATACGAACGTCAATCTGATGATTAGACCTGTTGCGCTGCCATTCATGAACTGCAATATTGATCGACCAAGCGCAACAGGCATGGAGCTCCATCCTGCAAACTGATATCCGACATCTGTACAACACAATTAATGGACGTTTGCATGCTTGCATTCAACGTTGTGGTGTACGAACAATTCACAATTGCAATGGCTTATCTTGCGCTTACAATAAACTGTGTTCTTGCAATGTTAATCACTTAAGTAGTTTACCTAGAAAATGTATTTCAATAATTTCATTACTTTACGGTGTTCAAATTTTTTTCCGTAAGTCTAATATCACATTAACTGAAACCTAAAACATAACCCATGATCTCCGTGACTCAGCAAATATCTCTGAATTTTCGTGCAGTCTACACACCTTTGTGCTCATCAAGCAAGTTCAACGGGAGCCAACGCCTGCTATTTAGTAATTCCACTTTGCCAGTGGATTCTTTACACATAAATAGCGTATTAAGTTCCAGAGCCGTTATTCACCAAATCCGATCGACGCGTTTCTCAGACTCAGCTACTAACAAATGACATCATATCGCTCTTTCGATTACATGTCGAAACAATGTTGGATAATCTCCATTGCGAATATCGATGTACATCGCAATACATTTCCGTAAGACAAAGGTAACGGGAAAGGTAACAAGATCTGTGTTGTCTGTTCATCAGTGTTTCGTAACAGATAAAGAGGGAGTGTGAGCATAAATTAAATCAATGCAACCATCAGGTTCGTAGCCTACTTTAATAGACTACATATGTGCTTCACAATCCTCGTTAAAAGTACGAGGGCGTGCTGAAAAGTAATCTCCCCGGAATTTTTATGTGAAAACTCGTAATACTCCTTAAATAAAACAAACATTGTTAAAATTCTACATATTTATCCTTCATATCCACATATTCATTTATGAACATCGTCACGCTGGCGTACAAACACATTTTTCCCTACGGGAGACCAGTTTGTTGATACCGTTCCTATGGAATATATGACTTTGTTGACGGGGACGCTAACTCACTTCTGCACCACTTCATCACTATCAAGGTGAAGTCCTCGAAGGTCTTCTTTAGGTTTAGGAAAGACACGAAATTCAGATGCGACCAAGTTGTGTCTCTATGGAGTGAATCAAAGGCGTCAGGTTGCTGCAGAAACCGCACTGCTCATCTGTGGTCTGGAATTGTCTTGCTGAAGGACGGGAAGCTCCATCTGGGAACGAACAATTCAGATTCGAAATTCGATAACAGCACGCTGTTTCTCAGGAACCAAATAGTTACGTTACACAACGTAATGTTACACGCTACATTTCGGAGATCTGTATCGGCAGAGGCTTACAAATATAGAGACATGAAGGATAATGTTAATAACATTTGTTTTACTTAAAAAGCTTTAAGCATTTACATATAAGTTTTCGCCCTCTACAACTCCCTCTATTACCATAGGAGTTACTGCCTGTCGCTTCTTCTTGTCAGTGTTTTCCATATATTCCTTTCCTTGCCGATTCTACGCAGAACCTCCTCATCCCTCTTCATACCAGTCCACCAACTTTTTAACATTCTTATGTAGCGGCACATCTCAAATGCTTCATTTCTCTTCTGTTTCGGTATTCCCACAATCCATGTTTGACTACCATAGAATTCTGTGCTCCAAACGTACGTTCTAAAAAACTTCTTCCTATGTTTGATACTAGCAGACTTCTCTCGGCCAGTAATGCCATGTTTAATGGTACTCGTCTGCTTTTTATGTCCTCCTTGCTTCGTCCAACATGGGTTATTTTGCTGCCTAGATAGCAGAATTCCTTAACATCGTCTACTTCGTGTTCCTCAATTCTGATATTATGTTTGTCGCTGTTATCATGTCAGCTACTTTTCATTACTTTGGTTTTTCTTCCGTTTACTCTCCATCCATTTCCTGCACTCATTAGACTATTTATTCCATTCAACAGATGCTGTAAATCTTCATCATTTTCGCTGAGGATAGCAATGCCGACAGCGAATCTTATAATTGAAATTCTTTGACCTTGAATTTTAATCCCACTCTTGAATTTTTGTTTCATTTCCGCCATAACTTCTTCGATTTATAGATTGAACAGTGAAGGCAGAAGACTACTCCCCTGCCTTACACTCTTTTTAGTCCGAGTACTTCGTTCTTGGTTATTTCAGTCTTTTTTGTTTCCTCTTGGTTCTTGTACATATTGCATATTACACGTCTTTCCATACAGCTCACCTCTATTTTTCTCAGAATTTCTAACATCTTGCACCAGTTGACAGTGTCGATCGCTTTTACCAGATCGACAAATCCTATGAATGTGTGTTGATTTTTCTTTAGGCTTGCATCTATTATCAACCACAATGACAGAACTGCCTCTCTGATACTTTTGCCTTTCCTGAAGTCAAACTGGCTGTCATGTAACAGATCCTCAAATTACTTTTCAATCTTGCTTCGTATTATTCCTATCATCAACTTGCATGTATGTGCTGTTCAATTGACTGACGACAGTCTCGCACTTGTCGGCTCTTGCTACCTTCTGAATTGTCTGGATGATGTTTTTTCGAAAGTCTGATAGTACTTCACCAGTCTAATACTTTCAACACACTAGTTCGAACATAAGTTTAGTTGTCGCTTCCCCCATCAGAAATTCCGATGAAAGTTATCAATCCGTTCTACCTTACTTTCTCTTTTGAATTCTGATTCTAATACTGGATCCTCTATTTCTTCCCTTTCGATTCCTATTTCGTCTTCCATCACTTCGTCAGGCAAGTCCTTCAGTTCATAACTTCAATGTACTCTTTCCCCATCAGAAATTCCGATGAAAGTTATCAATCCGTTCTACCTTACTTCCTCTTTTGAATTCTGATTCTAATACTGGATCCTCTATTTCTTCCCTTTCGATTCCTATTTCGCCTTCCATCACTTCGTCAGGCAAGTCCTTCAGTTCATAACTTCAATGTACTCTTTCCACTCTCTCCTCTGTGCGTAACAGTAGAATACCCACTGCACAGTATAACTCCCACTGCGTTCTTAATGTTACCGCCCTTGCTTTTAATTTCACCGAAGGTGTTTTGAGCTTTCTATACGCTGAATCAGTCCTCCCGACAATCATTTACTTTTCAATTTCTTCGCATTTTTCATCCAGCCACTTCGGCTTAGCTTCCCTGCTCTTTTTCTTTCATTCTTAAAGGACTTCTATCTCCGTATTCCTAAATTTCCCTTAACATTTATGTACTTCCCTCTTTTGTCGATCAGCTGATGCATTTCTTCTCCTACCCATGGTTTCTTCGTTGTTAACCTCCTTGTATACGTGCTTTTCTTTCCCATGACCAGTTTTAGAGCTATCCATTCCTCTTCAAGCGAACTGCCGACTGAGCTATTCATTATAGCACTATCTACAGCCTTAGTACTTCCGTATACCACTCATTGCGCACCGATTTTTCCTGACTACTCTCTTAAGCTTCAGCCTACTGTTCATCATTACTAAATAATGATCTAAGTTTATATCTGCTCCTGGGTACACCTTACAATCCTGATTTCGGAATCTCTGCCTGACTACGATGTACTATAACTGGAAGTTTCTTAACCTTCCCGCTTTTTACAAATATATCCCGTCCTCTTACGATTGTCGAATATTCGCTATTATCAGCTGAAATTTATTGCACAACTCAAGTGTTTCACCTCGCTCATTCCTGTTACCAAGGCCATATTCTCCCGTACCCCTTTCTTCTTCTCTTTTCTCTATAACCGCATTCAGCTTCCCATGACTATTAGAGTTCACAGGCCAACGATGGAAAACCTTTTTTGCTAAAAATACCTTGTTCTTATGTTTTTTATGGCGGGAAATCCAAATGTGATACTTAAAAAACTGTATCACCCACCATTTCTTCAAATTTTACAGTTAAATTTATTAAATTAAGCGATTTTTAAAGAATTTAACAGCTTTTACATAGTTAAAATAATTTAAAAAGGTGGTGTAATGAACGTAGATGACGTTGGTAGCATTACTGAAAAACATTTTCTGGCAAAGAAAAGGTCGATTCTATTTTTGTGTTCACAGATGGTGTTTTGTTTACTGTCAACCTAACCTCATTTTCCCATTTCCTGTACATGTGCTCAGTACAATGTGTACTCGTGGTTGTAAGAACTCTGCTGACAGTTTTTGTTATATTAGTAGTGAATTTGTGATTAAAACATTAAAGATTTTGTTAAAAAGGTTTATCTATCATACTTTGGATGTAAACTTGGTGATCAAGATAAATCTTGGACGCTGCATAAGGTACGTTATGTGTGTGTTGAAGATCTGAGAAAATGGTTCAAAAAGGAGAAAGAAAGCCTTTAGATTTGCTGTTCCTATGTTATAGAGGTAGCCAAGAAATCATTCCGATGATTGCTACTTTTGCAGTGTTGATATTACTGGTCACAATTCGAAAAAGAAGCTACCCTAACCTTCTGTCCGCCATCCGACCAGTAGGGCATGGTGTAGATTTGCCGGTTCCTGAACCACCAGGTGATTTAAATTCTATGTAGAATGTGATTTAGAGGTACAATGTGATGTACAATATGATTTAGATGGGCCAGATGATGATGAATTCCATTGCAATACAGAAAGTCTAGAGCCCAGATTGTTTACTCAGACCGAGTTTAACGATATGGTTTGGGATCTGCGCTTAACGAAAGATAAAGATGAATTGCTTGGTTCTAGATTAAAAGAAAAGAACTTATTGGCAATTGGAGCCAGCATGTACATGTATAGAAAGAGAGAGCAGCAATTTTCCAAGTTTTTTCAACAAGAAGGTGATTTTGTGTACTGCTCAGACATTCCCAGTCTGATTAATGAGTTTAGTATTGAATACAAAAAGGAAGACTGGAGGCTGTTTATTGATTCATCCAAAACTAGTTTAAACGCTGTTTTATTACACAATGGTACCATGTATGCATCTATACGTGTTGGACATTCTATACATATGAAAGAAAGCTATGAAAACCTAGAAATAGTGCTAAATGAAATAGGCTATTCTGCTCATGGTTGGATGATATGTGCCGATCTAAAAGTGACATGCATGCTCCTTGGTCAGCAAGGTGGCTTTACCAAATTTCTATGTTTCTTGTGTAAATGGGACGGGAGGGTTAGAGATCAACATTGGTGCAGAAAGAACTAGCCTGTGAGGGAGTCTTTAAAACCTGGTGAGAAGATTATTCTACGTAAGAACCTTGTAGACCCAAAAAACCGTACTCTTACCACCTCTAAATATAAAGTTAGGCCTAATGAAACAGTTTGTAAAGGCTGTGCCTAAATATGTACAATATTTTAAGTATCTATGCCAAAAGCTCCACACCTTTCAGATGCTAAACTAAACGAAGACGTCTTCGTCGGACCTGACATTAAAAAATTGATGTTTGATGTTAACTTTGAATTCACAATGACCTTAAATGAGAAAGAATCATGGCTATCATTCAGGCAAGTCGTTACAAAGTTCTTGGGACATGAAAAACACCCAGAATATGTTTCTATTACATCTACAATTTTAAAGAAGTTTAAAACTTCAGTATGTTTAATGAGCCCTAAGGTTCACTTTTTGAACAGTCACCTTGATTACTTCCCGGACAATATCGGAGATGTTTGTCAGGACTAAGGAGAGCGTTTTCACCAGGACATTCAAGTGATGGAAGGCCGCTAGAACACCAAGGCCGCTAGAACACCAACATGATGGGGGACTACTGTTGGTCACTTCACCGAGAAGTTCAGCAAGCGACTCATCGTAGAAAAAGCTACACAAGAAGCTCCAAAGAAAAAAGAGAAGGAAAAGACAAACCAATTCCAGCTGACTAGTGAAACCTCTACTGACACATATCATTGTTTTAAGTAGCTTACTGTAAACACAAACCATGCCTATGTTTACCGCACAGAATAGGATTTTTATACTTTGTATTAAAAAGCATATCGCCTGAAAACTATGAATGATACAAAAAAATTAGGCTAGATTTGGATTCAGCTCATAAAAATCTATAAAGATCAGCTATCAAAGTAAAAAAAGTTTTTAAAAAAAAATTTTCGTTGGCATGTGTTTTTCATCACCCTTTACGTACCGCATTATCCGTTCAGTATCCCCATATACTATCTCTATCTCTTCATCTTCTGCTTGCGACGTCGGCATACATACCTGAAGTATTGTTGTCAGGTTTGGTTCCCTGTCGATTCTGATGAGAATAACCCGATCTTTTAACTACACAGTAACACACTCTCTACCGTACTTTCCAATTCATAACGCATCCTACACCTGTTATACCATTTTCTGCTTTTGCTGACATTACTCTATACATGTTTGACCGTAAATCCTTGTCTTCTTTCCAGTTTACTTCAATCACCATTAATATACATAGACTGAACCCTTTTCAGATTTTCATGCTTCCTAACCAAATTCACACTTCTGACGTTCCACGCCCCGACCCTTGCAACGTTACCCTTTCTTTGGTTATTCAGTCTTTTTCTCATGGTCTCCTCCCATTTGGCAGGACCCTGCCGGAGATCCGATTGGGGGCTAGTTCGAAATCTTTTGCCAATAGGAGAGACCATTAACACAAATTTTCAACTACAGGCCACACATTCTGCGGATACACATTATGTGTCTTTAATGAAGTAGTTTACATCGCCTTCTGCATCCTCATGCCATTGAATATTGATGATTGTTCCGCCTGTTGTGAGCAGTTTTCCACCCCAAGGGCAAGAGAATGTCCTGAACCTCTGCCCGCTTCTCCGCCAACTCTGACAAGGCAGTTGGCGGAACGAGAGTGGCGTCTTGTGCCGGCAGACTTCGGCCATTATTGTCGATGATTTTGATTCAAAATTGAAGCAACGGCGTGCTTCGAACAAGGGCGACGATCTTTAACAGGCCTAAATCTCTCTTTCATCATTGAAGATTCGTTTACCGGAGTCCTGTACAATTTTTAAGTGGCAAGAAAATAGCATTTTACGCGCCACCACGCAAAGCACCGTGTACGCATCTATATTTGACTCAAGCACAGCAGGAAGCTGGAAGCTGAGTGATCTACTGCGCTGTTGCTAAAGTATCTTTATATAAACGAAGCTAATCTGCGTACCATGCTAAAGTAGATTTTTCGGTAAACGCTTTACTTTATGCATTAAAAACTGGAAAACCGCAAGTTTACGACTCGCATGACTTTTCGTCGTGTAGTTGTTCTGAAATAATTGCAACCAACTGCATGTCACATAGACAACTTGCATGTCCACATCCAGTTATCCGATTGGGGTAATGGGAGCTACTGTGTAAAGTGGAATCAGTGCCACGTTTCGGCTCTGGTGGCTCTCCACATCATTGACAGGTGAACGTTAGGTTAAAAGGCAGAGTGGAAAAAAGTGAGCGAGTCGGGATTCGATCTCACAAGCTCGTCGTTTCCACCCACATGCTCTACTTCTAGACTACCACATCAGATGCAGATCTGATTGTGCTTGCTGCACTCTCAACCACAGCTACACTCTCTAGTTATGGCGGCTGTTCGCTAGTGGCAATGGCGTCGTTCTCACAAAAAACTTGAATTCATCATAATTCACACAATTTATACGAAATATTTATGAATTATATGCAAAAGCTGTTTACGTCAGTATTTTTACCTGTTTGTGAAAACCGAATATAAATCCTTACAGCAGCTCCGGAGAGTAGCCTGCACAGACAGACGGACCCGGAAAGGAGCCTTCAAGTTACATTCTTAGAGATTCTACATATTACTGGACGTAATTCTATGAACCTATCATACACATGTTTAGATATAGTCGTACACGGGTACTCTGTGTTCTTTTATTTTTAAGTAATTGCTGCAAACAGCAACAGTTCCGCTGAATGCCACGTTTGCACGCGTGGGTAGAAGTATAATTCATATTTTTGGGAGTTTTTCTCGAAATTTTTACTACATTTATCAAAATACAGATTTTATAACACAAAATACCGGAAATGAAAGAAAAGTTCATCGCTGTGTACTAAGAGAATGAAACACATTTCTCATCAAGTTTTTCGCACAGAAGTTAGCCACTACTTGTGTTACCAACTACAGTCAAAAAGTATAGGGCGTTTGCTGATACATCTAAATGTTGACAGATCAGTTCAAATATAAAGAAACGAAGCGCAATCTATTAATTTTTTACGAAGGCGCATAAATTATTGTTTGGATTTAGTAGTCGACTGACTGTAGATTAAACGATAGTTCCGAAATCAGTAACGGACACTAGTTGCGAGGTCGGTGCTGCTATTTTATTTAGTGCCCGGTAGGGTTTACAGCTGCTCCACTTTGTCGAGAACTATGGCTAGTTATAGGGCTATACTAAAGAATGAAGCATAGTTAGACAATTGCGTGGGGACTTTAAAACTGGACGTACATATCTGCAAGACGAAGATCGAGGTCGAAGACCCAGTATATAGATTAAAAAATCGTCATTTCTGTTGATCTGTGGAGCGTGGGTCAACAATTTCGGCTAACGTGTACTGCGAAATTCTCACCAAACTGTATAGCGTTATATAAATTCAACGGAAAGGGAAAGAGGTCAGGGGTACTACTCCATGATAGCAAACGTCCGCATACCGTAACCAGAACCACGAATTTCCAGTGGGAAAGTTTGAAAAATGAGCCCTACCGTCCTGAGTTTGCGGCCAACGACAATATCCATTTCTTGTATTTGAAACAATGACATTATGGACAACAATTTAAGGATGACGAGCAACTGAAGGGTATATTTAGAACAACTGCTTCAATTTACAGGAGAAAAATTTATTTGTGTTTGGTGAGGAAACTTTTGCAACTTGCTTAGAAGCGAACGTCGGTTACATCGATAACGAGAGGCCCTATTCTTGTGGGAAATTAAACTCTCTTGAAAGGTTTTCTCTAACGAAAATGTTTTTATATTACCGAAGGACTGTTATGCCTAGTTTTAAAAACCTTGTAGTTAATAACGGACTTACGGATCAAACAAACTCTGAGACCAGAAAATCTGCAAACGTTATGGTTGTTGAGTCACACTTATCGCAAAACTGTTGAAGGTTAATGCATTATTGACAGCTTCTAATAAAGATAGTAAAACTGAAAAGTAAATATGGTGACTATATATGTAAAATGTAAAAGAATAAGATGCAAATGTTGTAAAACGTCTAGTTATTACCAACACTAACCTAGAAGAGAACGATATTTTATGCAAAGGCTGAAAGAGAAAACCAAGTAGAGTTTAGACTCTCATAAGTGGTGTTACAACAACTCAATTTTATTTTCCGTATAACTGAATGGGAAAAAATTAAAAATTCATTACAAGTCACTGACCTGTACAATCTGACAATGTTATATTTAAGGTGGTAAATGTTTAGTACTAGACACTGTTCTAATATTGAGCAAACAACATTTTCTGTTCAGTTGTACAATATTATTTAAACGAGGAGTGAAATAAATGACAGAAATGTGTTCATTTTATATAATATAAACGCATTGGAAAATCCAAATAGAATGGACAGAAACACCATCTACTATGCTATTTCATCTAGATATGCACTTAGTATGTTGTGAGTTTCGAACAGTTAAAAGCTTTCAGTAGCTAGAAACTGATATGTAGCCGACTCAGGAAGGACGTGTTGAAACATCATACAAAAATGCTAAGGGACTCATACAAAAATGCAAAATTATTGCACGGTGCGCAGGATAAAATACTAGAATCAGAGTTCGTTTCCAATCCTGTTGCAGGCTTCCTGAGCACAGGTGACGAGGTTGTTCCTGGCAACGCTGGCCTCAAGGACCAGCAGCTGGGGCTCTCCTGGGTGCAGAGGAACATCGCCAGCTTCGGCGGGGATCCGCGGCTGGTGACGCTCTTCGGTCAGAGCGCTGGAGGGGTTTCTGTTTCACTGCATCTCATGTCGCCTGCGTCTGCAGGTTAGTACTTACTTCCAGAGATCAGTTTGAGCTACTGACAGTGTGTGTATATGTAGGGGACACTCAAATGAAAACGAGACAAATGGGAAAAAAGTAAGTAAACCGTTTATTATTTCAAAGGCAATCGCAACAACTGTTAATATATTTATTCCATTGTGAGAAAAGTTGGTCAGTGCTTAATCGGAAGATGTTTACGATTGCCTTTGGAACCGTAATGGAGCGGCCCCACATGTTGTCAGTGTTGCCAGGGGTACGCTGCAGAACTTTCGCTGGGAAGCTCTTAAACATCCTGCATAGAATCCTGATCTCTCGCCATGCGATTTCTATACCTTGAGAGGTCTGAAGGAGGACATTCGTGGCTGTCGATTTTCCGTGGGCAACGCAAACATGTTTCCGTGAAGGTACTTAATTTCCTGTTTCACAGCAGGATAAAGTTATTAAGATTCAAATGGTTCAAATGGCTCTGAGCACAATGGGACTTAACAGCTGTGGTCATCAGTCCTCTAGAACTTAGAACTACTTAAACCTAACTAACCTAAGGACATCACACACATCCATGCCCGAGGCAGGATTCGAACCTGCGACCGTAGCAGTCGCCCGGTTCCGGACTGCGCGCCTAGAACCGCGAGACCACCGCGGCCGGCAGTTATTAAGAGCTATGGCGATTACTTTTAGAATAATAACAATGTACCTACCCTTTTCCATCTGCATCGATTTCATTTGCCACTCCCTTATATTACCGCTACATTTATGTGTTAATTGTTCTCCTATCTCAAATTTTTATTCAGATATATCAACTGTTACCTTCAGAAAACATCAGTTTAATTAATGAAATGAGGAAAGAACAAAAGACACTAGCAGATCCAATGAGAAAACCGACTTAGTACAGCTGAACTTAGCAAGACAGCAACAAGTTGAATATGTCAAAATCTGGCTTCTAGATATAGTACCGCTGAACATAACAAGACGCCAACTAGCCGAAGATGTGAAAATCTAGCTTCTATAAATGTGTAATGCCTTAATTTAGAGAGACAGGAAACGTGGCTAAAGTGGGCAACAGTGATATCGGATCTATTGGATAGCAGATGTTAGGATTTTGTAACTGACTGCCATCACTTGCTTCGCTCAAACATCTACGTATTTCTGCAATAGGTCACTAAAAGATGGTAAAAGTGGCTGTATGCACGCTAATTAAATTCTACTTAACTCTTGCTGGACAGGGCAGCACTAGACTAGAAATGTGGCAACACAGTGAGAAACAATCGATAACATTTATTAGTAGTAATGGTACAAGACTGTGCTTAGCGTTGGTAACAGTTTGATCCATGATACTCTATTTCCTCTGCTAATACAATGAAATCTAAATAAGTCTACTGTCTCTAGACAATTATGATATTGCCACTATGTCTGAAAGTACTATGCAGGCACACCGCAGATGGTGACTGATGGGTCAGAACCGTAGTTCTGTGAACTCACGGAACTATGTTTCGTGGCGTAATTACCGAGGCTGCTACACTATAGGACCCAGGCGAACTGGAGGGACTGAGAGTGTCCCCTCGACCCATCAACTTTTCTATCTGCTGGTGGAAGGATCTGGATCCGCGCCAGCTCTACAGTCGAGATGGGGTAAGAGGATGGATAACGCCTATTTCATGAGACTTCCTGCAAAAGTAACGTCATTCTGACGTCACATCCAATATCGACAACAGCAGGAACTGCTACCCACTTCGTTAGCCTTCGATGAGGGCCTCTCTCACATGGGTAACATCTCGCACATGTCGGTAGCGGTAGAAATATACCACCCGAACTGCCACTGGTTTGCAGGAACTCTTGTGACATGAGTGTTACTCGCGAAATACTTGTGACAAGGAAGAATATGAATGTTATTTGTCTCTCTCGCAGTAATTTAAGCTGTCCTCTTAGTTACCAGGCTACACACTCGCAAAGCGCTACATATTCGGAATTAAAGAGCCAAATATTTGTGAGAAGGAGGAATGTGAATTTCATTGCTTCTCGTTTCAGTTGCATCAATTGAAACTGTACTCATGCATTCCTGCCTAACCACATCCTTCGTAATCGTCACATATTCAGAAAAAAGAGCCAAATATTTGTGAGAAGGAAGAATATAAATTTTATTGCTGCTCGTTTCAGTAGGAGCAATTAAAGTTGTTCTCATAGGTTTCTGCCTAACGACACACTCGGAGATCCGATATTATGACACACAGTGAAACATTCCTACTGTCTGTTACTCGCACCGTCTCTGGCGTCGCGTTTCATGTCCCTCTCGCTCACACGGTCAATATCCACTCACTCTTAGCTTTGTATGGTGGGAGAGACAAAGGCCGCAATGTATTGCTCGACAGAGATACTCGGTAACGTCTGTTGTCGGGCTTGCGCTGCTATACTATTAAAGAAGTCTAGGCAAAGGTCGTCAGCCTCTGAGTCGCGAGACAGGGTTTGAAATTATCACTGCTCATAAACCGTAGCAAATGCCTTCCAGCAGTCTTACCATTTTCAGAAATGTTTAAATATCCGCCTACTGTATTGGAAAATAACACCCAGTAATTTTAATGGCTGATTTCCTACGAAACAAACCAGAATAACTGTTCGAAATCGAAAAGGGAAAAAATACACGAAAACGCCTCACTTCTAATTTACACGGGAAGAAACATAATTTATTACCTTAAACAATTACAGCTGGCTAAGTCTGCCTCGTTCATTGTACACAACCTCTGGTTACATACTGGCCCTACACAATGGCGTCCCCGCCCCCTCCCCTCCAATCAAATACGTGAACGCTCACTAAACTACAGTACTCGCGTAGAATACCGACAGATTAAGTAGAATTCCACGCTTCCACACGGGAACGCAACAGCGAAGTGTCGTAGAGCTTTCTGTACTGGCAGAAACAACTGTATTTATCTCTGTGCATTAGTCACTCGTGACATGGTACATACAACACTCCAGAGACGACATCCGTGCTACACAGGACTCAAAATTCGCATCCTATACCCGCGAGGCCGGCCGTCCCATCTTCGATCTCGCGAACTCTAGCAACTACATAGAGATGCGCCGATGGTTTAAAAAGGTTCAGTAAAAGTTATTCAAAACAAAAGGTTTGTTTAAACCGGTCCAGTATCCAAATAAAAATGTGGAGCTGGGTATATTATACTACGAGTATAATATTTGTTTGATATCACCATCAGGTCTCATTTTTTCGATTTTTGTGGTACTACTGTACAGCTTCGGTCTCACACCACTTACAGAAATGCTGACAAAACCGCAGATGGGGGAGGGTGAGATGGCAGCAGAACAGTGTTCTGCTCTACAGAGCTTAAAAGAACCAAAATGGAATAAAAGTTTTTTTTTAAAGAAATGCACTATATGTGTTTTAGAATATACCAATGATTGCGTGTAGGTTAGAAACAAACACTGCACTGTATTACACTACAGCATCATTTGATTAGAGGGCCCTGCATTCAAGAAAAATAACGGGGACACGGAAGGTGGGTTGATCCTTTGAGGTACTTGATTTGGGTTGGTTTGATTGTCGGGATAGGGGGAACGTGAGTCGATGTTTGGTAGTGAAAAAAAGGAGATTCGAGAAACAGATAGCTACAATGGGAGCCAGGCCAAGGTCAAGCGAAGGTGAGGGAGTGAACGGAATCGAGCGGAGCCCCGAAATCGGAAGGGATAAGCGCAGTGGGCTATATTTGATAGGACGGGCAGATGGCACACCAGGAGTTGTGATTAGGAGAGGGACAATGGGTTGCTGGAGTTGAATTTGCAATAAGTGTGGGATCTACGAAGGTATTCAGTGACGGCAAGGAAGTGGGGAAATGAAATGAGTCGGTGAAGGATTCTTGTAGGTTGGAACTTAACAGGGACTATGGAAAGCTGACTCTCTAGGTGACTGGAGAATACTATTTTATTCTCAAAACCTGAACGTAAATGAATTTGAACCGCATTTGTTGCATGCCTGTGAGCAGTTACTTGAGTGTAAAGATGCCACTCTCTTCATTAATTAGGGGGGGGGGGGGGGCAGCATGCCAATGGGTATGTAACGTTTGCGAATGCCGCAGATGCCACAAATCCGGATATTTCACCATCTCTTCGAAAGGGAAGTCAAGGATAGGCCTGTTATTCTGCTGTCGTAGGTACGCACTGTAATTATCCAATTCATAACTAAATTGTGGTGGCCTGGGAAGCTAGAGAGGTTAGCAACGAATAAACAAAACAGAGCTGCAATAAGCTTTAAAATGTAATGGAGAGGAGTATTGTGCTCTAATAAACAACATTTACACTAGCAAGGGATTGATAGTTACATGAAGTCTGGCAGCTATTGTTTTAAACGAGATCACACGACAGACAGCGGTATCAAGCATACATCTTACCTTACGCGCCTTTTCATGATGCTTCCATCAGTCATGTTAAAATATAACTCTTCTCACGAATCATGTATTCACTACGAAGGAACACTTCACTCACGTTAACCATTCCTAAACTCGAGAAATTCACCCCAAACACTGTGTATTTTAAAATAGTTACAACACGAAAAAATAATATGTGTTGGAACTAAAAAGATCGGTATTCAACACTCCCATCACGCGACCAGTCGGGGATCTCAGTGGTTAAACTTTGAATAAACAACATCAGAAATCCCAAAAGCGACCAGATGCACGCTGAAGTCACTTACCCCATCATGCTGAGACAGCAGTGAGAATGCGGTCCTACTGTCGTTCTAATAATCGTCACAACTGGAAATGATGCTTGTACACACGTTCAAAGTTACTTCCTACTCGTACACGATACTGTGTATAATATTTGCAAACAATCCTGTCGCTACTCAGATGCTGTTTCGGACACTCAGAGCCGTGTCCGAAAAGCGACACTACTCCGAAAGTGTTGAATCTTCCCTAGTCTTCGAATATGGGGTATCTAGGAAACTTTTCTCGGACCGCTAGACAACAATCAAGCAAATCGTATTAACGAGCTTTCATTACTTTGAGAAGTACATAGATGTCTTGCAAGCAAAGGATGGCATGTAAAATAAGGATCTCTTCAGTATATACAATTCCTAATACAAGTGAAGTAATACAGTTGACCCTTCTATTCAGGTCGCTAGTCGTGAAGCTTCTGTAGAGCTAGACGGCGGCCAGTCGACACGGCGCTTACGTCCTCTTCGCACAGAGCCCACTGCCGTCGCATTGTCGTCCTGGAGAGGGCTCGGTCAGCGTGCAGTTGGCTGACGTCTTATTCACAGCCGCCTCTGCTCTCTCGTTTCGGACTGGCGTGCCGGCGCCTGACTTTACGCCGTAATACTTTGTATTAAATCGGAGATGAACGTGTTCATTTACGTAGCCTGTCTCTATGGCAGCTCACTAACAGCTTCCAAAGCGCCTTCGTTTTTCAAGAATGCCAACACACCACCTGGTGCCCTCTCCGCCTGACATATGCTTCCGCACTCGTGAGTTGCAGTAGATGTACTTGCTTTTAAAAATGAATGAAGATATACGAACTGAAACAGAGGTATCTGACCCATTAGGTATTGTCCTCTAATGTCTTCTTTAGAGTACAATTGAAATAAATAATTGTTAACCTGAAGGCTTAAGAACTCCTGGGAGTATTTTATGTTTTTCTACAAAATCTTCGTCTATAACACAGCAGACCAACACCGGGATTCGCAAACGGTTTAGAAGTTCCTCTCGCCTTCAAGCGGCCGGAAAGGTTTATCTAAGCGAAGATTCTCCTAAAGCAATAGCGACGTTTTGTGTGTTCCCGCGCAAATGCCACACTCAAGTAACTTCCGGCTACTTCACTCTCGCGCCTTTCCTCTCCTATCAACTCACTGTCTTCGATACACAGCGTTCAGTTGCAAATCGTTGTCTTTAACTTTAGGTGAAGCCTTTAGTTATTACTGTTATTACCAAATGTAAGTAAAAAGAAAAGTAGAGGAAGATACATTTATACATTACTACGTAACGTAGTTGCTACGTACGATTGGAGAATGGTGCAGGGATGTGATCCCTTTCTTCGGTCATTTAATAGTTTTAGTCTGTCGTGAGCTTTCTGTTGGATGGCTGGTAGGTGAGATTTTCACGTTAATTTACTATAAAGAGTTTGTCCGAAATACTTTAGGGCGTCTGTTAATTCGAGACGATGGTCATAAATAGTGAGATAAAAGCCATGAAGGCTGATGCTGCAAATAGTTCATCCTAAATCTAGTGCTTAGGCTTTCAGAACGATTAATCGTGAGCCACTGGTTTCCTTGGTACGTAAACTGATTGATGTGAATCCGAAGGGAGCGTTGGTATGATTATGGGTATGGCAGAGAGCTAGCAAGGCCGTGTCTTCACATATTGGAGGAGGTGTTATAGGTGTCAGCAGTGTAAAGGGTTTGGAGAAGAATTCCACTTATGCAAGACACCTTAGCAGTTTTGTTTCCACCCAGACATGTTTCAGCAGTTTTTATGCTATCTTCAGAGGTTTTATTTGTTTATTTTTCTTCTCCAAGATTGTTGTTACATGTTCAAACAAATTTTTGGTAAAAATACTTACATTCGTAAAATGAGAGATTATTGTCAAACATTTTACACTGGTTAGCATACAGTGCGGAGTTGAGACAGATATCACCGTGTTGAAGCATTCTATGTTTATTTACGATATGTCTAAAGATTCTAGTTCGTTTACATACCTCGCATGAAGCTCTGGATGTTTATGCTAGTAGCTCTAGGTTTACTGGGCAATCTACAGCTTGTCATCTGCAAACAATGAGACGTTATTTCATTTTTCTGTTTATTATGAATTTTCGACCGAGAATCACTATGTATTGTGTTAATTAGTGTGTTACTTACAGTTTTTGATGTCTGGGTGAAACCAAAACTACGAAGATGTCTTGCATAAGGCGGAATTCATCTCCAGTTTTCTTAGCAAGCACAGAAATAAAAAGAGCTGCAATATTCACATGTTTAGTGTAAAGGATACTCAGGGGTGGAGAGGGACAGAGCGTTTGGGCATACTAGCAGTAGGACAGAAGGTACGGTAATTGGTAATGTTGAAAGTGACAAAAAAGGGCTGATACACAGAAAAGATTTAATTTCGTATATGTAGTTATCTGCAGGTGCATATTTCTGGAGTTTGAATAGGAGACTAGAATGGATGCACAATCATATGCTTTTTCTCGGTCGAGGGATACAAAACGGCTAATTAATAGTTATGAAAACAAGGAGATAGTAGATAGGTTTGATACGGGAGTTGGTCATCACAAGAGAAATTGGGACGTTAAACACACTGGTTTATAGGCAGGGATAAGGGCTACTTTCGATGCGTTGAGAGAAGATGAATTCAGAGACTGCAATACATGGGTGCCAGGCAGATTTGGTGGTAGGAGGAGGTCTCACTAAGTTTACTGCGTTATAGGAAAAGTTGTTTTTTGGAGATTATCCATGTTTCAGGATCATAACCTGTAGAAGATAGTGGTGTAAAGAGTTGCAAGGTTGCTAGGAAGGACAGAGTACATTGTGTTAGATGTCCAGGTAATGAAGTTATCATCCGGGGTAGTGTTTCCTATCATGTGAAGTATTTGTTTAATGCCGTGTGCGGTGATTGGTGTGTCCAGTCCTGTATGTATAAGTATGTAGAATCAAACACCTTTCAGCCGCCTAGTTTTCGAACTTATTTTATTTGACTACCAGTTTCGGCGATTTACTACGCCATCTTCAGGCCCCTGACCGACGTGAAGGAAGATTCCACTTCTGTTCTGGTCAAAACAGGGGCCAGCAATACAGGTATTAGTAGATTTCTGTTTGCTATAGCGATCACTTCAACCATCATCTGCAGGCATCTGGTCGGCAGATGATAATTGGAGCACACGAGGATGCCACAACGTGGACGTACAGTATCACAGAACATGCCAGCACGAAGGTGTACATAAGCACGCATCTGGGCACACCATGCGTTGGAGGCAGTCTCCTGAATTCGCTTCGTGTGTTTTCGATGCTAAACTCCATAACGAGCTTCAAAAACGTATACAAGGAAAAACAGAGCTGCATTTCAAGTCTAACAGTTGCAACAAGAGGGCATACAAAGTTAGTAAAACCGTTGGTATCGGTTCGCATCCAAGAAATGGTATACTGCTGGGAGGAAAACTATTTAATTTGATGCTAGACGAATGCCTAAATACGAGGATAGACATTGCGGAACTAGTTTAGTAACATTATTATTATATGATAATGTTCGCAAGTTTCAGGCTCTTTTATCTGTGTATTCAGTGTATCTTCTTGAAGACTGTTCCCGTTGTAGGTCTGTTCTCACGGCTCGTGGACCAGAGCGGCACCTTCGTAGCTGGCATGTCCGTGGTACGGAATCCCCGGTATCACGCCTTCAGATTGGGCTCCGTACTCGGCTACGAAGCTGAAAACGCACAGGAGCTGGTGCAGTTCTTACGCTCTGTAAATGCCACTGACCTCCTAGTGGACACATCGCTCTTAATGACAGATGAGGTGAGTACTGAGCTTCACTTGAACCACACGATCTTCGAATTGAAATATTTATTGTCTTATACCACCATCTGTTGTGGACTAGTTTTCTTATCGTCAAACTAAAGTGGTAAATTGAAGAGTTGATACAGAGAATGCCCCATGCTTCGGCATCTACTTTTAAAAGGATACTGCCGATTACCTTCTCCAATCCCAGCTTCAGCTCCGCTTACAATGACATCATAGACTGGACGCTGTAACTTAATCGTTCCTTGTTCATTTTTTAATATCCATTCCGAAAGAAGAATGGACCACAAATAAAAAGTAAATATTACATTCAGATACGCTCACTTGTTCCGCTAAAGCAGTGGTACAAAGAAAATATTTCAAAACATTCTCCTCGATAATAGGATACTACGTTCAATTTAAGACAGAATTACATATGATACACTAGTTACTAATAGTAATGAGCATGTTGTTATTGTGCTCTTCAGTCCAGAGACTGGTTACATGCAGACTCTTCTTCTCCAAGTAGCTACTGTAACCTAAATCCTTGTGAATCTGCTTAATGGATCCATCTCTTGGTCTTCAGTCCAGAGACTAGAGCTTTAAAGCATTCTTTCATTTTTGTTCATAATTTTACTAAATTATAGTCGCATGCATAGCTGTAAGGTATAGCTAAATATTTGAATAATCATTATGAATACTCACACATACATAGTGGAAAGTTATTATTTTAAATACTTTTAATAAAATAAAGCTGTTTTGAAATCAATGACTGAATACGTACACTATGTGATCAAAAGTACCCGTACACATGGCTGAAAATGACTTACAAGTTCGTGGCGCCCTCCATCGGTAATGCTGGAATTCAGTATGATGTTGGCCCACCCTTAGCTTTGATGACAGCTTCCACTCTCGCAGGCATACGTTCAATCAGGTGCTGGAAGGTTTTCCTGGGGAATGGAAGCCCATTCTTGAAGGAGTGTGGCACTGAGGAGAGGTACGGATGTCGGTGGGTAGGGCTTGGAACGAAGTCGGCGTTACAAAATATCCCAAAGGTGTTCTATAGAATCCAGGTCAGGACTGTGTAGCCAGTCCATTACAGGGTTGTTATTGTCGCGTAACCAATCCGCCACAGGTCGTGCATTATGAACAGGTGCTCGATCGTGTTGAAAGATGCAGTCACCATCGCCGAATTGCTCTTCAGCAGTGGGAAGCAAGAAGGTATTTAAAACATCACTGTAGGCCGGTTCTGTGGTAGTGCTGTGATAGTGCCACGCAAAACAACAAGGGGTGCAAGCCCCCTCCATGAAAAACACGACCACACTATAACACAGCCGCCTGTTGGCAGTACACACGCTGGCAGGTAATGTTCACCGGGCATTCGCCATATCCACACCCTGCCACATTGTGTACTGTGATTCGTCACTCCACCCAACGTTTTTCCACTGTTCAATCGTCCAATGTTTACACTCCTTAAACCAAGTGAGACGTCTTTTGGCATTTACCGGCGTGATGTGTGGCTTATGAGCAGTCGCTCGATCATGAAATCCAAGTTTTGTCATCTCCCGCCTAACTGTCATAGTACTTAAAGTGGATCCTTATGCAATTTGGAATTCCTGTGTGATTGCCTGGCTAGATGTCTGCCTTTTACACATTACGAGCCAATTCAACTGTCGGCGGTGTCTGTCAGTGAACAGACGAGGTCGTCCTGCACGCTTTTGTGCTGTACGTGTCCCTTCACGTTTCCACTTCACTATCACATCGGGAACAGTAGACGTAGGGATGTTTACGAGTGTGGAAATCAAGCATACAGACGTATGACACAAGTGACACCCACGTTCGAAGTTCATGAGTTCCGCGGAGTGCTCCATTCTGCCCTCTCACGATATCTAATGACCACTGAGTTCGCTAATATGGAGTACCTGGCAGTAGGTGGCAACACAATGCACCTAACAAGAAGAACGTACGTTTTTGGGGGTATTCGTATACTTTTGATCACATAGTGTAACTTGCAGATTTCTTAATCGATAAACTTTCTACCCAGTAAAATTAAATGACAACACTATACAGGCCTTCAAGGTTCCACCTAATTTATTGCAGTCACACAGTTAGATTGTCTTCCGAGAATGATGTCCACCTTTCAAGGACGGTTACAAAATTAATTTGTTTTAAATCACAGTTTAAATCTGCATCGTTCATTTTGCAATAAGCCACTTGACCCAGTAAAGTTCGTTATAGAATGGTGCTCTCTGACAGAAAGGTGTGGTAATTATTGAAGCATGACATTTTAAAACATAACGGGATAAACTCAAGTACATTCAGAATAACATAGCGAATAACAGAATGCCATTTCTTTTTCCTAATAATCTTTATTATTATTGCATTCCTGTTTTGTGAGCAGCAGAACTGTTGCTGCTCTTAACCCATCCATATTTATCTATGTACAATGACGCAGAGCAATGTTGTCTTCAACGGTGGACATCATGTGTAAGAACTAATTTGGATGAAGAAGTGTATTAAGGACGACCGAATACGTTTACTTCACGTTTAGTGGGAGCAGGTTTTGCATACATTTAAAGGAATAGGGTAGGTATCATACGTTAGAGGTACACTCCTGGAAATTGAAATAAGAACACCGTGAATTCATGTGCGGGACCGTAGCCCAGCTTCATGGAGACGGTTGCGAATGGTCCTCGCAGACACCCCAGGAGTAAGAGTGTCCCTAATTTGCTGGGAAGTGGCGGTGCGGTCCCCTACGGCACTGCGTAGGATCCTACGGTCTTGGCGTGCATCCGTGCGTCGCTGCGGTCCGGTCCCAGGTCGACGGGCACGTGCACCTTCCGCCGACCACTGGCGACAACATCGATGTACTGTGGAGACCTCACGCCCCACGTGTTGAGCAATTCGGCGGTACGTCCACCCGGCCTCCCGCATGCCCACTATACGCCCTCGCTCAAAGTCCGTCAGCTGCACATGCGGTTCACGTCCACGCTGTCGCGGCATGCTACTAGTGTTAAAGACTGCGATGGACCTCCGTATGCCACGGCAAACTGGCTGACACTGACAGCGGCGGTGCACAAATGCTGCGCAGCTAGCGCCATTCGACGGCCAACACCGCGGTTCCTGGTGTGTCCGCTGTGCCGTGCGTGTGATCATTGCTTGTACAGCCCTCTCGCAGTGTCCGGAGCAAGTATGGTGGGTCTGACACACCGGTGTCAATGTGTTCTTTTTTCCATTTCCAGGAGTGTACTTTAGACAAGAAGAGAATTGAAGCTTTCGAAATGTGGTGTTACAGAAGAATGCTGACGATTAGATGGGTAGATCACATAACTAATTTGGAGGTACTGAATAGAATTGGGGAGAAGAGGAGTTTGTGGCAGAACTTGACTAGAAGAAGGGATCGGTTGGTAGGACATGTTCTGAGGCATGAAGGGATCACGAATTTGGTACTGGAGGGCAGCGTGGAGGGTAAAAATCGTAGAGGGAGACCAAGCGAGGAATACACTAAGCAGATTCTGAAGGATGTAGGCTGCAGTAGGTACTGGGAGATGAAGAAGCTTGCACAGGATAGAGTAGCATGGAGAGCTGCATCAAACCAGTCTCAGGACTGAAGACCACCAACAACATATATAATGGGTATTATTGTTACTTTATTTAGAACGTGAAAGTGCTCAAGCTCTGATTATTTGAATATGCTAAAATGTAAAATAATGTACAATAATCTGTAGCTAATCAGATGGACGGCTTCAGGAAAGGGAACTACGCTATTCAGTTGAAGATGTTCGGCGCGCGAGAAACGCGCTCGGAGACGGGCAGAGGGCAATCCTGGTCGAGACACCGAAGGGTACAGTTCGGATTGAGACGGGAAAGCGGACAGCCTGTCTTTAGGCAGGTAGGAAATGAAAAGACTTAGAAAATTTCGCGTTGTGTGGTATCGCGGGACTTAGTCTCTGAGCGGTGAGCAGCCACGCGCCTTGTGTGAACTCCAACTTCTCGCGTAGATAATTTGTATTTCGTGATGAGATTGTCAATAACTGAACTGTCTGTAATGGATATGTGCTCGAGTGTAACAGTAACTTTAAATACGACCACTTTCGCTATTAGTTTGCTTTTTGAATAAACACATTCTAATCAAATCGCAACTATCATCATTTATGGGTCGTTAATTTAGTTCCCTATATTATTATTACTAAAATTATGTTTTATTTTAACTTTGTAATTCGCAAACTTGCCATCAGCCACACAATTTAACCAAAGGGCCACAAGTGTCTAATTTAGGGCGTGTAATGCGACACGTGTGGTTCTACCGCTAGACGAGTTTGAGCCAAGACATTTCGATGAAGAGGAACCGCATGTGAATCCTATCATCTATGGGATGTTCGCTCAAAACTGCAGCGAAGCCTGTGCACCGACGCACTGTATGTACTTGATAGTTCATGCAGTAGTTGTGTGACGAAGGTTGTAATGAAACCGAACTATTAGGCAGATCGTTGCACACTTTGCAACCGCTACCGATACACGTTATCTGCCAGAATCATTTCGCGGTGATGAAATCTGTTTGGTTTGTATGATAAGAAGGGTGTTAAATGCATCCTACATCAATCGCACCATCGTCAAGGGAGAGTTAGTGGGTGCAGGAAGCATGTTGGTTATGGTCAGCAACAGTGGTCCAGAGCGATTTCCTTCGACGAATTCCTCTTCGTTTTGGGAAGTGACTTTGGCCAGCAATTAGTGTGGAGAGGTAGGGAAACACGTTAGACATTATAAAATGTTCACGAACGTCATCGGTGTGGCCTGGGCGTTATAGTGTGAGCAGGCATTATGCTCAGGGTCCGAACTCCGCTGCATATCCTTGCGAGAGGAAGTGATAAAGCACAGCGGTTTCGAAGGGCGCTTATTATAGATCATGTGCGTTAGGCCCCGAATTTCTGTCCATGGGTGAGAAAGTCCGTCCACAGAGGACCGCTGAGGTGTCGAAGAAAATTAGAGTTCTGTTTTCCAAATACTAGTTCAGTTTTGAACACTGTTTTAATCATTCAAATAGGCCTCTGTTATAAAAAAAAATCTGAGATTGCCCCAATTTCTGGGTGGAGTTCCAGTCGTGGTGAAAAGAAAACTACAATGATTTCGGTCATTTTCCGATTTCTTCAAATTTATCTGAAATTAAGTGTTTGATAGCAAAAGCAAAGACTACCAGAAATTAGAGCATTACATTCTACATCGATTCAGTACGTGAAATTTTCCTACAGAAAAGTTATGTCAGGAGACTGCGGGTTTCCACAATCATTTTGTCACAATGGAAAAAGGAGCCTCTGAGAAACATCATATTTGATATAAAATTTTGTAGGAGAAAAGCTGTAGAGCATCTAATTGTGTTTTAAAAAAGTCAACGAATGACAAAACTTTCACAATTATGGACGGCTGTAGAGGCAGCATGGCTCAATATTTCTATAGGGGACTTCTAACGACCTCTAGAGTCCGTTCCACATCGAGTTGCTGCCCTATGCCGGGAAAAATGAGGTCCGACACGATATTAGGAGGCCTTCCATGACTGACAGTGAAGATACTTTGTAATGGATGGTTGCTTCAGAGCAAGTGGGATTCAGAACTCACTCGAAAATCCAAAAGATTCTGCCACATTCTTTCGAAACCCCGTAATTGTCTCCCATTTCGACGCATAACTTTAAAATTCGGTTCAAAGATGCGTACAACCTTCCTCTGTGATGATGCAAAACCATGGATCCCTGCGACACTACCCTCAGGATCGGCGAGGCTTCAAACAGCAAGTTGTCGACACATGTAAAAAAAAGTTCTGAAGTTAATAGTAGATGTAACGTGTGTTACTGATGTCATATTGGCACTAATTTTCACGTAAATTCTGGCCAACCACATCGTGGGCGTGTCACACGATGGGAAGTTCATCGCATCCCCTTTTACCCACATTTCACACCTTCTTTTGACGTCTTTGTGATGGAGGTCAAAACTGCGGGATTCGTTGTTGAAATGAGGCGGTTTTCTTATGGGTGACCGAGGATAACATTTCAGACTCGACATGGAAAGGCCTCAGGGAGTGGCATAAACAGCGTCAATGATACCGCCCTTTCTCTTACGGTGTTGATTAACACACATTTCGTGGTCGAAAACGTCATTTTGCAATATTATCAGCAACAAGACGTCGTTGTTGTCAACGTTCGACGCTGTTGCCACCAACTGGGTGTTTCAACCTTATTCTAGGCTGCAGCCACGTTGAATATGAGTTGACCCGTTTGTAGTGTAGTGCGACCGCAATTTTTACTCCGCTACACAGGGCTAAGTCACTAGGGACCGTTCAAAAACATTCGACGAAATCTGATCACGATCCGGAGCAACAAAGGGCATTTCTGTTTTTTTACCCCTCCTGTTTTGAGTCTTCCTGTGGTCACGAGAGGAGGGGGGAGGGTGGGAGGGATAGGAGCAGCATATCTTCTTTCTTTTCACAAGGATGTAGTAGCCTGTCGACGTGTCATATTATGTAGGTCAATGAAAAATAAATAACCTAAGGAGTATTTGAACACAAGTTTCTTTATAATGCGAGTTACATTTATTCTTGTGCTTTAAGTGTATTGTTTATAAGAATCTATGTTTTAAAGAACAGAATTTCAGAACAAGGTTTTATGATAAACGATTTTTCACTGTAATTTTCATCAGAAGTTTTCAAAAATTGACACCTAAAATTTTAAAAATTAAACACTGACCTGTACCACGTAGGCTCTATTCCGTGTGCTGACTATGAGGACATCGATCATGTCTTCTTCGACTGTAAAGATCAATGTGATCCTACAAATACTCTTGTCATATTACGATTGCACCTAAAAATGAACCACTCCCTACTGACTTCGTAGTTGTCTTATTATTGGAGAAATCGTACGAGGTACACGTTCGTAACTAACTTGGCCTTCTGCTGTTAACGTGATGCTTCTACTGAAACCAGTAGATGATCTAAATGATTTAGTTGTTTAAACAGGAAGTACAGTCAAATTGTTTACAAGTAGTCAACTACGTATAAGATTGTAGCTTAGTGTTAGTTACCAATACGACAGCAGCTGGATTTAATAGAATTTTCTTACATGTCCCTAAAAGTAAAGAAATAATGAACTATAACCACACTGTGGTATCTAAAGTGGACGTACAACTTACGAAGAAACGGAATCGATGTCTTGCCAGTTTTAAGAAGTCAGCACTGAATTGATGAGGAAATGAAGTTTATCAAGGCGGGAAAGGAAGGCAAAACGAAAATTTCATGTGTTGAAACAAGAATTCACTTTGCAGCGGTGTATATCAATTTCTGGGGAACAAACTATGTACTAGATCGTCTCTTGAAAAAGTGAGAACAGCATAGACAATAAAACGACGGGAGAATTGGTAAAATTTATGATCACATGTAATTTGTCTGTTATACTAAGCAGGACAACCTTCCACATAAGAACATAGATTCATCAGGAGCCGAAATTTGTAAGTTTAGTTACTGGGCTGGTTTTCTTATGTTGCCAGCAAAATCTCTACTTCTCATACACCGTATGGGCACCTAACACCGAACCAGACATCGAGGATGCATTCATATCAGAGTCTCCCATTCGTGCTGTGAATGAAGGTCGCTTTAACCAGGTGCCCGTCATGACTGGCGTGACCTCCGCTGAGACAGGTAAGTGGTCGCAAACAAACTTCGCGTTTTCTGCTTTATACAGTGAAAACCTCAGGCAGATTCTAGTGACGGTCTGAATATCATCAAATTGAAAATACCTATTAAAGGTTCTACGAAATGGTTTTGGTATTAAAATAAGTTTCCTAACAATTTGTTCATAATTTTTTTAATAGAGCAACTGCAGCACATTTTAAGACAAGGACAATAAAATGTGAAAAACATAAGTAATTCGCGTAGAGGAAGCCCCTATAAAATGTAATTTACGAACGTGCTAGAATTGAGCGCTCTATTGTTTGAAATGTACAACAAGGTACGAGTCTGTGTGGGTTGAATAATTCACTATTTTGGGAAATAACTGTGGTACATAAGGTATGTTAACTATTTTATGATTTTGCTGTTTGATGTAATAACCTTTTTCTTTTAGGTGCTGATATTGTAAATAAGTCAGACCTTGTAACTAACCTCAATAAAACATTCGAAAAAGTAGTGGGACCTTGTCTACATTTGCCGACGATAGAAGAGCAGACACAAGCAGCAGAGAAGCTTAGAAATTTCTATTTTGGAGACGAAATTATCTCTGCCGATTATCCGGAACCTTTGGTTCACGTAAGTAAAGAATACTGTTGAGCTAATTTTTCAGTGTAGATGCTACGCAGTAAGAATTATATATTCATTGTAATTTTATCAACCGAAACAATGCATTTTCTTAACCAGTAGTAGCAATAGCAGTTTTAGAAAGGTGTTGTCTGATTTAGACAATCGTTGTGATTTGGTCTGTGTTCGGTTCCCTACCAAACACATTAGATATGCTTGTAAGTTACACTAGTATTTAGAGCAAAGTAAAGTCAAACGTCAATTTTTCATCGACGAAAGGATATGTAGTTAACTATGAACTTTTAACGTGGTGGAAATTAGCAGGTTTACGTTTCTAAAGTGTAAAATGGATGGCCTATTCAAAAATAGGTGTAACATTCGGAACACCTTAAAATTTAGATCAGAGTACGAAACAGCAGCAATTTCTATGTCTGAGGACTCTATTATCTCTTTACCGGAATCGTAAAAAATAATAGTAGCGTGAAGTCCTTTTAACGAAAGGTGGCATGATTCCAGTTCTCTTTGAGCCATACACAGGTACTCTTCCATGTTTATACCGCATAAAAATTTTTAAAATTCTGATTAATGCAGTATTGCAGATCGTATCACCTCATAGCGAACGATTTTAGCCCACTGCTAATCTAATGAAGAAGTATTGAATCTAATCTGGGAGAAACTACACTAATTGAAGTTACAGATTTTTGGAAGCTGTCTTGGGACTTCAATTGCAGACGTTGTCCGTGGATGGACTGCTGCAAACAAGTTAAAAAGGATGTAAGGTGTAGTTACTATGCAGATTTGTAGAGACACGAAATGGACAGCCAGCGATTTATAGATTACAAAAGATACGAAACTAATTTTTATTTATTTATTTAGCGTATGGCCAATACAGACATATCATGGAATTACATATACATATGTACATATTGACACACAAGAAACTTGAGTTTGTCTTTACAACTGAATATCCAGTCCTTCAATCCAGCGCACTGCATCTGGAGTTGCTAGCAGGAAGTCCTCTATGGCGCCGTGATAGGCTCGAGTGCCGCATTCACTGACAATGTGGTGAACAGTCTGGTATGGAGCCCCGCAGTCACAAGCTGGATCAGGCAGCTTCTTCCACTTAAAGAGAGCATCCCTGCATCGCCCATGGCTGGTACGGATTTTGTTGAGAGTAGACCAGGTCTTGCGTGGTAAGTCGAATCCACTTGGAAGTTTAGCACCTGAGAAGATGTTATGCAGGTGCACATCTGTCACTGCTTCCCACCGACCTTTCCATTCTTCAAGAGGTTTGAGATTCTTAGCAACCATGTCAGCAGCATCGCACAGAGTTGGATGACGTGATTTCAGTCTCTTGCGATTTAAAAGTGGCAGGTCGCTGTGCACGGGTAGGTTAGAATTCCTGGAGATCTTGTGGAATTCTCTCATAAGGGAAATTAAAATTTAGCAGTACAGAAATACTTCAAACCACAAAACTAAACGGATTACGTTACGACATTACGTAGTAGCGGTGATAGATGTGCAATGTCAGAGCAGTATCCCAAAAATTCTGAAGGGATGTCGTGTACACCGGGTACTCTTTATTTAAGTAAGTCCTTCAGTAAATATGTAATTCTTTTAGTAATATCGCATGATCCTTCTAATCTTCATCCACTTCCTCCTTCCATTCCATTATTTTCATCTGAGGTTTCTATTCATACATTCCTCTCCCGTTTCCGTCTGTCCTTCTTTGTTTAGTACTGGCTTGTAATACGACCTCTCGTTGCTCATCTATTTAGTTTTTCTGTAATCTTTTCCACAACCGTGCATGTTTCGTTTTCATCCTGTAGCTAATCGCATTTTGTACTTTCTATCAATCTCATATACTTTACGTCTGTATCCTCACCTATACTGCTACATTTGCCGCATTTTGTATTTGCCCTTTCGTGAATTGAATTTCACATTTCTTGTGTTTCCGAAGAATTTCTGCTAAGCCTAGTGTTTTACTCTAGTTTTTCCTTTGCTGCGTTCACTATTTGGCCTGAAAGCTCGCAATTTATCTGTTTTTTATTCTTCTCCAGTATATCTGTCGGTCGGTTGTTAATGCACTCTTCGGGCATTGCGCAGTCTAGGATTGTTTCAACTTATCCAGGTCCCATTTCCTCAATTTTCTACCTTATAATAACTGCAGCTTCCGTATACAAAAAAAAAAAAAAAAAAAAAAAAAAAAGATTCAAATGGCTCTGAGCACTATGAGATTTAACTTCTGAGGTCATCAGTCTCCTAGAACTTAGAACTACTTAAACCTAACTAACCTAAGGACATCACACACGTCCATGCCCGAAGCAGGATTCGAACCTGCGACCGTAGCGGTTGCGCGGTTCCAGGCTGTAGCGCCTAGAACCGCTCGGCCACTTCGGCCGGTTACAACAAAAAGTTTATGACCAGCCTCTATTTCTGCTATTCGAAATGCTTTCCAGTATAAATTTCGAAATATTAACCATTTTATAATATATATGAAACCTTTCGGTTTGCACAATCTTCATCTAATGCAAACTATTTCTTTCATGGTTTTTAAATACATTTTTTTGCAGATGGTGAGATTGTGCTCCTTGCAGGCACTTTCACATATCATTTATTTTCCCAGTCACGTTTTCTTTTAATTTTCCTTCTCTTGTTGTACACACTATCGAATGCTGTTCTTCCATCTAAACAAAATTTTCGTCTCACTTAATACATGGCATAATCTTTTTGTCACTACACATTTTTCCAGTGAGTTCATCGTCTGTGGAGTTTTCAGGTATGCGCACTTTTTTTTTTTATTAGTGAGGGCAGTGTATTTGGCTCTATCTTGACCATCAAAATCCGTTCACAGAAATCTTATGTTGATATGTTTGTACTCACTAATCGACAAAAATCCTGTTATTCAGCCAACATATCTCACTAATATATTGAATACCTAACATTAGTCTCTCTATTTCTCTTTTAAAGTCCTCTAACCTACCACTATGGTTAAGGGGATCGAATATACACACTTAGAGGTACAACATTAATTTCTTTTCATTTAGGCGACATTCCCTTGAATAGTTGGCGCCTGCACATTCAAATGAGGGACTACTTCCCAACGCAACTTTTTGCCCGAGATGGTACAATTATAATTTCGCCCTGCGGTGGACGTGCATCTCCTCGAAAAATGCAGCGCCTGTGCTAATCCTTACTTCCTACCTTGTTGCAGGGCTATGTTAAATGATGTTACAAGGGCACAGGAGTCAATCATCCAGACTATTGCCCGTATAGGGAATGGAAAGGCTGTTCCTGCCTCTCTTCAGTAATCACGTGTAGGTCTGGGTTCTCTGCGGATACCCACCCGACTTGGTTACAATAGTGGTCGTCCGCAGAAATTTGTCCTGGGGTGAGGGGTGGGGGAACAAGACTCTAGGATCAGTCTTTGTGATGTAAAGGAATTGCTCATTTTCGAGGCATGACGTGACATAAGATTGGTTCAAATGGCTCTGAGCGCTATAGGACTTAACTGCTAAGGTCATTAGTCTCCTAGAACTTAGAACTACTTAAACCTAACTAACCTAAGGACATCAAACACAGCCATGCCCGAGGCAGGATTCGAAGCTGCGACCGTAGCGTAGCATAAGAACTAAATTCTATAGATGATATTAAAAACTTATTATATTCCACAGAAATCCTCTTTATGCACGCAGTTCATAAGTAAATGGGTTAGTAGGGGAGGGGGGAGGGGGGGGGGGCCGCGAGACCCTGCTTTTGTCCTTCTTGTGAACGCTTATGGTTGCAACAGGAGTTCAGCTGTCAATTATTGAAGTACACACATCAATGCCATAATTCTTCAGAAAGAAGACTGGGTTTAAATGTCCCGTCCACAATTTTATCGTTAGAGAAGGCACAGTATTTGAGGGGTTATAGCGTGCTGTTAGCAATATTAATGATAATAGTAATAGTGGTATAACTAGAAGTTGTAGTGGTAGTAGTTGTAATCACCATCAGTATCATCATCATTTATTTCAAATAAACAGGCCATTTAGGCCGTGGCAGAGGACAAAAATATACATATACATTAACATAAAACATAACTATCAACATATCCGGACCACGACTCATGACTGAACAGAACTGCAAGAAAAAAAAAATTGAGTACATAAGTTTGCCCATTTACTTTGGTCTCGGGCGTCTGGATGTGCTTCTTCCAAGATCACTAAAGTTTTGTCCTTCCACCTCGTTCGCGGTGACCTCTCAGACGTCCACCAGTTGGCTACTTTCTTAGGGTGAGTACCCTCAGCTCGGAGAACATGTCCCATCGACAGCCATCTTCTTCTTTCAATCACTCTCTCAGTATCAGCTTTCTTAAACAGCCGATACAGATCTTCATTGTGCCTTCTTTCCCATCTTCTATTATCTGTATTGTATAGTGGCCCATAAATTTTCCTTAAAATCTTCCTCACAAAAACTCGGATGCGCTCTTTGATTGCCAGTGTAAATACCTAACGGAAAATCATAGCAGTAGCAGTAATAATAATAAATAGTTATAGTAATAAAAATGATAACAATAATACTATTAGAAATTTAATCATTGATTTTAGGCTCGTTTCCGTCATTCATTGGAGTTTTTCTAGTTTCTTTTCTCGTTCTCGTTCATCATATTGTTTTTAATATTCAGGCAGCATTCAGACATGTGCTGATGTAACTAGTTCAATGATTTCATTGTTCATAAGGACGCTTCTTGTAAGCTGTTATTTTGAAAAGTGTTTGTTTCGGAATTATATGTAAACGTTTTTATGTTAAATATATTGGAACACGACGTAATTAACTTGCTGGCTCCCGATTTACATAATTTTACTCTCCATGCGAAGTTGATAATGTGCATGCAGTTCTGTCGTAAAATTATTGTCACATATTATACATATTCTGTGTTTGTCGTCTTAAAGGCATTCTTGGCTAACATCAACTCACCATGTCCAATTTCAAAGGGGAGTAAGGCTCACGACCGTTACAGCGTGTATTTAAAACAAACCTGATTTGCATCCTCACAGTGGCGGTAAACCTGAAGAAACATCTTTCAGATGTAGAAACACGGCTACCAACTTTCGTTATGTCACACAACTACTTCTTGGCCGCGAGGGATTAGCCGAGGGTCTATGGCGCTGCAGTCATGGACTGAGCGGCTGGTCCCGGCGGAGGTTCGAGTCCTCCCTCGGGCATGGGTGTGTGTGTTTGTCCTTAGGATAATTTAGGGACTGATGACCTTAGCAGTTGAGTCCCATAAGATTTCACACACATTTGAACATTTTTTGAACTACTTCTTGGTGTTGCAATTTTTTTTCTTCAGTGTATTTGGAGCGAAATCGTTAAAATATCCTTGTAGGTGACGTCGTGTGACTATATGATTCGTGTTGGTTATAAAATTACCAGTTTTGTATAATACGATATTTCAGTGCCTGTGTCATTCCGAACTGCGACACCGGGCAAGCCAGTTTCCAGTAAAACGTCTCCCCTGTAGGGGAATATGAGTGACGGATGTACGAGTACAAGCTATAGACACGTGGTTGACGACATATGGGAGTTTGGGTCAGACCATGAGTTGTACTCGGAATGCCAAATGGTAGGCGACCGATCGCGATAAGCGGGAAATCCAGGTTCGAGTCCTGATCTGGCACAAGTTTTCAATGTCGTCATTCCATTATACAACTACAGATTCTCCATATTCGCAACTTCTAATTCATTTAATGTAGTATTGTATAATTCCGATACCGTTACTTCAACACCATCGTTTTATTGTGTTGCCAGTCTTTGTCTTTTATTACGTAGTCCCATTGATTATCTTACAGTAATAGTGGAGCCGTTGACACCAAACCGTCAAGAGTGTCATATACATTTATACGCTTCAAGCTACCTTGTGATGTGTTTGGCGGCGGGTACTATTGCGGATCATCCTGTTCCCGCGCCAGTCGCGGACAGAGCATGGAAACAACCAGTGTCCGTAAGGTCGCGTCAGAGCTCGAATCTCTGTGATTACCTTTTGGTCTTTTCGCGGGGCACTGTGCACAACGGCACTCTTGTAAAGTCGGCCATCGCAGTAGGATATCTAGAGAGCGCTTTTACGCTCAACTAATGCCGTGACGGAACGCGCCGTTTGTGTTTAGATCTTTCCTAATTCTTCCAATAATCATTTCTGGTAAGGACCCCAGTACAGTCCACTTCTTGCAAGTGGACTGTACTTCCTAAGGAATCTCTCATCGAATCATAGTCTGACATTTGACTTTAGCTTTATGTGCTCGTTCCACTTAAAATTATCCCGTGCATGTACTCGTACTTCAGATTTTTGATGGATTGGAATGTTTCCAGGAACTGTTCAGAAATCCTGTAATTAAACAAGAATGGACCTTTCGGCGTATTTGTACGCCATACGTAAAAATTATTTTGAATGGGTGAGAATTTACGATCCCTGCACCAAGCGTCGACCATTTTACATGGCGTTAAGCTTTCGCTACAAGTTCGTAGCGTTGTGTATTGTCTATATACAATAGCCTAAGCAACGAGCTGTTTAACGCAGGTTCCGATACAACCATTAGGTAATTTATATACATTGTGAACAGTAATGATCCTGTAACATCCCTTGTGGCATGCCCTAGCTACTGATAGGTCCAAAGGTTTCCCTATGTTAAGAATTTTATGCTGTGTTCTGTACGCAAGAATGACGAAGACAATCCAATGATCCATACACTTGTATTTTGTTCACTAGGCGACAGAGTATTGGAGGCCTTCTAGAAATCGATGAACACGGCATCCCCTTGGGCTACCTCCAGGGTTTCGTAGACGTCTTCATTGTATGACAGTCTGCCCATAGATGTGGATCCTAATCAACGATGACGGAGTAGATTATGAAAATCATGAACTATGTCTTCGTCAATTTTCCGGAAAAATTACAAAGATTAACATCTTTAGCGCTGACAGGATTCGAATGAACAACCACCACAAAGTCGTCGCAGCACTGTCGTAGTCAGAGTCAAATGATCATACAACAATACGCAACTTAAACTGTGGCGCATAATTCAATACACATAAGTAATAAATTTCTTATTGTTGCAGCTTGACTTAGATTTAAATTTCTTCAACCCCACCGATGCGCTGGTCAGAAGGATAACTGAAGTTACTAACGTATCAGTCTACTACTACGAGTTCGACTATCATTCAGATGACACCTTCGTGAATGAATTTGGTAAGTGAAAAGAGACATATTTTAAGATAAATACTCTGGGAGCATTTGTTAACATCGAGTATTGATTTAAGTATCAGGAAGTCTTTTACGAAAGTATTTGTATGGAGTGTAGCCATGTATGGAAGTGAAACATGGACGATAAATACACTCCTGGAAATGGAAAAAAGAACACATTGACACCGGTGTGTCAGACCCACCATACTTGCTCCGGTCACTGCGAGAGGGCTGTATAAGCAATGATCACACGCACGGCACAGCGGACACACCAGGAACCGCGGTGTTGGCCGTCGAATGGCGCTAGCTGCGCAGCATTTGTGCACCGCCGCCGTCAGTGTCAGCCAGTTTGCCGTGGCATACGGAGCTCCATCGCAGTCTTTAACACTGGTAGCATGCCGCGACAGCGTGGACGTGAACCATATGTGCAGTTGACGGACTTTGAGCGAGGGCGTATAGTGGGCATGTGGGAGGCCGGGTGGACGTACCGCCGAATTGCTCAACACGTGGGGCGTGAGGTCTCCACAGTACATCGATGTTGTCGCCAGTGGTCGGCGGAAGGTGCACGAGCCCGTCGACCTGGGACCGGACCGCAGCGACGCACGGATGCACGCCAAGACCGTAGGATCCTACGCAGTGCCGTAGGGGACCGCACCGCCACTTCCCAGCAAATTAGGGACACTGTTGCTCCTGGGATATCGGCGAGGACCATTCGCAACCGTCTCCATGAAGCTGGGCTACGGTCCCGCACACCGTTAGGCCGTCTTCAGCTCATGACCCAACATCGTGCAGCCCGCCTCCAGTGGTGTCGCGGCAGGCGTGAATGGAGGGACGAATGGAGACGTGTCGTCTTCAGCGATGAGAGTCGCTTCTGCCTTGGTGCCAATGATGGTCGTATGCGTGTTTGGCGCCGTGCAGGTGAGCGCCACGATCAGGACTGCATACGACCGAGGCACACAGGGCCAACACCCGGCATCATGGTGTGGGGAGCGATCTCCTACACTGGCCGTACACCACTGGTGATCGTCGAGGGGACACTGAATAGTGCACGGTACATCCAAACCGTCATCGAACCCAGTGTTCTACCATTTCTAGACCGGCAAGGGAACTTGCTGTTCCAACAGGACAATGCACGTCCGCATGTATCCCGTGCCACCCAACGTGCTCTAGAAGGTGTAAGTCAACTACCCTGGCCAGCAAGATCTCCGGATCTGTCCCCCATTGAGCATGTTTGGGACTGGATGAAGCGTCGTCTCACGCGGTCTGCACGTCCAGCACGAACGCTGGTCCAACTGAGGCGCCAGGTGGAAATGGCAAGCCGTTCCACAGGACTACATCCAGCATCTCTACGATCGTCACCATGGGAGAATAGCAGCCTGCATTGCTGCGAAAGGTGGATATACACTGTACTAGTGCCGAAATTGTGCATGCTCTGTTGCCTGTGTCTATGTGCCTGTGGTTCTGTCAGTGTGATCATGTGATGTATCTGACCCCAGGAATGTGTCAATAAAGTTTCCCCTTCCTGGGACAATGAATTCACGGTGTCCTTATTTCAATTTCCAGGAGTGTAGTTTGGACAAGAAGAGAATAGAAGCTTTCGAAATGTGGTGCTACAGAAGAATCCTGAAGATTAGATGGGTAGGTCACATAACTAATGAGGAGGTATTGAATAGAATTGGGGAGAAGAGGAGTTTGTGGCACAACTTCACTAGAAGAAGGGATCGGTTGGTAGGACATGTTCTGAGGCATCAAGGGATCACCAATTTAGTACTGGAGGGCAGCATGGAGGGTAAAAATCGTAGAGGGAGACCAAGAGATGAATACACTAAGCATATTCAGAATGATGTAGGCTGCAGTAGTTACTGGGAGATGAAGAGGCTTGCACAGGATAGAGTAGTATGGAGAGCTGCATCAATCCAGTCTCAGGACTGAAGACCACAACAACAACTCTGGGAGTTAAGAATGTTCTACGGTATTGATAAAATTCTGAATTCCCTGCATACTAATTCTCCAAAGTGGTTTGCAGAGGACAGATGTAGATGTGGACGTAGAATTAGAAGTGATTTATTTTTCGTAAGTAGGAATCTACTGTTAATTTCATTATTTCTCTAACTCTGAATAAAGCTCTAGTGGTTTCCAGCACACGATTTCACTATTCCTACACCTTCAATAAAATCTCGGTATAACAATGAAGTCACCCACTAGATGAATACAACCTAAACAAATCTACTATACTAAACAAATACACTGCGGAGACCATTGCCAATCACTAGCATGAACCATTCTCAACAAAATAGTAATGTGGCAAACTGCAGAACGGTTACCAACACATCTGATTCAGTTACTCTAGTGTACACTAATTTTGAGTTCTTATCTTCCTAATAAATCATCGACACCGTCAGTCAACACAGCAAAGCAGCTAATTATCCGACATGCATTTTAGACATTTCAAAGCTGCCTCAGGATCCAAGTGGGCTTACCTTTGGTTCGCTGCCATGGCGTGTGGCTAGGTGGCGCTCTGGGGCTGGGAGGTAAGCTGAGCAAGGGTGTGAGTTGGCGTAGTGACAGTGAGGTGAGGGCACCGAGTTCTGCAAGACCGTTTACGAGGGAGTGTGCGCTACTGGGCGCGCTGCGAGCCGGTGGCAGCCCCGCAGGCTGTGGGGGCGGGCAGCATTCTGCAGTGGCCACGCCCTGCTGATCGTGCCGTATTTTGTTGCACGTTGGCTGACACGCAGAACTGCTTTTTGGCGCCTTCCGTCCGTACATCACAGCCATATATGCGGAGAACAAAGGCGACGTTCTGGAAGAGAGGGTATTGCTGTTCTGAACTCTGGATCCAAGCACTCTAATTCCTTCCGTATGCATTTGTATTGCCAGTATAAGAATTGGCTTTAGCTTGTATTTTAAATGACTACCTTCAACTGCTTTGGCTCCTTCTATACTTAATGTGACATTGTTTAAGTTTGAATGTGAGCGATTTGTTTTAAATTCACGCGTTTATTTCTATAGACATTTGGTGGAAATATTGGTGTATTCTGGTGTTGCCCAAACGATGTGCTAAGTTTAAATTATGGTTACATCAATGGGAAATTATTCTGCTGGGCGTAAATTATGATATATCATGTAATAAGATTGCTATGCATTAATGTGGCAGTACGAGAGGAAGAGAGACAACAATATTCTTTAATACCCTGTGGCGTAGTGCGCTTTGATGAGTGTTCTTTAGTCTGCAATAAATCGAAGTCATTGCGCGATGCTGAAAGAAATTTGTATATACATCTATATCTATCATAGAGAATCGCTAATTCATATGCGAGAAGAATGTCATTGACATTAAGGTCAATAAAACTTCGTTCATTTCAAAAAGGTACGTGTTATTTCCTAAAAAGTATACTCAAGTGTGATCTATTAATGAATACCAGCTCGATAACAATTTCGACGGGAGCGTTCAGTTCTAATTAAATAATTTGATGCTTTCTTCGGAAAAGAAGTCATTTCACGGATCATTTTTCTGCCACCAATGTTTCTAAGAACTGAAGGCAAATCTGATTGCTATGCAACAGAACCCCGACGAATATTTCTCAGCAAATTTGATTAACACTTTCAGCTTAAATACAGCATCTGCAGTGGCTGGAGCAGATCACCATAACAAAGGAAGCGCATAGTCTGAAAGCAGCTTCACCCATCGCCCTGTGTCCCACCAACGGCGTATGTATTCACTATTACAGAACACACACACAGACAATCACTCATACATATAAAGCCACAACACAAGGTGGTGTGGGAAACATCTCAGCATAAAAGGCTTAGTATGGGCAAAATACAAATAACAGTAAGAGAAGATAGCTGAGTGATTTTAAAATATGAGTTGTTATTTACTCGTGATCACTGCTGAAACTATGATAAACTGTAGACTACAGCAGCTTAATTTGTCTTTTTTTAACTTATGGACTTTTGCGTGTAGCATGCGGTGAGGCATTATAAGTGTTGGTAATGTAAATTTATGTCCTAGCTAATATTTTATTGCCAACTGTATATTTAAAATTCATGTAAATTTCTTTTGCTGTCTAGTCAGCAGATTGACCTGCATCTCTTCGTGCTTGCAAGCTTGTTCACGTTACTGAGGTTTGAAGACAGTAAGGCCCACGTATTTCATGCGATTGCTCGAATTTGTGTCAGTCCCAAACGTAGTGGCCTGCAGCAGGGTTTTCCAAAAAAAAAATTTATATTCATACTGTAGTTCCAATGTGGCATACCCCTCTCTGCACTTAACACGAGTTTTAGCTCATCTGTTTAGACTAATAAGTTTTTGTATCCAAGGTATGGCTCGCATCGTAGTTTTTACTGTACTCGCTTGGGTTGGGCTACCTCTCTTGCGTCAATAGTCAACGTTTGGGTGGATGCGACGATCGGGCTGACCTGTCCCCACATCTGTGATCCGGACACCTGAACATCGGACGACACACCTTGTGGTCTTTCACCATTCCAGAGGGACTCTGTCTGTATATTGTGCCTGTTGCAACAAGTACGCACAACTAACTGTCAAAGTTAAGTTGCTGTTCATTGTGGCTGAAAACTGGCCTTGGGCATTTAATACTTCATGTAATAACTGAAACTAACTTGTTTTTCATTTTACAAGAAGTTGTTTACTGTAATGTTTGATTTTCTTGTATCTGATCTACTGCTGTGTGAATATAATTTTATGGTTTAGTCTTCCCTTCGCTATAATTACGTTGTCCTGACCGTATTTCTTTGAGGCCTTTTTTATGGATAAAATGTTAATTATTCTTGTGATTTTGATCCAGCTAATTTTCTTAAAGCGTGCAGTCTTTTTATTCAACTACTAGTGCTCAAGGGGATGGTCCCACGCAGTAAATGAATTTGATTTTTTAAAATATTTTTTTTATAATATTATTCTGAGCGTTAGCCAGCCTGTGAATCTTGATTTTGATGTTATTAATTAGTCACATTACTTAGCCTTGAGGTTGGTAAAGTAAATTCTGTGTTAATACACTACTGGCCATTAAAAATGCTACACCAAGAAGAAATGCAGATAATAAACGGGTATTCATTGGACAAATATATTATACTAGAACTGACATGTGATTACATTTTCACGCAATTTGGGTGCATAGATCCTGAGAAATCAGTACCCAGAACAACCACCTCTGGCTGTAATAACGGCCTTGATACTCCGGTGCATTGAGTCAAACAGAGCTTGGATGGTGTGTACAGATACAGCTGCCCATGCAGCTTCAACACGATACCACAGTTCACCACGAGTAGTGACTGGCGTATTGTGACGAGCCAGTTGCTCGCCCACCATTGACCAGACGTGTTCAATTGCTGAGAGATCCGGAGAATGTGCTGGCCAGGGCAGGAGTCGAACATTTTCTGTATCCAGAAAGGCCCGTACGGGACCTGCAACATCCGGTCGTGAATTATCGTGCTGAAATGTAGGGTTTCGCAGAGATCGAATGAAGGGTAGAGCCACGGGTCGTAACACATCTGAAATGTAACGTCCACTGTTCAAAGTGGCGTCATTGCGAACAAGAGGTGACCGACACGTGTAACTAATGGCACCCCATACCATCACACCGGGTGATACGCCAGTATGGCGATGACGAATACACGCTTCCAATGTGTGTTCACCGCGATGTCGCCAAACACGGATGCGACCATCACGATGCTGTAAACAGAACCTGGATTCATCCGAAAAAATGACGAGTTGCCATTCGTGCACCCAGGTTCGTCGTTGAGTACACCATCGCAGGCGCTCCTGTCTGTGATGCAACGTCAGGGGTAACCACAGCCATGGTGTCCGAGCTGATACTTCATAGTCGTCGAACTGTTCGTGCAGATGGTTGTTGTCTTGCAAATGTCTCCATCTATTGACTCAGGGATCGAGACGTGGCTGCACGATCCGTTACAACCATGCAGATAAGATGCCTGTCATCTCGACGACTAGTGATACGAGGCCGTAGGGATCCAGCACGGCGTTCCGTATCACCCTCCTGAACCCACCGATTCCATATTCTGCTAACTGTCATTGGATCTCGACCAACGCGAGCAGCAATGTCGCGATACGATAAACCGCAATCGCGATGGGCTACAATCCGACCTTTATCAAAGTCGGAAACGTGATGGTACGCATTTCTCCTCCTTACACGAAGCAACACAACGTTTCACCCGAGAACGCCGGTCAACTGCTGTTTGTGTATGGGAAATCGGTTGGAAACTTTCCTCATGTCAGCACGTTGTAGGTGTCGCCACCGGCGCCAGTCTTGTGTGAATGCCCTGAAAAGCTAATCATTTGCATATCACAGCATCTTCTCCCTGTCGGTTAAATTTCGCGTCTGTAGCACGTCACCTTCGTGGTGTAGCAATTTTAATGGCCAGTAGTGTAGATAGTTGAAACTAACGTTCTTTTAAACGATTGTTTAATTAAGCAGTTGTTTTCTGAATGGTTACGGTAAATATATATTTTGTGTTTGAAATCAAACGGTAAACGCTGTTGAAAAATCTAGGGGTAAAATGCTTCCGTGTGAGAGATTTCCTAGAAATACCTTGGCGCGCAATGTGTCCCTTCCAAGTCCTTTCGACAATCCTTTCTTTTTCGATTTCTTCACATCTTTCCTGCAAGCATTTATCCTTGTCCGCCGCGTTTATTATTTTTTTATTCCTATTTGTACGCTCTTCTTTCACCGATAGGCTAAAGTATTTCATCTGTTAACGAATGATTCTCCTCATTTGCCTTCCTAATACTTACGTCTGTCTTTTCATCCTCTGTGATTGCTCGTTTTAGAAATGTCCTCTCCTCTTCATTTTAACTGCCTACTGTGGTATTCCTTATTGCAATATCCGCAGCCTTTGCGAGTTTCAAACGCATCTAATTACTTCTCAGTATTTATGTATCCCATTTTCTAACACACAGGTTCTTTCAGGCGATTCTCTTAAACTCCAGTCCACTCGTCGTCGTTACTATATTGTGATCTATATCTACTACTGGGTACACCTTACAATCCAGTATCTGACTTCGGAATTAATCTGACCACAGTGCTATCCAACTGGAATCTCCCGTGTCTTCGGACGTTTTCCACGTATAACCCCAATACTTGTGAATTTTTAGCTGAATATCCTCCATTACGTGTTGAAATTTATTGCAGAACTCATCTAGTTATGAAATGATAATTAAATCAATACCGTAGGCTGTCGACAAGCGTTCATATACATCAACGGTGAAAGTCCAAAATGTGTGCCCCCACCAGGACTCGCACCCGGTATCTCCTGCTTACATGGCAGACGCTCTATGCATTTGAGCCACCGAGGGCACAGAGGATATTGCGACTGCAGGGATTTATCCCTTGCACACTCCCCGTGAGACCCACATTCCCAACTTTAATGTCCACACGCTACATTCGTAGTGGCCCTGCCCATTACACTTATTACTCGCGGCAGGCAATCTTACCGAGTCCGGGAAAAGTTCGGGCAATGCATGTGCATCCAGCACAGAAGAAGAAGGTCAGTTACGTAATGTAGTAAAAGTGGATGTACTTAATTTATCTGTAAACTGCATAAAACAGGACGACATTGTTTAGAAGCTGTTCTTTTCCTTTCCAGCACGAATTCTGACTCTGAGAGCCCATGCGCTATCTCGCTTGCACCTATGTAGATAAATCGCCAGTGCCGGCCGGTGTGGCCGTGCGGTTCTAAGCACTTCAGTTTGGAACCGCGTGACCGCTACGGTCCCAGGTTCGAATCCTGCCTCTGTCATGGATGCGTGTGATGTCCTTAGGTTAGTTAGGTTTAAGTAGTTCTAAGTTCTAGGGGACTGATGACCTCAGAAGTTAAGTCCCATAGTGCTCAGAGCCATTTGAACCAACCAAATCGCCAGTGCTGCCTGTCGGCGCGGCGGTGAGAAGTGTGGGCAGTGCCAGCCGCTCACTGAGCTAAACGAATTCGCCCCTCTCTCCTGTGGCGGCCACTTTGCATATTCGTATGAAGTTTTCCGCTTTACTTCATAGTTTCCTTGTATACGGCGTTCTTCTCCGCATGCACCACGGTGCCCATTAGAAACCGAAGGTTCTACTGAAGAAAGTTAAAAATTAAGTGTGCAGAGAGGTACGTAGCCTAGAGACATGTAACATCATAGGCTATGGGAAACATCCTATAGAAAGCTCTTACCATACGAGTAAATAAATTACATTAGCATACCATATTTAGCACTGGAAAGATAAGCAGAGGGAGAAAATGGCAGATGCAAACAAAATCTACAACATGGATAAGTAATTTGATTTACGTAGAAATAGGAAGATTATCTCAAGGTGGAGAATGGCATCATACCATTAGAAACACTGAGTATACAAAACATCACAACTTTGCACATCGTTTTGAAACCTTCCAGCAGATATCACTGCTGTGTGATGTGCGATCAAAAAGTTTCCGTTCGGAGGCCGTACAGACCAGAAACGGTATTCAAATCAGATGAAATCGTGTTGAGCGTTGAGGTAATCATCCCACCGAGGCACCAGTTTCAAAATACCCTTTTGGTAAAATAGCGTGTCTTGCAACGTGAGGAGGTACGTAACTGCCTACTGCATATCCTCGTCCGACAAGTATCGTCGACGCTTCAAGCCTTTCTTAGAGGCCTGAAGGTGTGGTAATTACGTGGAAGTAACTCCAACTTGAGTTAGCGTAACTTCTGAGTTACGACGTTTGCTCTATGAGGAAGTGTGTTATCATATAGAGGCAGCACCCCTTGTCGCTATAGTTCACATCGGTGATTTTCGACAGACATGCTGCCCCATGAACATCTTTCATTCTCCAATAGTTGTCTACTGGTGTTTGTCTTTCGGCAGCCTAGAAAAGAATATCACGTTGGTCTTGTTCTGACGCTTTTGGTAATAACGACTCCAGTTTCCGCAATTACTGCACGCTCGTCGGAAAGACACTAATGCCGCACTAATCGTTTGTCTACATGTCGGTGCTTATGTGCCAGTATCGGAGTCGCACTACGTTGCCTATTTCCTGCAGCAACGCTCTCAAACGGACAGAAACATTTTGTTTAGCCCTAATACATAAAAGCATTCAGCTAAACTAAACATATTTAAAGTGCTTATATGGCTCTGAGCACTATGGGACTTAACATCTGAGGTCATCAGTCCCCTTGAACTTAGAGCTACTTAAACCTAACTAACCTAAGGACATCGCACACATCCATCCCCGAGGCAGGATTCGAACCTGCGACCGTAGCGGTCTCGCGGTGCCAATCGCTTGCCCACTCCTGCCTGCTAAAGTGCTTATACTTAGCGCAAAAGGTTGTTTAAATCTTTCTTCAGGAGCGACAACTACGCATTCCATGCGCTTGTATTTGCGCACTTGTTTTATACGTTAAGTCGACGACCTCTCACAAACACAATATTTCCATGTCATTCACGATAATGGATTAGTGAAAAGAAAGTGTATGCTTGTTACTGTTGTAGGAGTTGGACATGGTGGTGAACTACAATTCCTCTTCCTGCGGAGAGATCTAGACATTAGTTATAATCTGGATCCAGAATCAGAAGAGGATCAAGTACGAAGAAACATTCTGCGCCTCTGGACCAACTTTGCGAAATACGGGTATGTGTATTTTCCACATTCAAAATAGATTCAGGACTTAAAATAAAATATAATAATCCTTCAGGACTTAAGGCCTCGATAATGTACGCGACTGCTAATGAAGGGTGATACGTGGGGGACGCTAACTGGTTTTCTTTCTGCTTTAAAACTAAATTCATTTGCCAAACAAAGTGTCCATGTCTATTTACACTGATTGCAGTTGCATTTTACCAGCATAAATAAAAATGGTTCAAATGGCTCTGAGCACTATGGGACTTAACATCTATGGTCATCAGTCCCCTAGAACTTAGAACTACTTAAACCTAACTAACCTAAGGACAGCACACAACACCCAGCCATCACGAGGCAGAGAATACCAGCATCAAATATTTAGTATAACTACCCTTAAAACTACTGGAAAACTCAGTCACTGAGATGTCAAAATCTATGAGTTCAACCCCGGAAGGCAAAGCTACATGTCTTTGCATGTGGGAAGCCTGCTATCTTTCTCAGGACACCATTTCGGTTTTTCCGCCCATTACAAGGAACACGTAATATGTTTGCGGGCTGTACGGGTTGCTACTCTCTCGATTAAATTTATCATTAGTGACACAACGGCTGGCCGAATAGTAAATTACGATACTTTCAAAAGATGTTAGGATTCTACTGCTATGTCACCAATACATAAAGAAGCAAAATCTCAACTGCTTGTATTGCTGAAGAATAGTAAGTTACAGAACTTAAGGTTCTCCATGTTGGTTAGTACAGCTGGAACTGGAGCGAAATATAATCAAATGGGTATTTAAAAGGCTAAAAGGAAGTGTAATAAAAAAAGTGCAGTTAAAAACATGACATATGCTACAGTAAGTTGATAAGGGCAAGGAGAAAATTTTGAGATAGATTTTATACTCAACAAGAAAAATAAAAAGAAAATGTTAGAGATATTAAACGATTGTCAGAACATCATGACAAGTTTTAAACAGAATCAAGAATTGTTTCAAAGAAATTAAGTAAAATGTTCAGCATCTTAGAAAATGAAGATAATAGGATTTTCTAAACCAAGTTTCCGTTGTAAATGGAACGGAATGTTGGCAGTCAGTGTGGATTGCCAATTCTGACTTATAGCAGTAGTGAAAGTTAAAATTATCCCGAAAATGACGGTTCTTCAATGAGAAATAGTGAGATGCGTGAAGCGAATTACTAGAATGAAGAGGGAAACAAATAAATTTATGAGGAAACTGAATAGTGGAAGGCATAATTATGACTGCATTGAAAATGGAATGCAAACACGGAGTACATTTAGCTCAGTGAATGTCTACAGATAGGCTAAGAAAGTCCTGGATGTACCAACTCCAAAATTTTTCACCGTTTCCACGGAATTTATTGCTGAGAATATCCTCGTGTATCAGCAGGAATCAGCTGTACTTTCAATATATGACTATGTTAACAGAACAGGGATCTGAATTTTGTCTTGTCAAGGAAGTACCGACTAAAACTTCATCTCTACGAAGCCTAACCAGTGTGTCATGAAGTGAGAAATATCTTATTAAAAAAATGTTCAAATGTGTGTGAAATCTTATGGGACTTAACTGCTAAGGTCATCAGTCCCTAAGCTTACACACTACTTAACCTAAATTATCTTAAGGACAAACACACACACCCATGCCCGAGGGAGGACTCGAACCTACACCGGGACCAGCCGCACAGTCCATGACTGCAGCGCCTTAGACCGAATATTTTATATTTCACAGTCGTAAGAAATACGACAAAATCGGCACATTAAAGGAAAGTCGTTAAGTAAAAGCTATTCTACTGTGTAGCTTCATTAGCGAACACAGCAAAGTTTCGCAGCTGGAGATACTTCGTGAAGTCTCACTCCCCGTCCATTACCTCCTCCCCTCTTTCTTCGTCCATCTCCTCCTCCTTTCCCCCTCCCTCTATACATCATCTTCTGCCGACTGTCTCTATCCATTTCCTCCCTGCCTCCCTCTCTTTCTCCGTTCACTACTACCGTCCTGTATCTGACATTGAGCCTTGTTTATTGGTATTGCAAACGGAACATTGACTGGAAACTGAAATCACTTAAATGAATAGGTAAATTGGTTGGGATCATTCGTGTATGGGGTATGACAGAGACCTTTCCAGCTGCAGGATCTGTGAGTATCGTAGCTTCAACGACAATATTTCGCATAGTTTTATTCTGAAAATGGGTAGGATTCTGTGTTTTAGACGTTCAGATTCCATAGGACTATTCTGACGATAATTGGACTAGCCATAAATTCAACTGTCCTGTTACTGTAAAACCGATGGCGAGGAAAAAACTGCATAACATGTTGTTGTGTATAAAATTTTTGCTTGAAAAAAAAAAAAACTAAATGTCGTGTGGCTAGAAATTATATAGAAGGGATAGAAATGTATGTGGGAGAAACAAGTAGGTAGCCCAATTGTTTACGCGCTCTACTATAGTAGCTGAAACTAACTGCGAGGAAGAATTAGCAACGGCACATTTGTACAGCTCAGCGCAGCATTTTCTTTCTTGCGAACGGTATTAACAGATAAACTGCGAATTGTCGTTTAAAAATGTGTAGCCTACGTCCCTCTAAACGTTTATCAGAGTGTCATGTAAAAACTGGAAATAGATCGATCAAGAAATTTTCGAGATTTTTGCTAAAAATACGTGTTGACAATTATCGAACTATATTAAAATAAATCGTCTATAACTTCTGAACGGTTTGCGTTAGGACGTTCGAACTGCGAAGTTGGCTGCGAGGGATGATGAGAATTAACATGCGCACGCATGGTTTGGTTTAGCGATGAGGTCCTCTTTCACTTGGATGGCTTCATCAATAATCAGAACTAATGCATTTAGGTGACTGAGAATCCGCATTTCGCTATCGAGACGTCTCTTCACCCTCAACGGGTGACTGTGTGATATGCAATGTCCAGTCATGGAATAATCGATGCGATATTCCTTGATGGCACGGTGAATACCGAACGGTATGTGAAGGTTTCGGAAAATGATTTCGTCCCCATTATAAAAAGTGACCCTGATTTCGACAAACGTGTTTCATGCAAGATGGAGCTCGACGCCACTGAAGCAGGAGCGTGTTTGATATACTGGAGGAGCACTTTGTCGCCAACATTCTGACTCAGGGGTACCCATAGGCGACTGGCGTGGGCCTCGATTGGCCGCCATAGTCTCCAGATCTGAACACTTCCGACTCTTTTCTATGGGGCTATATTAAAGACAAGAGGAACAGCGATAACACCAAAACCATTGCTGAGATGAAGACAGCGACTGAGGAAGTCATCGACAGCATTGATATTACGAAACATCAGCGGGTCATGCATTATTTCGCTGTTCGTCTGCGCCACATCATCACCTATGGTGACAGCATATCAAAGATTAGATTAGATTAATACTAGTTCCATGGATCATGAATACGATATTTCGTAATGATGTGGAACGAGTCAAATTTTCCAGTACATGACATAATTAAGTTAATTTAACAATATACTTAAGTTAATATAACAACTTTTTCATTTTTTTTGTTTTTTATTTTTATTTTTATTTTTTAAATATATTTTTTAAATTTATATCTAAAAATTCCTCTGTGGAGTAGAAGGAGTTGTCATTCAGAAATTCTTTTAATTTCTTCTTAAATACTTGTTGGTTATCTGTCAGACTTTTGATACTATTTGGTAAGTGACCAAAGAATTTAGTGCCAGTATAATTCATCCCTTTCTGTGCCAAAGTTAGATTTAATCTTGAATAGTGAAAATCATCCTTTCTCCTAGTATTGTAGTTATGCACACTGCTATTACTTTTGAATTGGGTTTGGGTGTTAATAACAAATTTCATAAGAGAGTATATATACTGAGAAGCTACTGTGAATATCCCTAGATCCTTAAATAAATGTCTGCAGGATGATCTTGGGTGGACTCCAGCTATTATTCTGATTACACGCTTTTGTGCAATAAATATTTTATTCCTCAGTGATGAATTACCCCAAAATATGATGCCATATGAAAGCAACGAGTGAAAATAGGCGTAGTAGGCTAATTTACTAAAATGTTTATCACCAAAATTTGCAATGACCCTTATTGCATAAGTAGCTGAACTCAAAACGTTTCAGCAGATCATCAATGTGTTTCTTCCAATTTAATCTCTCATCAATGGACACACCTAAAAATTTTAAATATTCTACCTTAGCTATATGCTTCTGATTAAGGTCTATATTTATTAATGGCGTCATACCATTCACTGTACGGAACTGTATGTACTGTGTCTTATCAAAATTCAGTGAGAGTCCATTTACAAGGAACCACTTAGTAATTTTCTGAAAGACAGTATTGACAATTTCATCAGTTAATTCTTGTTTGTCAGGTGTGATTACTATACTTGTATCATCAGCAACGAGAACTAACTTTGCCTCTTCATGAATATAGAATGGCAAGTCATTAATATATATTATGAACAACAAAGGACCCAAGACTGACCCTTGTGGAACCCCATTCTTGATAGTTCCCCAGTTTGAGGAATGTACTGATCTTTGCATATTATGAGAACTACTTATTTCAACTTTCTGCACTCTTCCAGTTAGGTACGAATTAAACCATTTGTGCACTGTCCCACTCATGCCACAATACTTGAGCTTGTCTAGCAGAATTTCATGATTTACACAATCAAAAGCCTTTGAGAGATCACAAAAAATCTCAATGGGTGGTGTTCGGTTATTCAGATCATTCAAAATTTGATTGGTGAAAGTATATATGGCATTTTCTGCTGAAAAACCTTTCTGGAAACCAAACTGACATTTTGTTAGTACTTCATTGTTACAGATACGTGAAGCTGCTCTTGAATACATTACTTTCTCAAGAATTTTGGATAAAGCTGTTAGAAGGGAGATTGGACGGTAATTGTTGACATCAGATCTATCCCCCTTTTTATGCAAAGGTATAACAATAGCATATTTCAGTCTGTCAGGGAAAATGCCCTGTTCCAGAGAGCTATTACACAAGTGGCTGAGAATCTTACTTATCTGTTGAGAACAAGCTTTTAGTATTTTGCTGGAAATGCCATCAATTCCATGTGAGTTTTTGCTTTTAAGCAAGTTTATTATTTTCCTAATTTCAGAGGGAGAAGTGGGTGAGATTTCAATTGTATCAAATTGCATAGGTATGGCCTCTTCCATTAACAGCCTAGCATCTTCTAATGAACACATGGATCCTACTATATCCACAACATTTAGAAAATGATTATTAAAAATATTTTCAACTTCTGACTTTTTGTTCGTAAAGTTTTCATTCAATTTGATGGTAATACTGTCTTCCTGTGCTCTTGGTTGACCTGTTTCTCTTTTAATAATATTCCAAATTGTTTTAATTTTATTATCAGAGTTGCTGATTTCAGACATGATACACATACTTCTGGATTTTTTAATAACTTTTCTTAATATAACACAGTAGTTTCTATAATGTTTGATAGTTTCTGGGTCACTACTCTTTCTTGCTGTCGGATACATTTCCCTTTTCCGGTTACAAGATATTTTTATACCCTTAGTAAGCCATGGTTTGTTACGAGGTTTCTTACGAGTATATTTAACTATTTTCTTGGGAAAGCAGTTTTCAAATGCATTTACAAAAATGTCATGAAATAAATTATATTTTAAATTGGCATCAGGTTCACGGTACACCTCATCCCAGTCTAACTGCTGTAGGCTTTCCCTGAAATTTGCAATTGTTAAATCGTTGACTGAACGTACTACTTTGGAGGACTGTTTAGCATTGCTGAATGGAGCTATGTCATATATTGTAACTAGCTGTGCACCATGATCAGAAAGACCATTCTCAACAGGCTGAGCATTTATCTGGTTAAACTTATCTTGGTCTATAAAGAAGTTATCTATCAGTGAGCTGCTATCCTTTACCACCTGAGTAGGAAAATCAATAACAGGTGTCAAATTGAAAGAACCAAGTAATACTTCAAGGTCATTTTTCCTATTACCCTCTTTCAGAGAATCTACATTGAATTCCCCACAAATAATAATTTGCTTCCCCCTGTCTGACAGATAGCACAATAAGGAGTCCAAATTTTTCAGAAATAGATGAAAATTTCCTGATGGGGACCTATATACAGTTACAATTATAAATGTGCCTTTATTTAATTTAAGCTCACAGGCACATGCTTCTATATGTTTCTCTACACAAAACTTTTTTGTTTCTATACTTTTTGCACATTGATAACTTTTGACATATATGGCAACTCCTCCTTTCTCCATATTTTCTCTCATTACATGTGCAGAGAGCTTATATCCACTTACATTTACCTTATCCATATCAGTAACAATGTGATGCTCAGACAGGCATAGTATATCTATTTCATCCTCAGCTTCTAAATCTTCTAAACAAACCAGAAGCTCATCTATTTTATTCTTTAAACTCCCAATATTTTGATGAAATATACTTACATTAGTTTTAATTATATTTTTATGAGAACCTTTCCTTATTCTAACATTTGCAGTACTCTCCTGTCTGAGTTTCTCATTGTGCTTAGGCCTAGTTGCTATACCAGTGGTCACATGGTGTTCATGTCATAACCCAAATCCGAATGTCTGTAGTGACTTTAAATGCGAACATTTTAGGTTAGGCTTTACCGTGACTGTTCTTGACATTAAATGAAACAACAAGTTTACTGTTACCAGTCACCATTTTATTTATTTCCATGATGCGTTTCAAAGGTTGAAACCTCCATCATCGGCTTTAAACCTTTGAAACACGTCGTGGAAATAAATAAAACGGTGGCTGGTAACAGTAGCCTAACCTAAAATATTCGCATTTAAAGCTAATCTGCCCAGTCAGGAAATCAAGGCTATTTTCGAGTACACAAACAGTGCAGAAAAGGTCGCAATGACGACATAACGCCGGCCGCGGTGGCCGTGCGGTTCTAGGCGCTCCAGTCCGGAGCCGCGCTGTTGCTACGGTCGCAGGTTCGAATCCTGCCTCGGGCATGGGTGTATGTGATGTCCTTAGGTTAGTTAGATTTAAGTAGTTCTAAGTTCTAGGGGACTGATGACCACAGCAGTTGAGTCCCATAGCGCTCAGAGCCATTTGAATTTTTGACGACATAACATATTCACTTCAATAGGAATTGTTTCAAACATAACGTCATTCCGAATTATGTCAAGATTGAAATCAAGACAAACACGACAACTGCAATGAAAATATTGGTAAACGCACGAAAAGTCTGGGTGAAAAATAAACTGAAAGAACTTTATATTAAAAAACAAATGTTCAACATACAGCTTTATAATGCAGAATTACAGTTGGGTAAGTTGCTTTATAGTTTAGAATATGATTCCATAACCAAAAAGTCAAACAGTACACCGACTTCATCATACAGAAAACAAAAGCTACACAGAAGAAAAAACTAGCCAATCTCATAAAGCAACAATTACCTCCCAAACTGAACCAAAACAGCCGAAAGAAACACACATTCTACACACCTTTCCTCGACAACACGAACTTAATATTCACTGCAGAAGAAGAGGCACTACTCTGCAAAGGTAGCTCCACTGGACCAAAAGAACCATGAAAAAATCATCACTAGTGTCACACAGATATCAACCATCGCCTTTAAGAAGCGAAATGACAAAATAGCAGCCTGCCACAAAATTAACGAAATCATCGAAAAGGAAATTGCAAAACCATACCCAGCATACAAGAAAAGAGAAGAAGCCCTTACACGTACCATTAAGACATGAATAATGCAATAGTTGTAAAAGCTGACAATGACAACACAACTGTTGTAATGGACAGAGCAACATACATAGAAAAAACTTTAAACTTTTTCCAAACCAGCAACATAACAGAAATACATAAAGATTCAACAGCCAGAATACAAAAAGAGATTAAACACATTTCAAACAACATCAGCTTTCTACTCACCATCCAAGAAGCAAGAAACATTGTAACAATGAGCCCACAAGCACCTTGCCTTAGATCACAACCAAAGATCCACAAAAATGGGACTCCCATCAGGCCTATAGTGAACTGTAGTAACAGCCTTACATTCAAACTCCATAAAATGCTCTTCAGAATTATCAAAGAAGCATACACATTCAATAATGAGAGGACACTTAAAAACACAACAGAATTCACACAATATGTCAAAAACATACAAGTACCTGATGGAGCCACACTTGCCTCATTTGACATACAAAACCTTTATTCCTCTGTACCTATAGATCCCACACTACAGATAATCAATGCCAACCTACATAAACACAAAAAAGTCCCTTGAACTCACATTACTGAACTAATGGACCTGCTTGAATTCACACTTTCACACAACTATTTTAAATTTAACAATAAAATCTACAAAAAAACAGATGGTCTGGCAATGGGCTCAGATCTTTCCGGACTGCTAGCAGAAATATTTATAAGTCACCTAGAAGGCAAAATCCTAAATTCCAATCACCACCTCCTCAAAAATATCATCTACTACTACAGATATATAGTTGATACCATCATTTTAATCAAAGGCACTAAAGATGACATCAGTGAGTTGAACCAGTTTTTCAACAACTCCCATGAACAACTCCACAACACATACCACAATCCACAGCTCCTCTTGTCACCCCACAGCACACAAAATGGCAACATTCCGGTACATGATCAATAGAGCTATCCAACTACCACTCTCTGAAGAGAAATGTAATCAAGAAATTGAAATAATAAAACAAACAGCTATTGAGAATGGTTATAACAGCTCCATAGTAGACACCTTAACACAATACTAGCAAAGCAACCACAACACAAAAAACAAAAAGAAAATAACATCTTCCATACAATCCCCTTTCTAGGTAATATTCCACATCAGATTGCCAATGTCTTCAAACGAAAAGGCATAAGCATATCCTTTACAACAGACAACAAGACTGAACAGAAGTTACCCCACAACATCGGCACAAGAAACCCACTTCATCACACAGTTGTGTACGAAATTGATTTTTGGACTGTGACTGCTTCTACACAGGCCAGACAGGCAGATCATTTGAGATTAGATTCAAGGAACACATGGCAGCACTAAAAAACAAAAAATACCACACATCAGCAATAGCTACCCACCTGCATGAAACAAAACACTATGTTAACAACACAAGTATCAGCATCCTACACATCCCATCAAAAGGCAGAAAACTAGACATCCTTGACACACTCCAAATATGCAAACACCAAATAAAACAACGTGAATCAATCTTAAATGGCAAAAATGACAATATTTACAATAGTATCATCTCTGTTTTCAGCAACTGCCTACATCATTAAACCATAAATATTGACAGCCGCCAAAAGTACAAGATATTGACCTCATTTACAGATAATTCATCACACTAACAGCTTATACCCCTTGTCAGCTTGATACTATATGTACATCAACTACTGGCATAAATTGTATATCTGTCTGCATATTAAGCATTATCCAATGTATTACCCCAACCTTTAGGCAGCTAATAATTGTAGCATATAATCGTAAGACCCCTTGCCATGTAAAGTTTGCTGTCATACCTTCACTCTTTCCACCGTCTCTCTCTGTCTCTCTCTCTCTCTCTCTCTCTCTCACACACACACACACACACACTTTCTCTCCCTCTTCGTCTCCTTCTGCTTCCAGCCTGCCACATCTGTCTATTAATCCCAATCAAATATTGTCATTTATGTGTAATTATACTGCTGTAGCCAATATGATTACTGTACTCAAAGTCTGTAACATTTCACCTGATTTTCATTAACAAGTATGAAGTTTAACCCATTTTAACATTTCACCTGATTGTATAAACGAGTATGAAGTTTAAGCTGTTTGAACTTGTCAAAATCGGATTTATATGCCACCTGGAGTACACACACATGTATTCGACACCTCAAAACAAACACTTCAAAATCCTTTAAATAATTATTCTGTAATAATGTTGTTACAATGTATATATATTCTTTGTACTTTGAGATTATGTCTTCTCTTCTGCTATACGAACCTTGCACCCAGCAGATTCCGGACGCCATATTTGTTTACAAATATGACAGTATACATGTGATGTGTTACGACAGCAAAAGGAACCTGTGATACAGGAGGTACTTTATTTTACTTATTTTATGTTTACCGTTAGATATCAGTTTAATTTTTGTCAGAAGAAACCCAAAACCATGTTCTGAAATAGTCTCTTGTTTCTTCACTAGACAGTGCCACAAGTTGTTGCAAAAAATCGTAACACAACACACACACAAATGTCAAACTAACTAATGTAAATCCACCCGATCATGGAGGTTTCAACCTTTGAAACGCATCGTGGAAATAAATAAAACGGTGACTGGTCGGGCGTTGTCCTGTTGAAATATGGCATTTGAAACAGGTTGCAAGAAAGGCAGTGCCTCGTGTTGTAAAATCTCCCTGATGTAGTAGTAGCTGTCCAGGTTGCTCTCAAGACGTAAGAGGCGACGTTAGTGTTATAGGCAATGGCGCCCCAAACCATCATATTTTGCGTTTCTCCTCATTGCGACTCAACAGTAGTCTGCCCAATTGCTTTCACCAAGGCGGCATCGAACGTGTATGGGGCCATCACTGTAGGAGAAGTGTAACACTACATTCCTCCACTCAGCGTGTCGGAGTCGGTGGTGTTCACGAGCTCATTACAGTCTGTGGCATTTGTGGGTCTGGTCAATGGAAGCCAACACAGCTACAGCTCAGTCAAGCTCACAGAAGACAAACAGTCGACGCAGACGTGTCTACACTCGTTGCAGCGCTCCTACGTCGCCCCAATACTGTGGACAAAGCGGACAAGACGGCGGTCTTCTCGCTCTTTGGTATCAATGTGTCGTCCAGTAACCCTCACTGTTGAAACACCGTGCCGTCTACAAGCCGCAATATCAAGGAACCAAACATTCTGCATCGTTCGAACGGAGTCACATGCCGATTTTCCATCCTGTGATGTCGGGGAGGCATACTGACACTTGGATTTACGTTTTTACTTAGTATGATGGCTCCGCACCGACTGAGCGTTGCGAAACACTGACTTCTCCAGTTACACATATGAGAGCGCTGTTGGGCCTATGTGCACATCATCTCTCTGCCATTTAAATAACTTACTATGGTTCTGCTGTTCTGCACGTCCTCTTATCGTTGCATATTGTAGACCACTGCTTCTGACACCTAAACCTCCAGATGTCAGACACTCAGATCAGTACCAAACATTCTAAGTCGATAGAGTTCAACCTAAACTCCGATTTAGTTCGTACTATGTGCTCTCGTCCAGCAGAACTGGCGTAAAGGTTAGTTAAAAGTAACACCAGCACTATGTAGCACAGAAAGAGCGTAACTGTGGGTCAGTAATATGAGCAACTTCCGTGGGAAAGCTGGAAGAGCGTTAGACCGTCGTTCCAAGGGTTGTGGGTTCATTCCCCAATGATGACAATTCTTTTACTGTATTATCCGTGAAAGTGTTGCAGGGGACTATTAATAGTTCCATACATGTGGTGCAACTGTTTCCTTGTTCTACCGTTCCGTTTGTTTATGTTTATTCTGGGAAACTGAAAATGCACTAACTGCTTCATCACGAGTGGTTTCTGTTCTGTCACACATGTCCGACAGAACACTACATCTATCTATACAAATGTACTTAGGTTTGCTACTTCCAGCTAACGAAGCGAAAGCAAACTGCCAAAAGAATACTGCTGCACACTCCGAAAAATCCTTTTATATGCCAGGAAAATGTTCTCCCATACAATAGTTAACACAAACTGTCGACAGTGGGGCTTGAACTCAGAAACTGGGGTACGAAGACTTTACGCTGTACTAACTCACCCACGAGAGAACTACAAAACTGACACTCACATATACGCCTTTCATGATCCCCTCAGTTCTAGTGTTATTTTTAAATTCCGTTTACGCATGTTCTGCTGGACGAAAGCACTTAACACGAAGTAATCGGTGTTTTGGTTGATGCTCTACCTACATACAACGCTTCGTAACGATATGAGTGTCTGGCATCTGGAGGTTTGGTTTTGAGTGTTTCACATTTTACGAACGGTAGTGTACTATCTACATATTTATGTGCCATACATTATAAAAATATGTAACCTATGCCTGTCCAAGAGCTGATTAGAATATCTGAAGTAAATTGGCCAAGAAATTTTCTGGATTTTCGGTAACAACGCCAAACAATGACTTGCCTCTACAGGGTATAGCACTGTCCGCTCACATTAATGTGACCATCAGTCAGAAGCCTGAATAACCATCTTTTGCAGAGCGGACCGCTGCGAGACGAATGTGAAGAGATTCAGTTTTGTTCTGGAAAGTACAGACAGGGCCGAATCCACTGCTGTGCCCACTTGCGCTGCTTTTTTCGGTCGTCGAGCCAAGGTGGAGACAGCCTTACCGATATGGTCACACGGATTCTCCGTTGGGGCTAAGCCTGAAAAAGTTTAGTGGCCAGGAGGGTGCGGTAAACTTATCCCGGTGCTCTTCGTACCGCGCACGTGCACTGCGGCCTGTGTGGCACGTGGCATCGTCCTGCTGCTAATGGTCATCGTGCCGAGGAAAAACAAACTGTGTGAAGGGGTGGACATGGTCCCGAAGGACAGATGCATACAGTACTTATGATGATCTATTGTGCCTTCCAGAACGACGAGATTACGTTTCGCGACGTACACTCCAGCGGCCGTCCGGCCGATTGCGCATAAAATATGTTTCTTCTGAAAGAGCGACCTGTCACCACTCAATGGGCGTACACTTGAGGTATGGGCGTGCAAAATCCGCACTTTGTACCAATGAACAGCAGTCAACGTGAGTGCATGAACAAAGCGCCTGCTGCGGTGACCCATACGCAGCAAAGTTTGCTAAACGGTCGTTGAGGACACACTGTCATTATTCCCTACATTAATTCCGACGTTCAGCTGCCCAACAGTTGAACGTCTATTCGCTCGTACTTATCTCAGCAGTCGTCGTTGACCTGTGTGGTCTACAGTCCGTGGTGCACCACAATTGCCTTTGCGCTGGTTTGCATGGCGCCATTTTGCCATACACAATACGAATTAATCACAGCCAGACGTGAACCGTTTACAAACTTTGATGTTTAGGAAATATTTCCACCCGTCGCCCCAAAACCAACGATAATGTAATTTTGGACGTCAGTAAATCGCTCCGTTTCCGCATTATGACAGCGAGTATTTTCCGCGTCCACCACCCCCATTCGACACGCTTTATATACCCTCCACTGCTAGTGCTGCCACCTGACGTCTGTGATTGGCTATTGCACGTTGATGTCAAGCACAGGCAGTGATCACATTAATTTGACTGGACCGTGTAGTTTAGATCACATAACAAGCACAGAAGCTGTTTTCCGAAACACTCTGACATTTGATCAATAAGGACTAGCCACATGATAGGGAGCAAGAACGTGTGGTGACAAATATCCTTCCGTTTTGTGACCATTCACAAAGTACCTCAATTATATTGAATGAAATACAATGTAATCAGATGCTACAGGTTATTATAAAAGTACATACGCAATAGCAGGCAAATTAGTACTTAAAAGTGATGTAGACCTTCACAGTACCTGTTATTTGTAGGTAACTCAAACCCAGTATGTCGCTTATGTTAGATATCATTTTATTGGCCCGTGTCAGAAGTTGTAACCAGTTGCTGGACAACGAGAGATTTGTTCAGAGACACGGACAGAAACTATATTCTTATTACGTAGCTTGCTTCTCCGGTTTGCTACCGCTAGTATAAAGTAAGTACAGAGAACCTACTGAAACGTCCGCTTAGAAAAATTAATAAATTACTATACAGATAAACCTCTTACATTATTTGATTTTCAAACAGCTGAGCAGAACTGAACGTACTCAGACATTTCGCTCTTTACCTGTTCTGATCAACACTAAACTGACACACATTTTTAGCGCAACGCAATCTGACTTTCAATAATCCCTACAAATAATGGCCCAGACTAACATTAACCTATACCTTTCACAAACCACTTACCTCACAAAAATCTTCGTTACTCGAACTATTGTAATACAGCGAGCGCCACTACTGCCAGCTGAATAAAAGATTCAAACTACTGAAGGCACTAACTACTGATAGGCATAGTTAGCAAATGAAAGATTTTGATAAACAACAAACAATGTATTTACCTTAATAGTGTTCAAAAGTCATTATATATATATATATATCAGTTCATGACATCCAGTCTTACAAATTTACTGTGTCTCTGATGGACACATGTCCTGATCATCCGCTCTCAAAACTCCGCCATTTCTCTCCCCACATCCACCACTGCTGGCGGCACACCTCCAACTGCACAACGCAACGCGCTGTTAACAGCCAACTGCTCAACACTACAATGGCGAATATTACTCCAACAATGCAAACCAACCACAGCCTTCACACAGCACAGTCAGTGATTTTCATATAGAGCGCTACATGGCGTTACCGACATAAAAACCTAAACAGCCTACTTTGAAGCCCCCATGCTTCCCAAAAAATTTTACAAATTGTTTTGGGCAGTGGCCAATACAGATTTGAAAAAAAATTTCATAATTACAATAACAAAGAAATCAAATGCACACACTTATTGATACAATGTTGGTCAAAAGCAAAGATTTTCTCACAGTCCATAAAGACAGTCCTGATCATTCATCATAGTAAAATTGCAGTGTTTTTTTTTCTCAAAGTCTGAGCAGTAAAAGAAAATGCACACAGAAGTACTAGATTTCCATGCAGTCTTGAAGAAGTAGTGTTGTCCTGTCAACGGAAATACAGTGTTGACTCTTGACATGCAGACAGGTAATGGGCCACAACAGAGGAAACCCACAACATAGTCAGTCGAAGTTTTGAAGAATAGTGGTATGTAGGTCATCACGGAGCAGACCCACTGTAGTTCTGGTAGAGAGAATGGTATTGGTGGGCCACCAGAGGTGCAGGCCCACTGCAGTCCTTGTAGAAATAATGGTATTGGTGGGTCATCAAAGGTGCAGACCCAGTGTAGTCCTTGTAGAGACGGCTAGCAACTATCTGTTGCGACTGTGCATATGCACAATCACCATCGAAGAGCCTTGCGAGCAATATAGCAAGTCCATAAACCACCACTTGTGCACTCTCAAAGTTTTTGGAATTGTCCTTAGAACCAGCAATGCTGTTAATCAGTCCCTTTGTGAACTATTAACACATGTGCAAACACTAACAGACCCAACTTCTCATCTATTGTGCATATACTATGACCAACAAAAACAGTGTGCAGTGAAATGTAACATAATTTGATGAACTGGTGTCTATACGGTTATAAATTTACAACTTAAGAACACAATTACAAAGATACAAAATACATCCTTAAGGAACATAATAGTACAGATAACATTTGTAGTAGTACAGGCTTTACAAAAGAATAGAAATAAACAGATACTTCAGTGTTACAGGAATTATGACAGTAAATACATAAAAGGTCAGAATATCTTTCAAAACATCAACTTCACACGTGAGCATTAAAACAAAACAGAATAAATAATGTCTAAACATCTTTATAAAGTAAATACCATATTATAAATGCAAATTATATTTGTGGATAATAGTATTCCTCATCATAGTGAATGTAGCTGAGTATTAGAAAAATTTTACAACATAAATCTCATTAGCTAAATACATAAAGACAGGAAAAACTCAAATACACAAGAGTATTCAAACACATAGCGGGATACCCAAAAGGAAAGGACAGGGTTTGTTTTACTGCAGTATTTTGCAAACAAAATTTTCTTTACTTCTTGGAGATCTCTCTTCATTCATCATTATTCCCAAAAAGTCCTATCTATACCTGCTTTCTGTATTCTATTCATATTTCTTTCAAAATAATTATTTCTCATTGTACAATACTCATTTTGTCCCAAATCTTTTTCATATAGCTTCTCAATGCATTCTTTCCCTATTCTCCATAGTTAGTTTCTTACATAGTTTTTACTGAGCTCAGATATATATACTAAGGGACGAGGCAATGCAGCAGTACAAAACAATTAACACAAACAGCAATGACATAAAATGCAAATTGGCAAAGCAAGCAGCAGTAAATCTAAATTAGCAGAGCAAATGCAACATTACAACTAATATGAGCGAATGTGCAGCAACAAGAAAAATAAATCAGTAGTATAACTGTCGATGTACTTACCTCGCAATAAACTAAAGCGAAATGCTATGCATATAGATATCGTAGTTATTACTGCCGTGGCTAGTAATTACGTTTTGTGGCTGCCAGCGGTGTGAGTCATTGCCTGTTGTCTCTTTGTTGGCGCGCGTTGTTATTGGGATTTGGAGATCTAACATCTACAAATTCACCTTGTCGAGAGGGCCCAGCCCTGTTTGAATCCCACCAGTTCTGATGAAATTCAGGTCTGTCGTTATGATTATATCATCTGTCGTCATGTGGGTAGTTCCTGTAGTTTCTTTCTTGTCGGTTAAGTGGTGAATTTCTCCCGGTATCGTAACTGTGCACTGAACTGTTGCGTCTCAGGTTATTCTGTCTCCCGTGATAATAATAGTTCTGGTTGCCATATTGTCTGTTTCTATGATTATCTCTGTGATAGTCATTACTGCGGAAATGCGATCTTTCTCTGTAACTGTTATTCTCCCAACGGTTGTCATGTGGGTGGTATCTGTTTTGGTCACGATTTATGTTGGAAGAATAGCCTTTCCGTGTCCAGTTATTATTTCTGTCATCGTGGAATTGTGACGGATGTGACCTGTAATTGTTGGGTTCCTGTTTTCGCGTTCCGCGACTGTCAGTGTCAATTTCCAATTCTTGTAACAGTCCCTGAGAAGCTTCAATGTCGTCTTTGCAACGTCCTGCCAAAATAATATGTCGTAAATGTTCAGGCAATTTGATTAAGCAAATGCGGATGAGTTCTGAGGGGCTGTATGGGTTTGAAAGATACTGATTCTTACGTAACATGTTTTCGAAATATTTGACAAGACTGGAAAATTCAGATTGTTCGAAATGTTTCATCATTATGATGCAATGTTTTACTCGGTATTGTGTAGCTTGAGACCAATATGCTGAGAGGAAGACATGATAAAATTCTCCTTCACTGTGACAATCGTGAATGGCCGATCGCATTCTTACAGCTGGTTCATTCTCTAAGTAGCCACACATAAATTCTAATCTGTGCTCTAATGACCAGTTGGGAGGAAAACAATGAGAGAATTGATGAAGCCACGCTTGTGGATGAATGTCGTTGCCGGAATTCTTAAATGTTTTGAATTTACTTGTAGTCATAAACAACTTATAGTCAAAATCATCATGTCGGCGAGTCGCATGTTGGTCATTGTTACGTCGTTTCGGCGGTTCCATCTCAAAATTCGGTGTACCTTGCCAATTTCTTTCATAATTTCCGAAGTGCCCTGTGTTATTATTTTGTGGCTGTTCCGTATTTCTATGTCCCTCTTCCCGTATTGAAGCGCGAGTGTCCTCTGAAGTATGTAATTCTTGTACTACCTGTGTCAACAGATCTTGTACTTCCCGGATTTCTCTTTGGTGTTGCGTATTAATTTGATTCTGATTTTGTTTAAATTTCCTAATTTGTTCATACTCTATCATTAAAGACTACCGGTCTTGTGTCACTCAGATTACCATCTACCTTCGTAGATAAATTATTTAGCTGATCCGAAAGTTCGACTACTTTCTCTGATAATGAGCTAATTTCCTCCATGTGTCTTTCTGAACCAATTTTCAGAGTATCCACTGTGTCCTTTAAGTTTTCCTGAGTTTTTGCAAGTAGCATAACCGAATCGGTAAATGCAACTGAGTCAATTTTAGCCCGCAAGGTCTCGTGATTTTCATGATCAATAGTTTGCCGTTCTTTTATGGCTGCTTCGTGATTCTGTAATGCATTTTCATGCTGCGAAAAAATCGGCTGAAAATGCTCACAAATTTGTGTTTTTACGTCATTACAGACTTTTTGACATTTCGATTCGATGTTATGTAACTCAGTAGTTAAACCTTCACGTGTTTGTTCAAGCGTGGTGTCTAACCTCTGAAGATTTTGTTCCATTGTGTCTAACTTTTGAAGATTTTGTTCCATTGTGTTTAACTGTTGCTGTGTTTGTCTCTGATTTTGTTTAATTTGTTGCATTAATTGCCATAATAATGTATTTGTGTCTGGAATCTGTTCCTCTATGCTTTTCGGCCGAGCATTTGCACCGCCGACATTCACATTTTGACAAGCAGAAAATGTGTCTTCACTTATTTGAGAAAACGGTGAGGACCCAAAACCTCAATCTACAGTATTTGCGAGATTGTGTCCTGTCATTTCGAATTCCTGAGGCGAGCAGTTGCCGACCGATCGATTGATAATGCTTCCCTGTTCACTAATTGTTTCACTGTCTACGCCATTATTTGCAGCCCGCTCCATTTCCCTATGCACAATTACCAAATTACCACTTTGAATGTCTGTTAATTCATTACACAGTGGTGCTGATAAGCTACACTCGTCGTCACTATTATTTCTCAGTTTACTTTGGAGCCTAGTGTTACGTTTCTCACACGCCATTATTGTCACAATATTTCACACGATAACACAGAAAAGCACAATTTGAAGAGCAAAATAAGATAACACATCAACATAGCACTGAAAATAATATCTAGTTAATTGCAAGCGCACCTGCGAAATACTTGGTGCAAATCTACATGCATGCCACAACTGTTTTACTGTACAACAATGAAAAACTACAACTACAAAGGAAATTCTTTCTATAATTACGCGCTATCAATAAACAATAGCTACACTAATTACAGATACTACAATAAAAAAATCAGAAGATTCCAGTGAGGTATCCGCGGCTGAGGGTCGACATATGAAACGTCCCCTTAGATAACTATGAATTACTATACAGATAAACCTCTTACATTATCTGATTTTCAAACAGCTGAGCAGAACTGAACGTACTCAGACATTTCGCTCTTTACCTATTCTGATGAACACTAAACTGACACACAATATTTTTAGCGCAACGCAATCTGACTTTCAATAATCCCTACAAATAATGGCCCTGACTAACATTAACCTATACCTTTCACAAATCACTTACCTCACAAAAATCTTCGTTACTCGAACTACTGCAATACAGCGAGTGCCACTACTGCCAGCTAAATAAAAGATTCAAACTAATGAAGGCACTAACTACTGATAGGCATAGATAGCAAATGAAAGATTTTTATAGAGAACAAACAATGTATTTACCTTAATAGTGTTCAAAAGTCATTATATCAGTTCATGACATCCAGTCTTACAAATTTACTGTGTCTCTGATGGACACACGTCCAGATCATCCGTTCTCAAAACTCCGCCATTTCTCTCCCCACATCCACCACTGCTGGCGGATCACCTCCAACTGCGCAACGCTACGCGCTGTTAACAGCCAACTGCCCAGCACTACAATTATTAGTGTATTACTCCAACAATGCAAACCAACCACAGCCTTCACACAGCACAGTCAGTGATTTTCATATAGAGCGCTACATGGCGTTACCAACATAAAAACCTAAACAGCCTACTTACACTACTTTGTAACCAGTATGTCAAGTCGAATGCAGCAGTCAATACATTAGAAGGACAAAATGTTATCAGAAGTGGACAAAGTTACGATTTAGTAATAAGTGCATGTTTTCCGCAGAAACCCGACACCAGTTGCAGATCCTGTGGTCTGGGAGCCCTACGACATGACGAGGAGGAGCTACCTTCTGATACAAGCCAACATCACGCTCGGTCACGACAAGGACAAGGACCGCATGGACTTCTGGGACGAGAATGTGCCGCTGCAACCGTTCCCTGGAACATAGGGCCTACTGATGAGAGCACACTCTGGAGACACGGCACTGTCAGGGTTACTCCGTAATGTTGTGACGTGATAATAAAAACGAATTACAGATTACACACATTCATTTAATTTCAATAGTGTGCAAGGATGTCTTCTTTGTGGTTTGGCTATTCAAACGTATTTAGCTCGCAGTATTAGTTATTGTAACTAGAAAGCTATACCCCTAATCACTTGCCCTCTGCAAAGCTTTCGTTACTTACTTTCGTTCCTGATAGATGTAATGTTCAGATGTCTGAAATTACGTTAACATTGATCGATAAGCGTGCAGAGGTTTGTTGAGAAAGCAATATTGAGAAACGTTACAATAAATAACTTGGTGCCAGATGATATATTGTGCTCTCTGTAGAAAAATAGTAGGTATGTGAAGGTAAATCTTCTTTTGTCACATTCTGGTATCTTTTTTAGAGTTGAAGAGAACTTGGGTGGAGGGGAGTATGTCCGTTCATTATTTAATGATAACCATTTGAGTGAAGAAACCGGTGTACAAAATTGTTGTTTTCCTGTGGTACTTTTTATTGTATAGAAGGCGGTTCTTCGACGCTGTAAAAGCAGGTAAGTGAAAACCGATTAATTCCTGGCTGGCTTCAACTGTGTCACAATGGCTGCTTGCGCGGTATGCAAAAATTAAGAGTGATTCTCACCCTTTTCAAGAGCTTGTGATCTTTAACTTCCCGATTTCAAGGTCAAAACATAATAATAGTTTTCTCCAGGTCATTCATCAGAGAAGTCCTCTGCCTCCTGCACACCAATCTAAAGCGAGATAGGTGTATCTGTTTTTTCCTAGGTCATGCAACTAACCATAATCATGGCCTATGGTACTAGAAGATAGTCCGTTCGTGCCTCTCTCGCTAAGGTAAATCCCTTTTGTGTGCTGAGAGTAATGATTCCATACAAAATCATCCTCAAATAGAGAGCGTATACGATTTTCAAAATCGTTGAATTATTTTTCTCCCACTTATAAATAAGCAGTCATAGATTTTTCTGTCCCCGTCAGTAAACGCAAGCCTCACAGAAGGAGATTTTGCACGGGCGACCGTTTACAGGACGTAAACATACACATATTTATCGTATTTATTTTATGCATTTGTACAATGAACAACGCTATTATTACATAAATGTTTATTTCGTGCTATTTGCAACTGAGCGCATGATGCCGAGTAAACTAGAATCATAAGGAAGTATTTTCCAACATTCTGAGACATTAAACCAGAACAGAAAAATGTGGAAAAAAGCCGATCCTGAAATATTTTCTCGACGGGACCAAACCAGCATGTCAGGTAAATAACACCAGTTCTCTTCCGTAGCACTTGTTAAATTTAAATGTGGACGTAGAACTGATTTTTTAGGAGATCCACTGTCTGCTAAGCGCAGGATTTGGTTTCTTTTCTAGTACTTTCAAAATTTATTATTTTTAACGTAATTTGTAATTGCATAAATGTTCCACAAGATGGCGGTAAATCTTTTAGTAGCATGAATAATATGCACGCATGACACAATAAGTTGCAGCTAAGAGTCATCACATTTGGTTAGAAACAGATGATTGCTATGCTTAATCTCCCATGGTTTTTTTTTTTTTTTGCGGAAAAAGCAGGGAAAAAGTTATTAGGACATAAAGAAGTCGCGTGTGAGCAATAAATACAGCAGAACCACAGAATGATAAATATAGACGGTGGCCCATTCGGGGAGTGAGGAAGTACACCCCCCCCTTTCGCGTCCTGGAGTTACACAGTTATACAATCGAGATTGTACTCAACGTGAGTATGAATGTCTAGCAGACGACGAGTTCTGTACCAAAATGCACCTGGAGCGGAAGAAAGAATTAAAAGAGAAGAGACGAGCAGTTACCATTGAACAATATCAGCAACAAATAACAAGGGAGATAGAAAATCTGACAGCGCTCAACACAGGTATGGTTGACAATTTTAATTTAATTGAAGGATCAAGTTCCTTCGCCTGCAGGGAGACTCTGGGGACGACGCTGGGTGGTAGCTCACTTAGCACACAAATTACGCAAGAAAACAGTAATAAACAAAGGGAAAACCATTTCCAAACAAATGTACAGCTAATATAAAACCAAAACAAAGGTAACAGATATCATAGCGATGCAGTAGGTCCATTTTATGTATTTGTAGAGGGACTTAATGGTAACGTAGGTAAATACCACCCCATGGCCTTGGGGAAGTTACTATTTATCTCAGATCCTGGGAACAGGCAGAAAATCACAAATCTCAAGGTTGTATGGAAAAACAGAAGTCGGACTGATTTATCAACAAGAGAGGCTCCAAACAAGTTTGCACAAGACAACCCGCTACATCAGAAACAGATGATAGCACACATACTAAACCACAGAAGACATTGTAGAGGAGTTGTTAGTAATGTAGATACCGAATTAACAGAGTTAGAGTTGAAAGACGCTATTCAATCCACAATTATAGTCACCATGTACGCCGAATGATCAAGAGCTTAATTGATTTAGAAACAACGAATTACATACCCGGCAAACTTTTGAGGTCACATTCGTATCGCAGTTCCTACCAGAATATGTGACGATGTATGGAATGATATGCAATTTTAGACTATTCATACCCCTAGTGAGGCAGTGTCTTAAATGCCTTGTGTATGGCCATCTTAGTAATCAATGCGTTGTGGCCAAGCGGTTCTAGGTGCTACAGTCTGGAACGGCGCGACAGCCACGATCGTAGGTTCGAATCGTGCCTCGGGCATGGATGTGTGTGGTGTCCTTAGATTAGTTAGGTTTAAGTAGTTCTAAGTTCTAGGGGACTGATGACCTCAGAAGTTAAGTCCCATAGTGCTCAGAGCCATTTGAAGTAATCAATGTCAGTCACAGACTCGATGCAATCTGTGTGTGGGGACCCACGAGACAGTTCAGTGAAAAAAGTGAAATAATGGACTGCTCCCACTGTAAAGGGAAACACACATCGAGAGATAAGTCTTGCCCAGTATATCTCAAACAACAACTGATTAAGAAAGCGTTAGCTACATACGTTATATCCTTTGTGAGGAAACTGAAGAATATGTAAACCGAAGACCTTATGCTGCTGTGGCGGGGAATATTGGCAGGAGTAAATCGGATTGGGAGAAAAAGTTTCCCCGTAAAAAGTATTCAACACAGATTCAGGACAACTACTCATCACAGTAGGCCGAAAGAAAGACTACGCCGTTCTTTTGTAAATATAAATTTACCAATATCTCCTGTTAAAGAGAATCCACCTACACCACGGCCACATACTCCTGAATCACAACAGGAAATTATATCAGGAGTGGAGGATAAGAATACGGAGACATTGAACTACTGGTGGAGGAATAACAAATCTAATAACACAGTTTACCTCATTAACCAAAGACGGTTTCGGTCAAGCTAATATATACAATATGATTGCTTGGATACTACCAAAAACATAAATATAGATAAAGACAGAAGTAGGTCATACTTTAGCTCTACTCATATAAACAGAAAAGGGATATTGAAGTTCCCCTATGCAATACCAGATCCTTATATGCTAATAGAAAGTCTTTCATACACGAACTTTATAATAATGACTGCTCTATCGCTATTATAAGCATGGCCTGGATGAAACAAAACGTGTGTATTAGATGCCAATGATATGCAGTAATATAATCGGATCGAGAGGATGGAAAAGTTGGAGGAGCTATATTGATTAGTACAACATTTAGCTATAAACCAATTACCATGCCACTAGCTAACATTGACTGGCAAGCAATAACAGTAGAAGTAACTACTAACAAATGCTGATTCTCCATTGCATCTGTATTTCAAACAACACAAGCATACAATGTTGGAACATACGCCAAAACCCTTCCAAATCTGTGGGGACTTCAATGACAACCACACAGCGTGGCGGTGTCATACGAATGATAAAGCAGGGAGTACGGAATGTCTCGCATTGATGATTATAACATGATCATATACAATGATGGATTTGTAAATTTAACCAAGGACCGTGGATGAGACCAACTGCAGTGGATGGAACATTGGCTTTTCCCTGTATGAACCAAATTACATAATGGTCGTTTCTGCTGGGTATCATTGGATCAGATCATTTCCCTATAACTGTGAATATACAATGCGAGAGAAATAACCGAGCACATATTGCCAACACATTGGCTTGGAGCATGAGCACATAGCCAAATCCTTTAAATTAGAGTTTAAATCAACAGAAAAAAACCAGCCTCGATACAGGGGCTATACGCAACTACAGAACAGCATATATCATGCAGCAAATGAAGCCATCCGAAAACGACCTCTACCAACAGAATGAAGGCGACCGGGTAATCCACGTCTTCATCTATATGGATACTCCGCAAATCACATTTAAGTGCCTGACAGAGGGTTCATCGAACCACCTTCATAATAATTCTCTATTATTCCAGTCTCATAAAGCCCGTGGAAGAAACAGACATATCTTCCGGTGCGAGCTCTGGTGTCCCTTATTTTATTATGATGATCGTTTCTCCTTATGGAGGTCGGCGTCAACAAAATATTTTTGCATTCAGAGGAGAAAGTTGGTGATTGAAATTTCGTGAGAAGATTCCTCCGCAACGAAAAACGCCTTCGTTTTAATAATGTCCACCCCAAATCCTGTTTCATGTCAGTGACACTCTCTCCCTTATTTCGCATTAATGCAAAACGTGCTGCTCTTCTTTGAACTTTCTCGATGCACTCCGTTAGTCCTATCCGGTAAGGATCCCACACCACGCAGCAGTATTCTAACAGAGGACGGACAAGCGTAGTGTAGGCAGTCTCTTTAGTAGATCCGTTACATTGTCTAAGCGTCCTGCCAACAAAACTCAGTCTCTGGTTAGCCTTCCCCACAATAGTTTCTGTGTGCTCATTCCAATTTAAGTTGTTTGTAATTGTAATTCCTGGCTATTTAGTTGAATTTACGGTCTTTAGATTTGACTGATTTATCGTGTATCTAAGTTTAACGGATTCCTTCTAGCACTCATGTGGATGACCTCATACTTTCCGTTATTTTAGGTCATTTGCCAATTTTGCTATTTGTTTTGATCTTCTGATGACATTATTAGCCGAGAAAAGACAGTATTTTCTGCAAACAGCCTAAGACGGCTTCTCAGATTATCTCCCAAATCGTTTATGTAGATAAGGAACAGAAAAGGGCCTATAAATCTATCTTGGGGAGCGCCAGAGGTCACTTCTGTTGTACTACATGACTTTCCGTCAATTACTGTGAAGTGTGACCTCTCGAACAGGAAATCACGATTCCAGTCACATTACACACAATTTCACTACAAGCCGCTTGTGTGGTACAATGTCAAAAGCCTTCCGGAAATCTAGAAATACGAAATCAATTTGAAATCTCGTTTCAACATCACTCAAAACTTCGTGTGAGTAGTTATCTAACTCATGTTGACTATGTGTCAATAGACCGTTCTCTTCGAGGAAATGCATAATGTTCGAATAAAATATATGTTCCAAAATCCTGCTGCATATCGGCGTTGACGATATGGGCATGTAATTTAGTGGATCACTCATATTGCCTTTCTTGCATATTGGTGTGATCTGTGCAAGTTTCCAATATGTAGGTACAAATCTTTCGTCGAGTGACCGGTTGTATATGATTGTTAAGTACGGAGCTATTGCATCAGCATACTCTGCAAGGAACCTGACTGACATACAGTCTATACCGGAAGACTTGCTTTTGTTATGTGATTTGTTTCACTACTCCGAGGATGTCTATTTCTACGTTACTCATGTTTGCGGCTGTTCTTGATTCGAATTCTGGAATTGTTACTTCGTCTTGTTTCGTGAAGGAATTTCAGAAGGCTGAGTTTAGTAATTCTGCTTAGGCAGCACTGTCGACGATTTTATTTTCATTGCTATAGCGCAGGGAAGGCATTGATTGTTGCCGCCAGCATACTTCGTGTACGACCAGAATCTCTTTGGTTTTCCTGCCAGGTATCGAGACAAAGTTGCGTTGTGGAAGCTATTATAAGCATGTGGCTTTGAAGTCCACGCTACATTTCGAGCTCATGAAAAAGTTTGGCAGTTTTGGAGATTTTGCGTCCATCTAAATTTGGCATGTTTTTTTCGTTGTTTCTGCAACAGCGTTCTGACCTGTTTTGTGTACCAAGAAGGATCAGCTCCGTCATTTGTATCTTTATTTGGTATAAATCTCTCAATTGTTTGAATTCAAGCCACGTCTAGTCTACACTTCTATTGTTAATTTGGAAGGAGTGGAGATTGTCTCTCAGGAAGGCGTCGAGTGAATTTATCTGCTTTTTTTCGCTTTCTTTTTTTATTTTCAAAAACTTTTATCTTTCTCTCAATGTATTTATCTCTTCTCCATATTTCTGCCCTATATAGTAATACTGGTCTGATTGTGATTCTAGATATTCTTACTTTGGTTCCTCTTGAATTTTGGGTCACAGTAGCTTGTTGAGTGAGTGTGATGCTCTGAATGTAGCTTTTATCTTCGCCTCTATTTCTTGCTTCTCATCGCTTTTATTGTTTACTGCTACTCCCAGATATTTAAACTCCTCTACTACTCCAAATAATCCACAAAGTTTCCCATCGTTTTGTTCTGTAATTTCTTTCCACTTTCATGAATTTTCTTTTCTCATCATTTATTTCTAACCCAGCTTCGATTGCATTTTGAAAGAGTCTTTTTATCAGTATTTTAAGGTCATCCGGGTTTTCAGCGATTAGTTCTACATCATCTGTAATGTCCAGTACGTTTATTTTTGTTAATATTGCAATTCCCTCTTCTGCTTCACTTGCTGCATCCAGCGCTTCCTGTATTACAATTTTCAACACGAGGGACGATATTCCAACTTCTTGCCTGATTTCTGTTTTTGCGTCAAGCGCCTTGAAATATTCTCCCACGACCCTTTCGAACCTTTGTGTCACTTTCACAATCTTCTTCGGTATTCCGAATCTCTGCATTGTCTTCCACAATTTATCTCTGTATATACTGTGATAGGCTACCTAAAATCAAGAAATAGTATTGCCATTGTTTTGTTGTACTTCCAATATTTAGATATGGCTTCTTTCAGTATGAATACTTGGCCAATAGTTGAACGATTCTTAATATATCCCGCTTGTTTCTCATTTATTATCTCTCTTAAATATGGTTGTAGTTTTTCTGAAGGCTCTTGGAGAACATGTTATAGGCGGTGCTAATTAATGCGATGCCTCTGTAGTTACTGCGTTGTTGTTTGTGGCCCTTTTGTGAATTAGTATTATGACCGCTTCTGTCCACTCATCTGGCCTTCTTTCATCATTCCAGATATTCGTAACAAGTTTATGTATTTGTTTTGCAATTTTTATTCCTTCCTTCTTAAACAATTCAGCTGTTATGCCATCTCTCCCTGGAGCTTTGTTATTTCTTTCTAGTCTATTGTCTCTTTCATTGTCGGTGGTAGGAACAGTAGAGTATGGAAATAAACGAAACTGAGAACAGGTGGTATACTGGTGAGTATCGAATCAAAAATATTTTTAAGAGAGAATATTCTAACATACAGTAAGAATCCAGGAAATTTGTGTTTTTAGCGTTGGAAAAGACCTATACACCACATGCAGGCCAATCAGACAGTCTGAAGTGAAAAACTACACAATGTGTGAACAGTTAAACCATACAACTAGCGACATCTCTAGTACAGATGAAGGAGGAATTGAATTTACAGAAAGAGAATGAGCTACTAACAGTAATATTAAACCATACAACTAGCGACATCTCTAGTACAGATGAAGGAGGAATTGAATTTACAGAAAGAGAATGAGCTACTAACAGTAATATTGTAGTTGAGAAGGAGAAAATGATGAATTATATTACACAAGTTAATATAATTGCCAGCGATATTCTTTGTGGCCACGATATTCAGAATGTCTCAGTTCAACACAACAGTCCACTAATGAAATTGTTAGCTGATTTGAATAACTAAACCAGCAATGAAAATTGTGGAAACAATCGATTCCAGTTCAATTACCGAAACTAGTGTTAACGTTGTTAATGAAGTTTGTTTGATTGAGGAGATACTGACATATGTTTTCGAGGAAGATCGTAGACACATGCTACTCCATAATAATATTAGCAGTGAGTGAATGTCAAAAGACGAACTACATTACACCAAGGCCTTGGTGCCAAGATTTTTCTAAACAAACGGTTCAGAATAGATAAGTATGGAGTTGCAAATAAAACTCTGAGGTAAACGATAAACTTAATATAGAAATCTTCTTCATTGAAATCTTTGTGGGACTTATGCATTCTAACTGATGATTTCAGTGAAGAAGGGACGTAATAGAAAGAAGAAACAGAATTCGAAAAATCACAAGCTGGAAATGTTGAGCCCATTGTCACTATATATGTGGGAAAGGTGAAAACTAAAGCATTATTAGCAGTTGTAGTTAGGGTGCACACACGTCTGAATATTTTCTTGGACAGGAAAGAATCAAACACTTCTGTGGGACTTCATACAAACAGTCAGTAGCAGAAATGTAGTTTCTAACTACAGAACATCAATGTAATAAAGAAATATGTCTAGAATACAGGACAGAAGAATGTAATTTCAGTTTTAGTTGTGTTACGGAATACATATAATCAGTTTTTGGGGGTAGATTTTTCGTGTATTCAAATATTAGGATGTAGGCTGGTAAAACTTACGGATAATCCATTATAAGGAGGAATCCCTGGACATGAGTACACCAGAGTCGGTTAAAAATGAGCCTAATTAGGTCAACCATATATCCAGTGACTTGACCTGCTCGGTTAGTTGAGTGCGATAGCACGGCGATTCTGGAATTCCGGCCTTGGATAGAAACTTCCCGGTGATTGGCGACTTGGGCTGGTGTACTGCCCAACTTGGGTGCTTTTAGTCAGTTTTCCACATCCAGTTACGTGAATTCATTAGTTACACGATTCTCATACATTTCGAAACACTCTCTCACACATTTACGTGGGGTAATAATAGGCAGAGACAGATGAAATATAATAATTTCGAACAAGATGGGCGTTGAGGGTGAGGGGAATAGGCGGCAAATAGCATTCAGCCATCCCATACCCTCTACCACTAACACTGCTAAATCCAGATTGACTAGCTGATCTCGTGAAGATAAGGGTTGAGAGTAGGAAACGAAGAAGTATCCAGTGACTGTAAGGAAGAAGTTTTCGATGGTTTGTGTAGACTTAGCGACGTAGTTGTAAACAATAAGCACAGGTCGTAGATTCTGAGTCTTCTCTGAAGATGATACTCCATAAAAGCATCACATTTAAGCCATTTGTAATTGTGTTAGTGAACAGGGGTGCTTTCAGAGCTAGGCTATGGAAAATGCTTAATAAAATGCTTAATGGAACCTTATAAATATGAGAAGAGTACCTTTTATAATGCGTTTGTTATTGTTTATTAATGAAACAAGTCAATCAGAGATGTATTGGTTGATAGAAGGCTTAATAAAGTAATTGAAAATGCTAATAATCTATCCTCTGTCCAGACAACTTTGGGTCTATCTACTGCGATCGAATTAAGATTCCATATATTCTAAACATTTTTATTTGATACCATAAGTGATATGAAATTCCGTTTTCATATCTCCTTCTTTATATGTCAGCCTGTGGCTGCCGAGTTTTCCTCCCAGGTCCCTGTCTATAGATTTGACACTGGCTGCTAACATAATCGCGACCTCTGTGGTACCTTTTCATTGAGCTGTGTTAACAGATTTTGCTTTTCAGGTGATTTATTTTCCAACTCAGTAACATTATTATTTAATTACGTTAATTATATTTAATTCACTACTGACACTTTTATTTCTGGAAGCCAAGCGAAGAACTTACGATCGCAGCCCTTCGGTTGTCAATCGCGTTTTCTGCCATCGACCGTGGTATATTTGGTACGTTGTTCAGTCGAAGCCAACAGCACTTAATGGCTTTTTGAGCTCGCTGAGCAGCCCTGAAAATGAGAAAACGACGGCTTCATGATAATCGAAATTGCTGCTTTACGCAGGTATTTGTAACCACTGTATCCGTTATCCTCTCCTGACATATTTGAGCTCAGTTGTTTGCCACTTTCACGGATGCTGAAGCACATTCTGCTTAGCTACTAGACGCCACTCTGCTGCCGAACGGACACAAGTCGACGTTCATTAAGACGTAAGCTGATGTTAAACAGTTGATGGCTTCTGACTCATAAATGGCGATTTATACAGTTTTCTAGTCAGGTTTTCAGTATTCCACGCAAAACAGAATACACATTGCAGTCGCTAACATATCCTCTAGTATCTGTTCAGAGGCCTTGGAAGAATATAACCCGGAAACGTAAGTAGAGGCGACAGCATTTCTCCATAAGGAAACATAAGGATGACCTATAAAAACAGTGCAACTGAGGTTTAAGCTATGAAAGCTGACATATATCGCAATAGGCAGCTTACACACAGTTAAAAAATGAAAATATAAAGTGCAATAAAAGTCTTCATAACTAATATTTTTTCTATTTCAGGTGTTATGCTGATGGACGTATGTAACTAAATTTAGATCAATTTCGTTTCCTACAGAAGATGTATTTAGAACCTCAGTGACTTAGACTTAAGAGTAGTAACTACTGTAATAGCAATACATTTTACAAAATTTTCTCAATATTCACTTTAGTCTTACTGAATTGTTGTAGTTTTCTGACATAATATATTTAGAATTCTATCGCGAATGTGTTCAGAATTAGTTTGTGGTGGCCTTAATAACATCAAATTTCGTGTCTCTTCGCATTTATAGAATTGCTTTCTAAGTTTCTTCGGGGTTACGTTATTTTCTTAAATTACCCGTGTTGTGTGACATATGTCATTACTTGAGAGTTTCTTCCGTATCAGAAGAAGGTCAGCAATAATTAACTCATTCGGTTAAGCCTCGTACTGTGCATGATTTCTTTATCAGGTTAAGGCAAGGGACTTTCGAACTTAAACGTTTTGAGAACGCCTGTAATTGTCCCAGTTTCATATAGGCCAGAGTATGTGATTCATTATACTAAAGTTCCATTGTTCTATGTATATACTAAGATGGTATCTGTTCTTTCGGAAAGAACAGATACCATCGGTGACCATGCAGCTCTTTAGAATGAAATTACAATGAAATAAACACCCTTAAGTGCTTACAGGCGTTGACATACGTCAACGGGGACAGATAAAAATGTGTGCCCCGACCGGGACCTGAACCCGGGATCTCCTGCTTAGATGGCAGACGCTCTACCCGTTTTTCTTAAAATCTCATTTTGTTCGCTTCTTGTTCCTTGCATCTGCTCGGGGCGGACGTCGTAAGACTACCGTTTAAGTTTGTTATTCATCGATTAACTCACTTTTTTTATTACAAAGGGCACGTAACCCTCCGACAGAACACGCTGAGCTACCGTGCCGGCTGTACACAGAGGATAGCGCGACTGCAGGGATTTATCTCTGGCCCACCTCCCGCGAAAACCACATTCTCAACGTATTGTCCCGCGCTACATTCGTAGTGCCCCCGCCCATTATACTCATTACTCGTGGCGCGTTATCGATTCCCGTAAGAATTCGGGCGCTGTTCGTGCATTCGCACAGAAGAAGAAAGAACAGATACCATCTTAGTATATACACTCCTGGAAATGGAAAAAAGAACACATTGACACCGGTGTGTCAGGCCCACCATACTTGCTCCGGACACTGCGAGAGGGCTGTACAAGCAATGATCACACGCACGGCACAGCGGACACACCAGGAACCGCGGTGTTGGCCGTCGAATGGCGCTAGCTGCGCAGCATTTGTGCACCGCCGCCGTCAGTGTCAGCCAGTTTGCCGTGGCATACGGAGCTCCATCGCAGTCTTTAACACTGGTAGCATGCCGCGACAGCGTGGACGTGAACCGTATGTGCAGTTGACGGACTTTGAGCGAGGGCGTATAGTGGGCATGCGGGAGGCCGGGTGGACGTACCGCCGAATTGCTCAACACGTGGGGCGTGAGGTCTACACAGTACATCGATGTTGTCGCCAGTGGTCGGCGGAAGGTGCACGTGGCCGTCGACCTGGGACCGGACCGCAGCGACGCACGGATGCACGCCAAGACCGTAGGATCCTACGCAGTGCCGTAGGGGACCGCACCGCCACATCCCAGCAAATTAGGGACACTGTTGCTCCTGGGGTATCGGCGAGGACCATTCGCAACCGTCTCCATGAAGCTGGGCTACGGTCCCGCACACCGTTAGGCCGTCTTCCGCTCACGCCCCAACATCGTGCAGCCCACCTCCAGTGGTGTCGCGACAGGCGTGAATGGAGGGACGAATGGAGACGTGTCGTCTTCAGCGATGAGAGTCGCTTCTGCCTTGGTGCCAATGATGGTCGTATGCGTGTTTGGCGCCGTGCAGGTGAGCGCCACAATCAGGACTGCATACGACCGAGGCACACAGGGCCAACACCCGGCATCATGGTGTGGGGAGCGATCTCCTACACTGGCCGTACACCACTGGTGATCGTCGAGGGGACACTGAATAGTGCACGGTACATCCAAACCGTCATCGAACCCATCGTTCTACCATTCCTAGACCGGCAAGGGAACTTGCTGTTCCAACAGGACAATGCACGTCCGCATGTATCCCGTGCCACCCAACGTGCTCTAGAAGGTGTAAGTCAACTACCCTGGCCAGCAAGATCTCCAGATCTGTCCCCCATTGAGCATGTTTGGGACTGGATGAAGCGTCGTCTCACGCGGTCTGCACGTCCAGCACGAACGCTGGTCCAACTGAGGCGCCAGGTGGAAATGGCATGGCAAGCCGTTCCACAGGACTACATCCAGCATCTCTACGATCGTCTCCATGGGAGAATAACAGCCTGCATTGCTGCGTAAGGTGGATATACACTGTACTAGTGCCGACATTGTGCATGCTCTGTTGCCTGTGTCTATGTGCCTGTGGTTCTGTCAGTGTGATCATGTGATGTATCTGACCCCAGGAATGTGTCAATAAAGTTTCCCCTTCCTGGGACAATGAATTCACGGTGTTCTTATTTCAATTTCCAGGACCGTATATAGTTAAGGCTCACCAGCCACTTGACCATCTTCTTCTTCTGTGTGAATGCACAAACAGTGCCCGAACTCTTACGGGAATCGACAACGCGCCGCGAGTAATGAGTATAATGGGCGGGGGCACTACGAATGTAGTGCGGGACAATACGCTGAGAATGTGGGTTTCGCGGGAGGCGTGCCAGAGATAAATCCCTGCAGTCGTGCTACCCTCTGTGTCCTCGGTGGCTTAGATGGATAGAGCGTCTGTCATGTAAACAGGAAATCCCGGGTTCGAGTTCCGATCGGGGCACACATTTCCATCTGTGCCCGTTGACGTATGTCAACGCCTGTAATCAGTTAAGGGTGTTCATTCGATTGTAATTTCATTTTCCTGCCCATATGTCATCAAACTGAGGAAAAAGGGACGCTGGGACGAATTGCATTTGTCTACTGAGAGCGACTCAATGGTCTCCATCCAGAAACAGTTACAACCAGTATATGCTAATGTATTTAATACGTGCTTAACCTAACTCAGATTACAATGACATTAGCATTATGGACTTTCTCTACATTTTTAGCTAATACTAATTCTCACCAAGGATGCTTTATTTCCACGATGTTAGATATAGTGCAAATAATTACTGATGTGCCAGTTAGCTGGTTTCTTGCAGCAGAAGTGATGCTAGAGCTAATTATGCGAGTAACGTCCTATTAACAAGACACTTTGAAAACAATCTATGTGCTGTTCAGGTAACTTACAGGAATGCAGCCGAGTAATGTCGTCTACAGTAGTTGATATTTCGACAGGAGACCACCCTGTTTTTATTTTCCAGGCAGAACTGCACCCGGATGCGTTCCTTTAAGTTATCCGAACATTGTGTACGCCAGAAAAAAACTGAAGTCTCAAATCTGTGCACAGGATGCATACATTTTTATCTTTCTCGGAGGCACGATATTGGTGCTTCTGTCTTGACGATATGATGAGTGGCTCTTAAGTTTATCTTATCACGCAGCTAACGTTTGATAAACAGTTACCCCTCTCTTGCTTTCCGACTCGGAGAGATAAATCGATTCAATTAAGATCTGATGATACTTGTGTCAAAACATAAGTTGGCATTCTGTAACCATGTACTCTGTTTACTTTAGAAGTATCTATAATTAAATAAGTACTAAAGAGGAATCCCTTGAGTACAGGGGTTCGTATGTTGCTAAGGATGCGTAGCGATGATGTTTCGATTAAGTACTTATCCTTTAATTTCGTGTAGTCTTTGTACCGCAAGTAACTCTAGATTACTTAACTTCTGAATCTGCGCTCGTCATAGGAGCGACCGTAACTTAATATTAGCAATTTTTACGCATGACGGAAAAGTGACTATCCTGAACTTTGCCTGTGCAATACTAAAACTATTAAGTGTTTCCATTCACACATGTCATAAAAAAATGGCGATACAGTTCGTTTAAATATACAGAGTACCATTACTACACACAACGCGATCAGCACTATAGTGATGCCTAATTTTTTTGGCTCACGACGACAGAAAGTTTTTCGGAGGTCAGTTTGGAGTTTAAAGATTTTGGGATTTTAACTGCAGAATACTTTCGGAATATATTTTCTTTTTGAGATATTTGGAACTTGTTTCCAGGGCTCGGGTGTCGGGAATTTAGGTTTAGGAATTTAAGATCTGGGCAGAATAGAGCGAGGATTTGAATATGAAGGGTAGGTGACTGAGAGGAAGTAATTATGTGATCAGTTATAATTTGTAGTATTTTCAAGAGTTTAGTGGGGGACAGCTTTTGTAAACTGGCATTTGTGAAGGCCTTTGGAATCGATCGGATGGACGGGTGTTTATGATTTGATAAATGGCACGGGGCATGTCATTATGTCTTAGCTCTGGGTCATCATATAAAGTGTCTGGTGGCGAATTTCTCAAGATATTCGTTAGTTATCCAAGGTCAATGGTATAACCTCGACACACTTCACGGCGATTACCCAAGTAGCTTCCTCTCCCCAATCCCTACTTTCCCGTTGCTAAGGTAACAGGCGTCATCACGATCATCTTCCCTTCAAGCTTTAGGCCTTTTTTCATTAGGCCTTCATTTGTTTTGCCTGTTACGGGACCCATCGCTCCATCGGCCTTCCATGACTTCTCCTCCCAACTGGCTTAAACCTTCTTATGTGTAAGAGTTGATAATACTCCACTCATTCTTTCTAGATGTTCATTCCAGTCTCCTATTTCATTTTATTTCATTGAGGATATTAAATGTATTCAGTTCTTCATTAACTTCCGAATTTAGAAATGTGTCGACACTTGTGCGTCTCTCTAGCGCTCTTAAAACCCTCGTCTCTGTTGCTTGTATGCGACTTTCTTGGCGTTTACTTGTAACCCATGTCTGACCTTGGTGAACAAGCATTTGAACTACCATTACCTATAAAATTTCAATCTTCTTTCTTTCTTAATTTTACTTTTTAGACATCTGTTATTCTTCCGCACATATACACAAGCTTTGCTTCTTCTCAGTATGTCTTACTCACATGTGGTTTCACATCCTAAATAGTTTAAATGTTTGCACATGTCCACTGTACTTTTGTTAGTCACAATTTTTGTCCCTACAGAACGTTTTCCTTTAAAAGCCCTAGATTTTCCTTTCCTTTCTGAAATAGTCAAATGGGAGTCTACACAGATCCTACCCAATAAATGTATTCCTTCTTATAAGTCATCTTCATCCTCCGCCAGCAACGTGGCGTCTTTTGCATACAAAAGGAAACTCAGCGAGAATTTCCGTTAATCTTAATTCCCAAATTAAAAATCTCCTTCCATTTCTCAATTACGTCATCTACTCAATGTTAAAAATTGTGGGTGAAATGTTGCACCATTGTGTAAATCCTTTGTTTGTGACTACAGGCGGTGCTAGAATACCACTTACATCTAATAGACCGTCTTGTGTTCGTAGATTCTTCAAATCATTTATTGGATGTTGTTGACACCCTCTTTTCTTCAGAATTCTTCGCAGTTTCTTCCTATGTACATTATCCAAAGCCTTCATAAAATCAAAGAATACTAAATTATTTTTCACCTTATACTCTCTCTCTTTTTCGATTATATATCTTTAACCTCTTGTGCGTCATTCTTGGATCAACTTTGCTTGCAGTGTCCAGTAAGCCGATTCCCCTGTAGTTTTCGCAGTTACTGCGATCTCGTTTTTTTAACCGTGATATCAGCTGTGCTTGTGGCACACTTCTGGAATAACTCCTTTTCTCCAACACGCATTAAATACATGTCGTAACGGTTTTTTAGTGCTCCATATTTTATCATTTCAACGATTATACTATCCAGACCAGTACCTTTTTTATTCTTTGGCTTCTCTTAATTCATCCACACATAAACTGTCTACAGACCCTATTTCAATTTTATTCTGTTTATTCTCTGTGGAGTGTTTTTCTTCATATCTCAAGTTCTTATAAAGTTCTGTCCGTAGTGCTTGGTGGATGTAATTTATTTTAAAACCTCTTCTTCTGTTTTATTGAACATTTTCGTTGTTTTGCTAGCTATATTTTGCTCTCCGTGAATATTGCCCTCTGTTACGCTTATAAGGCTATCAGAAGAATGTTGACCAACTCGTATGCTCTATTTGCAAAAGCTCTGTCTTTTTTGTAAATTTCATTACTCTGTTTTGTTGATCCTTTGACATTTTAAAAGTCTTGTTTTGACTTTATAACCCTTCTTATATTTTTATTTTTGTCTAAGGCTTCATTAAGGGTTTCTTAACTACACTTTCAATATTTTTCCAATTCGTATCTATTTATTCCGCTTCTTCTTTCTGCTCTAGTTCTTAATGAAGTTTCCTCGGGTACAGATCTCGTATGCTCGTATTTAGTAGATGTACCGTACCGGTATTTTGTGAATTTCTTCCTTCAGCTTTTCTTTTGTCAACATAACCTACCATATGTCACTGCTCCTGTAAGCACTCGCGTCGTTACTTTGTTTATAATCTTTCAATGTTCCATTGTTATTTATGATGTTTTCTCCCATCGTTCAGATAATTTCAGGGATAGTTTTATTCCCTGTCCATGCGTTTAAATGGCTGACGATATCATTTTATGCTTATTGTATCTACGTGTCCTTAACTACTTGCAGTTTGTCATAGAAATCGATAGGCTCCACATGTTTTTCCTTCCTCAGGTACATAAACTACAAGTCACATCTTGTCTCTCCTTACTGACAATTAAATCAATAATTCTTTATTTTATATACCTATGCACTATAATTCTCTCTTCGTATCTCTTGTATATAAATGGCAACAGGCATGATGAGCAACTCAGTGTCGTAGAGATTCGCGTAAGCAAAGTCTACGAATTCTCGTCTGACGTATCGAAATTAATCTTGCTGAAGCCAGCAGTAGCGTCCTCGACAGTGGTCCCTCGAACGTCGTTAAAGGAATCATGCCGACACGAGTACCTGTTCAGGAAAGGATTACCTGAAGTAAATGGTACGTCGTCAGAGGTGCCACGCGTCACGCGTGATAGTCACTGGTAACCCAGCTCCCTCTTGGATAGAATGTAACCTCTTAGAATCCTGCACACCATTGACGTGTTGGAAATCACTCTATTGCCGGTTTAATGTTCTAGGGTAGCGAACACGTTATGAGACAGTAGGGGATATGCGGTAGTGGTAAGTCTAAGAGTGCTCCACCATTATCCTCCTAACGAGTTGAGAGAAATCACACCAAGACGCGTAGTAATCTATTCATCGGAGTGAAGGCTAAGAACTGGTGGAAGTCGTATGTAACTGGGCAACATTGAATTCAGCACAAGGTAACCTAGGATGGTCGATCAGCAGTTTTTGTCAGCAGCGTTCTGCAGTCCCTACAGGCTACAAATTGAATCAGTGACGCCTGTGCGAATGCTGAGGCAGTGTTACACCGATGCAGTGGTGCAGTGTGATTTGAAAGGTAACTCCATGCTGCTTTCTCCTAGGTGCTGGCCATAGGTACCAGCTTCTCGAGGTTGGTAGCTCACAAATATGCTCCTCCACTTGTACGGTCTGATCCATTTTAAGGAGAATTATTTCCTCGTGCAAGCACCAACTGACGTTGTGTAGCTCTGGTGGTAGACAGAAGCAAGGATCACTCAGGTGGCCAGGAAGCATCGAGGGCACCGTAAGTACGTCTAGAAAAAAGGAGAGTCTGTTTTGTAATTCATGTAGACCAACAACATTATCTCTGTCAGTGTGGATTCTTGTATTGCAGCAAACAAGCAAGAGCAGTACGTAGCTGCACAACCGAGGAAACAACGCGTGCCCTCTGTGGCGTTAGTCGCCTGTGGCGGCTGAAACCCTGCGTGTCGCCAAGTGTGACTCTCCCGTTTAGTGTGACTCTCCAGAAACAATAGATTCCGTATCCGCATGACAGTCGTGGATCCCGACCAACTGTTACAGCAGTATCGCAGCACAACAAACTGCAGTGATGATATGCTACGATTCTGCCGGTTCGAAATTTCAATGTGTGGTTTTAGATGCTCCTCCTTCTGACACTAGGGGTAACCCATTTTTCTCGCAAACAACGTAGATCCAAATGCAATACAGGAATGAGAAACTTATCGTACAACTATTATTTGCACTCTGCAGACGGAATTACTCTTACCAACTTCGTGCGTTTGTATTGAAATGCTAGTCATTTGCATTCCTAAGCATGTTATGCCCTCCATGGCAGTTTGACGTATGTTTCTTGTCACCTTTATCGTATTGAAGCTGTAGCCTGTATTGAAGTATAAAAGTATGAGGAGTAGAGGTGGAATAATGTTGAGAGAAAAGTACCTTAAATTTCAAAATTATGGCAAAGAAATCAGTCTTTTCTTCCTTTCAGGCTTTATTAAAGCAAATCTTAATTTCGGCTACTGCCTAGTCATTATCAGTGCACCATTTCAGAGTTTCAATACGCGTCCTTCTACGTCAGTCCCCTGTTGTTCGCGCTTCTGTCACAGTTCACTCAAAATAAAAGAGTGAAAAGCTTGCAAAGTATTCCTTTCTTAGACGCATGCCACAGTTCGTTTTATCTTAGGACAGAGAGAATAGGAAGGAATGTTTTCAGAACCAAGAATGGATGACAGTTAAGGGGATATAAGAATATGGTTTCATAGGTTTTGAGAGGAATTATAGAGCGCAATAAAGGAAGCAGAAATTTAACGAGGTCGTATAGTTCCAATGTAAATCGCTACATTTGTTAATAACGTTTAAGGAGAGTCGAGTAGAACAAAAATTGAGGCGACGATGTAAGGGAGACCAGAGACAGTGAGAGAGAGCACAAGGAGAAACTAACAATGAATAAATGTAAGACGAAATCTTTTGCATTGTTTTGGAGGACGGAGGGTGTATTAATGGATGGAGGGGAAGAGAAAAATGTGACTGAAATAACACAAAATAATTTTAAAGTGTCCCTCTAAACTGATTACTTTGTAAGTAACTGGACAGAGTATAAATGACATGAAAATCGAATATTTAACAAACTGTATATTGAAAAAAATTCTCTTCATTTAAAATGGAAACTCAAAGGAAAACTGACTGAAATTTTATTTTATCTTTTGCCAAGTGATTTTCCACTAACTCTCAGTGGGGAGAAATGAATAAAAAGACAACATAACAAAACATTTTAAGGATTCTAATATATCATCCAGAATTCGACATTGTTTTGTACTTCTTTCATGCATTTGGCAAACAATCTATAAGCCGTCAAGCGTAACAACCTTAAGAAACAACTTCCACCCAAGTTTCAAGAACGCAGTTCCTAAGAGTATCAGCTGTAGTTGATCAGTATCGTGGCCAATTTTCTGTTAACATTCGGGAGACCTCAGCCCACATGTTTTCCATAAGGTTCATATCAGCAGCCCGTGGCGGCCAGTTCCGTGACGTTAACGCCAACCGTGGAGAGCTGCTGCTGAACAAATGCAGGCTTGTGAACGGGAGATTGGTCCTCTTGCAATGTGAAGTCCCCCTCTCCATACAGGATCTGCACTGACAGAAGTTTAACACTTTCCAACACATGCGCGTACTGGTTACTTTGGGGAGTTCCTTTTATGCAGTGAAGAATTCTTGCTTCTCTCGCAGGAATCCATCCGCAGCAAAATGGTTCAAATGGCTCTGAGCACTCTGGAACTTAACTTATGAGGTCATCAGTCCCCTACAACTTAGAACTACTTAAATCTAATTAACCTAAGGACATCACACACATCCATGCCCGAGGCAGGATTCGAACATGCGACCGTAGCGGTCACGTGGTTCCAGACTGTAGCGCCTAGAACCGCTCGGCCACTCCGGCCGGCTCATCCGCAGCAGGATGCAGCCCACTTCTTCTCGTCATGGTTACGTATTCGCGTGATGGTAAGTCGCTTGTGGCCGACAAACAACTCTTGGATCGTCGCTATTGGTGGAAAACACTTTCACGCCAGTGAAAATGATGCACTCAGTGAAGTTCCACAAATGCTAGCCAGTATAAAATATTGTCTTTGCTGAGCTCTTGTTTCACGGTGGATCGTCGTGCGTGCAGTCCAGCTCCCTTAGCGATTGGCAAAGCATGTCATTGGAGCAGGGGAAGTTGGTCTCACGCCGCATCTGCTACGAGTGCAGAAAAGAATTTTCTCTGCTCTTAGACACTAGCTTCCTGACCTCCTGCTGCGTCCTCAATCTCTTTCCGCCTGAGCCAGGAGCTCTGTTAGTGCCTGTTTCAAGATAGTTCTCCACCATCTCGTGGTATGTGGCTCACAGCCTTCTCTGATGGGACATCCACCTTCTTCAGTAAGACCGGCAACTCTATCTCACGTTGAACTTTCACAGTGAGCAATTGCAACAGACGGCATGGTGTGTATTTCGTCTTGCCGCCCTTACGAGTAAAGCTATGGCAGGAGAGGAAATAAACATATTTATGACAAAAGGAGAGGCAGAGGCAGAGCAATGCACTGTGCTACTGCTGGCCTTCCGCGGGCTGATGGAGCCGGGGTGGGGGGAGGGCAGGCTGTAGGCCCGCCACTGCCAGCTCTCCATTTGGTCTCGACTCAGGACCGGCTTCAGCTGTCTGCCCAGCCCGGCAGCCGGCCAGTCTGGCTGGCCCACAGCTCGCTAGCCACGGCTAGTACAGGCCCAGGCAGCAAAGCCATGTTCCCCCTTGAAGAGTCAAAAGTTTCACCTACGCTACCCAAGTCTGCAGTATAACCTAGCTAGAGCTATTCTGCTATAACGTGAGCAGGCACATCTACTTTTGACGTTTCATTCAAATACGTAATAAAATATAAGTTAAAGAATACACTCACGATAAACGTAGCTACCAGAAAATATTTCAACTAGCTAGCAATCACACAAAACAGGAAACTATTCTTTCTTCTAAGGGCTCTGCATTAGATCCCACCTCCAGAAAATATGTGTTCTACCAAGATAACTAAGCAGATTTGAAAAGTAAACAGTTTTGTTGGCAACCTTTCCAACATATATATGTAGTATATCATCCACATTTAGAGCACTTATAAAGTGTATTGAACAATAAGTGCTGCTCGACTGAGGCATTTCATTTACATAGTAATGATACATTATTACTCTTTAATTCACAGTTAAGTTTTTCGTAAAGGGTTCACAGGTTCGTAAAGGGTTCACAGGTTCAATTTCTCGACTGTTCCACTCACGTACGAAGCTCGAGAAAAAGAATCACCAAAATCTGTGTCTGCAAGTTCTAATTGCTCTTATGTTATTACAGTTATAATATCATCCTTTGTACAGCGGTGGCAACAAAAACTATTTGCAATCGGAGGTGAAAAATGGTAACTAAAATATCGTGGAAGTAACGTGCCACAGTGAAAAAGAGTTTGTTTTAATATTGCCTCCCCAATTCGTCCCCTTGCCCCTGCTCCCTCTAGCCTCAAGGGAAAAAAAAAGAAAATCATCCATGACACTGTCTCACCTAATTCGCTATATAACAAAGACAGCTGCCTTTCGTTTTGCATGTCTTCCATCAGTCCCGCCAGGTAATGATCGAACAGTGCTCAGCAACAGTCCAGAAGTGGTCGGACAACCGTAGTGCTGGCAGTCTCATTAGCTGTGTCAGTTACTCGACAGTTGTTCCACCTTCACCACAACATATGATGCTTCCCAGTTATGTTGTTCTTCCACAAAACCTCTAGGTCTACCTAATTATGGAGAATTAAGAAGCTAAATAATGTTTAATATCTGTATCACGCCTGTTGCGCTCCACAGATGATATGAAGGTTTTGCTATCTCTTTCCTGATACCTTCGATGTTGTCCCTCGAAGTTTCCTTCCAGATCCCACACTATAACTTCCACACTAGGTACCAATACAATATCGACATGTGTGACAACATTTCATTGGTCTATTTCAGCTTATTTTTCTTTTCAGGTAATATGTTTTTATAGGCACTGACTTTACTATCTGCGACTGTTAATTATACTTAACTCGTTACTGACATTATTATTTGTGTCACAGAACTCATTACCTAAGACAAGGGAAGAACTCAAGCTCGTAGACCTTCAGTTTTCTATCACATTTCCTCCCATCAACCTTGGTGTTTCTTATTATCTACCCACCATACTGAAATTAACAACACTCATCGTCGTTTTCACTTCACTAACCAGGACTGAAGAAAAGAAAATGACGGCTTCATAACAATCGAAAGTACTGCTGTACACAGATTGTTGGTAGCTGCTGCATCCCTCACAATTTCCGAAAATCTTTCAGCTCAGCTGTTTGGAACGTTTTGCAGGTTCTGTACTGTGTTCTACTACTACAAGCCGCTCAGCTGACGTACAGACGCTAGTCGAGTTCAGTAGGACGTAAGTTGAAATCCAGAAATTAATCGCTTCTGCCTCTTAAATGGTGATTTATAAAGTTTACTAGTCACATTTTCAATGTCCCACACAGGACAGCGCGCACCTGCCATAGGCAAAAACAGTCTGTAGTGTATGAGCAAGAACATTACACGAAAACGCCAGGAAAGACGGCAAATGGAGATGTAAAGGTAAATTACATATAACTGAAATACAACAGAAATATAAACCAGAAAGGCTTTTGTATGTCATAAGAGCCTACTTCCATGTAGTTAAAAAAATAAATGGTTAAGGTGAAATGAAAATCACAAGTAATAATTTTTCGTGTAGGATCATTCTTACTGATAACCTTATCTCACTGTGGAAAATCATATTCTAAATTTAGATTAATTTCGTTTCCTACAGTATATGTGAGTAGTAGGCCATCAATTTTATCTGGTGAGGATCGCAAAACACAAAGAAAAACTCTAGCAGATGACGGAAAAGCGCACTGTAGGTAGTCTCATTATAGACCCTATTGTGTCTTTTAAGTGTTCTGCTAATAAAGCACAGTCTTAGGTTTACCTTCCCCACAATTTATCCACGTGATCGTTCTAATTTAAGTTATTCGTAATTGTAATGTCCAGTTGTTTCAGTGTGTCTGTATAAAGTTACTCAGGTCATTTATTTGGGAGGTTAACGGTTAAGGCCCCGTCCAGCCATCTAGATTAGTTTTTTCCATCATTTCCCTAAATCATTTCAGGATGTTTCCTTTTAAAGTGTACGGAATACCTTCCCTATCCTTCCCTTCTTCGAACTTGGTCTCCTCTGTAATGACCTCGTTATCGACAGGAAGTTAAACAGTCCTTCACTTTTTCTTACAAAAGTTCTAGTACCAGTTTCGCTGCAAGAAAACAACTAATCGGCACTTAAGTAATTAATTAGAATTCGCATTATATCATGTGACTACAGCAAACATGATGAGAAATTAGTATCAATTTTAAATATATCGTAGGCCTTCGGCAGTAACATCAGTGAAATCAGAATTACATTGAACAAAGAGTTGGTAGTTGAAGTTTGCAGGCACAACATCGCTGTTACAGTATTCTAGTAGTGGCCACTGATGGTTCACCTTCTCAGCAACAGTGAAGATGGTCTACTAAATCACTGAATAATTGCAGTACAATAAATAACATCGAAACGACGGTTGCAAGTGATTCGTTGTATTACGTAACCAAACGGCCAGGAGCCCCACAAACCATTAATCAGAAGGGTTGACATACAGAAACTTGAATAAAGATAAGTCAGTATATTGCAAGTACATTCGTAGATACTTATGGTAACTGTTACCTGATGGCAACCACTTAGTCACTCTGAATAGATTAAGTTCACTCGTCCCATCACTTCGTTAGCGAGATGAGTTCCCCCCTTCTTCAGTCTGATAACATTTCGACTTACTTTATCATATACAGAGTGAAATCTGAAAATAGGGCAGTTATGTCCAGTCATGTGCAGGTTTATGCTATGTCAAAATTCTGGTTTGGAAAGCCACTTTCCATAACCTTTGCCAGAAAAATTGCAGAGTATGAGATACCACTAACCACGGACCAGATGTCGGTCACGTTTGAACTCGTGACCCCAAACAATGGACCAGGTGGTGGCAGCTCTTTGACATTGATGCGTGTGAAATCCTTATCGAAACACATGCTCTCTCTCTCTCTCTCTCTCTCTCTCTCTCTCTCTCCCCCCCCCCCTCTCTCTCTCTTTCTTTCTAAAATGGCTACTTCCTGCCCTGCGAGCATTTGCTGTGTGCCACGCTAACCCCTCTTTTGTCCTGAACAAAGTAGTGGATACCTGGTAAATCACCATACGAAGAGGCATTGATTTCTTCCATCCTGTGTCTTGCAGGGTGGAAGAAATTAATGCCTCTTCGTATGATTGCACGTAAAAGTGATGCTTATAAATAAAATATATTCTTGCGTCTATGATGCATGTTTCACCACACATAGCATCCACAACATTCATTGTTGATGTAGGAGTGAAAATTACATGTCCTTCTTGTGTGAGATCTAAAACGTAAGTACTGTCAAACGAAATGGAAGCAAAAGTTGTTAAAAAAGTTGAATATTCTCCTGATATCGCCCTTTTGTTATAAAGATAAATTTGAAAGTCTATCCTTGATGTTTTCAATGGCAATGTACCAATTTCTTATTACTAATGAGGAAAAGATAACGTTCATATAAATTGATATTGTGAGAAAAAAATAACAAGATATTACACAATGTCCTTCGATGGAATACCTATTTCAACGCACTCCTCTGATAGATCAACACAGCACTCTCAAATGTATCAGGTTATTATCTACACTGATAAAAAGTGCTAAACTCCTCAGCATGCAAGTATCTAATGAAGACTATGCATAACTGCATGGGTGGCGTTATGAAGGCTGGTTTCAAACAGTCTTCGCAGAACAGCAGTTACAGTACTGGAATGAGAAACGCGGCCGGCCGGAGTGGCCGAGCGGTTCTAGGCGCTTCAGTCTGGAACCGCGCGACCGCTACGGTCGCAGGTTCGAATCCTGCCTCGGGCATGGATGTGTGTGGTGTCCTTATGTTAGTTAGGTTTAAGTAGTTCTAAGTTCTAGGGGACTGATGACCTCAGAAGTTAAGTCCCATAGTGCTCAGAGCCATGTGTGAGAAACGCAATCTATATCAGTAGTTCTGATCAGTAGAAGTTTGGAACAGGTGTTACACACTTCGCGAGAGCAAAATATTGAAGTGCGTTGATTATGTGGAACTCAGGACGTTCTGTTACTTCACGAGATCTTGAATGTAGCGGGGATAGCACCCTCCTACTTACCATCAGTTTCAAATTAAATCGGAGACAGAATTGCAGGGAGGGTTGGTTAGACAGAGAAAAAGTTAGGAGATGCATAGAGAGACACTATATAGAGTTTTGCTCAGGGTTCTTAGCCTATAGGTTCAACGAAGGGGTAGTTCTTTTCGAAATACAGGGCGGAGTATTAAAGCTTTGAATCTCCGACTTTATCCTAAGAAGGTGAGAATAATTTCTTTTTCCACCCACGTAGGAGGAGATGGCAAATCGCAATAAAATCTAACAAAATTCATAAAATGTTTCAGCCAAGGAACTTAGTTTTTGTTTCTCCTCTCTGCTGATGGCTGTTTCCAGCACTCAGACACAACATTTGTATCATGTGATGTAGGCTGTACAGCAGGGTTCACAATATCTCCACATGTTTGTGACCCTTGCAAAGTAATGGAGGGGGTGGTTTAGCAATGATACAGAACTTGAGTACCATACTACAGTGTCACTGGCTGATAGTATAACCAGATCAACCTGATGAGATGCTTCTTTGCTGTGACAACTCATTCAGAGCGGTTATTTGGGCCTCGAGTAATTGAGTGAAATACATAGAAACTGCGGTGAACCTGCTAAAATTATGAAAATTGAGGGAAAATACATAAAAGTGATGAAAATACTGTAAACATTTGGAGATTCCTTCTCCACTGGTGGTATTGACAACTACATGTACTGAGTGGGTTTACATCCTGCAGAATACCCACTCATTCCACATAAAAATGAAAGGCACCTTGTGTCAAAGATTTGGAAGTAAGGATGACTACCACTGCGATCTTATTCCTGGGTACATTAATCAGTGCTCAGGATCTTTTCTGAAAATGGAACACCGAACTATCTGCTACCACATCACTGTGGAAGATGGGATTAAATATAGACATCATCACCTTAGGACAGAAGTTTGGGGATTTTCTCTGGGGACTGGGTGTTTGTGATCTCATCATTTCATCATCATCATCATTTGCGAGAGTGACTAATTTGGAATGTGAAAATAAAACGGACTACGTAAAAATTGGGACTTTGTATGGGTGGTGCTAGCTGCGCAGTGAGCGCCCCACAAACCAAACATCATTGTCATCACATTTGGACAGCTGTTTGGAAATGCTCCACAGTGCTGCAAACTCTACAAGTTTCTATATGTTGCGATGTCTTCTACATTTTTGTCAATAAAAAACACTGCCTGTGGGTTTTATTTCAACCATCCTGTGTGTCGTGGGAGCAACATAGTTTATACAATGTGACTTTTGTGGCATACTCTGGATAGATGAAGGGTATGTGTTGACATAGTTTATACAATGTGACTTTTGTGGCATGCTCTGGATAGATGAAGGGTATGTGTTGACATGCCTCCGCAACTGGGTGTGTTGCATGTTTTCTCTGTGTAAAATTGAGCTGTTCTGGAAAATTGAGCTATACAATGTCGATCACTGCCAAGTGTTAGCACTGGCCATATTGATAACATCCAATTTCTTTCTATTCCAAACATCTTTGGATGCAACCCATGGCTGTGGTGGGGCTCTCTGGCAGACATACACGTCCATGACTGTGGCTGCAGTCACTGTAGTAGTTTTCTATGGCCTCTGAGCATCAGTGATGGCACTGTACAAAGGGAAGGGTGCACTGTGTGTGGACATCTGGGAGATGTGTGAGCTGTATTTATGACTCTTTTCAGCCATCTTAGGCAACTAGCTGTGACAACTAGGATGCGGCAGAAGTTCAGTCATGGCGCTGCTGCAGTGAGGTCTGGACAGCCATGACCTGCCCGACAGGTGCTAATACATATCACTTGTGTGCGGACCACATTGGTTGGTCGTCGGTCAATCGTCTTGTCGGACGACGTGTTTGGTAGCCGGTGATCGCTTATGGGTTGCCTCTGTGTGCCGACTCGTGATTCGTCCTTGCTATTGCACACTTGCTGCCGTTAGTATTGTGTAGTCCTTCGTGCAAGTGTTCGTGTAACTGTGTGTAGCTTGTGATGTCGACTGCTCAGTTATTGTAGTGCTGTCTCCGTGCTGATGTGTGGCAGTCAGTCGGTTGGCTTGGAGCAGCGAGGAAATACCCGCGGGGCGTAGTTCGTTCGGGCCCACTGGGGTCTCTATGTAGTGTCAGAGTGTGTTGGGCTGTTTCCATTGCTGCGAGGTCCGTGGCTCACCGACTCAGGACACGAAAGTTGAGTCTCGATTTAATGTATCAGCAAGTCAAGACTGTTCACATTGTAGCACCTGGTTCTCGTTGTTGGCTGTTGGGACATTCCCACGAGCAGCAACGTGTGTGTTCGAGTTGGCGAAGATTTAGCCACCGTTTGGTGGAGTTTAATGGTATTTGGTTATTTGAAATTGAAGTGCACCAGCGGAATTTTCTGCCTTTTGGCCGTTAACGTTCCGGTTACCTGCCCTGGCCATTGACGTAAATTCAGGCAGTGTCATTTCCTCACTGTGTTGTCGCTCTCCAGCATGGTGTGCAGGTTGACAGCTTAATGTACACTTCGTTGTGGGCATCCATGCCTTTTACATTTTTCATTGAACTCCTGGTTGTGTGCATGTCGAGCGGAGCGCAAGTTACCTTGTCGGTGGGTTCGTTGACTGTCTGTTGGTTGGGTTGTCGTCGGATCGAGATGGCTGGGCCGACTGCCTGCTCACCTAAGTGCAAGTTAGTATTCAAATTGCTGGCCAACCCCCGAAACTTCCGAACGCCGTTAGCTGCACTGCATTTTCTTATTTTCTGTTGTGTGTATTTGTATGGCTCATAGCTGATGGTTTTGAATTAAAGTTGAATTGTTTTAGTGGTGTTTAGAGTCATGGGCCTTGGGCCACTTTAAAATTAAAGTTCCTTGCGTTTCAAGTGTTAGACATTTGGGCCTTCAACCAAATTATGGAACTTACTTAACGTGAGGCAATTTTGTGTTAATGGCTTTCAACCGTTTTTTTTTAAATTAAAGTGGTTATGCCCTTAAGGCATAAGTTAGTGTGCCGTATTCATCCGATAACTAAGTTCAAGAATTTGTACTGTAATGTTTGGTCAAATAAATAAAGTTATATGTGTTCGATTGTAACTGACAACCGCTCATTTTGGCCCCTTTCCACAATTCCAACTACCTGTCCTGTCCTGCGAGTTTCTAGAACGACTTGTGATGTTTCTTTGATGTTTTTCTTAAATAAACTGCACTATTTTAACGTGTATTGTTACTTTAAAGGTTCTCTCGGCTACCCAGTATAAGATCAAAAGCAATTAAATCATACTACTAAATCTCATACTGCACAACTTTTCTCCCACAGGTTATGGAAAGAGGCTTTCGAAACCAGAATTTTGACATAGCATAAACCTGCACGTAACTGCATATAACCGTCCTGATTTCAGATTGCACTCTGTATGTCATAAAGTAAGTCGAAATGTTATCAGACTGAAGAACGAGGTAACTCGTCACGCTAACGAAGTGATGGGACGAGTGGTCTTAATCTATTCACTGTGGCTACATGCTTACCATCAGGGAACAGTTACCATCTGTATCTGCGAGTGCTTGCAATATTCTGACTCAAGTTTTTGTATGTCACCCCTTCTGAGTAATATATATATATATATATATATATATATATATATATGTGTGTGTGTGTGTGTGTGTGTGATTGTCTGCTGCGAGTAATGGGCAGGGACTCTACGAATGTAGTGTGTGGACATTAAGTTGGGAATGTGGGTCTCACGGGGATCGTGCAAGGGATAAATCCCCGCCGTCGCACTGTACTCTGTTCCCTCCGCGGTTCAGATGGATAGAACGTCTGCCATGTAAGTGGGAGATCCAGGGTTCGAGTCTCGGTCGAGATACACATTTTCAACTGTCCCAGTTGGTGTATATCAACGCCTGTCAGCGGCTTAGGTCCTTGATTTAATTGTCATTTCTTCTGATTAATGGTTTGTGGGACTCCTGGCCGTTCCCTTACGTAATACAATGAAAGATTTCAAAAAAATGGTTCAAATGGCTCTGAGCACTATGGGACTTAACTTCTGAGGTCATCAGTCCTCTAGAACTTAGAACTACTTAAACCTAACTAACCTAAGGACATCACACACAACCATGCCCGAGGCAGGATTCGAACCTGCGTCCGTAGCGGTCACGCGGTCCCAGACTGAAGCGCCTAGAACCGCACGGCCACACTGGCCGGCAATGAAAGATCTGCAACCGTCGTTTTAATGTTATTTATTATACAGGAACTGTTTTCGGTGACTCAGTACACCATCTTCGAGCCTTCACTGATGCTGAGTGGGGGAACTCCAATCTTATATGCGAACCAATGAGTGGTCCAAATTTATGAAGTCTTCCGTAGAATACTGTAACAGCGATGTTGTGTCTGCAACTATCAACTACCAAGTCCTTCTTCAATCTAATTCCCACTTCATAGTTAATTACTGAATTGTTGATTAGTTGTTTTCTTGCAGCTAAGTGCTGTAACTTTTGTGAGGAAAATTAAGGACTGTTTTACTTCCTGTTGGTAACCTTAAGCGATTTAGGAGAATGACTGAAAACACAAATCTGGATTGCCGGACGGGGCCTTAACCGTTATCCTTCTGAGTAAATGACATGATTCACGTTATACAGACACACTGAAATAACTACAATTACGAATAACTTAAATTGGAACCATCAAATTGATAATACTGTACGGAAAGATAAACCTAAGACTGTGTTTTATTAGCGTAACACTTAGAAGCAACATATCTACTAAAGAGACTGCCTACTCCACGCTTGTCCTTCCTCTGCTAGAGTATTACTGTGAGGTTTGCAATCCTCACCAGATAAGATTGATGGATGACATCGATAAAAAGTCCAATGAACGGCAGCTCGTTTCTTATTACCCTGAAACAGGGGACGAAGTGTCATGGATATTGTCGCAGAAAATGCTGTGCAGCACCCTGGAATGATACTAAACTATTAAATGGAGGGTCGTGAATTCAAATCTCACCTGGACGATAGAATTTTAATATCTGTATTCGGTTCGAGTACATTCTACAAATATCCATAAACGTCAAAAATCCATCTACTGGAATGTTCTGTAGCTGTACGTATACTGGCCAGAGGCAGTTCTCCCCGCGCACTTGTATGTGCAAGTGCTGAATAAACCATTGTTGAGTGAAGTTAGTGTTCGTTATTCATCTAATTACGCCTTCTTCTACGTGACATTATTCTGGTGGAGGCGCTGGTATTGTAACTTGTGATAGCGCACATTATCGACGACACAGTGGCTCCCGTCAGGCCACGACAGAGCCGCCGTTTACGTGGCGAGAAACCCGAATGCGAGCCATATTCAACAGATCGCAATCTATCGGAGACAGAAGACGAAGAGGACGTTACGATGACAGCAACTGGGTGCCAGCACATGAAACATCCTTCCGGGTTCTCTGGCAACGATGGCCAAGATCCAAACAAGTGGCTGAAGGTATATGAGCGGATAGCTAAATTTAACAAATGGGATGACACAGTGTGTTTGGCAACGTATTTTTCTACCTGGAGGGCACTGCCAAGGAATAGTATGAGAACAAAGAGGAGAAGTTCACAAGCTGGGAAGTATTCCAGGTGGAACTGCGCAAGTGTTTCGGCGAGACACAACGAAAAAAGTGCAAGGTTGAATATAAATTAAAGTGCAGGCCGCAGCGTCCGGGAGAAACTACAGCGTCCTACATTCAAGACGTCTGGGAGCTGTGTAAGATAGTGTGTAACCTCCCCCTAACTTATCGACCTTAATGACAGTGAAAAACTAAACCGCGTGTACTTAATGGAAATTTGGGAAAAGTAATCGTCACCGAAGTTAATCTGTCGGTAAAGAGGGAGGAAAGGGTTACATCTAAATGAAAGAAAAAATGCAAATGAAACTGGTGGAAATTAATTTTGAAAAGGGGTAAAGTTAATAAAGAAAGTAAATGTGCGGCCGTTACGTTGACAATTAACTAGCGGTAATTAGATATTTGAGATTTGGGGAAAATTACGGTCGCCAGTCCTATGGACAATTGTTTTAGTAACTGAAAAAGAAAGGTCATTGCACATATAATTAGCACTATTAGCGTGGCAACTGAAGGTTGACACGTGTAGTGTGAAAACTGAATGTTTGTCAGAAGTAATACATTTCGCTACACTCTGACTTAATTTAGCAAAAGAATCGGAAAATTGAAAGTTAATTTAGTGACTGAAATTAATAGTGAGCTTTGTTTCTGAAGCACATCGAAATTCAGTCAAATACGGTTAGTCTTGGGCTACCTCAACAATCAATTCAAAAGCTACTCGAATCTACGCAATTTAGAAATAAGAGATTTAACTTTGAACTTGAATTAAATGATTCTGAACAATTAACAATAGTAAAATTTAGTACGTACCAAGCCGAGCTGCAGTCACAGGTAAGCTAAAATATGGTAACAAAAACCGCACTCTTAATTTGTGCTTGCGTAATCTAAATACTGTAGCCAGCTATGAATACATTAACTGAACTTTGAAATTAAAGCAGTGAAATGGAATGATATCACTTCAACGCTGGCGTCTGAATTTCAACGACACTCGGGTTCATTTCGGAAAAGAAAGGGACCCTGCTTGGTAACGCAATTGGGACAATGAGCAACAAAGGTTCATGCTAAGTTGCTGTAATTGTGTGATGCAACAATTTTAAAAGCTGAGGTCTGCCATACAGTTCTAAAACTTTACGTGTTTCCAGTCTTCCTTGTTGGTTGATTGAAGGTTTGCAGTCGTCGGTCGAGCAGGTGACGACAGTCACTCATTGTCGGCCGTCGCTGTTGCAGAAGCTGGATGTTGGCGCGCCTTCTTCTCGACACGGTCACCAGGCGAAAGGGGCTCTTGATGTACGCCAGCTAATGCTTCCCGTCCGCAACACCATGTCAGAAACTAACATAGCAATTCGAGCGCAATTACATGCTGCCAAACCCCGAAAGCGCGGCAACTCGCGGGAGCGTCACACAAACACCTCCTCCACTGCACTACTCCAGCCAGACTCCCCTCTGCCCGCGCTCCACGCGACCGAGTTAACACTACCAAAGATCCTAAATACTTAGGTTCTCCACACGACCTATCGATGTATTCGTTGGATAGCATAGTTTTCCCAAGCTCAGACCCAGTGTATAAATACAAATAATATTCACAAAACAAACCAATTATACATCGACATAAATGCATATACACTCCTGGAAATTGAAATAAGAACACCGTGAATTCATTGTCCCAGGAAGGGGAAACTTTATTGACACATTCCTGGGGTCAGATACATCACATGATCACACTGACAGAACCACAGGCACATAGACACAGGCAACAGAGCATGCACAATGTCGGCACTAGTACAGTGTATATTCACCTTTCGCAGCAATGCAGGCTGCTATTCTCCCATGGAGACGATCGTAGAGATGCTGGATGTAGTCCTGTGGAACGGCTTGCCATGCCATTTCCACCTGGCGCCTCAGTTGGACCAGCGTTCGTGCTGGACGTGCAGACCGCGTGAGACGACGCTTCATCCAGTCCCAAACATGCTCAATGGGGGCAAGATCCGGAGATCTTGCTGGCCGGGGTAGTTGACTTACACCTTCTAGAGCACGTTGGGTGGCACGGGATACATGCGGACGTGCATTGTCCTGTTGGAACAGCAAGTTCCCTTGCCTTTCTAGGAATGGTAGAACGATGGGTTCGATGACGGTTTGGATGTACCGTGCACTATTCAGTGTCCCCTCGACGATCACCAGTGGTGTACGGCCAGTGTAGGAGATCGCTCCCCACACCATGATGCCGGGTGTTGGCCCTGTGTGCCTCGGTCGTATGCAGTCCTGATTGTGGCGCTCACCTGCTCGGCGCCAAACACGCATACGACCATCATTGGGACCAAGGCAGAAGCGACTCTCATCGCTGAAGACGACACGTCTCCATTCGTCCCTCTATTCACGCCTGTCGCGACACCACTGGAGGCGGGCTGCACGATGTTGGGGCGTGAGCGGAAGACGGCCTAACGGTGTGCGGGACCGTAGCCCAGCTTCATGGAGACGGTTGCGAATGGTCCTCGCCGATACCCCAGGAGAAACAGTGTCCCTAATTTGCTGGGAAGTGGCGGTGCGGTCCCTTACGGCACTGCGTAGGATCCTACGGTCTTGGCGTGCATCCGTGCGTCGCTGCGGTCCGGTCCCAGGTCGACGGGCACGTGCACCTTCCGCCGACCACTGGCGACAACATCGATGTACTGTGGAGACCTCACGCCCCACGTGTTGAGCAATTCGGCGGTACGTCCACCCGGCGTCCCGCATGCCCACTATACGCCCTCGCTCAAAGTCCGTCAACTGCACATACGGTTCACGTCCACGCTGTCGCGGCATGCTACCAGTGTACCAGTGTACCAGTGTACCAGTGCTACCAGTGTTAAAGACGTCCCTATGCCACGGCAAACTGGCTGACACTGACGGCGGCGGTGCACAAATGCTGCGCAGCTAGCGCCATTCGACGGCCAACACCGCGGTTCCTGGTGTGTCCGCTGTGCCGTGCGTGTGATCATTGCTTGTACAGCTCTCTCGCAGTGTCCGGAGCAAGTATGGTGGGTCTGACAGACCGGTGTCAATGTGTTCTTTTTTCCATTTCCAGGAGTGTAGATTGTGGTCGCTCGAAGATTATGCTAGACGAGATGAGAAACTGTGGATAGGAAGATGCGCATCCGAGTGTGTGAAGACTATGTGTGCTGGATGAAGTGATCATTCCTGCAGTCAGCGCTAGAAAGGTAACCATCACGTGTTACGCTATGTTTCAACCCATGCATCTTGTAGCGGAATGTAAGAGAAGCCTACCACTGAAGAATAACTTTGTCATCCGAGCCTCTGTCGTCTTGTTTAAGAACGGATTCGGTGAATTGTGGACAGTTAACTTTCGCTGAGAACTGCAGATCCTTCCAAGACACATCTGCGTAGCAAATGCTGAGCCGTTAATTGAAGAACAGCTGAGCTTTATAGAAACCTCCCATGGCGAGTCTGTGGGCGAAATTAGCACAACCACTACGAGGCTAAATCTTCTAGCTCGACTATCACCAGATCTCACTAAGGAACAACAAAGAAGCTACTTGCCATTCTTCAAGAGTTATCTGAATGCTTCAATGAAGAGCAAATTAGACAAATCGACGGTGAAGCACCGGATTAGCACTGGAGGCCACCAACCAACAAGCCAGAGAGCATACTATGTGTCAGCAAATGAACGTCGAATAATTCGCAACGAGGCAGAGAAAAGGATGAAGAATGACCTCATTCAGCCTTCACAGAGCCTATGGTGGTCACCAGTGGTCTTCGTCAGGAAGAAGGATGGCAGTTGGCGCTTCTGTATTGATTACAGAAAGCTTAATATGATAACTAAAAAGGACGTTTACCCTCTTACACGAATTGACGATACACTACATTGTCTGAAGACGGCTAAGTTTTTCTCAACTACGGACACGGGATACTGGCAGATCGAAGTAGATGAAGCTGATCGTGAGAAAATTGCATTCATGACCCCTGAGCGTCTGTATATGTTGAAGGTAATGCCTTTTGGTCTGTGTAATGCACCAGAAACTTTTGAATGGTGGTTAATCTTCTAAGGCACCTGAAGTGGACGATGTGTCTTCGTTATTTAGATGACATTATAGTGTTCTCGGAGAAATTTGATGTACATATAAAAAGACTGAGGGCCGTTCGTTAGTGTCTCCAACAAGGCCGACTGAAACTGAATCCAAGAAAGTGCCTCTTTGGAGGAGAAGAAATCAACAAACTTGGTTACCTTGTGTCAAACGAAGGTGTGCGGCCAGACCCAGAAAAGGTGAGATCTATAACGCAATTTCCTATTCCTAAAAGTATTAGAGATGTGAAAAGCTTTCTCGGATAATGTTCTTATTACCGTCGTTTTATCAAAGACTCTTGTATCAAAGCCAGGCCACTCCAAGAGTTGCTAAAAAAAATGGTTCAAATGGCTCTGAGCACTATGGGACTTAACATCTGAGGTCATCAGTCCCCTAGAACTTAGAACTACTTAAACCTAACTAACCTAAGGACATCACACACATCCATGCCCGAGGCAGGATTCGAACCTGCGACCGTAGCAGTCGCGCGGTTCCGGACTGCAGCGCCTAAACCGCGTGGCCACCGCGGTCGGCGAGTTGTTAAAAGCTGATGCTAAATTTATCTTTGGTGGTGCTCAACAAGATTCTTTCGATGTGCTGCGAAGAGCTCTGACGACTGACACTGTACTTGGTCTGTATGATGAGAGAGCTCCTACAGAAATATACACAGATGCCATCCGTATGGGATCAGTGCTGTTCTGGTGCAAATTTCGGATGGAAAAGAGAAGGTTATAGCCTATGCTTCTAGGACACTTTTAAAAGCCGAGAGAAACCACTCAACTACAGAAAGAGAATGTCTTGCTGTGATCTGGGCCATGTACAAATTTCGACAGTATCTCTATGGAAGGCCATTCACTGCTGTTACAGACCATCATTCACTTTGTTGGTTGACAGGTCTTAAGGATCCAACAGGACTACTCGCCAGGTGGGCACTACGTCTTCAAGAGATGACATTACCACAGTGCAAAAAAAGTGGAAGAAAACACCAAGATGCCGACAGTTTCTGAAGAAACCCTGTGCAAGACCATCAAGACTTTGCCGAAGATAGTGACTGTCTCGCTGCACTCCAGGCTCTCTCTGCTGAGCAGAAGAAGGACGCCAAGATATCTCAAATTATGCTTGCATTAAATCGGTCAGAGGATGTGAAATTTTTGCAAGGTAAACTTTGGAAAGAGGTGGCTACCAGTGATTCCTAAACACATGTGCTTAGAAGTTTTACAGAAATCGCATGACACACCTGAGGCAGGACATTTAGGATTTATTAAGATATACGATAGGATCCGCAAGAGTCCGCCGCTCGTGATCTCGCGGTAGCGTTCTCGCTTCCCGAGCACGGGGTCCCGGGTTCGATTCCCGGCGGGGTCAGGGATTTTCACCTGCCTCGAGATGACTGGGTGTTTGTGTTGTCCTCATCATTTCATCATCATCCAGGAAAGTGGCGAAATTGGACTGAGCAAAGATTGGGTAATTGTCCGGGCGCTGATAACCACGCAGTTGAGCGCCCCACAAACCAAACATCATCATCATCAGGATCCGCAAGAGATTTTTCTGGTCAGGTTTATTTAGGAGTGTCTGTCAATATGTGTCGCACTGTCGAGAGTGGCAGAGGAGAAAGGTAAGTCCTCAGAAACCACGTGGACGACTCATACCAATTCCGCAAGCCGAAACGCCTTTCCAGCGTGTTGAGATTGACCTCCTCGGACGATGGACTATTGTTTGCACTGATTATCTGACACGCTATGCCATTACAAGAGCCGTGAAAACAACCGAAGCATCCGAGGTAGCCAAATTCATCGTGGAAGACATTGTATTAAAACAAGGTGCCTCAAGGTCGTTAATCACGGATCGAGGGAAAGTTTTTCAATCGAATCTTGTGACAAAGGTAAACCGTCGGTGCAATATTACTCATCACATGACGACTGACTACCATCCGCAAACTAATGGGCTTATTGAACGTCTTAATAAGACCTTTGCCGACATGCTATCAATGTTCGTCAGTGTTGAGCAGAGCAACTGAGATGAGGTGCTACCTTTCGTGACGTTTTCCTATTACATCGCCACAGGATCTACGCCATTTTTCCTGGTGCATAGGCGTGAGGCGACTACGACAATGGACACTGTGTTTCCGTTACATGTTGATGAGGCGGATGACGACTACATGGGGCAGGTGTTAACCAGTATTGCAGTTATCTCGACTCCACACGCTGCAGGCTCAAGAAAATATCGCCGAAGGTATGACGCGAGCCACCTCCCTGTTGCCTTCCAGCCTGGTGACCTCGTCTGTATCTTCACTCCTGTTCGGAAGGTTGGTATCTCTGAGAAGCTGCTCAGGCCCTACTTTGGACCTTATAATGGTGTAAGACAGTTGTCTGATGTTACTTATGAAGTTGAAGATTTCGACCCAGACATAAAACGACTAAAGGTCAGAGATACGGTCCCCGTCCTTCGAATGAAGCCCTATAAGGATCCTGCAACCCAGGGTAGATTCGAAGCTCCAGCGACAGGCAACAAGCGGAAAGGTGACGAAGAGCGTAGCGGCTAAGGAAGTTCTAAGAAGATCACCACCAGGGCAAGACTCAGTCATCAATAGTCGGAGTATGCAGGGCCGATGACTCGTTCCCGGACCAGGAGGACGTAACACCGAGACACTGTTCCCTTAAGGAGGGAGCAATGTCGCAGAAGTGTTGTGGTTATGGTACTGAACTGTTGCATGGAGGTCATGAGTTCAATACTCTGCTGGACTGTACAATTTTCATTTCTAAATTCGATTCGAGTACATCCTAGAATGTTTTGTAGCTGTATATATACTGTATGTGTTCTAACCGGAGGCAGTTCGCTCCGCGCTCTTGTATGTGCAAGTACTGAATAAACTTTCGTTATGTGAAGTTAGTGTTCGTTGTTCATCTTATTACACCTTCTTCTACGTGACAAGCAAGTTCTGTTGGCAAATACTAAATCGAAGCCGTTTTTCTTTCCGACGAGGTTGTTTCACGAAATTTTGATAACCAACATTTTATTCTGAACGCAAAAATATTTTATTGTCTCCAGGTTACATGGGGAGGAATGATCATCATAATAAACTAAGAGAAATCAGAGCTCGTACGGAAAGATTTTCCCATGTGCTGTTTGAGAGTGGAATAACAGAGAAATAGTCTGAAAGTGATTCGTTGTATCCTCTGCCAGGTATTTAAGTGAGAATTGCAATATAGTCATGTAGCTATAGGTCTAGCTGAAACAGAAGTAGATACTGGCTGGCCAAACATCTTCCTTTGTCAGAGATGATTTCGGTGCTTTATCCTAGATGATGTAATGATTGCCTTTTACGTTTATCTTATCAAGGAGCTACGGTTGGTAAAGAAATAACCCACTCTTCCTCTCATACCTGGAGAGGTCAGTCGATTCAGTACTGATTTGAAGCTACTTGTGTCAGAAGAGAAGTTGACATTATGTAACCGTGTACATACTGTGAATACGCAGGGTGTAACGGGTAAAGTGCAGGTATCAACATTTTGTAGTATTCAGAACGCTCTGAAGTACAGAGATGAAGGTGGTTGGGCCACTATCAAGTTATATTTGTGAAGGCGGTCCAAAGATTTGAACTGCTTTAACAAATATGAAGTAATGATGGTCTAACAACCTTTAGCATTGTAGTCGATAAAAGCCGAAATTTGGATATTACAAAAAATATAATATACAGTCAAATTACGATTCACTCTTTTAAAAAATATTACATAACTGTGGCTCAAAGCCACTGAAAATTTTTTAAATTTGTTACCTTAAAATGGGCACATACGCTGATGAGCTAAAACAATACGAGCACATGCTTAATAGCTTGTTTGTACGTCTTTGAAACGAAATACTGAGCCCTGCCTGCTTTCGTCCTATCGATTCGTCTCCAGAGATTGTACCTACCCTTTCGGCACTCGTGATGCAGTCGCGAGGTGACGCGCACGATAGACGATGGGCGTGTTTTGGGATGGACTGTGGAACGAAGAAGTTTGGTGATCGATAGCCGATTATATGTTGTTGAGGGTCCTGACTCGTGACCTGCCTTTCCGATGCTGTTGGACACGGACTTCAACTGACGTAATAAGGTGATATCGCTATACTTACGTCACTCGTTGAAGAGACATTCTCAGCCCCCCGTGTCACAAGTGTGATGAACCTGAGACAGATCACTGATTGATTCTCAATAACGAAACTCTTTGCACAATTAATGTTGTATTTGGCCCCTACGAAACTTGTTGCGCCAATCTGACTATGTAGTAATTCGTGTTCTCGTCTGATGGCATCGATATTCACGTCCACCATTTAAAACTTGGGGCTTACTGTGTATTATTTCGTATTCATAGTGTTTAGTCTGTTTCAGCAAGCACTGTGTATCACTGAACAGACTTATGCATCAATTTATGATCATTGCGTCAGATTTCTCTGCGGAGTCTTGGATGTTTGATCAATCTAGGACGTGTAATAGTACTAAGACTCATTAATCATTTTATGCCTTTCCTTAAGGTAATATTATGTTTGTGGGAGTTGAATTGCTTGTTTAAAATACCTGGGGCTTGAGTGTGATTTGGTTACTGCCAGGAGGCAATAACAATTTGTTTAACGTGTTTTGATACTAATTTGATGTTGTTTCACTTAATATTGTCCTACGTGCACTGTCTTAGGTTCATTAGGTAGGATTATTTATTTCATGAGCTTAAGTTGTAGCGTTCTCGCATTGAGACAAGCGATTTATAGGGTCACAACTTCATACGATTTGTTGTATTTCCGAGCCTGGGTTGTGGGTTAGACCTACGCCTTCGGCCCCTTGTTTGTCTTTGTTATTTAGTTGACTCTAACGTTCCGTTTATGCTCCAGGTGTCCCAAATGACAGTTGCCTGTTTTGAAGTTAATACTGTTTGAGGAAGTACATGTAGAACAAAGTCGGTCTGAGATTTGTATACCTCGCACTCCTGGTCTAGTCCACAATTGCTGGTCGAGCGGGACAACTGGACGTTGTCCACGCTGCCTGTTGTACAGGGCTATTACAAATGATTGAAGCGATTTCATAAATTCACTGTAGCTCCATTCATTGACATATGGTACGACACACTACAGATACGTAGAAAAACTCATAAAGTTTTGTTCGGCTGAAGCCGCACTTCAGGTTTCTGCCGTCAGAGCGCTCGAGAGCGCAGTGAGACAAAATGGCGACAGGAGCCGAGAAAGCGTATGTCGCGCTTGAAATGCACTCACATCAGTCATAACAGTGCAACGACACTTCAGGACCAAGTTCAACGAAGATCCACCAACTGCTAACTCCATTCGGCGATGGTATGCGTAGTTTAAAGCTTCTGGATGCCTCTGTAAAGGGAAATCAACGGGTCGGCCTGCAGTGAGCGAAGAAACGGTTGAACGCGTGCGGGTAAGTTTCACGCGTAGCCCGTGGAAAATGGCTCATGCCACAACTGGAGACCGACAGCGCCGACTTCATCTTTCAACAGGATGGTGCTCCACCGCACTTCCATCATGATGTTCGGCATTTCTTAAACAGGAGATTGGAAAACCGATGGATCGGTCGTGGTGGAGATCATGATCACCAATTCATGTCATGGCCTCCACGCTCTCCCGACTTAACCCCATGCGATTTCTTTCTGTGGGGTTATGTGAAAGATTCAGTGTTTAAACCTCCTCTACCAAGAAACGTGCCAGAACTGCGAGCTCGCATCAATGATGCTTTCGAACTCATTGATGGGGACATGCTGCGCCGAGTGTGGGAGGAACTTGATTATCGGCTTGATGTCTGCCGAATCACTGAGGGGGCACATATCGAACATTTGTGAACGTCTAAAAAACTTTTTGAGTTTTTGTATGTGTGTGCAAAGCATTGTGAAAATAACTCAAATAATAAAGTTATTGTAGAGCTGTGAAATCGCTTCAATCATTTTTAATAACCCTGTATAAGACGTTCGTGTCTGTATCTGGTTGGCGCCTAGAGCTCGGATATATATATGTAAGGTAAGTGTCGTTTACCGGTCCAAGATTCACTAACTTAAAAGGAATTTCTGCACATGTAATTACTGCCTGTCCTTATCAAGCGTTGCCTAATTGTTTCAGATGAAAGACTTGCATGTTTAAAGGAGCTTTTTGTATTTATTTACTTACGAATCCATTTGTCAACCGTGTCGTTTAGTGTCTGTAAGCCAATTATATCACTGTTCTATTTATCATGAGTTTAGTCCTCGATATACTTAACACTGAAAGCGTTTATTTGTAATCGCATTACTATAATCCCACGAAATTTGCATTAACGTAACCTGGCTTCTGGAGTTTGATCTGTAACGATTGATCCCCATAATTTTACTGTTAATCACGGTACAATAATACCATGAATGCTGCATTAGCGTAAAAAAATGGCTCTGAGCACTATGGGACTTAACATCTGTGGTCATCAGTCCCCTAGAATTTAGAACTACTTAAACCTAACTAACCTAAGGACATCACACACATCCATGCCCGAGGCAGGATTCGAACCTGCGACCGTAGCAGTCGCGCGGTTCCGGACTGAGCGCCTAGAACCGCTAGACCACCGCGGCCGGCTGCGTTAGCGTAAATCGGTTGCCGCCGTCTGATGTGTAACTACAAGTAGCACACAGTATTAGGGTAAGGTGTTCGGGAAACTGTTATTTAATCCTAGTTTGTTGCTTTTACTGATTGTATCTGTATCAGAATTATCATGTCAAGAGCAAACTTGTTCCTATTTGGATATCTGGTAACCACTCATTTGGCAAAATTTCTCGTTATAATTGTTGTATGAATTAATGTTTACATGAATAAAATATTTTGTGCAATAAAAGTCGAATGAAGTTCTCCCTCGCCCAAGTAGCAGTCCTTCCACTTATTCCTTTCTGGGCGTTTTATGAGGCGCCGATGTATCCCATTACCAAATACTCCACTGACTCTGCGTATGAGGGATCCGACAGTTTGTTGGTAGGTTTGTGGAGGAATGTGACATTAGATGCCTACGCACAGGTCATGTAATCTGCGTAAATAACGAGGCACTGCTTTGCGTGAGCGGTAACGGCGCTCGATAGCGACACAGACGATTCCATAGCATTTACATCGGGCGAGTTTCGTCACCGAGACATCAACGTGAATTCACTGTAATTCTCCTCAAACCGCTGTAACACCGTTTTGGCTCCGAGACATGAACAATTGTACTGCTGAAAGATGGCATCGCCGTCGAGGAAGACACCAGGCATCAATGGATGCAGGTAGCTCGCAGCTCTCAGCGTGTCTTCGATTACTACCACAGGTCCTATGCAAGCGTAAGATAATGTCTCATATAGCATAATAATGATCCCACCATCCTGCATCCATGGCGCGCTGCACGTTTCGAGCCACCGATCACCTCAAAGACGGCGTTTGTGGAGACGACCATGGACCTAGTATGCCAAAAATGTGACTAACCCGAAGACCCGATACGTTTCCATTGATCCACGGTCGAATCCCGATTATCCCGTGCCCACTGAAATCGTAATTGACCATGTCGCTGGGTCAACACATAAACACGTAGGGAGTGTCTGCTGTATTCCATGATCGACAATGGCCGATTAAGGGTGTACTCCTGACACTTGTGTGTGCACTAGCGTTGTGCTTTTCCGCCACAGATCACCATCTATCCTACTTTACAGAGCAGACAAGCCTCCGAACCCCACGTGCTGTGAAGAGTCGTCAACGTCCAGCCTTGTAACGCCTCGTAGTAGTTTCATTGTCCCTCTACCTCTTTCTGTAGATGCTCTCGACAATAATTCGTGAACATTCGACCAGCTTCGCCGTTTTCGAGATACTCCTTCATAGGCTCTGAGTAATAATCTGCTCTTTGTCAAAGTCACTTATCTCAATGGACTTCCGCATTTGCAGCCCACATCTTCGCTAGGGTGATCCCCGACCGTGTCTGCTCCACTTACATGTTTCTGCTACCGCACCGCGTCCCGGCAACGCCACCAGGAGGCATGCAACGTCGCGGTGGACAGTGATCAGGACGTTTTGGTTGATCAGTGCATAAGTGTGTTGGGTGTTTTTTTCTCTGCATCAAACAGCCTTCCCGCAAACACGTGACATAATTTACTACCTGATATTTTCTGAATGGTACTAACTGCACCACTAAATGGACTACACCGGCAGTATGGAGTAACTGTTTTGCGTCCGCAAGTCCACACTTCAACAGATGACGTGCTGCCTAGGGAAATAATGGCTAGCCACATGTGCTGGTAGGTATTAACTGGCCTGAAAAGTACTACCCCTAATAGATATAATTATTAGTTTGCAGATGAAGTGAAAGCTGATATAATTTGGTTCAGTACACAGTCCACAGTCACGAATAAAAATATCTGCACTTACACCAATTAAATCCAGAATACCTTCAAAAAAATATTAGAATTACCGTTTTCCACTTCCTCGTAAGCTTTTGTGTTTTACCAACGATACATGGTGGTGATATTTTCTTTCAATAAGTACTTGTGCGTGCACAAGTGTTGTTCATTTCTTGTGGTTCTCGAATCACAACTTACTGCAGAATACTTTTCTACTGCCGTGTCTCTTGGCTTCACCTTCGACGGCGCCAATTCGAACGCATCTATACTTAACATGTTATCGTCAGCCCACAGACGGTTTGTGTTTGAAGTTTACTTGTTCAAATAAACAATGTTTAATTACATCTACCTGTGGATGTATTCTGAGTGAGGAATACTTCAACTACAAACTAAATTTACTGCTTGCCATACGAGGGATCGTTAGATAAATATTACTAAGATTTACACGTTACAGGAAAATGACTTTCACGACGTCTGCAAGTGGAACATTTACATACACCATATAAATGGGAATAAAGTTCATTTAAATGTAATATATGCATGGTCTGTAGGATGCTAGTACTATGTGGAATGCTATCACCATCACTGTGAGGGAAAAACACTGAAAACTACCACCTTAAGGTGCTACATTTATTAGAAGATGATGCGTTCTGGAAATTTAGTCGCGACCAAGCCATCGTCAGGAAGATAGGGAAGTTATTAACTGACTTTGGTTTAAAAGACGAACGGCGAAGAAATTAATGCCTCATGCCACCAAACCTCCCACGCTTTATGGATTGCCGAAGATACACAAGAAAAATGTCCCTCCAAAGCCTATTGTTAACGCAATCAGCTCGCCCATATACAGACTGGCAAAACATGTTGGAAGATTATTAGTTCCAAAACTGGGACGTTGCGAACATCATGTTGTAAAGTCACAGATATTTGTTGACACACTCAAGAAAATGAAAATAGGCCGAAATGACGTTATAGTTAGTCTGGACGTGGTGTCACTTTTTACGGGGGTGTCAGTACAAGACACGCTGGATCTTTTGGCCCAACATTTTTCACCTGGAATGGTCAAATTGTTCCGCCATGTTCTAATGACAACGTACTTCTTGCAACACAACAAATGTTCGAAAATGACGGATGCCACAGCGGTGGGCTCGCCACTGTTTCCGGCATTCGCGAATTTTTTCATGGAGCACTTTGAGCAACCGGACTTGAACTCGGCAGCGTTGCATCCGTCTTTCATCTTATGGTAGGTCGATGACACCTTCCTGATACGGCCTTACGGTGAAAATAACAGAGATGGAGAAGGATGGCAAACTACCGTTTAGTTAAACGCAATGCAGGAGGCCGGCTTGGTCGTTCAGTGAACACGAAAGCGATGCAAACCGACCAATACTTGAACGTCAATAGCTTTAATACACAGGGCAAAAGCTATTTCTGATGACGACAACCTACAGTCTGCAGTCTGAATTGCAGCACTTGAGATACGTGTTGAAAGATAATGCTTATAGCAAGAGCATTATTGCGAACGGTTTCAGGCGCCACTCAGGAAAGACAGCCTGTGAATCGGCTGAAGAGGTCAAACCGGCAGCAAATTAGGACTTGTGAGCAGATACATGGACTGAGACCAGTGTGCCGGTCCGCCCCCAAGATAGGAGATACGCTGCTCCCTGAGAAAGACGACACAGCTCTTCGTGTGCTCAGTGAGTCTGGTATCCTTTGCGTATGCATCAGAATCTACATAGGTCAGACAATTAGCACAGCTGCAGATCGTTGTAAAGAACACAAGCGACATACTAAACAAAGCGAGCTCAACAAGACGGTCACAGCTGAGCATTCCCTGGAAAATTGACACAAAAAAAATGTTTGAGAACACGAGAGTCTTGGCTCATGCGAAAACATACTGGGTTTCCATTATAAAAGAGGCGGCTGAGATTAGAGTGAACAGCAACAATTTTAACAGAGTCCAGCGTTACATACTCAGTAGGGCGCGGGGGCGGTCTTTGGATGTCGAAAGGAAGCAATGACGAGTGCTAGACGCTTGTAGGGAGGCGGGAGCGACAGTTTCAAACGTGGCGCCGGCCCCTCGCGCCAGGTGACGCCCCCGCCACTCGGTGTCGCGGCGGGCCGGAGCTGTTATGAGCTGCCCAATCATCATCCGCTTACGCGTTGGCCCTCTCTGATGGGTGCCAGCGGCCGCAATAGAGGCTATAAAAGCGGAAAACCGTTACCAGCCTGGCTTCTCGAGGTTTGGATCCCCTTAACTTCCAAATCGAACGATTCCGCCACCTGGGCTACTTTCAGGGTGGAATTGATGTTTTTGGAATAGTTCCCTCCCCCTCCCCCCGCTCCCCCCCCCCCCCCCCGTGGTCGCCTTCTGCCGCCGCCGCCACCACTGCCGTCGCCGCCGCCTGCTGTCCATTGGTCCGTCGCCGTCTTTGTCATGAGCCCTCCCAACTCCACTGTCATCTACACCTCCCCTTCCCCCACTTCCACTATCACTTCCTGGAGTGCCGCCTCTTGCCTCCCCACTTACATCTCGCCTCCCCTCCCCCCACTCATCTATTCCCCCATCTCATCCCCTGCTGTCTACCCATACCTCTATTCCCTTGCCCCAGCCTCCACACCTCCAATAGCTCCACTTCCTGCCCCTGCCCTCACATATGCCTCAGCTGCCACCTCCACTGCCCCCTTCCCTGCACAATCACCTTATCTTCTGTCCCCCCCCCCACCCTCACCACATAACGCCAGGTCACAATTGCCAGCACAGAACCGTCAGTACCTTCTGGTACCGCCACCACACCTGAAGGATGTGCCACACACCACCTCCTCCTCTTCCCCAGCCCTCTCTCCGCCTCTCAGGCTACCCTCACCAAAAAGCCCCAGAAGCACATCAATGCCAACACTGCTTCCACCACTTCCAAAAAAAGTCACCGCCTCCTCCCCCTCCTACTATTGTCTCCATGGATACCACACCTCCTCCTGTCACATACCCTGGGCCCCACCTTGTACAGGTTTGTACTCTCGACCCCAGACCTGAAGTGCCTCACACCACCACCATGGAGAGATGAAAATTTCTTCCAGGTGCTCCCAACTGGTTCCCACAGGGGCTCAGTCATTATCAAATCCCCCTCCCCCTTCTGTCATATGAACCTCCTCAGTAAACACCCTTGTATCATGTTTGACCCCACAAACGTGCCTGACACCTGCCTCTCCTCTTCTCCTCCTCGCCAGCTGCAGCCTCCCTGTCGTCCGCCATCCTACACTGCCATGATCAGCAAGCTCAGCCCAGTGATCATGAAGGATGAGGTGGTGGCTGAACTAAACTCTCGCCCTGGCTTTGAAATCCTCTCTGCCTGCCATACCCACAATGCCTCCAGTCTCACTTATCTCATGTGGGTCTTTTTGGATTCCATCCCTTCCCCCATCAACCACCTCCTCAGCCAGGGAACCGTGATATTTCACTGCCACCGCCCAGTTGAATCCTCCAAATCCCCTCCCCAATCCTATTGCTGCCAGCGCTGCTTAATGTATAATGATCACTTCGCCCATAACTGTAAAAACCTCCCCACCTGTCCCCATTGCAAGGTCTCCCATTCTCTCAAAATATGTTTCAACCTCACCTTTCCATCCTGTAGCACCTGCAATGGACCACATCCCACCTACTCCCACAAATGTAGGGCTAAACCCCTTCCTGCCACCCCTGAGCTTACTGTCCCATACCATCGATCCCCCATCCACCCAAACAATTCCCTGCATCTGCCCATCATGGCTGAAGACATAATCTCTTACTTAATCATAGTCTTCCAAGGCATCCACCCTTTCCAGTGCCCGAGCACCACCTGCTCCTTCTGTCTCCATGACTTCTACCTTCCCCCCCTTTTTCCCTTCTCCCTTATATCCCTACCCCTGTCAGATACTCCCAGTTTTTTTCTTCATTATCAAGTGTGCTGGGTCAATGTCGTATTCGGCCCGTTATTGAGTGTCGTCAACTCATGTGGTTTTAATCGTGTGCTCGACTTGTATATAGTTTTGCTGTCCGTGATTGTTCCTTGCTATGCCACCCATCGCGTGGCTGTTTTAATCATTCTGCGAGTTTTGAAGCTCCAGCCGTACTTCGCCTTGTGTCTTTTAATCCTTACAGTGTGTGTTTTCTTTGTGTGTAAAATACTTTTTTAGATTTTTCTCTCCATTTTAAAGTCACCCCTTTTTGTATGCTTTCTTCCATTGTGTTCCACCTTTTCATATCTATCTTCCGGATGGATATCTATTCCCAGATGGGGATGGATATCTATCAAATGGTTCAAATGGCTCTGAGCACTATGCGACTTAACTTCTCAGGTCATCAGTCACCTAGAACTTAGAACTAATTAAACCTAACTAACCTAAGGACATCACACACTTCCATGCCCGAGGCAGGATTCGAACCGGCGACCGTAGCGGGCGCTCGGTTCCATACTGTAGCGCCTATAGCCACACGGCCACTCTTGCCGGCGGATATCTATCCCCGGATGGGGAATTGAAAATAAAATAAAGAAAAAAAAATACCAGCCTGGGTGGTCAGTGGGTTTACTCCTGACTGTGATAGAGGAAATGGCCATCGAAAGCTCAAGAATTCTATTCAGATTGATGTGGCTTGAACACCGAGAAGATTTTATTCTTACCTGGGTGTTTGTGTATATCCATGGAGCCGATAGGATTTGGTGCAGGGTGTTTTTGGGCTAATAGGTCGTATTATAAGTCGTTATGTTTTGGACGTAAGCCATCGTCTGAGGTGTTAGACTACGAAGTCCTCAAGGAATTCTCTCTTATCTGATGCCATTGTGGAGGAATTATGTGACCCATGGCACACTGTGCGGCAAACTACACAAGAAAGCTTCCAGCACCACTCCATACTTTGCCACTTCTAGGGTAAAGAGCGTCATGGGCAACAAATACGTGGATAAGAGATTCGCGTACGTGACTCATTAGAGCGATAGTAATCTTGCTAGACTTTATTAGTAAGTGATTTGATTAGCTTTTGGCACGAAGGAAACACAAAGACAATAATTTGAGGAGTAGTGTCAGGCGATGACGTGAAATTCACTAGTTTCAGAGGCCGTTGTTTGATCACAACAAATACCGTACAGTTTTTGCCAAAATGACTCGTGGAATGTGGTGAGATGAATCTTGTCACAACAAGTGTCTGTTTGGGAAGGGATTACCAGAGATAACATCTGTGTAAGTCGTCTGAAGTGTCGGGCCACGCGTGATAGTCACTAGTATCCTGGTTTCATTTTTGGATACAATGTAGCCACTTTGCAAACCGCACGGTGGTTACCGTGAAAACGGTATAAAATTACCGTATCCATGGTTTAACGTTCCTTGTTAGCAGACGTCGGCGGACTGTGGGTCTAGGAGGTGTGTAGGGGTAGAGGTAATTTCTAAACGTCATCGACTGTTATTCGCTTAGCGAGGTGAGAGAAATCACAGCAACACTAGTAGCACTGTATTCGTCGGAGGGACGGCTAAGAACTGGAGCAACACTGGTGTTACTGGTGCAAAATGATAATGAGTACAAGGGAATCTAGTTTCGATAGTAGGCAGGTCTGGCCAACTACGTCCTGTAGCCTTCTAGGGCATACAAAATGGTTCAAATGGCTATGAGCACTATGGGACTTAACTTCTGAGGTCATCAGTCCCCTGGAACTTGGAACTACTTAAACCTAACTAACCTAAGGACATCACACACATCCATACTTGAGGCAGGATTCGAACCAGCGACCGTAGCGGTCGCGCGGTTCCAGACTGTAGCGCCTAGAACCGCTGGGCCACCTCGGCCGGCCTCTAGGGCACACCGTTCGACGGAGTGATCTGTGTGTGGATATCGAAGTAGAGATACAATGATGTTGTGGTGCAATGTAGTTCGAAGGAAGTGGTCCCATGCCTCTTACTCGTGGGTGCTTGCCGCAGTTGGAAGCCAGGCGGTTGGTGCCTAAGCACTGCCCTCTCGTTGGAGGGTCCGACCCCTTCTCAAGGGATATTTTTTCCTCGGCCAAGGACCAACTGAGGACATGTAACGCTGATGAAATAAACCAGAATCAGCGTAGGTCGTCAGCGAGTACACAGTAAGTGCGCCAAAACTAAACAAAGAGAAAGTCGGGTCCATTTTGTAATCGATATAAAGCCGCAGTATCTATGTCCTTGTACATTATTGTCTTCCTGCAAACAAGTGCGTCGTCTGTGGCGCTAGTGGCGTACAGCTATTAAATCTTGCATGACGTTCAGTTATCCTCAAATAATCGATTCCGTATTTCCATAACAGTTGTGAATCCCGACCAACTGAGACAGTGTATCTCGATAAGATCATGTTGTTGTCTAATTAGGACCTCGTGTATAGAAACGTCTCTTCTTCTTACACTAGACGTAAAACAATTTCCTCACTAAGTACGTAAATCCAAATGCAATTCGTGAATGAGAAATTCATTGCGCGATTTTCCATTATTTACACATTGTAGACATACTTCTCTAGAAACTTTCTAGCAAATTAAAACTGTGTGCCAGACTGAGACTCGAACACGGGATCTTTGCTCTACCGACTGAGGCACCCAAGCACGACCCACGACCCCCCCCCCCCCCCACCCGCCCCCCCTCACAGCTTTACTTCCGCCAGTACCTCATATCATCCGAAACTACTAGTTACTCTTGCCAACTTTGTGCGTTTGTGTTGAAATGCTACTTATTTTCATAGGCATGCATGTAGTTCCATTCATCTAGTTTAACGTTTGTTTCCTGTCGCCTTCATGAAGCAGAAATGTTGGGGGTCTGCAGTGCAGTACAAGAGGACAAATGGTGGAACAACGTAAAAAAAGGAAAGAAATAAAGGAACTGATAAAGTTACTGTTCCATTAAGTTTTAATAAGATCAAATAATTTTCTATATCTGAGATTTCAGAGTGTTTAGGTTCAAAAATGGTTCAAATGGCTCTGAGCACTATGGGATTTAACATCTGAGGTCATCAGTCCCCTAGAACGTACAACTACTTAAATCTAACTAACCTAAGGACATCACACACATCCATGCCCCAGGCAGGATTCGAACCTGCGACCGTAGCGGTCACGCGGTTCCAGACTGAAGCGCCTAGAACTACTCGGCCACACCAGCCGGTAAGCGTGTTTTGGTTTGTTTTATATGAATAAGGATAACAGATGACTTCCACGTCATCACCTGCAATACATATGGAATAATGCCCTGAGGTGATGAAAGTCATGGGATACCTGCCAATATCGGGTCGGATCTCATTTTGGATGGCGAGGTGTGGACTCAACAAGTCTTTGGAAGTCTCCTGCAGAAGAATTGAGCCATGCTGCCTCTATAGCCGTCCATAATTGCGAAAGTGTTGCCATTGCAAGATTTGTGTGTGAAATGACCTCTGGATTACGTCTCATAAATGTTCCGTGGCGTTCATGTCGGGCTATCTGGGTGGCCAAATCATTCGCTCGAATTGTCCAGAATATTCTTCAAACCAACAGTGAACAATATTGTGATAGCTGAACGTTACCGAGGACCCAGTCTATCCCATGTAAACACTGATCACACCATTCGCAACCTCCGACATCTTGCACAGTGCCTTATTGACAACTTGGGTCCATGGCTTCGTAGTGTCTGCGAATCAGCTCTTACCAACTGAAATCCAGAAATATCTGACCAGGGCGCAGTTTTCCAGCAGTCTAGGATCCAACCGATAAGGTGACGAGCCCGGGAGAGGCGGCACAGGCGACGGTTGTCTGCTGTCACAGTCCATTAACGCCGAATTATGCCACAATTTCCTAACAGATATATTCGCCGTACGTTACACATTGATTTCTACGGTTATTTCAGGCAGTTTTGCTTTTATTTTAGCGCTGACAGCTCTACGCAAATGCCTCTGCTCTCGGTCGTTAAGTGAAGGGCGTCGGCCACTTCATTGTCGTTGGTGAGAGGTAAGGCGTGAAATTGATATTCTCGACACGTTCTTGACGTTGTGGATCTCGGAATATTGAACTCGCTAACGATTTCCGAAACGGTGTGTCCCACGCATGTACCTCCAACTACCATTCCGCGTTCAAAGTCCGTTAACTCCCGTCGTGCTCTAATAATCACGTCGGAAGCCTTTTCACATGAATCACCTGGGCACAAATGACTTATCCTGAATGACCTGGTGAACGCGATACTACTGCCCAAGTGTATATGTGCATATCACTGTCCTACGACTTTTGCCACCTCAGTGTGTAAGAGTGTTTGTTTCGTAATAGGAAAAAATAACAATATCTCAAAGAAAAAGGGAAATGAAATTTATATTTTATGCGTATATGTGACTAATAATATGTTCTCGAATGAAATTAAATTGACGTATGATGTAGTAAGGGAACAGGTGTTAAAAAATGCACTCGAGACTTCTTTTTCTAGCACTATACTTCAACGTGTTATGTTATGTCTGTGTGGAACGAGTCACAACACTTGCTTCTTGGATATTTAGTTTAGCCATCTTTGGTTATACAGTACGTGATTTCCATTCTTTTGAAAAGACCACTTTTTTCGTCCTATCCAGCAGACCTTTTTCGCACAAATCCACGCTGTGTTTGTGAGAACACTCCGTGTATGACCACATTGTAATATCTTTTCGTAATTTTCGGTGCTACGATTCAGACGTTGGTTTATGCGGAAGCACGTATCTAGTTATTGCTTATTATCTGGACTGTAAATGCGTTGTCAGCTGCTCCCATTTCAATCACCTTCTTCAACCCACTCGACGGTCAAAACGCTTTATTAAGTATTTTCATGAAAATCTGATACTGCAGATACAGTGACTGGATACAATGGACGCTGTAAGCCTTCGCTTTCTCCCTCCACCCGTTAACTAGGTAACCTTTGTACAGTGACTTGCTTACTGGAGACGTGGCTAATACTTCGTGTTGCAGTTGTAAGGCAGTTGAGTCTCGGAATACAGCAGCCCGGCGTCCAGTCCGAATGTCTCTTACTTGCGCTATTCTGCTGTTCTTGTTGGTGGTCACGGTCAAGGTAAGTACGCTCTTACCTCAGAGGTATCTCACCGACGATAATGTTTACGTTGCACTGCAGCAGAGTAACTCAAGAACGGTCTGCATTAACACCAACAAGCCGCATTCTTCGAAACAGACTTAGATATGTAAAACCCTTGAGTGTAAAATGAATCTTTACAGAACTGTGGTTTGTAAAGGCCTGTATCGATTAGACAATAATATTCCCATATTCATTGCATTCCCTCGCTCCTGATTTGCATCAATAAGCTTCTGATACGTGTCCGTAATTATTGAATATTCATCGGTCAGTTTGACAGTTCGAAATGCCGGGTTTCAGTGTGGGCATAGGCCTTGTCTCAATTATTTTCGTTGCTAAAGGGTGTGTTGTCAGCTTTCACATCTCCTCATTCTAAAACATGTATTATTTTCTCCAGCATGATACGTATGTTTTAACCAGTCTGAAGTCCCAGATTAATGTCTCGCGTCAGAATACCTTTTTTTTTTAAATGTAGGACTACCAGCTGCCTCTGATTTCTTTTTACTCCAACGAAATGCCTTAATATTCTGGCTTATCGATGTTTTACGCTATACTGTACTATTTACGGAGAAAAAATATGTAGTCAGTATGTACCACTAAGCTTTAGGTCGTTAAACCCGTTCTAAACGCCTCAGTGTTTTTAATCTTGGTTCCTGAACGGTGCGGTACAAGAACGTCTACTTGTATTCCTGTTCGTTCCTTCGAATTTTTCTAACGTTTCCTTACGATTCGTGTAGTTTTACATGTAAGCAAGAACTAAGAAAAAAAAGGCAGGTAGTCGGCTCGGCATTGATTGAAAGGTTAGTTGAGTGTCGGATCTCCTCGTGAGGGGTATCGTGCCATATTTTGTCCAACTGACAAGTCAGATGGTCAAAATCCCGAGCTGGTTGGAATGCCCTGCCCATAATGCTCCAAATGTCCTCAACTGAGAAGAGATCCGGCGAACTGACTGGCCTAGGTAGGGTTTGGCAAGCACGAGAACCAACTCTAGTCGTTTGCGGGCGGCTACCATCTTGCATAAATGTAAGCCCAGGATGGCTTGACATGAAGGGCAACAAAACGGGGCATTGAATATAGTCGCCGTACTGCCGTGATGATACCACGGATGAGAACCAAAGGGATCTTGCTACGAAAAGAACAGCCATCCCAGACCATTACTCCCAGCTGGCGGGACATATGACTGCTGACAGACTGGAATCCCTCCTCTGTCTGGATCGTCTCCAGACACGTCTTCGACCTGGAATCTCAATGAATGGAAGTAAAATTGCAGTCAGTGATGAGTCACGCTTCGAACTGAGTCCCAGGACCAGTGGAAGTGAAATTAGATCTTTGATATTAAACGTAATTGTAAAATGTACCTCAGTATTGTGTGTACTAGTACATGCTTGCAATATATATGTTGTTGCCTTTGTGATCTTCAGTCCTGAGACTGGTTTAATGCAGCTCTCCATGCTACTCTGTCCTGTGCAAGCTTCTTCATCTACCAGTACCTACTGCAAACTACATCCTTCTGAATCTGCTTAGTGTATTCATCTCTTGGTCTCCCTTTACAATTTTACCCTCCACACTGCCCTCCAATACTAAATTGGTGATCCCTTGATGCCTCAGAACATGTCCTACCAACCGAACCCTTCTTCTAGTCAAGTTGTGCCACAAACTCCTCTTCTCCCCAATTCTATTCAATACCTCTTCATTAGTTATGCGATCTACCCACCTAATCGTCAACATTCTTCTGTAGCACCACATTTCGAAAGCATATATATATATATATATATATATATATATATATATATATATATATAATCGGATGGTTCTTCGAAAAATAGCAACTTTGCAGTCCTTTGCAAAATTTAAAATTCACCTCAACTTTCTTTGTTCATACATGTGGGAGATATAGTCTTGTGAAGCTGGATGAACTTCTTTGAAGCACGCTGCATAAACCCCATCACCAAGAAGAGCATCTTTGTTTCAACGGCTCCATTTGTCATACGACGAGTAACAATAATCTGGAAGAGTGTAAACGGTTTTGCTTTAGTCACAGAATACCTTTTCCATACTGAATCGCTGGCGACCCCTAGTCATCAACAAGTTTTGGGCTGGTAGTCGGAATTTAATCTTTAGTTTCTTTGCTAGATTATTTGCAGCAACTTGTAGACTCTGATGGTGTAAATCAATATGATTTTCCATTAATTTAATTAGTATATAAAACACATTTCAATCAGCAATTGAATTACTGTTGCTAAGCGAACGTAAATATTTAGCCAATATTAGCCATGTGAATTACGTTACGGTATCTTTTATTAATATTATTTCCAAATTTTAGTTGTTAGTAACCTTTGAAGACAAGAGAACCACTTGCATGAATATAAAGACCTCTGATGGAAACCCAGTTCAAAGCAAAGAAGGGAAAGCAGAAAGGTGGAAGGAGTATATAGAGGGTCTATACAAGGGCGATGTCCTTGACGACAATATTATACAAAAGGAAGAGAATGTAGATGAAGATGAAATATGAGATGTGATACTGCGTGAAGAGTTTGACAGAGCACTGAAAGGCCTAAGTCGAAACAAGGCCCATGGGAGTAGATAACATTCCTTTAGAACTACTGATAGCCTTGGGAGAAGCAGGCCGAACAAAACTCTACCATCTGGTGAGCAAGATGTATAAGACAGGCGAAATACCCTCAGACTTCAAGAACAATATAATAATTCCAGTCCCAAAGAAAGCAGGTGTTGACAGATGTGAAAATTTCCGATCTATCAATTTAATAAGTCACGGCTGCAAAATACTAACACGAATTCTTTACAGACGAATGGAAAAACTGGTAGAAGCCGACCTCGGGGAAGATCAGTTTGGATTCCGTAGAAATGCTGGAACACGTGAGGCAATACTGACCCTACGACTAATCTTAGAAAATAGATTAAGGAAAGGCAAACCTACGTTTGTAGCATTTGCAGACTTAGAGAAAGCTGTTGACAATGTTGACTGGAATACTCTCTTTCAAATTCTGAAAGTGGCAGTGGTAAAATACAGGGAGCGAAAGGCTATTTACAATTCGTACTGAAACCAGAGGGCAGTTGTAAGAGTCGAGGGGCATCGAAGGGAAGCAGTGGTTGGGAAGGGGGTGAGACAGGGTTGTAGCCTCTCCCCGATGTTATTCAATCTGTATATTGAGCAAGCAGGAAAGGAAACAAAAGAAAAATTCGGAGTAGGAATTAAAATCAATGGAGAAGAAATAAAAACTTTGAGGTTCGCCGATGACATTGCAACTCTGTCAGAGACAGCAAATGACCTGGAAGAGTAGCTGAACGGAATGGACAGTGTCTTGAAAGGAGGATATGAGATGAACATTAACAAGAGCAAAACGAGGATAATGGAATGTAGTCGAATTAAATCGGGTGATGCTACGGGAATTACATTAGGAAATGAGACGCTTAAAGTAGTAAAGTAGGTTTGCTATTTGGGGAACACAATAACTGATTATGGTCGAAGTAGGGAGGGTATAAAATGTAGACTGGCAATGCCAAGGAAAGCGTTTCTGAAGAAGAGAAATTTGTCAACATCGAGAATAGATTTAGGTATCAGGAAGTCGTTTCTGAAAGTACTTGTATGGAGTCTTGCCATGTATGGAAGTGAAACGTGGACCACAAATAGTTTAGACAAGAAGAGAATAGAAGCTTTCGAAATGTGGTGCTACAGGAGAATGCTGAAGATTAGATGGGTACATCACATTACTAAAGAGGAGATATTGAATGGAATTGGAGAGAAGAGAAATTTGTGGCACAACTTGACTAGAAGAAGGGATCTGTTGGTAGGACGTATTCTGAGGCATCTAGGGATCACCAATTTAGTACTGGAGGGCAGCGTGGAGAGTAAAAACCGTAGAGAGAGAGCAAGAGATGAATACACTAAACAGATTCAGAAGGATGTGGGTCGCAGTAGGTACTGGGACATGAAGAATCTTGCACAGGATAGAGTAGCACGGAGAGCTGCATCGAACCAGTCTCTGGACTGAAGACCACAATAACAGTAACGAAACCCGGCACGGATTGCCATACCTGTGCATATTTATTTACCTTTCTATATATAAAATAGAATGATCTGTATGTCATCTAGAATCTGTAACTCGTAGACAAATATGGAAAAACGAGAGGTAGCTCGTACTGATTAGATTACATTATTTTTATTGGTATAAACTGACCAACTGTATACACATTTTTATTGATAATCGCTTGAATTAACAGTACTTTCAGATACGCCATTGACTATAAAACTGAACCAACTTAAAATAATTTGTAGCAATGCCAACTTTTAGTGTAACGCGAGTGGATGTACAGTATTTTTCTCATTTACAGCGCAGACATACAGAGTTTTGGAGTTCCTACAATAGAGCAAACAATATATAGCTGACCATGGGAAAAATATGGGTTTTCTAAATTTCATCCGACAACGCACAGTGAATCCCCTTGAGCTTTGTTGGCTATCATTGCGAAGGCAAGACGCACAGGAAACTGTAGCCGTTTGAATGTGAAAGGCAGATTAGTGAGAACCGTGAAATGCGCAAAATCATCACATCTCTTTTACATTTGCCGTTAATTATTGTCGCTTCAGTCACATTCAGCATCAGTTTTTCACAGAAAATCTGGTTCCGTTGCTAAAACTTTGGCTTGCTGAGATTCCGAGAGAGCAGTATTTGTGAACCAACTTTTAACCTTAATAAATGCTGTGGCATTCCAGAAGATCCAATGAATTGAGAAATTCTGTTGGATAGTTAATGGTTTGATCTATTTCTATAACTGTGTCGATGAATCTGTGTTTCATAACCGCACCAGGAAAATTCAGATGAATCTTTTTATTAATTCGAGTCATGATTCTTTGAAGCTAAGATAGCTCGCTCGTATTGCCAATCACGATTCCAGAAGTTGTTGGCGATGTTCGGGAAATCATTCTGTCCAAGATCTTCAACTGATAACTGAAGTAGACAGTCGATCGGTGAGAACGATATCTCCTGTGTTTCAGGAAGAAACGAAAGTTTGTGGCTTCCCATATCCAAACGTGTTCCACATGTCTCCAGAGAGTCAAATTATTCAGGCATGTCTTCAGCTCGGCTACTGCTGCTGATGGTGGAATGACGGGCAAAATTTGACGGAAATGAATGGCAAGTAACATCAGACCTCCGTCCCTTTGACGTTGATCGCTTCGAAAATTTCGCAGAGCATGCCGTAAATCTACAGCTCAGATCCTGTGGATCACGTTACATTCATCCCAAATGATGATTTGGTGTGTTTTTAATATAGATACCAGTCCAGATGTTTTCCCAATGTTGCAAAGAGGATCTACAGATTCACTTAATTTCAATGGCAGCTTGAAAGCCGAATGCAACTTGCGTCCTCCACCAAGGAGCGTCTCTGTAATCCCCGAAGATGCCACAGGCAGAGCAATCCCAAGCTGCAACGCCTCCTCGGGGCGAGTTATAGCAAAGTGGATAGCATAAAAACCCGCTTCATGCAAAAATACGTTTATGTGTCAACTGTCATGATGATCGACAAATGGTGTCGAAGTTTATTAATCTCAAAATGATATACCAAAATCCATTTTTAAATATAGTATTATGATGATCTGCGATTCAGGCAATTGTGAGCAGGAGTTCCAGCTGTATTGAAAAGTTATTTAAGGTAAGTGATGAACAGGAAGTTTTACAAAAATATTTGAATAGAAATACTTAGAATCTCTATGCAAAACATCTATTTTGAGAATTGGGTGCGCTTTATATATTGATGACACAGCTGTTTAATTTCCTTTATACCTGCAGAAAATTACTTTTTAAGGAGAACATGATTTTCCTTGATCTAATATGCATATGAACCTGGTTTCTGTCATCAGAAAAAATTAAAGCAACTTATGAGTAAATGACTTCATATTCAACCCTCAACTGACAAATTATCAGAATATAGATCCGAAAACCAATAAGGCCGTACCGAACACATTACGCAGCCATCTCTGGTACTTATTCCCTGAAATTTTGTCTGTCGTATTTTGACGACAATATTACAACAGCAGTTAAGACAAATATGGCTGAAATTAGGCTGCAGGAAGACGGAAATGAATACTGGGTAAAGCAGGTATAATATGCAACAAAGTGAATTTTCTTATTTTACAACGATAGAGTTCTTGTTTTTCAGACTGTTGATTGAAAAATTTTACTCTGGAGAATTTCTGTGAGCACCAACTTCGACAATGACCCTTCGGCTTGGAAGAATGATTCTACTTAGAAAACTCGAAAAGGAAAAATTCAGAAGCCGTTTGTGAACTGTGTTGCGAAAGAGGTGTCAGACTCATTAAAGACTATAACAGTCTCCAAAAAAATTGAGAATAAGAATCAGATTGTTCAGTAGGTCTTGCTGCTGAATTTAAAAAAAAATATCCTACTGCTACAAACCTCTTTTTCAAGAGAATATGTTTAATTTCTGTTAGAGTTCATCATGTTTTCATTCGATAGAGTGTAAATAAAAATGCAGTTTTCTTATAAAAATTGCATACATTAATGCTAAAAAGGTATTAACTTTTTTAATTTTTCCCGTGTATCAGATAATTCTGTAAAATTCGGTGCAGAATATTGTTAACAGATGTTGGGGTGGTCTCAAGCGTGCCCCATAACTAGTTCTTAGAATAAAGAAAGGAAATCGTAAAATTACTAAAGGGTATACCACATTGAAATGGAGTTAACCATTGTGTATACTGTGTTCCATTTTCAAAGTGTTTCGGGATTTTCTAACATTTGTTGCTGGCCGGCCGCTGTGGCCGAGCCGTTCTACGCGCTTCATTGTGGAACCGCACGACCACTACGGTCGCATGTTCGAATCCTGCCTCGGGCATCGGTGTGTGTGATGTCCTTAGGTTGGTTAGGTTTAAGTAGTTCTAAGTTCTAGGGGACTGATGACAGATGTCAAGTCCCGTAGTGCTCAGAGCCATTTGAACCAACTTGTTTCTGACTGAGAGGAAATTTTACATATCCTGCATTTTAAAAAAACTGGAACAAGATTAGGAGGCTGGGAGCATGAAAATTTTGTCATTCGAGAAATCACTTGAAGGTTGGAACCGTCCTTGTAATCATGAAGTTTGAGCGCAGTCTTACGATATGCTAGCTATTCACAGTGAACAGCAATATCATAATGATTTATCTTTGCTAAATACAAAAAGTAATAATTGTTCTAACTCGTGTATTCAGTTAACTGAAATGATGTGACGTTACTGCAGGGTGACGACGTGCTGGTGACCGTGCAGCAGGGCACGCTGAGAGGGACCACGGCCACCGGCGTCTACAACACGTCCTACACGGTATTCCTGGGCATCCCGTACGCTGTGCCACCTGTGGACGACTTGCGTTTCCAGGTGAATTACAATAGTTAGGCAGATTAGTTTGTGGATCCTGAATGTATACAGTCACTCGACCTGAATGTATACAGTCAAGTGTGATCAAAATTACGGCGAATAATTTTATAAGAAACAAAGTAATAAGATTACGTGGAATTTGACTTTATTTTCAAAGTACTGTCTTTGGCTGGCAATGCACTTACTCCAACGTTGATTCCATGACGGTAAGCATTACTGGAAGGCTCATTTTGGAAGAGCGTTCAACCGTTCTGGTACTCTCAGTGTCGGGAATGGTGTCCAATCGGTTTCCTTTAAACACGGTTTTAATTTATGGGAAGAGCCACAGGTGGCATGTTGCTAAACCTGGTAAGGCGGATGTCAACTGACAGGAACACTTGTTCCGGCCAAAAACAGGCGAATCAAACGCGAGGTGTGGCACGGTGCGTTTTCGTGATGAAAAAGGAAGCTACTGGCCCATTCTTCTGGCCGCTTTCTTCGTGCATCTTTTCGAAAGCGTTTCATTCCGCTCCTGTAATATTCAGCGTTCACAGCTGTTATCCTTGAAACGAACTCTGATAACACAATGCACACAATACAGGAAGAAAAGAATGAGCTTGATCTTGATATTCGATTTTGACTGACGTGCTTTTTTAGGGAGAGGGAATTCATTGGTTTTCCATTGAGAACTCTGAATTTTAGTCTCAGGGCGACACCCGAAGCCCCAACTTTCATCTGCAGTTACAGTTTTGGACATAAAGTCAGGATCTGAATGAAGACAATCCTTCAACTCCGTGCAAACTGACACGCGGTGTTCTTTCTGTTCATCACACAGAAGTCAGGGGAGCAAATTTTGCATTCACTCGTCTCATTTGGAAATGTTGGTTTAAACCGCTTTTCACGGACTCATACAAGACCCTAAGATCTACGGTAAGCTCTCGAGTAGTTAATCGCCTGTTTGAACGAACAAACTTTGCCACTTTTTCTTCTGTTTTTGTGGTTAATGGACGTCTCGAGCTTTGTTAGTCATCTACCGACTCATCTCCAGTTTTAAATCGCTCATATCACTTGTAAATAGTCTTCGGAGGTCCAGTTTCAACATTTCATGAGTATCTTCGGCTCTTTGTTTCAACTTGAAACAGAACTCAAAGCCCACGCGTTGTTGGAAATCCGTGATGTGCGACAGCCACCCTAAACACAAGCTCATTCCAGCCTCCCTGGACGCTGACTGTCAATTCATAACGTGTTCCAACTTCAATCCTCTACCGACAGGAGTCAATGGATGTGGACATGGAGAGGCTTGTGAGACCTGAGTTTCTCCTGGCGTATACAACTTTCAAATAACTTCCGGGAATTCAGCCAGATAACACTTTCAGCGACCGCCGATATTTCGGCGGGAGAACACCCCGCCATTTTCAAGGCAAACTGCAACGGACAGGCGGCGTACATACAAATTTAATACCTCGGTTCTCGGACCGAAGCAGGAAAGATAACACACACACACACACACACACACTGAACACTAGTGCCACCAAAGATGACCAAAGTCAGAGCTATCGATAGTGAGACCATGATTTCGCAGGTGAGGCAGCATTGACTCTGTTCCTCTGTTTTTTGACAAGGGAGAGAGCCGGATTCCAAACAGAGTTTAAACAGAAACCTCCATCCCTGATAACGAGGTTGCTCGTTGAGATTAAATTAGCTTCTCAGTCAAGTAGCTCCTAGAGGTCTGAGTACCCACTACTTGCCAACAGCGCTCGGGAGCCCCGGACGGTGACCCATCCAAGTGCTAGCCAAGCCCAACAGCACTTCGTTGATCTGAGGGGAACCGGTGTCACCCTGGTTTTTATATGTACAGGGTGTTTCAAAAATGACCGGTATATTTGAAACGGCAATAAAAACTAAACGAGCAGCGATAGAAATACACCGTTTGTTGCAATATGCTTGGCACAACAGTACATTTTCAGGCGGACAAACTTTCGAAATTACAGTAGTTACAATTTTCAACAACAGATGGCGCTGCAAGTGATGTGAAAGATATAGAAGACAACGCAGTCTGTGGGTGCGCCATTCTGTACGTCGTCTTTCTGCTGTAAGCGTGTGCTGTTCACAACGTGCAAGTGTGCTGTAGACAACATGGTTTATTCCTTAGAACAGAGGATTTTTCTGGTGTTGGAATTCCACCGCCTAGAACACAGTGTTGTTGCAACAAGACGAAGTTTTCAACGGAGGTTTAATGTAACCAAAGCGATACAATAAAGGATCTGTTTGAAAAATTTCAACGGACTGGGAACGTGACGGATGAACGTGCTGGAAAGGTAGGGCGACCGCGTACGGCAGCCGCAGAGGGCAACGCGCAGCTAGTGCGGCAGGTGATCCGACAGCGGCCTCGGGTTTCCGTTCGCCGTGTTGCAGCTGCGGTCCAAATGACGCCAACGTCCGCGTATCGTCTCGTGCGCCAGAGTTTACACCTCTATCCGTACAAAATTCAAACGCGGCAACCCCTCAGCGCCGCTACCATTGCTGCACGAGAGACATTCGCTAACGATATAGTGCACAGGATTGATGACGGCGATATGCATGTGGGCAGCATTTGGTTTACTGACGAAGCTTATTTTTACCTGGACGGCTTCGTCAATAAACAGAACTGGCGCATATGGGGAACCGAAAAGCCCCATGTTGCAGTCCCCTCGTCCCTGCATCCTCAAAAAGGACTGGTCTGGGCCGCCACTTCTTCCAAAGGAATCATTGGCCCATTTTTCAGATCCGAAACGATTACTGCATCACGCTATCTGGACATTATTCGTGAATTTGTGGCGGTACAAACTGCCTTAGATGACACTGCGAACACCTCGTGGTTTATGCAAGATGGTGCCCGGCCACATCGCACGGCCGACGTCTTTAATTTCCTGAATGAATATTTCGATGTTCGTGTGATTGCTTTGGGCTATCCGAAACATACAGGAGGCGGCGTGGATTGGCCTCCCTATTCGCCAGACATGAACCCCTGTGACTTCTTTCTGTGGGGACACTTGAAAGACCAGGTGTACGGCCAGAATCCAGAAACAATTGAACAGCTGAAGCAGTACATCTCATCTGCATGTGGAGCCATTCCGCCAGACACGTTGTCAAAGGTTTCGGGTAATTTCATTCCGAGACTACGCCATATTATTGCTACGCATGGTGGATATGTGGAAAATATCGTACTATAGAGTTTCCCAGACCGCAGCGCCATCTGTTGTTGACAATTGTAACTACTGTAATTTCGAAAGTTTGTCTGCCTGAAAATGTACTGTTGTCCCAAGCATATTGCAACAAACGGTGTATTTCTATCGCTGCTCGTTTAGTTTGTATTGCCGTTTCAAATATACCGGTCATTTTTGAAACACCCTGTATATATAGTATTCATGACTATAGCTCCAGTTTAAAAAAAAAGGGATGCACTGGTCAGGGTAACATCAAATTTGAACAGCATATTCTTAATGCAGGGGGAACCTCATGGAACAAAGAAAATTTAGCGAAAATTTGACCAATAGATGGCATCGATGACTCAAACGAGTAGTGAACGGCCTCCAGTTGCATGGGTACGTTGTTTTGTGAGGAATGGTTCACAACTATTACAAAATGGTAAATGCAAGTATGAGTGTGCTTTTGATCTGATGTTGCTGAAGAAATATCGGAATCTGAGCTACGACTAATAAAGAATTTAGTTCTGTGGGAACTAACTGAATCGTCTCTATAGAACATTACATCCACAAAAAGTCCCAACTGATACATCTTTGGCAGAAACTACATCTTACAAAAAAAAAAAAAAAAAAATGGTTCAAATGGCTCTGAGCACTATGGGACTTAACATCTATGGTCATCAGTCCCCTAGAACTCAGAACTACTTAAACCTAACTAACCTAAGGACATCACACACATCCATGCCCGAGGCAAGATTCGAACCTGCGACCGTAGCAGTCGCGCGGATCCGGACTGAGCACCTAGAACCGCTAGACCACCGCGGCCGGCACTACATCTTTCAGTTTTTGAAAGATATCACTGCCTGCACTTGGCTGTATGCTTCTTTTTGTAATTTCACTTCCACAGTTTCGACTTTTGAGCAATTATCATGTGCAGCTGGGAAAGATATCACTTCATGTCAGACATGTTCTCACAATTCATAAAATTGAATGGAAATAAAATGAAAAATATACAGTGCTATCGATTAAAATTTTTTTACTACCATAGTGTATAATAAAAGTAATGCCACCTGCTTTTTTTTCAATTTGGTGGTAAGCTCTCTGTGAATCTGTCATTAACTTATTGCTAAATTGTGAAGGATCAATGCACATCACATACAATGTTGTTAGTGTTGTTCAACATTGTTTTTCTATCAGCTCTAAGCAAGACCTCTATCTGCAGCCTCACACTTTACCTTTACGGCCCGATTAGACATTTCTTGAAATAACAAATCTGTACTTTAAATGATAAAAATACAAGGTATTCTAGCTCGATGACTCACATGTTAAAGAGCTATGGATACAAAGGCCTGAGAGTTAGATTCTAGTCGGTTCTGTAATTTCTGTGTTTTATGTATCAATTGTTAACTACTGGAAAAGCTTGTTAATGTGGAAAAATTCTTTAAACTGTACGTCCCATTAGTACAGGCTGAAAACTTTGTTCGAAGGTGAGAGGAACGCCAGGGCGTACCATCCCTAATGCATGTGTCATATCTAAAATTCTTTCGTGACAGATGTTAATTTAACTTATTTTTTCTGTGCTAATTGTAACAAAATTCATCGGTATACATCGAGGAAATTCAGCTACCTAAAACGTAACCAACAACGAACTACGAAACAAACTTGCTGTACAAGGAAGTGGAAGTCAAGCAGGGATGTGTGACTCAGCTGCAACGCAGACATGATGGTGCTGCGTCTTCGAAGTTCATTCACACATCCTTGAGCTGTAACACTTCCCTGCCCTTACCTGTGATACAGTTGCTTGTTCACTGTGCTCCAACATATAAACTCTGTTGATGAATTACTCTAAGACAAGAACACTCAGGCAAAGTTTAGCACATCTGTAAATGGATAATAAACAAATCTGGCAATGTCCTCCAATGTAGCAGGTTTACATTTTTTACGTAAATTGCTCATAGTTACGGGTGCATTTTATTAGAACTCATTGAACTGAAGTGACCGTAACTACATCTGATCAACACTTCATCACAGCTTGAACGAAAAAGTTATATATGTATGAATTTACAATTCTAGCCTGTCGCAACATTGTTATATTGTGCGGCATATGATTTATGCTCACCTCACATAGAATTGAAGACCACATTTACACGACGGTTTGTGATCTGCTTGCAACCAATAGCCCGATATTCTCCAAAACACAAAAGTAACAAAACCCGCCGTCACGACCAACAGGTCGTCACCGACAGCGTAATCACTTCCCTGAGGCAGTAAGCAACTAGACAAGAAACGTTGCCCACTTTGAGTGTAGGCCTATCACATGGTACGCTTTGCTCATTATCTATAATCGAAAATCTGAAATAAAATACCCTAAATTCAACATTTAGTGGCATAACCAACCCAGTTTTCAAATTTACGAGGTAACTTTTCCTTAACGAAGTACTCATTTATGTTAACTCCAGAATAGCTAGGAAATTGCAGGGACATTTATTCCTATTTTTCTCCTGTCGTTCCCAATAGTTCCAGACATTTGCTATGCGGTAAAGCGAGACAGTCGAGGTGTGACACTGTGTCTGTGTTTGTCAAATTGGTGTGGTATGCAGTAACCTTGTGAACCAAATATTTCATTAGGCTACTGGTTCAGCTGAAGCGTTACATTATTCCCACAGTGCACGTTTCCAGTGGGACGCTATTCACTTTCTGTATTGTTTCAACCATAGATGACGTCGACCTTTATGTGACGCGGTGAATAATATACTTTAGGCAGGTTGCCAACTATGATCGTCCATTTAATGCAATTACCTTCATATAATGTTCTCTCGAAAACAACGTGAAATTGATCTCCGTGCAATGAGAGCAACAACTTCTGTCGGATGTGAAACGACTGTGACTGACAATGTGTGACATCTGTCTCCACTTCCAGCAGTTAAAGCTTCTCACAAACACTGCTCTTACGCAATGTTATACGGTTGCAAGTGGTGCACCATTCTTTGTAGACATGTTTAACAGTCCGCGTTGACAGACCAACAAATCGAGCTACTTCATTCACGGTGTGGTGATGGTCATTCTGTCAAGTTTCCGTATTGAATCATCTGATTGCTCTGAATCCGCTCATTGATGAAGGATATACACACCACATCATTGCCACGTCTTAAGTTATAATTGGAAGGTGACAGGATGTACTGGTACCAGATCTACGTGAAGTACAGCGCTCCAGAACAAACTGTGTGCTTGTTGGAGAGGGAGGTTAATGTTTTGTCTGCTGACGAAATGTGAAACAAAAACGTTTATTATTTTAAGTTGCGTTTTCAGCTGCTCAAAGAGAAGTATATCGATGTATTGTGTGTTATATGTCAAATGATAATATTTAGTTTCCAATATAGACTGTGCTCTCTTATCGAGGTAGCAGCAGAAGTACGTATTGTAATTTAGCCATACGAGAATAACACCTTACAGGAAGGACGTCGAACTTTCTACAAGAATCCTTCTTGAAAATCCATCCAATAGGGGGACGTCCTATGTGGTCTATATTAACATTTAATTTCTCGATATGTTTTATCATCTTTAAAGAAATACGTGGCACTAAGGTGAACCATGGACTGAGCACTGATAGAAATAACGAATGGAGAATACCTTTGTTAAAACAAATATTCGAGAAACTTTATAATCTCCGTTAGTTATAAGGCAGTCACCTTCAGATCATGTTTATATGAGACAACATTATGTATATGTGCACGTGCTACAGACGATGACACCTATTTTCCGGCAGCCTCCGCAACCGGCCACTGGCTGGGAGGGCGTGCGCAACGCCACGCAGTACGGCAGCGACTGCGTGCAGGAGACGGGCGAGGGCTCGGAGGACTGCCTCTACCTGAACGTGTACGTGCCAGGGCTGCCGCAGGAGGGCTCCGGGCTGCCCGTGCTCTTCTACGTGCACGGCGGCGGCTTCGTCAAGGGCAGCGGCTCCGACCAGAAGTTTGGGCCGGACTTCCTCGTCTCGTACGGAGTTATACTGGTCACCATCAACTACCGCCTCGGGCCGCTCGGTGCGTATTACCAAGTGTAAACCATTATACTGCAGACGAGAGAAATTAATTTCTCAGAATACTAACTACATGGTGACGCAGTTGACACACCACCTAGAATACGTCCAGCACGAGGAATTACATCGAGGTGTGGTACTCGCCAAGTTACCAGTGGACAACGTGGGGAATACTCTAACATATTCAAGTAATTATTAGCGTTTATGACATCTGAATTATGACACAGCGTATTTAAATGGCGTCATATCTTTTTTCTCTGTCATTTGAATGGGTCTCCGAAGAGCACTCTAAGGACTTCACATGTGTGTAGCAATATAACAAACATCATCACAAATGACTGCCCTGGCATTAAGAGAAGGGGTTCAACGAACGTCTGCCCTACTGTACCACATGTAAGCTAGCAAGTTACTAATTTGTTTGTTGGTATGAGTACAACATCAAGTATAAAAATCAGTGACCTTGAACAACGACAGATGATACACTGAAGCACCAACGAAGCTTGTATAGGCTTGCGTATTCAAATGCAGAAGTGTGTAAACAGACAGAATACGGGGAGATTTAAGTGAGTTTGAATGTGGTTTTATAATGGGTGCACGAACGATGGGACACAGCACCTCCTAGGTAGCGATGAAGTGGAGATCTTACCGTATTACCTTTCCACGAGTGCACCGTGAATATCAGGAATCCCGTAAAACATCAAATCTCCGAAATCGCTACGGCCGGAAAAACATGCTGCAAGAACGGCACCAACTACGATTCGTGTTCCCTTTATGACTGCTTGACACAAAGCTTAAGGCCCCACCTGGCTCCGTCAACTCCGACATTGGGCTGTTGACGAATGGAAACATGTTGCCTGGTCGGTCTAGCATGTTTCAGATCGTATAGAGAGGATGGACGCGTACGGATATGGAGACTATTCATGAATCCATGGACCCTGCATGACGGCAGGGGACTGTTCAAGTTGGCGGAGGCTCTGTAATGGTGTGGGCCCTACACTGTAGGGTGTGTGCAGCTTGAGTCATATGGGACCCCTGATACGTCTAGATACGACTCTGACAAGTGATACGTACGTAAGCATCCTGTCTGGTCACCTGCACCCATTCACGTCCATTGTGCATCCCGACAGACTTGGTCAATTCAAACAGTACAACGCGACACTCCACACGTCCTGAATTGCTACAGAGTGTCTGCAGGAACACTCTTCTGAGTTTAAGCACTTCAGCTGAACACCAAACTCCACAGACATGAACGTTATGGAGCATATGTGGGATGCCGTGCAACGTTCTGTTCAGAAGAGATCTCCACCCATCGTACTCTTACGAATTTATGGACAGACCTCCAGGAGTGATAGTGTAAGTTCCCTCCAGCACTACTTCAGATATTAGTCGAGTCCATGCCACGTCGTGTTGTTCTACTTCTGCGTGCTCGCGGGGTCGTACACGTTATTAGGCAGGTGTACCAGTTTCTTTGGCTCTTCATTTTATAAAGTTATTGAACTTGTATTTCATCTCGATTTACCGCAATAAAGGTCCATGCTATACTGCATTTCATATCTCTGAGAGTTGTTAGTGTCTCCTTCAAGAATTGCTGTTTAACTTTCTCCACAAATAAATGTCCAAAGAAGTTTCATCTGGCTACGCTGCAGACCATTTAGCATTTACTAAACCATTCGGAAATCTACGTATTACCTGTCAAGACAGTTTGTAATGATCTGTGTGCGATGGTCGGCACGTTTACCATGTTGATACCAAACTGACAGCCGTATTTCGAATGGGATGTCTTCCAGTCTGCGGCGGCATATCTGTTACATACTTGCAGTTATTTAAATTTTTATAAAGACACGGCGATCAATTATGCAATTCTTGAAAAATACAAATGATTTGTTGACTCAATAACGATCTTGTTTAACCACTTCATTCAGCTAACACAAATTTTTAAATGACGCCGTTTCACTTTTCAACATTCTTAGACAATTAAAGGAACTTTAATCGATTTGAAAGCCATTGCATGAAGCTATTGATGGACCGAAATGTGGAATATACGAAACGCGTTGGAATACGGTATTCGCAGAACAGTTATTTCGCTTATCCCATTCTGTCACCCCTTTTGCCTCATAGTAATCTATCGGTTCTGTGCTACCGCTGCTTAAGTGTTGATTCAATATCCCTCATCAATCGCGGTTGCTATTCGTTGGCTTATTTATTTCTTCACACATCGAGTTACACTGATCTTCTAAATAATGATATCAGTTACAGACCGTGAAGCATGACGATGATAACTTTCAGTTACAAACGTACCACTACTCCAACAAACTGGTGACATTAAGCACAAACGAAAGCTATACCCTCTCTTTCGTCATCCACTTTGTGAAAGGCTAGAACAAACTGTCTTATCTCCCCTACACCAGAACACAGATTGTGGTACTTGAAGAGCACGAGTAGGCACATCAGTCACTACTGAGTCAAATGCCTGCTTACATATACATCTACATGGATACTTTGCAAATTACATTTAAGTGCCTGGCAGAGGGTTCATCGAACCACCTTCACAATTCTCCATTACTCCAATCTCGTATAGCGCGTGGAAAGAATGAACACCTACATCTTTCTGTAGAGCTCTGATTGCCCTTACTTTATCTTGGTGATCGTTCCTCCCTATGTAGGTCGGTATCAACAAAATATTTTCGCATTTGGAGGAGAAAGTTGGTGATTGGAATTTCGTGAGAAGATTCCGTCGCAACGTAAAACGCCTTTCTTTTAATGATGTTCAGCCCAAATCCTGTACCATTTCTGTGACACTCTCTCCCATATTTCGCGATAATACAAAACGTGCTGCCTTTCTTGGAATTTTTTCGATGTACCCCTTCAGTCCTACCTGCTAAGGATCCCACCCAGCGCAGCAGTATTCTAAAAGAGGACGGGCAAGCATAGTGTAGGCAGTCTCCTTGCGCGGGATTAGTCGTGCGGTCTCAGGCGCTCCAGTCATGAACTGTGCGGCTGGTCCCGGCGGAGGTTCGAGTCCTCCCTCGGGCATGGGTGTGTGTGTTTGTCCTTAGGATAATTTAGGTTAAGTAGTGTGTAAGCTTAGGGACTAATGACCTTAGCAGTTAAGTCCCATAAGATTTCACTCACATTTGAACATTTTATTTATTTATTTATTTATTTATTTTTTTTTTTTTTTTGCAGTCCCCTTAGTAGGTCTGTTAAATTTTCTAAGTGTCGTGGCAATGAAACGCAGTCTTTGGATAGCCTTCCCCATAACATTTTCTATGTGTCCCTTCCAATTTAAGTTGTTCGTAATTGTAATACCTAGGTATTTAGTTGAATTTACGGCTTTTAGATTAGACTGATTTATCTGTAACCGAAGTTTAACGAGTTCCTTTTAGCACTCATGTGGATGACCTCACACTTTTCGCTACTTAGGATCAACTGCCACTTTTCGCACCATTCAGATATCTTTTCTAAATCGTTTTGCAGTTTGTTTTGATCTTCTGATGACTTTATTAGTAATGAACGACAGCGTCATCTCCAAACAACCGAAGACAGCTGCTCTGATTGTCTCCAAAATCGTTTATATAAATAAGGAACAGCAATGGGCCTATGACACTACCTTGGGGAACGCCAGAAATCACTTCTGTTTTACTCGATGACTTTCCGTCAGTTACTACGAACTGTGACCTCTCTGACAGGAAATCACAAATCCACTCACATAACTGAGACGATATTCCATAAGCACGCAATTTCACTACGAGCCGCTTGTGTGGTACAGTGTCAAAAGCCTTCCGGAAATCCAGAAATACGGAATCGATCTGATATCCCATGTCAATAGCACTCGTCATTTCATGGGAATAAAGGGCTGGTTGTGTTTCACAGGAACGATGTTTTCTAAACCCATGTTGACTGTGTGTCAATAGACCGTTTCCTTGGAGTAATGAACGACAGCGTCATCTCCAAACAACCGAAGACGGCTGCTCAGATTGTCTCCAATATATGTTCAAAAATCCTGCTGTATATCGACGTTAACGATATGGGCTTGTAATTTAGTGGATTACTCCTGCTACCTTTCTTGAATGTTGGTGTGATCTGTGTAACTTTCCAATCTTTGGGTACGCCTCTTTCGTCGAGCGGACGGTTGTATATGATTGTTAAGTATGGAGCTAATGCATCTGCATACTCCGAAAGGAACCTAATTGGTGTGCAGTCTGGACCAGGAGACTTGCTTTTATTAAGTGATTTAAATTGTTTAACTAATCCGAGGATATTTACTTCTACGTTACTCATATTGACAGCTGTTCTCCATTAGAATTCTGGAGCATTTACTTCGTCTTCTTTTGTGAAGGCATTTCGGAAGGCTGTGTTTAGTAACTCTGCTTTGGCAGCACTGTCTTCGATAGTATCTCCATTGGTATCGTGCAGAGAGGGCATTGATTGTTTCTATCCGCTAACATACTTCACATACGACCAGAATCTCTTTGGATTTTCTGCCAGGTTTCGAGACTAAGTTTTGTTGTGGAAACTGTTATAGGCATCTCACATCGAAGTTCGCGCTAACTTTCGAGCTTCAGTAAAAGATCGCCAATCTTGGGGATTTAGCGTCTGTTTAAATTTGGCATGTTTGTTTCGTTGTTTTCTGCTACAGTGTTCTAACCCGTTTAGTGTACCATGGAGGATCCGCTCCATCGCTTGTTAATTTATTTGGTATAAATCTCTCAATTGCTGCCGATACTATTTCTTTGAATTTAAACCACATCTGGTCTACACTTATATTATTAATTTGGAATGAGTGGATATTGTCTCTCAGGAAGGCGTCAAGTGAATTTTTATCTGCTTTTTTGAATAGGTATATTTTTCGCTTTTCTTTTCGAGGATTTGGGGATTACAATATTCAATCTCGCTACGACAACGCTGTGTTCACTAATCCCTGAATCGGTTTTGATGCTCGTTTTTAATCAGTATTATTTGTTGGTAAGAGGTCAGGTGTGTTTTCACAACCGTTTACTATTCGCGTGGGCTCATGAACTAACTGCTAGAAATAACGAATGCGTTTAGAACAGTTTCGGATGATATTTTATGCATAATTCCGGAATTAAACATGTATTTTCGTCAACATATAGAGGGTAAATTGAAGTCACCACCAACTATTATCGTATGAGTCGGGTTCGTGTTTGAAATCAGACTCAAGTTTACTTTGAACCTTTCAGCAACTGTATCATCTGAATTGGGAGGTCGGTAAAAGGATCCAATTATTATTTCATTCCGGTTGCCAAATAAAAATGCACTGATATTGACAAAGTAGCATATTCTGTGGAAGGTGGACTTTAGCTGGAGGTTGTCCTCTCGATATACAAGTTTTTCGAACTGAGCGTAGATAGTTTTGCAGTAGTCACTAGGAGTATGAGATAGCTGGTAGGTTTCTATGGGTGGATGCATATGCATAGCGAGACAAGAAGTAAAGAATCTTAAGTCTAACGAGTTATTGTGAATACTGTGATTATTAAAATAATATAAATTTCGGCGGATTATAAGAGGTGGAATTGTACTAAAGGGACACATATTATTTATGGAATATCCCATCGGTTCTTCGAGGAACGTAGACATATTAATAACTTGAATACAACGTAAGAGTATTGTGGAACATTAGTACGTTGTATTCAAGGAAACATAATCATTAAATAATTCATTGGAAAGGATGTAACGAAAATTTGTGAACCAAACTCGCCGGAACGCGCCAGATATTAATGGAACAAGTATTACAGATAAAAAGTCGTGCAGACACTTTTAGATCTGATAATTGTATGAAACTTTATTTGATTTAGAACACAGAAAATTTTAAGGGAAACAGGCACTAGAGTGATATTAACACGAATGAAACCTGTTTGTAAGTCAAATATGAGTTCAGAGTCAACTGAAATATAGTTAGCTTAAAGTCATTGTGTAAGTAATAGTGACATTAACAGCTAGCCTTCTTAATAAATGGTTACAGCCACAGATATTACACTTCTAATAAATTTTAATGAAAAATGCTGGTAACACTCACACAGTCACTGCTCTCATACTTTGCTTGTTCACCTGCGTGTAACTTCTTCTCCTCTAGAGAAATAAATTAAGATAGTCATGATTAAACTCAATATTTCTAATATAGTACATGGGAGGGGGGTGCAGGTTTTACAATAGGTCAGTTTACTTTGTCTCTTTTTCTTGAGCGGGTAGAGGGCAACCCTTAGTGCCATTCTATAAGTTCTGCCGTTACTATTTATTTTTAGTGCAATCGACAAGTTTTGCATTCACAATTTTCGTTAGGTGTGTGTTAGGTGGAACTCATGAGGTGGATATTTCAAAATCTTTGACTTTACACTCCTTGATTTGTCACGGTTAAAGCGTCTAGCGCATTGGCGGACTAACATAATATATTTTCCTCTTTCAACAAAGACGATCAACAAATATTATACACCAGAATATGTAACTTATAAGTTGCGAAACCGGTTGTGTGAGTCTCTAAACCAATTTAATAAATACAGCTATCCCGAATTATTGGACTTTTACTTCCGTTTCTATTTTAAAAGTTTTAACAACCCTTTGTAAATACCTGTGCTATAAAGTATGAATAATCAATCAATTACCGCACGTGCTTTGACAAATATTTTATTTTTTCATCCAGTTCGTTCAAAAGACTAGCCAACTGCTTGCCAATTGTTGTTTTAGCTTCTTGAAAGCAACTAAGCAGCCTATACACAGCATGGGTGTAGGCAGTTTTAGTATAGATTCCACCGTGGCTCTGAATGAACTGGTGCAGAAACACCTCATTCAAAGTAACAAGAAGACGCACAGTGCCGGCTAGAATCATTTCAGATCACTTAAATAACAGATGGGATATTTATTTCCTTGTTTGCCTTCCGTAAAGGTTTAACGGGAGAGGTATCAACCTTGCACAGATATCCCTCATAGGCAATTATTCACATAACATGAACCACAGTTCAAATGGCTCTGAGCACTATGCGACTTAACTTCTGAGGTCATCAGTCGCCTAGAACTTAGAACTAATTAAACCTAACTAACCTAAGGACATCACAGACATCCATGCCCGAGGCAGCGGTCGCTCGGTTCCAGACTATAGCGCCCAGAACCGCACGGCCACTCCGGCCGGCATATGAACCACAGTCTTTCTTTTCATAGATCTCGCCTAATCATACTTAGCCACTAATTGTTAATCACCACATCATGAGTAGTGGAACAAAGAACGGAACAGTGGGCACATTGATTTCTTATGTCAACAGACTGGTCACCTGCCGTAGTCTCCTTGTGTAAACAAACCACACACTTGGTTGACACACTTTTGTAAACAAAGCGACTGCTAGATGATCTTCTTTTGTAAACAAACTGCTCACTTGGCTATACCCTTATGTAAACAAAACGGCTGCGAGATGCTTTTAGCTGTGTGTAAGCAATCTGCCCTCTTGTGCTTTAAGATACGTTGATGGACGTCTAATTTGTAAAAAATACTTTCATCCTAGATTTAATTACCATAATTTATGATCCAAAATCGCTGTTTTCCCCCAGCCCTCTATGAGTAGCCCACATCCACTCTTAGTCAAATTTATATACATCTTAGTTAAGACCAAATGCTTGAAACATTACCTTAATTACCAAAATTTAGTGTCCAAAATGCTCAGAATTCTACCATCAATCGAGTAGGCCAATAGGGTGACATATGATTGGCCTATCAGACACCAGTGTTATTTAGCATTTATTTTGCAAATTTTTCATATACAGATTTTGCGAGACGCTTTACATTGCCTTTGTAACATCTGAACCAGCCACAATCACAGTTCATTGGCATTTTATTGCTGTTTCCCTCCCAGTATTTCAAATACCTACTTTAGGAGATCATCACCCAAAGACACATGTAGTTACCAGACTTCTAATGTTCAATAATTTCACATTATTAAGACACAACACTACATTGTTTAAGAGACAACACAAATATCCTATGGTTTAATTTCTACAAGGGCTATTTGTTACAGATTTGGGGCTAAACTTTTAGGACAGTTCCATCCTCTTCACCCAAATATTCCAAGTAATTTTTATTACATAAACATCAAAAGACACATGTAAATACAATACTTTTTATTTAGTTATTTATTTATTACTTATTTAGCCTGATCAGATTATGACCTTAATAACCTCTCTTACATCTGGCTAGTGACAACACTTACAAAAGAATTGCATAAAAATCAAAATAATAATAACTGGCATTCTTAATAAAACGATAACTGGCAATAATAGTGCAATAAAAGTACCATTATTAATTATGTTAAAATAATGAATGAATGTAGAATCATATTAATTAGTTATTATATAAAAGACTCATTAATAATTTGCATTATTAATACATAGAAACATTTGGCAATAATAATACGAATATAGTAAAACTATCAATACATTAATGGAAAAATTAAGAATGATATTTTGTCAGAGCAAAGAAACCACATAATAGTTGCTGCATCAACACTCTTTTAATGCTTACATGACTAATTTAGGATCTCTTAAATTTCCTTCACCTGGTGCGAGGTCATCCTACCCGCAATGTTGTCATGGAACTAAGTTTCGATGTCAGAAGAATAAAAGTAAGGACATAAATTTCACAACATTGTTGGCCCTGTGCCACCCGACCAGGAGCACACAGATGAAGAATGTTCCCCTTAGTGGTTTTTAGTGGCGCAGGACAGTGGTTTTTACGGAATTTATCCCCCACCCCTCTTAACCTTCTGACATGTAACTTTTGTTGAGTCCCATAGTGCTCAGAGCCATTTGAACCTGTCTCGGGCATGGCTGTGTGTGATGCCCTTAGGTTAGTTAGGTTTCAGTAGTTCTAAGTCTAGGGGACTGATGACCTCAGATGTTAAGTCCCATAGCGCTCAGAGCCATTTGATCCATTTTTTTATGTCCCATAGTGGTTCAAATGGGTCTGAGCACTATGGGACTCAACATCGTAGGTCATAAGTCCCCTAGAACTTAGAACTACTTAAACCTAACTAACCTAAGGACATCACACACACCCATGCCCGAGGCAGGATTCGAACCTGCGACCGTAGCAGTCCCGCGGTTCCGGACTGCAGCGCCAGATCCGCACGGCTACCACGGCCGGCTGTCCCATAGTGTTCGGAACCATTTTAACCATTCCGTAGAAAAACTTCAAAGCCGGTTATCTCTGTGAATTTATGAAAAACATTTAGGACAACCTATTTCTCGGCGCTTTTTAACCGTGTTCCACTGTTTATGGCTGTTAATACATTTGAATATCTTCGTGTTTCATTTAAAGTAACTTAGTAGCAATGTATCTCATACATAAGTAGGACCTACTTCCAAGAGCGTAACAACACCAGTGTACATGTGCTACGGCTTCTGACCAATCATCGCGTTTGTGTTTGTTTACATCAGGTTTATTGTTACGATGTATGGAGTATGGTAACAAGTCTTTACCAGCATAACCTGTGCCGAACTGCGGAATTCTAAGCGCCATCGGTGGCAAGTCCAACCTTATAAAGATGCAAACTATGATTGAAGTGCAGATGGGCGACATCATTTACCAGTCTATTTTCCTGGTGGTAGAGGGGCTAATAGAAAGATGTATTTTTGGTATGTATTTTTTGAGAGACAAATGTGGTAAGATCGATATTAAGTGAAGCGAATGTCAACTGTCTGTTAACGGTCGACACTGTGTTATCGATCTGATTAAGGTGGAAGATAGGAGTGGCAAACCTTCTCAGACGATACATATACAGATCCGAAAAATTAATCGGTTTCATTGCCTTAACTCAGCAGAGCAGTTGTGGCAACGCGTCGAGCCTCAATAAATTGAGGGCAAAATTGAGGAATCTACGGAAGTATGTCTTCAGGAAAAGGAAGGACTCAAAAATATTTTGTTTAATCACGGACGTGTATTCGACAAAAGACCTGGTGTTATTAAAACCTATCAGTACCGCTTGGATGTCCTACCTCCCAACATTTTCTACAAAAATACGAACTTTATATCATTGTGCCAAAGTGAAGCAGTAACCCAAGAAATAAAACCAGTGTTATCCTGGAACATCATAGAACCTCACTGTCACCATACTGCAGCCCGCTACTCTCGGTGAAGAAAGCTGACAACAGTGTAAGGCTTGTTCTCGACGCCCGGGAGGTTAATAAGATTATTATTCATGTTTCTACCCGGCTAGAATATTTGGAAGAACAAATCCAATCACTTCCATGATCTCCGGAGCGTTGTCTTCTGATAGTAGAAAGTAAACAGCTTCTATTTTCGCCGGCAGATCTTACCAGTACTAGCTTTCGCATTTCGGGTTAAACGTCAGTGCTGGAGGACTTATAACTGCACTTGACACAGGTCTAGGTCCCGATCTAGTAGAAAAGCTCACCGTCTACATTGACGATATTTTAATCGCTACCGCTACCTGCGAGGAACATTTAGCCCTACTTGAAAGGATGCTACAAAGATTTTCGGCATCTGGAGTGACGGCCAACCTCAAGAAATTTGGAAATTTGTGGCAAGGACTATGGGACCAGACTGCTGAGGTCATCGGTCCATAGACTTACACACTACATAATCTAACTTAAACTGACTTACGTTAAGGACAACACGCACACCCATGCCCGAGGGAGGATTCGAACCTCCGACGGGGTAAGCCGCGCTATCCGTGACAAGGCGTCCCGGTCAGCACGGCTACTCCGCGTGGCCAACCTCAAGATGTCTAAGTTTGTGAGAAAAAAAAAATTAAATTTTTAGGCCACATAATCTCACTTGCGGGGATAAAGTTGATGGCAATAAAGAATTTTCCTTTTCCATGTGCGAAACGGCCGCTTAAAACGTTTATGGGTTTGTGTTCTTTCTTTCGACGTTTAGTACATAACCAACAGCTTAGCAGTACTGCTTTGTTAGGATTGTTGAAAGAAGACAAATAGAAGATTTGGACACCAGAGTGGCAAAATGACATCAGTGAAATAAATCACGCTCTGATAAAGTCTATCATTGTAGCCCACTCTGATGTGAACCGTGACTTTTTCATCGCCAACGACTCATCATTTTCAGGTTTAGTTGCTTGTCTCTTTCAGCTGAACAAAGATCGGGGCGCCGATGACATCGAAGTAATCATTTTTGCCAGCAGGACAGTTTCCGAAGGCGAACGAAGACATTCAACAACAGAGTTAGAGGCTCTCTCAATCGTGTGGGCATTTAAAAAATTTTACTATTGTCTGTAAGGTAAACACGTAAGAGTATACAGCGATCATAAAAAAAAGAAAAAAAAAAGAAAATGGCTCCGAGCACTATGGGACTTTACATCTGTGGTTATCAGTCTCCTAGAACTTAGAACTACTTAAACCTAACTAACCTAAGGACATCACACACATCCATGCCCGAGGCAGGATTCGAACCTGCGACCGTAGCGGTCACGCGGTTCCAGACTGAAGAGCCTAGAACCGCACGGCCACACCGCCCGGCGCGGTCATACAGGGATCATGCTTGTAAAGGACTCTAAATTTCGGAAATATTTTTTGGATATGTGCAATAACTTGGCTAACTTACAAGAAGAGGGTAAAAAATGGAAAAAGGTAAGTTTCAGCTTTACGAACTTTACCATGACGTTTTGTTTTCCAGGAGGAACATTGACAGTGATGTGTGGTGTGTTTGCATCCCTAAGACATGTCAAGAAAATTGAATTTGCACACACATTTCACTTGGGAACACTACGGTGCCCTTAAGTTTCATCAGAAACAAAATATGTATTGTTACTTCCCAAATATGTTTCGACACACTCAGCAAATTCTAAAAGCTTGTATTATTTGCCAGAAGGCTAAGCCTTCAAACCAGAACGGTGAAACGGAATTGCATCCCATCATACCTAAGAACCCACTAGAGTTAGTCTGTATTGATGCTACTGGATGCCTGCCTTCTGGTCGAGGAGTGGTGAAATACATTATTGCTGTATGCGATGCTTTCTCCAAGTTTGTGAAACTATATGCAACCAAATCTACCGCAGCCAAGCCTATAAGTAAATGCATGTTGAACAATTCCTTTACTTGTGTTAGAAAACGCCAAGCGACATCATCCGACAATGCAACAAATTTTTCTTGCCACGCCTGCAGACAATTTTTAAGGGAACAGCACATCCGACAGATTTTAATTTCAAAGTATAGCCCGCAATCTAATTCCACTAAAGAGTGTTTAGAGAACTTAATAGATTAATGAGAACCTATGTAGCAAGTAAGCTACCAAAGCAGATGAAATACCTAAATGCCTTCGAACAGGTAGTAAACAACTTGCCTATTTCTGACACTACTGTTCCAGCGTACAATTTGATCCATAACGAGAAGTAGCACAATCGGTGGGTCGACGGGAGGCCCTAGCCACACGACATTTCCATTTCCAATCCCATCCCAACTATACCTAGGGAACAATTAAGCATGGAGGACAAGATAAGACAAGTGCTGATTTTCATCAACGACAACGCCAGACGCAGAAAGAATAGGAGAGAGTATTTAGCTAAGTCACACGTTAAATCGTCTTTGTTAGCTAAAAGGAATACGAAACGGCAAAGTACGTATACAGGACCGTACACCATAGTACATATTCCTCATGACATGCTACCTGATAGCGTACCCACACATTGGAAAAATTAAAGGATTGTATGCAAACCGAGATCTGAAGATATTTCACAATGTTTAATAATCTTTTACGTCTAAGTTTATGCACATGAACAGTATTTATAAGCTAGGATTATTAAAGAGATATTTTGTGGTTAATGTAATGATGTAAATATTATACAGGAACATGAACTGTTTATGTTATGCCAATCTTGTTTACATAGGAAATGTTTGTGGATGCCATACACTATTTATCTAGGACACAGTTAAAAATTCGTTCTTAGTGTTTGAGCATAGTGTGTATGAGCTAGATTTGCTGAAAAGACTTTTTAATCACAGTGGTATTTCTTTAGTTTTAAGTTTGCACGTGCAGGCTGGGATAAAAAAGAAAAAAAAGAGCACAGACCTACTATGGAAGCCAATCAATTTGTAAGTAATTTTTTTACACATCTAATGTATCAAGTATGTAAGTAAGGGTAAGTTACGCAAATCTCGCACTCCCTAAGGCAATATATTATACGATAGACACGAGTACATACTGTAGCTTTAAGGAAGGTTTTTATCGGCGTTTCCACTACACGTAACTAGTAAATATCCTGTTGCAAGAGAAGCTGCATTAAGTATGGTAAGTTTTTTGTTTGGTGAGCAGTCGAGTTTTTTGATGTTGAAACGGAAAGAAGCTTCTAATTATATTTATCGAACGACCTAGCCTTAGTAATGTGCATCAAACTACACTTACGTTCTTAGAGTATTCATGTGTTTTAGTAGCGATACAGATGTTTTTACACGGATACGAAGGTGATAAACATGCTATAGAGGTACCTTCAGTAAACAGACATTTTATGTAAATACGACACCGTCATATATAAAATATAAGTTGCAAACACATGTCCTGAATAAAACACTAGTCAGCATCGATGGAAACACAAATATTTACAGGTGCAGCTCCAAGAGATACTTCGAGACTTCACCTAACGTCGAATCCAGGGAAGCTATTTTTAAGTCACTATTATCTAATACAAGATTATACAATTTAGCACGAGCTCTGACAGTAGGGCCTACACGACATACCATTCAGATATGGATGTGGATATGAGGGTTTTATGGTCCAAAAACAAATCACATTGGGCATAGTCTATATAAATTCACGCAAGCTAGAAAAAAATGTTACCTTCATAGTTATTGAATTTAGCATATGTTAAAACGAAGGACTAAGTAAGGAACACGTTTTTTTTTTTGTTTTCACCAAAAAAATTTCTACTCCAAGATTACACTCCTCCAAAGATGACACTGCATATACCATCCTGAAGATGCAAATTTTGGAAAAAATTTTGAAATGCTGTATCTCTGGAACAGTTCTAGATATGTTGTTGGGGCTTTTTTTATTTGGAAGATAACTACTTAATGGTTACAAATAAATCCTCCATTGGACTTATCTGTCAAAGTTCTTTTACTATAGTGTTCTGAACCTTTTTATGATTATGGAATTTTTTCCAAGATGTCAATACATAAAATTTTAATTTTTTCTGCTGATCAGTACCATATAGTTCTACAGTCCCTGAAAAGAAGAGCTTCCTATTTTAGATTAAACAGGTTTTATAAATAATTGAAATTTTTGCCGTACATAAAAACTGTTTTATTACCACATTATCACATAACAGGCTCATAAAAATAAAAAAAAAAAATCTTAGATTTGAAAGATAAATAACTCATTTTTCAAGCATTTTAAATAGTTCCATAATGGATGTGAAAGGTCCAAAGGTTTCAATTTGTACAACTTCTAAGCTCTCTGTTTTGTACTGAAGTTAGCCAGTCAATGAACTAAAAATGTGTTCCCCTGCTTCAGTATCTTCCTTTGATATAGAGTGATGCCTTCCTGTTGAACCAATAGGAACTGGAGCATTTACAATCTTCAAACCATTGTGAACAGGAAGTGAGCACTGATGGCGTTATTGCTGTCCTTCAGTTAGAAACCTATATCCAACAGCTGGTCCATGTGGTAGTATAAAGATCACTCCAATTTCGTTTAACTCATAACTGGTATCTATAATTTCTGCAATCCACCAGTGACAGTAATACACACACGCCACAAACATCTCCCTTCTCAGGTTTTGAGTCAGAATATTATCCTGCTGTTTCTCAGGTGTTGGCCGAACGAACTAAATTTCTTCTTCTTGCTCTTTAAAATGCGTGCAATATGAGTTCGCCCATCACTTTGAGTCCAAAAATGTGTCTTCTGAATTCTTTTAACATAGTTTTTTTGGACCATTCTCCTTTTTTTGCTCACGGAATTCTTCGATTTCCTCTTTGTACAAAAGAATGAGGGCTGTAGATGTGTAATATTTCACGACTCTCGTAAAATCCTCAGCATTCTGAATAGCAGCTGTATTTTGGTCTGAAAAGATTACGTTTTGTAGCATTCTGCTTCAGCAGGCCTCCCACACCATCACAAGGCCCCTTCCCGTGACCAGTAGCACCGTTTACCCAGTCAGTTGGCACAAGCGACTTACTCAATTCAAACAGCTGGTAACGATTTTTAAACTGACTAGGAGCACCATCAGAAATAGTGATGATCTTTTCTGCCCCTGTTTGGAGTTGAAGAATTTTGCGCACTGCTAGCAAAACATGTACTGAGTCATATCCAGTGTCATTACTTATAACTGCAACACTTGCAGTCTTGTTTTGAAAATATGTCACTCCTGTAAAAATTGAAACCTGATCATTACTCCAGTGATACCCTTGTACTTCTTGTGAGCGAATTACAGTCCAGTTCTCAGCAAAACCACAGTAAAGAACTAAACATAGTTCCTCAGCTTGTATACAGCCTTTCACTTCCGCAATGTATTGTTGCAATTTCTTCAGATGCTGGTGTGTGACTGTTCATCAATGAAACTGTCAAAGGCAACAGTTTTCCTCTCATGTTTCATGTACAATGTCTGCAGAGTTATCTGATACATCTTCAGGGCAAAGTGTCTGTAAAGACAGTCCTCCCTTTCCAGGGCAGTCGCCACATTCTTGAAACAAAGAAGCCTCCCACTTTACGTCGCAGACTACTAATGACTTCACACGCTCAACCAAGGTGTCATATGTCAAGTGCTCCAGTAAGTTCTTCAAAGTCACCACACAAATTTCGCGCAGTACACACATAAACAGGCATCTCTAGGAAGTTGTAGAACTACCCACTTAGGTCTTAGTGCATAACATTCTGATCTTCCAATATGTGAAATTTTATAGTTGTTCTTATACACTGAGAGTCTTTTTTGTTGGCACTCTGGCGAGAACAGCCCATTTATCTTCCAGATAAAATGCATCCACTATTTGAACTTGAGCTGCTTCTACAGGATGACCATAATAGAGATCTGGTCTTCCAAAGACTCCTTTTACAGACCATACATTCCTTGATTTGTCTACCAAGTACTTTGATCCTGACGGAACGTGGTTCAAAACAGCTTTCTTTGAAAATGTCTCTGGAATAATAGTTAAAACTTGCACCTTTCCACTGTAGAATGCACAATATTCAACAGCTGAATTGATATTTGAGGAAAAAAATTGGCAAGAAGTGCAATACAGCTTTGGTTCATTTTCTTCTGAAGATGGAATTTCTACTTTGAAGAGTGTGGTCAGTTATGCTGTAGTGTATTCATCCAAAGCTTTAGTAATTTCTCCGCACATTCTTGATGCACAGAGCTTACGACTCGGCTTCACTGACCGCGGTTTCTGAACACGACTAATACTTACGCTGTAATTGACTGATTCAGGGTATGTAATTCCTCTACTGATGCAAAATCTGCATCATCTGCACCATGGCAGGCTTTACCTTGTTCAGATACTATCACTGTTGTTATTCTGTCAAAACATTTAGAACGCAAAGAGTCATCACTGGAAACATCTTCACTTTGAAACAAAGTCTTCACATGAGAACACGTACTCCAGTCTGTTTCAACGTTTGTCTTGTATATCACTCTTTTATGGATGTACAGATAGTCAGCACACTTCATTCTCCTACGGCCCCAGTCAGCAGACATTTCAAACAGTCCTTTTCACAAAACACACTGCAACTGTGTCAACTGGAAAACACAGAACTCATTAGATGGTCTCAGATTTCTTAGACGCCTATTCAGTAAACAAATTAGCACTGAACAACTACAATACTGAAACGTGCAATGAACAACCACGACAAAGAAACTGATAAGAAACTACAACGAAGTATAAGAAATATATGCAAAAGTGAAAGCGAAAGAAATAAGTGCAACAAGGACAATAGAAATAAATATTGTAACAAAGAAATTGGTAAGAAACAACTCCAGTGAAGACATACATTACCCTTGAAAGTTAAAAAAAATGATTTTCTAAAATAAAACCTGTCCAACTTGTGGGGTGGCAGGTGGAAAAATTTAGTTATATTTTCTTTTGTATTGCCGTTCTTAACACCGGCCCTCTAACTACGATGTTGGCAGCCAAAAAGTGATTACTAAAAACATGATGCCTGTAATTAGAGTTCACTGTGTCCACTCTGATGGAGAATAAAAGTTATTGATTATTGAAGTTCATTACTCTGAGGATTTAGGATGATGCCTGGGATTCATAGAAAATGCACTTTACTATAACAATTTTTCCAATAATCTGAAAACGATAAAGTGTAAAATTCAAGACAAATGATTACCCATATCAGCTAATGTACTATCAGAGCTGTTCAGAGTCTCCGGCCGATGTGGTCGAGCGGTTCTAGGCGCTTCAGTCTGGAACCGAATGACCGCTACGGTCGCAGGTTCGAATCCTGCCTCAGGCATGGATGTGTGTGATGTCCTTAGGTTAGTTAGGTTTAAGTAGTTGTAAGTTCTAGGGGACTGATGACCTCAGATGTTAGGTCCCATAGTGCTCAGAGCCATTTGAAACATTTTTTGGTTCTGAGTCTATTACAAGATCGTATTATCCCTAGATAATGAAACTGTTCACTAATCGTTATCGATGTATATGTTCAAAGTGAATGCTCACCAAAATATGATGTTAATACTCATCAAACGCCACGCTAGTAGTGGTAGAATGTCTGTCTTGTGACGACATGTGAAAATACGACATACGCAAACTGAGACTAAATCACTGAACTCATTCCACAATTAACACTTTACCTCAATGCGAACTCATTGTTACGTGCATACCGAGTTACATAATACGGCGTACAAGGTTATTACAGGCAACTGCACAAACGTGACGCAGCTTCCGACACTGAGTGCGCACTGATACGAATCTAGAAGAGAACTGGGGCCGTACTCCAGTTCGCACGCCCTTGTTTATATAGCCGCGGTGCGGACCGCCGAAGGAGCTGCCGACAACATTTGCCTTACTGACTAGCTGCTGGGGCTAGCAGAACACCACTTCAAGTTACTAAATAATTAATTGCTGGATTCTATGAAGGCCAATGAGGCTCTTGGATTAATTGTGCAATCAGCACACAGGGAAGTATCTGTAATAAAATTCTGATGAGGCTAGGCTAAATACTTTTGGCGTGAGAATTATTTTAGTTGCACTGTACGCAATAGCTGAGCTCTGAACTTGCCTTTTGGAGAGACGCTACAGCTATAGTTTTATAGCTACCTTTTTGAAATTGCTCACATATTTGTTATTATAGCGCATCTCCAGTCTACCTAAATCTAAGCACCCTAGCTTTATCTAATCACTTAATCTATCTTGCTTCCGATCTTTTAGGACACAAGAAACAGAAAATCATGAATTTCAACCAAAATATTACTTTGTGAGATCCAGCATGCTGTTTCCATCAAATTACAATGAAAAAGAAATCTGAATATAAAGTTTGAAGTTTCTAGCTCCTTCCTGTTGCGCCGATGATTTTACACAAATGTCCAAATTTCGAAAACTTTTAAAATTACCAAACTGAAACTTAACAAATTATTATTTTAGCTTCATTCCTGACATGCTGTCAACTTTTCAGATTATTTGCTTTAATTTTAAGGTATTGCACAACATTCGTGACGTCATAGCTAGTTACAGCGGACTAGGCTGGCACACAATGGAAAGCATGAATTTTATATTGCATGAGAAGGCTGCTTTCCTACATTACCCTCTACTTAATTTTTTAAAATGTAAATGAAAAAATTAATTACAAACAGGGAAGCAAGAGTACAGCTTAACTCCCTACGAAAATGGAAAAATTGAAATTTAAACATTTAGAAATATTAAAAGAAAACTTATATTTACTTTAATTATTTAGATTAAACTTGCAAAACTAATAAGAACATTTATAAAAGACATAAATTGCAAATTTGCAAAATTCATGGCACTAATGCCTTGCATATCAAATTATTCATTAAACAAGTATCAAACGGATGGCATGGTACATAAATAAATAATGAAATGTTGACAGTCTTTTCTACACCTGAAAGAGAATTTCACAAAACATAACACTTTCGATTTTACATACGTTGTCGTAGCTGCTTTGGCTGGCGTTCTACATTTTAATTCACAAGGGTGGAGGGGGGAAGTTGCTATGGTGTGCGTCCTTCGCGTCCCCTCTATACTACACTCCTGGAAATGGAAAAAAGAACACATTGACACCGGTGTGTCAGACCCACCATACTTGCTCCGGACACTGCGAGAGGGCTGTACAAGCAATGATCACACGCACGGCACAGCGGACACACCAGGAACCGCGGTGTTGGCCGTCGAATGGCGCTAGCTGCGCAGCATTTGTGCACCGCCGCCGTCAGTGTCAGCCAGTTTGCCGTGGCATACGGAGCTCCATCGCAGTCTTTAACACTGGTAGCATGCCGCGACAGCGTGGACGTGAACCGTATGTGCAGTTGACGGACTTTGAGCGAGGGCGTATAGTGGGCATGCGGGAGGCCGGGTGGACGTACCGCCGAATTGCTCAACACGTGGGGCGTGAGGTCTCCACAGTACATCGATGTTGTCGCCAGTGGTCGGCGGAAGGTGCACGTGCCCGTCGACCTGGGACCGGACCGCAGCGACGCACGGATGCACGCCAAGACCGTAGGATCCTACGCAGTGCCGTAGGGGACCGCACCGCCACTTCCCAGCAAATTAGGGACACTGTTGCTCCTGGGGTATCGGCGAGGACCATTCGCAACCGTCTCCATGAAGCTGGGCTACGGTCCCGCACACCGTTAGGCCGTCTTCCGCTCACGCCCCAACATCGTGCAGCCCGCCTCCAGTGGTGTCGCGACAGGCGTGAATGGAGGGACGATGAGAGTCGCTTCTGCCTTGGTGCCAATGATGGTCGTATGCGTGTTTGGCGCCGTGCAGGTGAGCGCCACAATCAGGACTGCATACGACCGAGGCACACAGGGCCAACACCCGGCATCATGGTGTGGGGAGCGATCTCCTACACTGGCCGTACACCACTGGTGATCGTCGAGGGGACACTGAATAGTGCACGGTACATCCAAACCGTCATCGAACCCATCGTTCTACCATTCCTAGACCGGCAAGGGAACTTGCTGTTCCAACAGGACAATGCACGTCCGCATGTATCCCGTGCCACCCAACGTGCCTTAGAAGGTGTAAGTCAACTACCCTGGCCAGCAAGATCTCCGGATCTGTCCCCCATTGAGCATGTTTGGGACTGGATGAAGCGTCGTCTCACGCGGTCTGCACGTCCAGCACGAACGCTGGTCCAACTGAGGCGTCAGGTGGAAATGGCATGGCAAGCCGTTCCACAGGACTACATCCAGCATCTCTACGATCGTCTCCATGGGAGAATAGCAGCCTGCATTGCTGCGAAAGGTGGATATACACTGTACTGGTGCCGACATTGTGCATGCTCTGTTGCCTGTGTCTATGTGCCTGTGGTTCTGTCAGTGTGATCATGTGATGTATCTGACCCCAGGAATGTGTCAATAAAGTTTCCCCTTCCTGGGACAATGAATTCACGGTGTTCTTATTTCAATTTCCAGGTGTGTACAACGGGGAAAGGGGAGGGGTCACTGTGAGTCGTGTCCAAGTCACTCCACGCTTTTACGCAGCTACCAGGCTGCCATTATCTGGTTTGTCTAGAACAAACAAAAAGAGTGCCCGAGACTCCATTCATTAAACAACTAAATGAGGGTCACAATGAAATGAGGATTTATATATTTTACCTCTCAACTCGTAACTGAAACAAAGTTAACCGAACTGTTTTCCATTTCAGTCTCATGGTTACTTTACTGTAATTAAATCGGTAAACAAATGGCTCAAACACCGTTAATCACGTGTTAAAGAAAATTCCGTGCTCAAGACATACAATTATGAAACCTTTAAATCTCAAATGATTATTTCTGGGCCGGAATACCGAACCAATGCTCGGTACATTCCTGACACATCTGTATTTATTTATAGGCTGACTCATCGTCAACTATCTCATTCTTAGAGACAGTATGAGTATACTTCATTAATAGTTGTAATTCTTAGCTTCTCTGTACATTTGAGTAACTTGTGGTAATAGGAGTACAATTGCAGAGTGTTCAAAACGCACCATGATTAGCCGATTACTAAATTAACTTATTGGTCCTTTCGTGAAGTTGAATTATGCTGAGCTATTAATAATATCACGTGTGCAGCTGTGTTATACAATTACGTTGAAAGTGTATGTACTTATGTAATACTCACTGTATGAGCAATTTAAAGCACAGGATAGCACATTGATTTCATTTCTATGGTGTATTGCACTTGATCAGTTTGCTCACGTGGCAATCCATTACCACTCGATTGGATGCTGAAACCTCTAGTATGATAAAAAAAATATTATTATTATTTTTCTTACGTTAAATATATTTCAATTCTATCAATTTAAATCTATATTTCATACTAGAATGTCGTGTTTCCAGTCTGGCACAGCTTTGCCACAGGAGACACGAAAGCGGTCGAAGACGTCCGTCTTCTGGTCGGCTCCTGATCGTTGTCAGAAGGAGGCTAGTTTCTGATTACGCAAAGACTTCTATTATTTGGAAAAGAACAACCCGGATTTCTTTACGTAATCAGTATGAATTTTATAATTACCTAAGGGACCTTTCACAATGAACAGTAAAAAAAATGCATTTGCAAATGAAATCATTAGTAAATGGGGTAGCTATGAATTGTATAGCAGACAAGGAGCGGCCTTCTGTCTACGACCAGGATGCCGCAGTATTCTCTGCTGTAGTAAAGGCTGTTTGACATTTATAAAAACAATATGGCATGGAGGATAAAAACGTATAAAGGAAAAGAACAGAATAAGAAGTCTGGTAAACACTAAATATATTCAAACAATTCTCACTAGCAAAATTAGGGCTTATTTATAAACAATACAACTTACATAATTACTTTTCTAACAGTATGATGCGATCAGATTTCAGCCTGTCCTGTGCTGTCTCCTTGGTTCACGTTTTTTTTTTGTCACAAATTATAGTCACTACTTTTCTCCTTTCGTTGAAGACAATTCTTGCACTGTTCAACACCTCCGATAACAATAACTTGCTGATTTACAGTTTCGAACATGAATTACCTTAATTTTATTAATTAATAATGTTGTCTGCACGCTAGCAAGACCGCTCACTTTTTTAACTTAAAGTCGACCTCCTTTACGTTTTCACATAACAAGCAGAAGCACATTAAAATCTGAAGAGCTACAAAAGTTTTCTACCGTCATCTTTTAATTAGATCGAAGCGGAACGACAGTTCAGCTTCTGTTAAAATGTTTCTTTGACTGCGCAATCGATGTATTAGCGTCCGCGCTAGATGCGCATCTTTACAGTTATGTAAATTATACAAAACAAATGTCTTTCAAAGGGTACTCAAAGCTTTCATAGGACGGAAATACCAATAATATTACATCGCTTCCCGCGTGAGGAGTAATGAGTCTGAAGGATCGTTACGACTCACGCGCAGTCGTAATATTATTGGATTCACGTACTTAGTGAATGAAGTATTTAAGGATCTCTCCTTGTAGGGAGCAAAACAAACATAACATAAGGCACATAGAATTATATACGTTTCATACTAAGTCGTCAAAGCGACTCACAGTTGCTTGATCATTAACAAACTTGGTTGTGGCATGATGCCATCATAAGTGTTCAAGGATTTAACATAGGTTCTCAAGAATTACTCTCATTCAGTCAATTGAAACATTGAAATACTAACATAGATACAAGTACAAATTAAATACACATACAGATACATATATACATAAATATTGACAAAAAGAAAAAAATTCGATTACATTATTGGTGCATTTCCACCAATTTTGAACAGAACATAAAACTTTTATCAGTCTTTCTCGTAGCGACATCACTCTTCAATTTGTAGTTGGTAGTATTTCCCATGAACTCGGGTGATTTTCACAGGGGAATTCTTTCATCGCCTTTTACTTTTCACTGCACTACAACTGGGGATCACCTTTTCACATTCTGGTGGAAAACACTGGGAATTTCACTATGTGAAGGGGAAAGTGATATTTGTTGACTCGACGATCCATCGGGTCATGTCGGGAATCAGGAAAGTTGATGACTGGTTCAATGACGAATGAGTCAGTTTGGTGGCTGTCTTAATCTCATTCCAATTCATGTTTCAGCACATGAAAATACAAAAAAAAAAAAAATCTGTATTAGGACTAGCTCATTAACTAGCATCTTAATCTAAGGGAATATAGAGTAAGAATTTAAGACAATAAAAATTACTACATAGACTATGTACATATACATTGTATATTATTCATATTTTGTGTCTAGGTTTTATATTCTTTCGTTAGCAAATATTAGCAAAACACGTTTCGTCTTGTACAGGTATTTCTTAAGCAATATATTTAGCAATATTGCCGTAGCAATTTTCATAGTTAAGGAAAAGTCATCATTAGTGTCCTTTTAATGTAAATATAGTAAAATCGTGCGTAGTTTATCAACATTTTATTGTTTTTATTTCCATTTTCATCTCAAATCTGGAGCACGCTCGCACCCGTTACGGAGAAGAATGCTTATTGTTGAGTACGGGCCGGCGAGCAGTCATTGAATGTTGCCAGAGTACTTCACAGTCACGTGGTAACGAACTGGCGGTTTAACAGCGTTGGAAGTCCGCGTCCTTCACAAGGCAGATAGTTCAGTGGCTACCAACCCTTCTCTTTTTTTTAAAAAATTTGTGCATTTTGTTGAATCGTGGGTACTGGAGCAGCCCGTCAAGGCGACATGGTCAACCTGGACGGTAAATTGACTGCACCAGCGACGAAGAACAGTCATCGAGGAAAATGACTACCGTCACCTATTGCAGTGAGAACAATAGCTTGTCTATCCTTTGACTGATAGTCACTGTATCGTCGTTGCAACGTGAGAATACTTGTAATGCTACTTCACACGTGGAACATCACTCGTGTCCATAAGTTTATTACAGTTTTGATTCACACAAGGGATAACTAGTTTTTCGTGCTCGTACATGTGTCAAATTACGATTTTACACACGTGTCCATCATTTTGTCACTGAGTCACACGCAGCAATCCATACGTGTCCATATAGGTGTCTCTATACCACAGAGTAGCACAGGTAATGCTAAAATTACTTATCATAAAAGGATCATTTACAAAACAAACATAGTTTTTTTTTTAATTACTGTCCAAGACCTAACGAAAAACGTGTTTGCTATTCTGAATGGTGCTTCTGATGCACGTTAGATTTTACATGTATTTTAAATCTGATTCTTTTCCTTTTCTTATTGTTCTATAACAGCCTTTTTTTTCGGTTACATCAATAATCAGTAAAATATACCCACTTTGGCGTGCCGAACAGTTCACGTTCAAAACTTCATCTAACAGAAATCGGGAAAATTGTTCCTATTTCCTAGGCTGCTTTTGCTCACAGCAAATCAGATTTACATCACGTTTCGGTAAGTAACTGCAGATATGCATTAACCAACGAGCCACGATCGTCAATACACACAACATACACACGTCAAGTCTTTTGAACCAATTTCCAAATTTCTTCCCCTACCGGGTAGGGTAGAAAGGTAAGAATGCTAAAGAAGAAAACTACAATAGGATAGTGCAAGGAAATGAAAGATACGAAGATAGATAATAGGTGAAATAATCAGTTGAGCAAATTCATTCTTCGGCTCCACCGTTTTTAGTGTCATCCACGTGGCATAACTTGACTTCAGTATTAAAATGTCGCACAAATCCGCTTCCAAAGCATCTTCAAATATATATCTCAAAATCACGGCATGCGGACATAGCAGAAGAATATATGCAGATTATCTCAGCCCTCAACTAACTAGGTGTATTAATATCGAAGATTTCAGTATAATACTCGTGACATAGGAATAGTCTCTCTAAGTTTCTCCAATACAGGACCTAATTATCATTATAAATGCATATTTCTTAACTGGTTGACTCATAGTAATAAATAAATTAAAGTTGCTCTCCAGTTGCGGTTACCATTATTAATTTCTTTGTACATTAACTATATGTTGCTGCTTATACTCGGTGTAATCTACAGATTACAATGTATCAGTTTTGCATCGTACATGGTTCTAGCGACTTAAAATATCAATCCTTTGAAAGCTTAACTTAGGTTAATACTTCACATATACGGACATTCTGGTCTGAATGAGGGATTTAAAGAAAACCTTTACTACTTGGTAAAAAGGAGATTTGCCATAACTTAAAACTAAAGCAGCAGGTGGCACTTTGGCACATCCCTTACTCAATTCAACGACTGCAGTCTTCTCGTGCTCAAGAAACTTAAAACTACCTTAAAACTAAAGCAAATCTTATTTTCCAAATCCGTAGAGTACCTTCTTCAATCACTTCATATCTTTCAAGCTCCATCATTACTTTGTGTCCACCTCACTCAAATGATTACGTCACCTGCAGAATGCATGTACATGCTGTTGATTCACATACTTTCTAAACAGATCACACTCTTGTTTCAAGTTGCAGCTTAACATAATAAATGATATTTTTCAATGTTTTTCATGGTACTTCTTTAGGTCTACATGGTGGTAAAGTCCTTTTATTCGTCCACTAGCCGGATATGCCAACACGTAACAACCAATATGTGGCTTCCTGACTATAACAAGCGGTCCTTCGTATAGGTGTTGCCACTTACGATTTTTACGTAAGATGAGAGATGGTTTGAAGTGTGTTCTCAGAAGAACACGCTCGTCCAGGCGATACGACAGAACTTTATTGACATGCTTGTCAAATGCCTTTTTTCTTAAATTGGCATGAGTTGTGAGAGAGATCAGGGCTTGTCTTAACTTATTACCTAGGTTGACTTCTGGACCTTCTACCTTGGGGATGGGATCAGTCCATTCATTGCTTTCCCTTTGCCTGGAGATTAGTTCTGAAGGTGTGAAACCGGTCGAAGTGTGCTTTTAGTTTTCCGCATGTTCATTAGGTTGAATTTCGCTCATAATTACTTTTAAAGTACCGGGCGGTACGCTCGGTACGAAGTTTGCTTCCGTATTCCACCTAAGTTGCGAGCTATTTGCCGGAATTTCAGTCGAGATGGTGTGTGTTGGCGGGTTTGCTCGGGCATAATAGATGCGAGAATTTTGAGGTTCATGATTTTGACTTCGATAGTTGGTAAAAGGTGGAGGACTATTCCTAAAGTTTGGAGCATACTGTTGTTTGTATTGCTTGGAAGGATCTGGAGGATTTCTCCCTTGAGAACAGTGCTGGAATCTAGGCTGGTTACCATACTGCTGTTGACTGTTGGTGTTAATCCAACGTCCTTTTCCATTGAAATTATTATTATTTTGGCGATCGTTATTGTAGTGATAGCGATCATTGTAATTAACTGGTGAATTACCGTATTGCTGTTGTGTTGTCTGGTATATGGGGTGGTACCTGTTGTGATCCTGGAATTTATGTTTCTGCTTCCCGTTACGGCGATAGTAGTTGTTATTACCGCACGGAACGTCGTGTCCTTTACTGTTGTTGGGTTGGTATGACATACCTGAGTCTGCGCCTACACCGTGCGGCTGTTTAGTGTGCGGGCCAAGATTACAATTACTCCGCGCACTAGCACGCACGTCTTCTTGAATCATGTCAAGGTTGTCAAGTACTGACAGAAAAGCCTCCGTGTCGTCGTCACTGACATTTACTAACTTCTCCCTGATTGATACCGGTAGCTTTGACTTAAGGATCATAATTACGTCCTTCGTGGAAATGGGCGTGTCCCAATATTGTATTTTTCGCAGGTATTTCTCGAAGTACCTACGGAGACCAGCACTTCTCGTATTAAACGGTTCAGCATTATATACCTCCTTTCTAAGGCGTTGTTGTATGCCTGAACTCCAGAATTTGTTCAGAAATTGCTTTTCGAAGTCAGCGTAATTATTACATCTGCCAATTACTTCTGTTCCCCAGACAGAACCCTCTCCTTGAATGTAACCTACTATAAAGCGCATACGTTGCTTGTCATCCCAGTTCTCAGGAAAAACACCATTAAATGACTTCAGAAAAACCATTGGGTGGATGTTGCGTTTCTCTGGCAGAAAAGGCTGGAATACGCGGTGCTTGAGAACGCTTTCTTCTTTCATGAGCTCGACGAGAGTTACTTGATCATTCTGGTTGCGTACTAACGGATTCTTACTGCTGTGTCCATGTACAAGTGGAGAGAATTCTACACGAGACACGGGATTATTATTGTATTCATGTTCTGAAGAAAGCAAGTGTGAATGCTCACTTCTATTGTCATTAGGAAAATCATTGACTTGTCGTTTCAACTGCTCGATTTCCTCAGTGAGGTGTCGTTTCCACTCGGGAAGATCTCGGTGAAAAACTCTACGAATCTCTCCTAGTTCAGTGAGAATCGTATCTCCTGATGTACCTGGAGCAGCTAAAACTTCAACTGTGGCCGACTTAACGGCTTCTTTTAAGTCGTGTTGAACCTTGTTTTCTATGTACTGTTCCTAAGTCTCGACCCATTCTACAAATTCTTTTCCTATCGTGGAACGTACGTTGGCTGCAGCATCATTCACCCTCTTTTCAATGTTTATTTCGGATAGCGCCTGTGTCAGGTCATTGACCTGCCCTTGCAGAGTGACGACATTGTCTGCAAGCTTGTTTACTTTAGCTCCGACCTCAGCGGATTTTTTTGAAACTTCTGTTGTAACTGCCTGGCAACTTTCGATTTGTACTTTGATGTCTTTGTGCACGTTACCTACTGTGCTCTCACATGCATCTACCTTCTGCAGAATACCTTCTATCCTTTCATTAACTTTAGTACTTAATTCCGAGATATATTCCACCGTGACTGTCCTTATTCTTGCCTCTAAGTTGGCATCAATATTATCTAACCTATTTTTCATTGTACCAATCATGGTATTCAGGTCAAACCATTTTCGCTCTGTCTCCCGTTCCTTTTCTTGTCTATCTAGTTGTTTTTGTAATTTATAAGCTTCCCTTTCCCGTTTCTCCTGTTCTCTTTCTTGAAAAAAAATTCTCATCATTTCAACCAACGAATTTTCTCCCGCTTGCTGTGACGATGATTGCTGTGACGATACGTCACGCACACCATCATCGTCTGCCGTTCTCTCCATTCGCGAATCGGGTCTGCCTGTTCCCGTTCGCGAACGTAGTGGGTATGACTTGACAACAGTGTCATCACCGTCATCCACACTGTTTGTCGGCTTTCCTTTGTCATCTGCCATGTTTATTTTACAGTTTGTGACGTAACTGCTCAAAGAAATATTTCGCGGTACGCCGATCGTCAACTCTCAGATGCGCGCGCTGATAGTCAAACGTCACACCGCGGTAGGTGACAATTGCAGAGCTATACCGGGTAGAAGACAAGATGGCACCTAACTTTGAAAATAAGTGACAAACACCTACTAGACACTTAATCCAGCTATTATGGCATCCATCTTGTGTTCTTAACCGTAGCAACAATGAAGATGCTCATAATACTAACAAATAAACTTTGCATGAAGAGATGATCAGAAATGAATTCTAACTACGTAAATAAGCAACTCTGCAAGGAAATAACAGCGATAGGATAAAATGAAGCAGTAAGGAAAGAAATTCCGGAAATCAGTTTTTTTATACAAGACGCGAGATTCTATGCGTAATGAAAACCGTACTTACATCAGTCGTTTTGCGCACTGTTGTTATTTTCGAACTTTTTTTTTTTTTTTAAATGCTTCCACGGTTTCGTTCAGTACTTCCTTTACGGCTTCCCGATGTCCACCGGATGATGTCATGAAACAATAACAGAACAGATTAAAAAATTTTTATCAGGTCCCTGTTCGGGCGCCACATCTAGTATGATAAAAAAAATATTATTTTTCTTACGTTAAATATATTTCATTTCTATCAATTTAAATCTATATTTCATACTAGAATGTCGTGTTTCCAGTCTGGCACAGCTTTGCCACAGGAGACACGAAAGCGGTCGAAGACGTCCGTCTTCTGGTCGGCTCCTGATCGTTGTCAGAAGGAGGCTAGTTTCTGATTACGCAAAGACTTCTATTATTTGGAAAAGAACAACCCGGATTTCTTTACGTAATCAGTATGAATTTTATAATTACCTAAGGGACCTTTCACAATGAACAGTAAAAAAAATGCATTTGCAAATGAAATCATTAGTAAATGGGGTAGCTATGAATTGTATAGCAGACAAGGAGCGGCCTTCTGTCTACGACCAGGATGCCGCAGTATTCTCTGCTGTAGTAAAGGCTGTTTGACATTTATAAAAACAATATGGCATGGAGGATAAAAACGTATAAAGGAAAAGAACAGAATAAGAAGTCTGGTAAACACTAAATATATTCAAACAATTCTCACTAGCAAAATTAGGGCTTATTTATAAACAATACAACTTACATAATTACTTTTCTAACAGTATGATGCGATCAGATTTCAGCCTGTCCTGTGCTGTCTCCTTGGTTCACGTTTTTTTTTGTCACAAATTATAGTCACTACTTTTCTCCTTTCGTTGAAGACAATTCTTGCACTGTTCAACACCTCCGATAACAATAACTTGCTGATTTACAGTTTCGAACATGAATTACCTTAATTTTATTAATTAATAATGTTGTCTGCACGCTAGCAAGACCGCTCACTTTTTTAACTTAAAGTCGACCTCCTTTACGTTTTCACATAACAAGCAGAAGCACATTAAAATCTGAAGAGCTACAAAAGTTTTCTACCGTCATCTTTTAATTAGATCGAAGCGGAACGACAGTTCAGCTTCTGTTAAAATGTTTCTTTGACTGCGCAATCGATGTATTAGCGTCCGCGCTAGATGCGCATCTTTACAGTTATGTAAATTATACAAAACAAATGTCTTTCAAAGGGTACTCAAAGCTTTCATAGGACGGAAATACCAATAATATTACAAACCACAGATAGTCTCTCTCGACTACCACTAAAGTGCATTAAGTAATCGTGGATATGCGTTATGCTGAATTCCGTAAAACTATAGGACACCATGAGCTGCTTTGCCTCATCTAACATAAGGGTACCTAGGGTCGCATTCACGCCTCCAACTCATAACCTTAATACGTGTAGGCGTGTCCTAGCGCCGGCCGCGGTGGCCGAGCGGTTCTAGGCGCTACAGTCTGGAACCGCGCGACCGCTACGGTCGCAGGTTCGAACCCTGCCTCGGGCATGGATGTGTGTGATGTCCTTAGGTTATTTAGGTTTAAGTAGTTCTAAGTTTTAGGGGACTGATGACCTCAGATGTTAAGTCCCATAGTGCTCACAGCCATTTGAACCATTTGAACTTGAAATGGGGAAAGAATATCTCACACAGCTGGGACTACACAGCTGCCATACTGTGTAGATGTTACAGAACAACCTCCTCTCTACAGAATTCATTCACTACCTATGAATTTCTTTAGGTCGATCACGTTTCTGAGACCTAATACTTTTTTATTCTTTGGGTAGTCCAGTCTATAAGCATTTGTATGTGGTTTTCCTATAATCCTGAAAGGTCCTTGGTATACGAACATGAAGTTCCTTGTTTCCGCATTAATTTTCTTAGACTTTTCCTTGGTTTTGACAAGGACTAACTGACCTATCTCAAAACTGGTAGGTACAGCTTTCGCGTCATGGCGCTTTTTCCTTTCAAGTGCTCGTTTCCTTATATTTACCCTAGCTCTTAACGTGTTTTCGTCGGTGGATATTTGCGTTAGAATAGGGAATTCGACCATACCTGCTATCACGTTGTGCGGTTCTTGGCCAAATATCAATTCGCAGGGTGCAAAACCATTTGCATCATGCCTTAGGTTGTTAATCACATTCTCAGAATACTTACTGTGCTCGGCCCAACTTGAGTGTTTCCGAGCACAGTAACTCCTGCAGAGTCTATTCAATTCGCGCATAATACGTTCGCTCATATTTCCTTGAGGGAAATACGCAAATATTTTCAGTCGTTTCACTCCAGCCTTATCCAGACATTTTTTAAATCTATCAGATGTAAATTGAGGCCCATTGGCTGACAGCAAACTCTTCGGAACGCCAACATTCACCAAGAAATCTTTTTCCAATATTTTTACCAGTGTCTTTGCATTAGCTCTTTTAATTGGGTATAGCTTAACGTATTTACTAAAGCCATCTACAACAAAAACATGGGTGCAACCACCTCGCGAAGCAGGAAGGGTGCCGAACAGATCACAGGCCAGTAAATCTAGGGTTTCAGCTGGCTCTACTGAATGCATGTCCCCTTGTATTCTGGTGATAGCCGCACGGACTTTCTGGCACACTACACAAGATGCTAGACGCTTGGCAACATGGCGGTACATGTTATCAAACACAACTTTCTCCTTCAATTTGGCAATGCACTTCTTTGCACCGTAGTGTCCATACCTCAGGTGTACATAGTCGATTAGTAAGTCTACATGTTGTGAGGGAAAGCACAGCTTCCACTTTAAAACACCTACCTTTTTCCCTCAGAACAGAATACCTTTATACGAACAGTAGTATTGCGAAACCTTAGGATAGTTCGCGTCTCCTAAATAGCTCTTTACTAACTTCAGCTGGTCATCTGCATTCTGCTCACGTCTCAAGTTTTTAATTACCTGTTTTAATGCATTCTCTTCCTTTACTTCATGCAATGCAAACATTTGTACTTCATTTATGTCTGTTGCTGTAATTCCCGCGTCATCACAGAGCTCCACACTTCTAGATAACCCATCAGCTACCAGATTGTCTTTTCCTTGGATATATCTAACCTCATGGTCAAACTGCTGGAGATACAATGACCATCTTACCAAACATGCATTCCTCATCTTACAGGTCTTTAAAAAGGTCAGCGCCTTATGGTCACTATAAACAATTATCTTATGACCTAGTAAATACTGCTCAAACTTCTGCACCCCAAATACAGTGGCCAATCCTTTCAGTTCTGAAATACCATAATTTCTCTCGACTGCCTGTAGAGATCGACTTGCAAAAGCGATAGTTCTGTGCACTTCTTGGAATACCTCCACGGCTATACCGTAGCCACTTGCATCCATAGACATACAGAATGGTTTTACAAAATCAGGGTGATGTAAAATAGGACTATTAATCAAAGACTTTTTAAGCTCCTCGAACGCCTGTTGGCATTCTGTTGTCCAAACCCAAGGGGTATTCGTTTTCAACAGGAAGTGAAGACAGGTCGCATTAAAAGCCTGATCACTAACAAAACGGCTATAGAAGCCGAAAAGACCGATCATCGATCTCAACTGCTTCTTGTTTCTGGGAGCCTCAAATTTTTCAATGACCGCTAGCTTGCCTGGGTGGGGCAAAATACCTTTTCCACCTATCATATATCCCAAGAAACATACCTCTTCTTTAACGCACTTTGTCTTTTCAATCTTTAGTTTCATTCCACCTCTCTCAATAGCCTCTAATACTTCTTCTAACAAAACTATATGCTCTTCCAAAGTGGGTGTAGCTAGTAAAAGATCATCTACGTAGACTGTGATTTTATGAATTAAGTCTGATCCTAATACACTCCTGGAAATGGAAAAAAGAACACATTGACACCGGTGTGTCAGACCCACCATACTTGCTCCGGACACTGCGAGGGGGCTGTACAAGCAATGATCACACGCACGGCACAGCGGACACACCAGGAACCGCGGTGTTGGCCGTCGAATGGCGCTAGCTGCGCAGCATTTGTGCACCGCCGCCGTCAGTGTCAGCCAGTTTGCCGTGGCATACGGAGCTCCATCGCAGTCTTTAACACTGGTAGCATGCCGCGACAGCGTGGACGTGAACCGTATGTGCAGTTGACGGACTTTGAGCGAGGGCGTATAGTGGGCATGCGGGAGGCCGGGTGGACGTACCGCCGAATTGCTCAACACGTGGGGCGTGAGGTCTCCACAGTACATCGATGTTGTCGCCAGTGGTCGGCGGAAGGTGCACGTGCCCGTCGACCTGGGACCGGACCGCAGCGACGCACGGATGCACGCCAAGACCGTAGGATCCTACGCAGTGCCGTAGGGGACCGCACCGCCACTTCCCAGCAAATTAGGGACACTGTTGCTCCTGGGGTATCGGCGAGGACCATTCGCAACCGTCTCCATGAAGCTGGGCTACGGTCCCACACACCGTTAGGCCGTCTTCCGCTCACGCCCCAACATCGTGCAGCCCGCCTCCAGTGGTGTCGCGACAGGCGTGAATGGAGGGACGAATGGAGACGTGTCGTCTTCAGCGATGAGAGTCGCTTCTGCCTTGGTGCCAATGATGGTCGTATGCGTGTTTGGCGCCGTGCAGGTGAGCGCCACAATCAGGACTGCATACGACCGAGGCACACAGGGCCAACACCCGGCATCATGGTGTGGGGAGCGATCTCCTACACTGGCCGTACACCACTGGTGATCGTCGAGGGGACACTGAATAGTGCACGGTACATCCAAACCGTCATCGAACCCATCGTTCTACCATTCCTAGACCGGCAAGGGAACTTGCTGTTCCAACAGGACAATGCACGTCCGCATGTATCCCGTGCCACCCAACGTGCTCTAGAAGGTGTAAGTCAACTACCCTGGCCAGCAAGATCTCCGGATCTGTCCCCCATTGAGCATGTTCGGGACTGGATGAAGCGTCGTCTCACGCGGTCTGCACGTCCAGCACGAACGCTGGTCCAACTGAGGCGCCAGGTGGAAATGGCATGGCAAGCCGTTCCACAGGACTACATCCATCATCTCTACGATCGTCTCCATGGGAGAATAGCAGCCTGCATTGCTGCGAAAGGTGGATATACACTGTACTAGTGCCGACATTGTGCATGCTCTGTTGCCTGTGTCTATGTGCCTGTGGTTCTGTCAGTGTGATCATGTGATGTATCTGACCCCAGGAATGTGTCAATAAAGTTTCCCCTTCCTGGGACAATGAATTCACGGTGTTCTTATTTCTATTTCCAGGAGTGTACATGCCACATCACATGTACGAAGGCGCAAACAGAGATATTAAGTCCGAAAGGGACCCCATGGTACTGGTAACAAACTCCTTCGTACGAGGAAGCTGTGTACGTCCTTGAACTTTCCGGCGGTGGTAAATTACAACACCCACACGTGATGTCCATTGACATTAAGAATTTAACTCCACGGAACTTTTGCAACAACTCGTCCATGTTCTGCGGCCTGTCAATTTCCCTAAGCACTATTTCATTCAACCAACGAGCGTCCAAGACCAATCAGGCACTTCCGTCTCTTTTTGGTACAACAAGAAGAGGATTATTGTACTCACTGACCGCTTTTTCAATTACCCTCCATTCTAACATTGTCTGTATTTCATTCCGAACGGCTTCCTTCCGAGCTACATGTGTTGAGTATGGCTTCCTGAAAATATTTGGCAAGGTTTTACCTTCAATTGACATTCATAGCCTTTGACCATGCCAGGTCAATTTCAAAATACCTTATGATGCCTTTTAAAAACCTGCCTCTTTCTGACTAGTTGAGACTTGTAAATTTTTTGTAATTTACCTTCTATTTTGTCCAATATAATTGCTTATTCTTCTGCTGTGTTCAACCTACTTTTACTAAGATTAACATCTTCGTCTCAATACCTTCTATTTTTCAGAACTCGTATAGGCAGCTCCCAAGTCTCATCATTAGTTACTATGTGTTTGTCAATAAATGGTACTGTAATTACTCCGGTTATTGGCAAGACCATTTTAACTGGTTTCTTTCAAAGTCAACAACACCCTGATACTTTGACAAGAAATCCATGCCAAGTAGAACCTCGATACTGAGACTGTTTGCTATTAAGCATAGATGATCAAGTACATTACCATTAACATTAAAGGGAAGCAAAGCTTCTTGCTTTACCGTTTTTGATACCTTGCCAGTAGCACCAATTATTCTCCCTCCTGATACCCTCATTACTGTAAGCTTGTCTTTACCAGGTAATGCATCAAAGAAAGACTGAGACAACGCACTCACCTCACTGTCACTGTCTAAGAGACAACGTACAATGATACCTAATACATTTACAAGTATTATAGGGTGGCTTATTCTAGGTCAGGCTCAACCAAGAATTGCGCCCGCGCCCCGCGGGCGCTAGGCTGTGTAGTTCAGCGCACCGTCCGCGACCGTGTGTTGCTAGTGTCGCCATAGGAGCGAGAGAGAGAGAGAGAGAGAGAGAGAGAGAGAGAGAGAGCTGCAGAGCGAGTGAGACCGCAGACTGCTCTGCGTTGGACTGTTCCGCGGTCTAATCCAACGTAAACAAAATATTCTATTTTAGAAATAGTTTTGTGTAAGGGATATAGTGTCTCATTCTTACTGTTAGTAGTTACAAGTAAATATTTTTTGTTATACGTCGTGCTACAGCTTTTTGTATCCCTTTTCAGAGTTTAGAAATCGGATCCTTAGTTTGCTGTTTTGTACGTAATAATTTTAACTGACCAAGTTTGAAAACTGATTAAAAATAGAATTAAGGTTATAAAGCTCTTCAATTCTTACAGTCAACATTGTTAAAGAAGACAATTAACATTTTACACGTTTTTCTCTTTCGAGGAAGCGATTTTGTCTAGGTTTGGTACGATATTCCGAGAGACTGCTAACCTCAAAGAATTAGTCAAATTTTTATTGCCAAGTAATGAATGGTTCTTAATTTTAGCAAGCTTTAAAAGAGAGAAAAAGCGCTCACAAATATATGTAGAACCAAACATTGAGAGAAATTTGGCCGCATGTTTGTGCAAAAGAGGATATTTCTCTCGTGGAAGACATCTGTAAAAGTCATCCTAAGTTTTACACATAAGAAAGCGGTTCTTCAGGCGAATATCGCACTGCAGGTCAATCAGCTCTAGTTGAAGCACTTGTGAGACGTCCTCTGCCCGAAGGGAAAAAGGGCGAACAAATATATATAAGGCCGGTTGAAGCTCATTTACCTCCAAAAATCTGTTTTCAAACTGTTCTTGTAATTCGCAAATGATTTGAACATAATCTGAAAAATACACATCTTTTTTAACACTGTCTAGTGCGGGAAAGTGTCCACAATTCTTCCTGCGCAACTGCTTTCCCACAAAATAAGTTTTTTTAAGTGCTTGAATCGTCTGCAGTAAATCAGCAACAGAGTGATTTTCGCCTTCGAGTGAAATGTTTAAAGCTTTTAAATGACCAGTAAGGTCACTCAGAAAAGCCAAATTCGCCACCTACTTAGGACCACAAAGTAATTCTTCTGGACGTCCTTTCATTTCAAAAAGGTATTTATTTCACCCCTCAAGGAGAAAAACCGATGAAGCACCTTTCCTCAGCTCAGCCATCTTACTTCGGTGTGGTAGGGGATGTCCGGGTATTCCTCTCCGATATCAGCCAGAAATTCTTTAAATTGGAGATGTGTGAGTCCATGCGATCGAAGATGATTAACCGTTCGAAGAACTGTGTCCATAACATTTTTTATGTTGACAATCTTCGCACAGAGTGTCTCCTGGTATATCAGACAATGGACTGCCGCGAATAAGGAACAGCCGACTTCAACCATTTTTGACCTGACGTAACCCAGGATCCCAGTGCGTATCCCTCGTAGCGCAGGGGCTCCATCCGCTGTTACACTGGTCAGGCGTTCCAATTTTAAACCCATTGACTCTAACACGTTTTCCACGGCTAGAAAAATACCCAAACCCGTGGTTGTGCCTTATAATGGTATAGGGTCGAGAGGCGCGGCGGGCGGCCGGGCGGTCCGCACGGCCAGCTAAGCGACACGGCTCGGCCACTGCGACAACATACGAATTCGCCCGGGGCGCGGGCCGCGGGCGAACGCGGGCGCTAGCGCCCCAGGGGCACAGTTTGGACGAGCCTGTTCTAGTTGTACAGGTGGTTCCTCAAATTCATCCAACAGTTCCTTTTGGATTTGTCTCCAGCTAAAGTCATCGACATCTGTCTTCATTACATTTAGGTCAAGGTGTGTAGCGGTTTCCTGAACCACATTTTCAGCTGCCTTTTCCAGTCGGTCTACTAATTTCAAATCAAAACACCGCACGACTTCATTACATTTAGTTTGCTGAACGTGACCCAAATTATTGTGATCGGAGCGACTCTGCACCTCCAAACCGGGCATAACACTAGTTACAGCCGGCCGTGGTGGCCAAGCGGTTAAAGGCGCTACCGTCTGGAACCGCGCGGCCGCTACGGTCGCAGGTTCGAATCCTGCCTCGGGCATGGATGTGTGAGATGTCCTTAGGTTAGTTAGGTTTAAGTAGTTCTAAGTTCTAGGGGACTGATGAGGCTGGCTCTGAGCACTATGGGACTCAACTGCTGTGGTCATAAGTCCCCTAGAACTTAGAACTACTTAAACCTAACTAACCTAAGGACAGCACACAACACCCAGCGGGACTGATGACCTTAGCAGTTAAGTCCCATAGTGCTCAGAGCCATTTGAACCAACTAGTTACAGCTAAACCACTTTCATTACTACCGTCGGGTTCCTTCTCAAGTGACAATTGGCCACAGCCATTGGGTTCATTGACCCACAACAGACTACCCTCTACATTTTCACTTACCTCCTGCCCTAAATCTATCAGCACAGTATCAACATCCTGCACAGGCACTTTAGATAAGACCACATCATTCTCATCGTAAATATAAGCATGAATTTCTTCTACTCTTTCACCTGAAACTTCAGTACTTTGTAGCTCTTCCCTAACATTACGTTGCTGCGCCTTTCTTGCTCTTCCCACTTAGAAAGCGTCTCTAACACGGCATCAACTAAATACCGTTAGTGGTTTAATATTTCTGCTGTATCATTGGATGCTACCGACTCATCATCCAAATGCTCGGTTTGAGTACTTTGATCTGTCTTACCAATCGCTGTAATTACTGGCTTAGGAAAAGTAACCGCCTGGTGAGCGCCAGTGTCCTCATTGACGGAAACTAGTTTTCCTGCCTCTGCCATCTACTGTTTCCCTTACTGCCATTATTGTTAACTGGAACAGCATTGCTTTCAACACTGTTGTTTACCTGAACATTTTCGTTACAGACAAAGTTACTATCATCTGGTTTCCATTGTTGGTTATGGTTATTATTTCTCCATTTCCTACCTCTCTTAGAATGGCGAACACTTACTGTTCGGATGTTTACATTGCCATTCTGCTCATTCTTAAAATTACTATTAGTGGTATTACTATTTCTATTATTACGTGCCTGCTCCTCATTGGCAGCAACACGTTCAACACGTTCCAAATATTCAATGAAACAGTCAAGATTGTCTCTTGGGGCGGAAATGATTCTAGTTTTCCAATACCATGGCAATTTAGCTTCAAGACCAAGTATTATGATTTCAGGTTTCAGTTTTTCCGTCAAATGTGACAGACGTGAAATCCAAGATCTGGCAAACGCCTTGATAGATTTAAGCGTTTCTCACTCAAAAATTCTCTCAACACCTCGTTCTCCTTATGACTAGCCCAATATTCATTAATGAAAGCTGTCTTAAATTCCGCTAATGGTCTACGCTTCAACATGACATCAGCTGACCAACGCATTGCATCACCTGCCGGATGACTTCTAATAAATGAAATTTTCTCGAGTTCAAATCAAATTGATGGAAACACATCTTCAAAATCGTTCCATAAATCTAGCGGATTTGTCTGGACCGAACCGTAAGCACAGCCGACACCTGATAAAAGCGGCGTTTGCAGCTGAAACTTGTTGTACGCTACCATTACCAGAAGGTACTGAAGCTACTTTAGTCACAATTTTAGCAGTGTTAGTGCTAATAGTTTCTACTTTCATTTCAACATTACCTACTCTTTGCACAACATAAGTAGTTTCAGTCTTAATTGCTTCTATCTCTGCTTGACATATGTTCACTTTTACATTAACATCTTTAAATCTATCTGAGCACAGTTCAGATTCCGCCTCTATCTTTTCTGTTAACTTTTTCTCCAGTTTCGCATCTTCCTTTTGGAAGTCTTTGTGAACCTCGGCAACTTCGGACTTTACAGTTTTATGCATCTCAGATAATTCCTGAGCAACCTTTCCCTTAACGTCAGCATGGTTGGAATCAGTCTTACAATTTAAACTGTCCTGATCTGCTTTGAGCTCAGCTTTTAAATCCTCTTTCAATTTATTGCAGCCAGTCTTGAAGGAATTGTCCATTACCTCAAACCTTTTATTAAAATTTGTTGGGCTGGCCACAATTCTGTTATTTAAATCCTCTTTCAACTTATTGCAGCCAGCCTTGAAGGAAGTTTCTAAATCTGCTTTAGGGGATTCTAATTTATTGTCCATTACCTCGAACCTTTTATTGAAATTAGTTTGGCTGGCCAAAATTCGGTTATCTAAATCCTATTTCTACTTATTGCAGCTAAACTTGAAGGAAGTTTCTAATTCAGCTGTCACTTTAGCATTACTGGCTGTCATTTTAGCATTACCGGCTGATATTGCCTGCAATATTACATTTAAATCAATTGCCCCAGTATCTTTGGGTTCTTCATTAGAAGGTTTCTTATCACACTCAGGTGACGAAAAACTAGACCCAATACTAGAATCATCACACCTAATGAAACATCTGATTGATCTGTTATATTCAACTCCTCCTTTTTAAACATTACCACCTCTGACGACTGTTTCATTTTTAAATAATCAGAGAAACTATCATCCAGTAAATTAACAATCTCAGATTTCTGCTTTGCTGCAGGGGTTTCTGTCGTTGAATCATTGCCTCCTTTCATATTATTGTCAGGGGACAATGGTTCGGATTTCAATTTAACATCACTATTTTCAAGCAGATTTACATTTGAACCGTTGTCTGGATTTTCACTTTCTTCATGAGACACCGGTTCTGATTTAATTTTAACCTCAGATTCTTTTAGCGGTTCCTTCGCCGACAGTATTTTAGAGAAGGTTAGTAAGAAGTTGAACAGCTGTTCACTTAACTTAGTTCCTTCTGCACGACGTATGGCGATGCCGGTACGGCGTACCAGGATTACTGATGCGGCACGGCGCGTTGAACTGCAGACGGCACCTCCACAGCTGCTGCTGCTGTGTGTGTGTGTGTGTGTGTGTGTGTGTGTGCGACCCGCAACAGCAGGCGCGGCTCCGGCCACAACAGACGACTGCAGTGGGGCGAGACTGGCTTCTTGCGATGCCTGTGGCACAGCTAGATTCAGCGCCAGCTTCGTCAGTCCCGATGTATTGTAATCCAAGGCGTCGTTAATCCAATTGCGTCGTCACTGTGCACTCGTAACACTGTTTATCACTGTTCTATTGTTCAGCTGCGTGTCGCATTTCACTTCCGAGTCCGAATAATTAAAATCACTTTCACTCAGTTCAACAGTGTTTTTCACGGCCGATGCACCATACGTGCACAGTTAACACTTTACCCCAATGCGAACTCATTTTTACGTGCTTACCGAGTTACATAATACGGCATCCAAAGCTGTTCCAGGCAACTGCACAAACGCAACGCGGTTTCCGACACTGAGTGCGCACTGATACGAATCTAGAAGAGAACTGGGGCCTTACTCTAGCTCGTACGCCCTTATTTATACAGCCGCGGTGCGGACCGCCGAAGGAGCAGCCGACAACATTTGCCTTACTGATTAGCCACTGGGGCTAGCTGAACACCACTTGAAGTAACTAAATAATTAATTGCTTCATTCGCTGAAGGCCAATGAAGCTCTCGATTTAATTGTACAATTAGCACACAGGGAAGTATCTGCAATAAAATTCTGATGTGGCCAGGCTAAATACTTTTGGCGAGAGAATTATTTTAGTTGTACTGTACGCAATAGATGAACTCTGAACTTGCCTTTTGGAGAGACGCTACAGCTAAAGTTTTATAGCTACCTTTTTGAAACTTCTCACATATTTGTTATTATAGCGTATCTCGATTCTACCTAAATCTAAACTTCCTAGCTGTATCTAATCATTTACGTAATCTATCTTGCTTCCGAACTTTTAGGACACAAAAACAGAAAATCATGAATTTCAACCAAAATATTACTTTGTGAGATCCAGCATGCTATTTTCAACAAATTACAATGAAAAAGGAATCTGAATATAAAGTTTGAAGTTTCTAGCTCCTTCCTGTTGCGCCGATGATTTTTACATAAAACTCTAAATTTCGAGAACTGTTTAAGTTACCAAACTGAAATTTAACACATTATTATTTTAGCTTCATTCCTGACATGCTGTCAACTTTTCAGATTATTTGCTTTAATTTTGAGGTATTGCACAACATTCGTGACGTCATAGCGAGTTACAGGGGACTAGGCTGGCACACAATGGAAAGCATATGAATTTTATATTCCGTGAGTTGGCTGCTTCCCTACAAACTTAAAAGTGGAACCTCTCCTTTACAGACAATATAGTGCTACATGGTAGTAATCAACAGAAAAAATTCTAACTTTCCGGGATTAATATTTTTGGAAAAAAATTTAATTATAAAATAATTCAGAAGACGACAGTAGGAACCTTTGGCAGATACGTCCAAACGGAGGATACCATTGTAAGCACAAAGCAGTTATCTTTGACACGAAAAAAACGTCTAAAATGGTTCAAATGGCTCTGAGCACTATGTGACTTAACATTTGAGGTCATCAGTCCCCTAGAACTCAGAACTACTTAAACCTAACTAACCTAAGGACATCACATACATCCAAGCCCGAGGCAGGATTCGAACCTGCGACCGTAGCAGTCGCGCGGTTCCAGACTGTGTCGCCTAGAACCACTCGGCCACTCCGGCCGGCTGAAAAAACCTCTATCAAAATGTCTAAAACTGTTACAGAGAGTCAGCATTTTTTAAAAAAATTCCGAAATCCGCATCTTCAAAATGGTGTTCGCTGTGTCATCTTTGGAGGCCCGTATCTCGGGGCAGGAATTTTTTTGGAGAAAACAAAAAAATACGTGTTTCTTACTTACTCCTGAATTTTAATATGTGCTAAATTCAGTAACATCCGAGACTATGAAGGTACCCCCCCCCCTTGCCTCAAGTGATATGGATTATGCCATTTACATGTTATCAGACAGACGAATATCTTGACTTGATTTTTTTCCTGACGATAATTGTGTACCAGTTATAGTCGATTGAAAATATTTTTTGGAAAGCTGAGAGGTGACAGAGACGTCAGTGATCACGAAGAGATATACATGTTATAATAGAGACGAGACATACTCACAAGAACATACACTGAGTAGCAGTTGAGTACTCAGCAACCAAGTTTCATTACTACGACAGTATTTCGTACCATGTTTGAGTGTTTTAGTTCTGTTTTTCTTCTTTGTATGTAATTTTAGGTATACGATTTTGTTTTACGTTTTAGTCATTTTGTTTACCAATTTTTGTGCTTTTTCCATGCATGTTTACGTGAGTGTGGACGACGCAGAGGTGTGACCCCCAAAATTACTCGCGGATAGTTAAAAGACAGATTTTGTCTCACTTGGAGGCAATTTCACTATGCACTCATTTGTTCAGTCATTTACTTTTGTTAGTATTCGAAGCGAAAGTGCATCTGTAGCACATTTCTGAATTGATTAAATGCTGCCGCTCTTGAAAACGTGTTCTCTTGCGCTTTGTTAGGAGTAGAATCATATTGCGACCGTGAATTTCTATAAGAGAGGCACGTATTTTCTAAGGGCGTACTCACATACCAATCCGTGTCACGATTTAACTAAAGCAATATGTTTTCAGTCTGATTTGTAACAGGAAATGGAGTAAATAATTTATGTGGGCGTTAATTGCTATCCGCAAGGTCGTTGCTGGTTTATGTTTTAGTCTATGTGCCGTTTCCCCTTCATTGCCACAGCAATGTTTTTGGAAAGCATTTAGCAATTCTTTCCGACACACGCCCTTTGTATGTCAGGGTGACAAACTTCTTAACTTTAATTTTCCTAGAATTATTACTGATACCCGCAGATATGTTTTTGATCTTGTTAAAATACGTGTAACATCTTGTGTCCATTAGCTGCTGCTACTTGCTTAATAATGCCTAGTTATTTCTGCAACTCAACCTCATTTAGTGGCAATCTCAGGGCTCTATTGCACATTGCATGAAAATACGCTCTTTTATGCTTGATAGACTGTTTCCCATAGTTAAACTTTCATCTTGAATAAAAACCTTGTCGTTAAAGACGAAACTATTAAAACTCAATGTGAACTCTAGCATATCCACGTGTTCGACGATTTCACCAATGCTCATTGACCTATTTTTTAATCAGGTTTTTCCTTATAATTTAAAATGTTTCTTCAATTTGTATATTAGTGTAGAGGTCCACGACGTCAAACGGGGCTAGGACGGCGTCCTCTGGAATTGCAATGTCCTAAACCAGCAACGACAAAACAAATCAAATACAACAATTTCGGAGTGTACAAGATCAAATGTGCTGAATGTGACAGTTACTATATAGGGCGGACAGGGAGGAATTTTGAAATTCGATACAGGGAATATTGCAGTCATAGCAATTGGACAGCATTTGGAGCGCATGTAAAGGATAGTAAACATGACGTGAGCAATATAAATGAACAAACGGAGGTGCTCCATAAAGCTCCAAAAAGTCTGTATCTCAACGTGCTTGAAGAGATTGAAATATAAGCTCATCAAATGAAAAACCCAGACCTACTACTAAATGAGCAAAGTGATTTTATGCACAGGAGTTATTATCAGATTTTTAAAGACATGTTTGAGGCTTACTCTTAAATGCAACAGCAGGCTCCAATAAGAACCAGCAGCAGCGGAACGGCCCTCAGCCTACTGGCGGCGAGGTGAACTGGGCGAGGACTTTCCGGGGCGCTGTATACGTTCTGACGTTGGGAAATTCTCTTCACCTCCAATTAATACAAAGAAGAGGAAACGCACATTTTCGAAAAGAATATATATATATATATATATATATATATATATATATATATTTTAATTCTATTTTTAAATTTATTTAAAAATTTTTAAATTAGCGTAATTTATTTCAGTTCATGTTCCACACAAAAAAGACTAAAAGTTTCAAATGGCTCTGAGCACTATGGGACTTAACATCTATGGTCATCAGTCCCCTAGAACTTAGAACTACTTAAACCTAACTAACCTAAGGACAGCACACAACACCCAGCCATCACGAGGCAAAGATAATCCCCGACCCCGCCGGGAATCGAACCCAGGAACCCGGGCGTGGGAAGCGAGAACGCTACCGCACGACCACGAGATGCGGGCCAAAAAAAAAAAAAGATTATTCATATGCTATTTCTTTAAAATTGTCTTATTATCAAAAATATACTCGCCTTGCTTGCGCCATAGGGTGGTGCGCCATAGGTGGGTTCCGCTGAATAGGTCAGGAGTTCACTACACTCATTGGCGACTACACGGGTAGCGAAGGCTGTGTGGCGTGGACTGGGCGGTTTTTTAGGTTAGAAGGCCTCAGGAAAGTACGGGGTGGGCTGCAATCTCAAAGGGTGCATGGCAAATACAGGACGTGCTTGGATCAAGGAACAGTCGGAATTGTAGTCGTAAATTGTTGTAGTTGTGCTGGGAATGTCCCTGAGCTTCAAGCGGTAATAGAAAGCACAGAAGCTGAAATCGTTATAGCTACAGAAAACTGGCTAAAGCATGAAATAAGTTCTGCAGAAATTTTTACGAAGTCTCAGACGGTGTTCAGGAAAGATAGATTAGGCAGAATTGGTGGTGGAGTGTTTGTGTCTGTCAGTAGTGGTTTATCTTGTAGTGAAGTCGAAGTAGATACTCCGTGCGATTTGGTATGGGTGGAGGTTATACTTAACAGCCGAACTAAGTTATTAATTTGCTCCTTCTACCGGCCCTCCAGACTCCGATGATATAGTTGCGGAACAGTTCAGAGAAAATTTGAGTCTCGTAACAAATAAATACCCCACTCATACGGTTATAGTTGGTGGGGACTTCAACCTTCCCTCGATATGTTGGCAAAAATACTTGTTTAAAACCGATGGTAGGCAGAAAACATCTTCCGAGATTGTCCTAAATGTTTTCTCCGAAAATTATTTCGAGCAGTTAGTCCACGAACCCACGCGAATTGTAAATGGTTGCGAAAACACACTTGACCTCTTAGCCACAAACAATCCAGAGCTGATAGAGAGCATCATGACTGATACAGGTATTAGTGATCACAAGGTCGTTGTAGCTAGGCTCAATAGCGTTTCTTCCAAATCCACCAAAAACAAATGCAAAATAATTTTATTTAAAAAAGCGGATAAAGTTTCACTAGAAGCCTTCCTAAGAGACAATCTCCATTCCCTCCGAACTGACTATGCAAATGTAGACAAGATGTGGCTCAAATTAAAAGATATAGTAGCAACAGCAATTGAGAGATTCATACCTCATAAATTGGTAAGAGACGGAACTGATCCCCCGTGGTACACAAAACAGGTCCGAACTCTGTTGCAGAGGCAACGGAAAAAGCATGCGAAGTTCAGAAGAACGCGAAATCCCGAAGATTGGCTAAAATTTACAGACGCGCGAAATTTGGCACGGACTTCAACGCGAGATGCCTTTAATAGGTTCCACAACGAAACATTGTCTCGAAATTAGGTAGAAGATCCGAAGAAATTCTGGTCGTATGTAAAGTACACAAGCGGCAAGACGCAGTCAATACCTTCGCTGCGCAGTGCCGATGGTACTGTTACCGACGACTGTGCCGCTAAAGCGCAGTTATTGAACGCAGTTTTCCGAAATTCCTTCACCAGGGAAGATGAATGAAATATTCCAGAATTTGAAACACGAACAGCTGCTAGCATGAGTTTCTTAGAAGTAGATACCTCAGGGGTTGCGAAGCAACTCAAATCACTTGATACGGGCAAGTCTTCAGGTCCAGATTGTATACCGATTAGGTTCCTTTCAGATTACGCTGATACAATAGCTCCCTAATTAGCACTCATATACAACCGCTCGCTCACCGATAGATCTGTACCTACAGATTGGAAAATTGCGCAGGTCGCACCAGTGTTTAAGAAGGGTAGTAGGAGTAATGCATCTAACTACAGACCTATATCATTGACGTCGGTCTGCTGTAGGGTTTTGGAGCATATACTGTATTCAAACATTATGAATCACCTCGAAGGGAACGATCTATTGATACGTAATCAGCATGATTTCAGAAAACATCGTTCTTGCGCAACGCAGCTAGCTCTTTATTCGCACGAAGTAATGGCCGCTATCGACAGGGGATCTCAAGTTGATTCCGTATTTCTAGATTTCCGGAAAGCGTTTGACACCGTTCCTCACAAGCGACTTCCAATCAAGCTGCGGGCCTATGGGGTATCGTCTCAGTTGTGCGACTGGATTCGTGATTTCCTGTCAGGAAGGTCGCAGTTCGTAGTAATAGACGGCAAATCATCGAGTAAAACTGAAGTGATATCAGGTGTTCCCCAGGGAAGCTTCCTGGGACCTCTGCTGTTCCTGATCTATATAAATGACCTGGGTGACAATCTGAGCAGTTCTTTTAGGTTGTTCGCAGATGATGCTGTAATTTTCCGTCTAGTAAGGTCATCCGAAGACCAGTATTAATTGCAAAGCGATTTAGAAAAGATTGCTGTATGGTGGTGCCGGTAGCAGTTGACGCTAAATAACGAAAAGTGTGAGGTGATCCACGTGAGTTCCAAAAGAAATCCGTTGGAATTCGATTACTCGATAAATATTACAATTCTCAAGGCTGTCAATTCAACTAAGTACCTGGGTGTTAAAATTACGAACAACTTCAGTTGGAAAGACCACATAGATAATATTGTGGGGAAGGTGAGCCAAAGGTTGCGTTTCATTGGCAGGACACTTAGAAGATGCAACAAGTCCACTAAAGAGACAGCTTACACGACACTCGTTCGTCCTCCGTTAGAATATTGCTGCGCGGTATGGGATCCTTACCAGGTGGAATTGACGGAGGACATCGAAAGGGTGCAAAAAAGGGCACCTCTCTTTGGATTATCACGTAGTAGGGGAGAGAGTGTGGTAGATATGATACGCGAATTGGGATAGAAGTCATTACAGCAAAGACGTTTTTCGTCGCGGCGAGATCTATTTACGAAATTTCAGTCACCAACTTTCTCTTCCGAATGCGAAAATGTTTTGTTGAGCCCAACCTACATGGGTAGGAATGATCATCAAAATAAAATAAGAGAAATCAGAGCTCGAACAGAAAGGTTTAGGTGTTCGTTTTTCCCGCGCGCTGTTGGGGAGTGGAATGGTAGAGACATAGTATGATTGTGGTTCGACGAACCCTCTGCCAAACACTTAAATGTGAATTGCAGAGTAGTCATGTAGATGTAGATGTAGATGTATGGTAAAAAAATAGCAATATGCACAAATCATACACATAGAGGGCACTTTTTTCTTTTACCAATCAGGTTTCTCCAAACTGTGATAAAAGGTTTTAACATATTAAAAATTACTTTATTTACGACGGCTAACCAATAGTCTCTACTAACAGGTTACTCTGTGACTGCAATATATGGTATGTTGGCATTCCAAAATTTCTTTTTGTAAACTAAGATAGTTCTATCAGTAACTATATCTCTTTTGTTAATTATATTTTTAACTTTACCTGACAGATTTGAAGATGGGCAGCTAGCCTGAAACCGCTCATTGAAAATAATAAGTAGCGACCAAAGACTTAAATGCCATATTTTTATTCAAAGAACGATCGTGGCAATCCCAATAAGACAATCATGTCTAGTTTGTGTAGACATAATTACGCTCTTTAGTCTTTAATTATTAGCTTTCTGTTCTTGTTCGTCATAAAGTGTGGACGTGTATGTGAAACCTTGTACTATATTTACGAAAGTTTATTTGAATAATCACCAGTTTAAATCAAAACGGTACCTCTGCGTTTATTATTATTTATGGAAGCCTAATAGCACATTCTCGTGGACCAATATTGTTATTTATACGAGATGGATCCAGATAGCAGTGGCAATCTTCGCGACGGCACAGTACAAAACTGGAGGTCGGTGAACATACCCTTTTCTTCCTTTGTGGAAGCCATTTTATTTTTTTATTTTTTTGATTTGGTCATGCTTAGAGGTGAATGAGTTAAGAATACATATTTTCGGAATTATACTTTCTAAAACGCATTGTATAATGTTTACTAGCTGTTTTATGTAAATATGTGTCTAAGCCTGACAATGAACTGAGTAATACGGAAAATGCGCAAAAAGGTACATTAAATATGTTCTATGTCGGAAACCATTGGGACTAGGTCTTACGTCCACATGAAGTTATTTGCTGTAATTGTCGTTCCTGTCGTATCGTTGAATACTGAGCATTAGCTGACGAACCCGGATTGCCAGCGTACGCATTTTGACATTTTTCTATTAGAAACGACAACAGATGAAGTGTGTTTGTAGTGAAAGATCGAAAAAGTTTCACTTTCATGTATTCTTGAAAATACCTTTGCAGTTACGAAACAGTCCTGTTAGGGAATATGTGTAATATACAAACGTGTAAGTGCAGTATCCAAATTAAAAAACATGAACTCAGTTAATGTACTCTGGGGGCAGCTACTTCGCGTGTCTACGATGCGATTTCGTAAACGTCTCCATTGCAATGCCTTTTCAAAGCTCTCTATCTGTATACGGCTATCGTTTTCGGCTACAGCCGTTTCCGCTTCGCAGGTGAAAGCAGTCAGAAGCGCAACCAGATGTCAGGAATTTCCCTAAGTTGACTCGACTGTAGCAGTGTCTTAGAAGAAAATCTCTTAGAACTACATTCATGACACGACGTTTTTTCATGTATCTCATTTTAATGACGTCACAACTTTTGAAATATGTGACGTACAGTGATATATTTGTGTAGGTACATTCAGTGATCTGTGTGGATACTGCCAACGAAATTTGCACAATAGAAGCAATAAATTTAAACGTTACGCACAATGAATCAGTTTTTCAAGCATCTCTGTGTTTATGGCTTCATGTCTCCTGAATTTAGTGTGGTAACATGATATACTTTTGCGGTACATTTAGTGGCATATGTGAATGCTGCCTGCGAAATTTATTGCGAATACGGCCATCAGCACAAATGTAAGACATTTAAACGTCATTCATGATGCGGGAGGTATTCACACATCTCATTGTTTATGACGTCATATCTCCTGAACTGTGATAGGTAGGTTTTATGACTATGAGGGATGTGTGTACTAAGTTCCGTTGCAATCGGTCCAGTAAGATAGGGGGAACTGTGTAAAGCAGACACAGACACGCACACGCACGCACGCACACACATACACACACACACACACACACACACACACACACATACACGCATGTCAATTTTTATGATATGGGTGGTTTCGTTCTGGAACGCCTTGTACTTAGACAAACAGGGCTTAGTAAGAAGACTCACAATTATATACCTCAACTGCAATACCTGATAGGACAAATAAATGTGTAAAGTTAGGACCATTAGTGGACCTGAACAACTTTACCTTGTAGACATTAACAGCTAGTGAAGATAGTGTAAAGTGTCTAATAAAGACACAATACTGGTGAAGTAACGAGTCGCTAAAAGGTTGGTGTCAGTATAACAGAAATAATATGAAAGTGAACAAAACTAAAAAGAAGAGAAACTTTGGAGAGTACCTAATCAAAGAATATTTTGACAGAAGTTGTAATGTAGAATAAGAATTTAAACAGTTTTGCTTTGGCAGCATCGGAAAAGATTTAACATCACATACAGGGCTAGTCAAATACTCTGATGTGGAACCTATGCTATCTGTGGAACAGTAGAAGGAATCACTTAACAGTATATGAAGAGCGAAACTTTCAAACGTGCTCCAGAGTAGGACTCTTAGCTTTTGGAGCTTGTTTTACGGAACGGAGAACAGACAGCGTATGAAAACCATTCTCCGTATTGCGTATGTTAATTTGCGAATAATCATGTTGAACTCTGGTAACTATTTTAAGCTGGTGGTTCTTTTGTGAATTGTGATTACGAAATGAACTTGGTTTTCGCGTATCTTTGACGATTGTTAAGTTTGAAGGTTTTGATACCATTCTCTTAGCACTGTCAACGTAACTTTACTGCATTTGATAAGCGTATCTTCCGTCTGTATTTCAGTTGAATAACGTAGGATCACTTCCAGTGTATTTGAGATGTCCTTTCTTGAATAAACATTATTCATCACAATTCTCTGTCGTCTAAATCAATTTAGACGTTGCAGTAGAACCCTTATTATTAAATTAATCTTTTATGTTTTATTTTCTTGTGTATTTCCGTGTAATGTATTAATTCGCAGTTCTAGCGTACGCATAGTCTATTTGACTGCAGCAGCACAGTTACAGGTTATTTACACCGAATTAGCTGCGGGGTATGAAAGCAGCGTCGTGCATAGCCCCAGTATCCAAAGTATGAGTAACCGCAGGTAAGGACGCAACTGGTTTTTCTCGAATGAATTGCAATATCTTAAAAAACGTAACGTGTTACAGTTGGGTCTAAGTGGTCTTTAGTTTTGTCATTGTCTGTTACTCGTGGTTCTCTTGTCATGTCACATTTTTTCGACGTGTTTAACAGATTCGTGGTGCATGTAGCCCTCACAATAATTTCAAATTTCTGCTTCTCTTTTTCCCCACAGACATCTTCTGTGCTTGTGGTAATGTTCTGTGAATAACCACTTTGTGATACCTTTGAGTAATTTTCGTTCCTACAGTGCTTCTATACAGACGGGTCGCATAAGTTGCCCAATTACTGTTTTGCTATCTCTAGACTGTAAAGGCATTAGACCCTCCCACTTCAATCACTTTCTTGAACCCACTCGACAGACACTTTATCAAGTAATCTGATTAAAATATGATAGTGCAGATACTGGGTACAAGGGACACAGTCTGCTTTCCTGTCTCCCTCCAGCTACTAAGCAGCTAATCTTTGTACAGTGACGCACTTACGTGAGACGTGGCTAACAGTTTGCGCCACAGCTTCAAGTCAGCTAACGTGCCCTAGTGTATCGTATCCATGCAGTCAATCCAAATGTCTCCCACGTGCGCCCTTCTGCTGCTCTCGTTGGCGGCCTCGGTCAAGGTAAACGCAGCCCCGTCTTTAGTGATATCTCACTTGTTACATTGTTTACCTTACAGTTCAACAGAGGAGTTCAGAAGGAATCTGCATGAACAGCAACGACCTGCTTTCTTAGATACAGATTGAGATTTATAACATCCTATAGTGTAAAATGAATGTTTGTAATACTTCATAGAGGTCTTTGTCGACAGTCGAAGTACTATTTTCCATCCTCATTGTATTGCCTGGTTCCTAATTTGCCTCATCAACTCTCTGGTCCGTATCTGCACGTACTGAATATCTGTTAATCGTTTTAAGCCTTTTGATATACCGTAGATCTGACTGTGGGCATACGCCTTGTTTCATTTTTGTCACTGGAGGCTGTACACTCTGCTTTCACATCTCCACATCCTAAAAAGAACTGTTATTTTGTTCAGTCTCATAAGCATATTTCAACGAATCTCAAGTCCGTGGAAGAAACACTTTTCATTTCGTGTAACGGTAGATGCTGTGTTTGATTGTCTATTTGCTATCAGGAATTCATAATGTTTTGGTTTATCAGTGTTTTACTCTACACTCTAGTATTTACTGAGAAGATAATGCGGTATAGATCCACTACCAAGCTGCAAATCGTGAAGCCCATAGATAATGCTTTACCGTGCTTACTCTTGATGCTTGAACGCTGGATTGCAAGAACGTCTGCCGGCCAGGGTGGCAGAGCGGTTCTAGGCGCTACAGTCTGGAGCCGCGCGACCGCTACGGTCGCAGGTTCGAATCCTACCTCGGGCATGGATGTGTGTGATGTCCTTAGGTTAGTTAGGTTTAAGTAGTTTAAGTTCTAGGGGACTGATGACCTTAGAAATTAAGTCCCATAGTGCTCAGAGCCATTTGAATTTGTACAAGAACGTCTGCCTATACTTCTATTCGTCTTATCTAATTTCTCTAATTTATTTCTTCGAATGTACGAAACTTTGTGTATGTGCATGAATGTAATATGTTCCCCCTAATGAAAGATATGTCGGGAAATTTGGGACACAGGATGCATGGAGAAACGTTATACAAGAGGAAACGAATAGAAACTAAACGTCTATCTTAGCACCAGTTGTAAGTTTACGGTTTGTGAGTTCGCTGGTAGAAGTCCCACAGTACCGACAGCTGGCTCGCTAGCTCATTTAGTTGCTAACGTGCGTCTTGTCGAGACTACGATAGCTTAGCACAGATGGCGGTCTGCGGCTTCGTTTCAACGGATGCGATAAAGTGACAACAGTGAGAGACTATGCCGCCTAAAGACCAAGGTATTCGACGGCCGAATGAGCACTTTCAAGACACTAGTTCTTGATGTAAGGTGAAATCCATTGGTCACCCCAGTGACGTTGAAAACATTCATGTGAATTTTGTACGATGTCCACACAAGCACTCTCGTCATGCGAGACGAAAATAAGCCATTAAACCATGTTGCTGTCCACATGACGTTGAGTAATCTTTCTTTTTCAAACAATGCAGGATTTAATTGCAACCAGAACTTGATGACAGAAGAACACGTTAGGGTTATGCGTGGTTATGAACGTCGAGACGAAAGATAACAATGTCATTTCAACTTTAGTGTTCACTGATCAGGCTACATTCCACTTAACGGTGGAAGTGAACCGTCACAACGTAAGAACATGGAGAACGCAGCTGTCACGTACTGTAGTCGAGCACTGGAGAGACTCCCAAAGGTTCACGTGTTTTGTGTCGTTTCCCGAAAAAAATTGCGGAGTGCTCTTTTTTTGAGGACATGTTGAAGTTACGGCTGCTTATTCAGTTCCGAAAACATATTGAAAATGATGCACCACCACCATACTGGCACCTTCTTGTCAGAGCGTTTCTTATCAAAGAGTTACCTCGGCGAAGGATTTGGCAATAAACGGTATCCGGCTATCGCATTTTCCCACTGGCCTCTAACGTCACCTGACCTCATGTACTTGGCTTCTTTTTTGGGATGGTTCTTGTAGGCCTCCGTCTACGTGCATCTTTTCCCAGTAACTGTAGCTGAATACCGACGGCACATAGAATTATCAGAGCAAGCAGTGTCTAAGGACACACTCAGCAAAGTATGTGTGGTACCTCTTCATCTACAATATCCTTGTTGTAGCGTCTTCCAATGTGCTGTATTTGTAATAATAATTTGGGGATAGGGTAAATGCTTTTGTTTGAATTACAGAACAGTTGCAGATGAATTGCTTTTGCTAAGTCAGTATAATAAATCACTGGCCATGCGAATAACGTTGCGCGACTTTTCGTTACTGTTATAATCTGAATTTACATTGTTATTATCAGGAACTATGGTTCAGGAAGCTCCAGTACGAGTGCCCCCTGGAAGAACTGACCCCCCCTTATAAGTACGTTATTTGCCGCGCGGAGTGGCCTTGCGGTTTGAGGCGCCATGCCACGTATTGTACGGCCCCTCCCACCGGAGGTTCGAGTCCCCCCTGGGTGTGTGTGTGTGTTGTTCATAGCATAAGTTAGTTTAAGTAGTGTTGGTATAAGTAGTGTTGGTCTAGGGACCGATGACCTCTGCAGTTTGGTCCCTTAGGAATTCACACACATAAGTTATTTAAGATCAGTTACGAATGAAAAGATAAACGAGACTTTTACACTTAAAATACGTGTTTCTCTTCGAGGTACTTTATTCTGGGGCATTAGGAGGTGAGAAATGAAGGCAATTAATAGTCTGATGACTTACATTTTTCAAGATCAGTCTCTCTTATGAGGAAAGTAACCTATTAAGAAGAATATGCTCTAACGTGCTATGAACCTGGTTTTTTATCGTCGGAAGTGATTACGTCAGATTATCATGATTTGCTATTCAAACGCCAACTGATAAACTATTAGAATTAGTGAGAAGCCTCACATCTGATAATAAGAACTCAACGAACCGTCTCAGTCACTTTCAGATCCACTTGAAAGGCCTAATTTGAAGGTTGAAACCATTCGTGGGTTTAATAAATTTCTTATTAGCAACTGGACAGGTTTTCATTAATTAATCATTCCGTAGCGTAATCAGAACCCTCTGATTGTGCAGAAACTAATAAACATCACAATACTGATTCCAAGAAAAATTATCTAACCATCTCTGGTATTCAATTCCTGAAATTATGTCCCTACTCATACTTATTTATGAAGATACAACACCGTTTAAGGCAAATATGGCTGAAGATACGCTGCAGGCAGGTGGGAGTGAAGAAAGAGTAAAATAATAGAAGAGCTACATCCAGCATCAAAGTGATTTTTCTTCATTTTCAAAAGTCGGGGTCTCGTCTTTTTGAGCTCCAGGTCCAAAAGCATTCCTTGGATATTTTATATCAATATCGACTTCGGCAAAAAATCCTTCGATATGTAAGAATGATCCTAAAGAGAAAAGTAGAGCAAAGAAAATTGAGGCTACAGTTGTTGGGAACGATGTTGTTGAATAATGTAAAAAATACCCTGTAACTGCGAAACGATTTCTCAGAAAAAACGAATGTGTAACTTCTGTTTCAACTCATCATTTTTTGATTCTAGTAGTTGTAAATAAAAATGCATTATTCTCATAGAACTTGCGTATATTGGTGCTACACATCTAGTTTTTTTCCCTTTTTAGCATTTTTCAGAAATGTTTGAAAAATCAACCAAACAACTGCAATAGTCGTCTGGAATTGGCGTACACGATTGTCTCATAGAATAAAAAAAATAAAATATTGCAGCTGCACCACCTTTGGATTAATTAACAGTTGTTTATTCTGTGTTACATTTTGGGAGTTGCCTAGCAGCTGAGTACAATAAGAAATAATTACAATAATTTGTGTAATGCTGTAATCAAAGTGATGTAACGTTGCTACAGGGTGACGAAGTGCTGGTGACCGTACAGCAGGGCACGCTGAGAGGGTTCACGGCGACGAGCGTCTACAACACGTCCTACACGGCATTCCTGGGCATCCCGTACGCCGAACCACCTGTGGGCGACCTGCGTTTCGAGGTGATTCCCAATAAAGTCATATATATTCACGTTGTGCATCCTGAAACTAAATGTACGGCTTGATTACTTTACCGAGGCTTAATCTGAAAGCATGCAGTCAACGAATTATTACTTAATAACGCACAAAGGAAACGTAAAACTAACAAAAGAAAAAAAGAAAAAAACAGCCTACATCGGTATGTATGTCTCCAGACTTCGTGGTCTCGTCATTTCCTTCTTCAATTTTCGTTTCGATACTTCTGATGGGATTTTCTTCAGGATAAATGAAAACGACACTGCTTTTTGACTGCGTTTTTGTAACAGGGAAAAGGTCATGAAGAAGAGTCCATCAGAGGTACAGAAACGTCATTTACATAAGAAAAAACTGAAGTGGGACATGATGTGGCCAAGTAGCCTACCAACTTTTACCTTTAATGAAATGGGTATTTCGTTTAGTCAGGAATTATTCACATACTGCTACAAAATTAAAATGCAAGTATTTGTGTGTTTATGGTCTCATTCTGTTGCAGAGATATCAGAGTCCGAACTACGAATAATAAAGAACTTAGTTCAGGGGGAACCAATTGGTTCATCCTTTGCTGGCCGTGGTGGCCGAGCGGTTCTAGGCGCTTCAGTCCGGAATCACGCGGCTGCTACGGTCGCAGGTTCGAATCGTGCCTCGGGCATGGATGTGTGTGATGTCCTTAGGTTGGCTAGGTTTAAGTAGTTCTAAGTCTAGGTGACTGATGACCTCAGATGTTAAGTCCCATAGTGCTTAGAGCCATTTTAACCATTTGGTTCATTATTTCAAAGAGCTTATATCCAAAAATAGTCACAATTTACAAATGTTTCAGAGAAACTACTCTTCCCAATTTCTCATTGATAGTAGTATCACCATTTGACTTTAACTACTTTTTTATTATTTTCCCTAGTGATATTTCGGCTTCTAAGCATACAGGACTGGTTTGACTGCATAACATGTCCTCATCAGAATATTATAATTTACTTACTGATCCTTCCCAGATGCACTTACTAAAGGCCAAAAGCCGAAATCTTGAAAGAAGAGGTAATAAACAAATATATATGAGATGGTAGCAGGCTTGTAGTTTAAAGACATCATAGTGATTGTGGTCCTCATTAAGAAAAGATCATCTACGTGTCTTCATTTGGAGGTGAGCTCACTCTGCTGTTATTAACTTACTGATGAGGTGTGAAGGTTTAGTGCACAAAGCATACAATATGTCTTGTCTTGTTTGACATTTTTCTTGCTTCAGTTCTAAGCAAGATGTAGATCTGCAGCCTCACACTTTACTCTTTCTGCTTGTTGGCCACTTCTTGAACCAACAAACTAAATCTATGAATAAAAGAAAAAAATTCTGTGGCGCTGTGGCTTAGTTGCTAACATCTAAACTGTGAATGCAAAGGCATTGTAATTCTATCCTCAGTCTGTTCCAAGACTTCGAATTTGCATCTGGAGACATTGCAAGCCCATCCATCGTGGACACCCTATTGTCTTGTTTCCACGCTGTACAGAGATGGCTACTATGTCTCGGATCATTTTTCTCTCGAAGCACACAGTTTGCCTCTTTCGAACCAAATAGCTTCTTAACGGACCTCATAAGGCATTTGTGATAAATATTGCACATTTTTTCAGCGTTTAAATTGGCTGTAAATAAGTGCAAACAGCCACGTTTCCAATCTCTAAACATCGTTTGACCCACTTCGCAACGAACGTCTCTGAGTTTCTAAGAATTTTAGCAGCAGCTCCATACGAAAGCTTTGGTCCCTTTGGATGGTTTGCAAGGAACACTGTCTCGTGACGCTTCAGATATTTTTCACTCGCTTTAAACTGCAACCGACAGATCAAAACATTCAACTCACACACTGTTTATCCATACACTGTGCAAAAGCGCATTAATTTCAGATTCGAGACCACTACCGGAGATGCGGACGTTGTTTTTAAAATTATGGTGTACACTTTCTTGTAGAACTGAGTGTATATCACTGCTGTGTTGAAATCAACATTCAGGCGTGTGATGGCTTAACCATACAAGAAAAATGAAATAGCCGAAATTCAATATCATGTGACTTATACAGCATAAAATTGAAATTTGTGAGGTAACTGTGTAATGTCAAATATCCCTACGCATTAATTATAAGTGAATCTATTGAAAAAAGGTTGGAGAAAGACGCACAGCACCCAAGCCTGCAACATGTGCAACAGCGAACTGCTTGGAGCCATGAGTGCAGTAATGACAGGTGTGTGCAGTCGAGTGATAAGATCCACCTGCTGGTTCTGTGCACTCGTAGCCCATACACACGTCCTCTACATGTTCGTACCTGCTCTGCAATCGTTCGTACGCTGTACTTGAACTGGTGTGTCATAGCTACACATTGAATTAATACAAACGCAACTCAGGAAGAAGACCAAACACTACTAAATAAATAGCCCGCACTGTGGCAAAAACACACTATATTTTAGAGCTCCAGTGTTCTCCAAATACTTTTGAGTACAGTAGTAACAAAACAATAGCAGACACAGCCGCCACGACCCAGAATATATGGAGCCTATGTGGTATCCACCAAATTATGCAGAGAAGTAACTCATTTGCATTTAATTCACTAGCGACTCTCGTCTGAGATCACAGTAATACTGCTACCACGTGGAACTTTGAAACCAAATTTACAGGGCAGTTTTGAATCTGACAGAGAACTACGCACCATTTTCTTCCAGATATCAACTACTGGCACCTACAACCATGGACAAAAGATCATCAGTGACTATTTAACATAATGCCAAGAAAGTTCACAAAAGGTTGACAACCATCGCCCTACTTACCAGCAACAAGATGATGAAATGAACCACCATAAACCTTGTTGATGTAAATTACCAACTCTAAGGCTGTAGATATTGTCACACTCAAGAATGAATCTTCAAAGCAGCAACGAAAGTCACTTCCTGTGCAATTGTTTATATTTTCACTTTCTCAGTCTAAGTTGAACGACGAAAAAGTTTATTGTGCCACGGAGTTGGAAATGCCATCAGCTACAGATCAATACCAGAAGCATCCTATGTTGTACAAGGCCTGTGATCTCTGTTTATCATATTTTAGCTTCTTGTAACATCAGGCAAATCACTTCCCCTGGTAAGTTCAAATGAAATTAAATGAGGGTACTACATTGTTGGCCGGGATTCTCCACCCAGGAAAGTTCGACTTCCAAGGTGCAGATCTTTTCAGTTGTCACCAGTTGGAGATTTTTGTGTCGACGATGATGAGGACGACACAACACCCAGTCCCCGAGCGGAGAAAATCTCCGATGCGGGCGGGAATCGAACGCAGGCCCACTGCGTGGCAGTCAGATACGCTGACCACTCAGCTAAGGAATCGTATCCTAATAAATACAATTTTGTTATGATAATGCTACATGCCAGTTCCTACAATACCTATCTCCGGCAACTCTATGAGAAATAACTTTACGACCGTGCTGTCTCCTCAAAAACGTATTTTTTTTACAGGGAGACCTTTCGCTTCTCCGATCTTTCAGTGCTCGAGGTGAGTCCAACTGCCTATTGCTAAGGGGGTCTGCTCCCACAAACTGTGTCTTATTTTTAGTTTTTCCCGACAATATCCCTGCATAAATACTTCCTGACGCTTCGCTCCTTGCCCGCCATGTCTCACTTGCGTTTTTAGCTGGCGCCAGCGGCCATCAGTGCTACAAGGATCGGACACTCCCATGAATTTCAATGCAAGCTCTCACATGAAATAACTACCGATTCTAAGGTTGGTTTAAGATGCGGTTTGTACCAATCATAATTAAACCAAACAGAGCGTGTAGTGATGATATCTATCACGAACGTGTATTCCTTACTGTACTAACTCGATTACGTAACTTAAGTGTTAGAAAATGAGCTTGGTCAGTGAGCTGCCAGATCACTGTCACGTCTCACCTCGTCTCCATTGATTTTAAAAGTCCAAGACATTTGAAAATCAAAACCTGCAATAGAATTTTCTATCACAACGAGAATCTTAACTGCAAATACAACCTCTTAGTTTTAAATAACTTTATCTTTCACGTTTATTACTCCCACCAACTCCTTCATTCCAGACCTATTTTGTCATATTATTTACTTTCATTATATTAGCTTAAAATCATAAATAACCTGCAAAAGATTTAACTGCTGGACATAAAAACTAAGGCACTTGAGATTCCCGATACTACCCAGTTCATAATGCCTACTCCTCTGTTTCCTTCTCTTCGCTTTGAATCTCACTTCCTACTACTCTCTCTCACTTAACAACACTCATTCACGACATTTGTTCTCATGGCTGTAGCGATGATCGTTGCATTTAGAGATAGTTGTGAAAGGACTGTTGTCTCTCTCTGCGTTGTTTTCTTCGGTTGTGAGACCTACGACAAGATATGGGAAAATGGTGCGGCATCGTCACCTCATTTCTTTTTGCAGGCGGCGTCTCTGACTTCCATTAAGCTTCGTCTGCTTCTCAACCGAGGGCTTGTTTCACCAACCTCAGAACTTGGCCGTGCAGTGCTACCCAAATGTCACCAGTTGGCGATATGCATGATAATTCTTGCTTACGGTCTACACCCACTTCACTTTTTCTTTTTTCTTTCTCGTGATATCCTCTGGATTCCATTCGCCTCAATTGTGAAAACATTTGAAGCCTTTCCTGCTCTTTTCCAAGCTTCTAACAAAAATGAACAAAAAATGTAACCAGTTTAGATAGTCTTTCAAGTCTTCGGAATGAAACAAACTGAATTAACGAAAATTACACATTCTAGGCCAACGGCCTTGCCACAGTGGTAACACTGGTTCGCGTCAGATAACCGAAGTTAAGTGCTGTCGGGCTTCGCTAGCAATTGGATGTGTGACCGTTCGGGTCTGCCGAGCGCTGTTGGCGATTGGGATGCGCTCAGCCCTTGTGAGGACAATTCCAGAGCTACTTGACTGAAGAGTAGCGGCTGCGGTCACGAAAACTGACAACGGCCGGCAGAGCGGTGTGCTCACCACATGCTCCTCCATATCTGCATCCAGTGAAGCCTATCGGCTGAGGATGAGACGGCGGTCGGTCGGTACCGTTGCGCCTCCCGAGGCTGTTCGGACGGAGAACGCATTTCAGGGTCGTACTTCCATGTCTCCTACACTAGCGCTTAAGGCTGCTTAGTCTATTTTACTATATACCTCAGGCTAGACACATACACACATATATTTATAACGTTCAACGTCCGTTAGTCTCTTTTCCCTGATTTAAAGTGACGGTTTATGAAATTGCCGGTTAATGATAACCTAACACTGTCAACGACTGTGCTACCTGTCGCCTCTGTTTCTTACCTTGTTTCGTTTTCAACTGATATTTTATTACAACTCTCCTACTACTACATTCCCGGCACTGTTCACACCAAAGGTCTCTTGCTATATCTGCCACCATCTCCGGATCTGTCAGTTCTTTCTCTTACTTACTCTTTGGGTTGTTTTATCCAGTTATATACTCAAAGCATCGCTTACGGCCACTTCTTGTCTATGACCTTCCGGGTTTCATGTTATATGACAAGTAAGATCTTTCCAAAAACTTTACTTATGCCTCAGAATTACCTTACCTCTTTTTGTTCGTGACAAATCAAAACTCACAAAATAAAAATTTAGAACTGTTTAAATAAAAAGTCAAAAAATAAGAAAAAGAAGAGAGCAGAATAAGGAAAAAAAGAATTATTCTATATAGTCGACACAATTGCTCAACTGTGAAGCTTCTCAAAGAGCTGGAATTCACCTACACTTATTCTGCATTTACTAAATGTACCTCTTAAAGTCTAACTCATTTCTTAACCCAGAAACTCTTTATGATTTGTAATATACAAACCGAGAGGCATTGGTATGCGGAGATGTCTCTACTAAGAAAGAACCACGGTAAACTAAACTTCTTGACTAAGAAAGAACCACGGTAAACTAAACTTCTTGATTTCCGGGGACACCTTGTGCGAGTTCACTTTTGTTTTTACTAACAAAATCGCCTGGTTTAAATATGGTAAGCCTTCGATTATCATCATGCCTTTTCTTTTTCTTCTCTGCTTTCTTCAACATACACTCCTCGGCCAAATGTTCTATTTTATCCGTAGTTAGTTCTTGCCTCCCAGGTAAAATAGCTTTGTGGCCAATTATATACGTGAGTTATCTACCGAACATTATCTCACAATGTGTAAAACCAGTGACCTTATGGCAAAGGTTGTAAATGACATTTTAAAAAGATAGAATAGAGCTTTTTCAGTCTGTGGTTATCCAGTGACAAAAGGTATGGCATAACTGATTCAACACGTTTCTCAATTGCTCAATCGGGTTGCCTTGTGAAAAAAACGGTGACATTTTGATATGTCTAGTGCCATTAGGTTTGATCCTATTGGGAAGAAGTTGCGCCCAATGACTGCATTTATTGCAGTTAATAAAAGGTACAGCAATCAGTCGTAAATAATGTTTATTGCGCGTCAAGATTTCGGTCACTCTGCACCATCTTCAGTGCAAAAAGATATAGAACCAATTCTAATAAGGTAACATGCATGCATTACTAAAAATAAGGTTGTATGAGCTTTACATGTCAATCAGTTATAAAATACATACCAGTAAATGTAAGTTAAAACATTAAAACCGTATACCAGGTGAAACTACTGGCAGATTAACTGTGTACCGGACCGAGACGCGAACTCGGGACCTTTGCCTTTGGCGGGCAAGTGCTCTACCATCTTTTTCCTCTTTATTTATTCATGTTTTTTTTATTTTGTTTTATCTTCTTTCGGGGGTGTCCACTGTAGCCAGACGGCGGGATGTCTTGGTCATCTACTCGTTCAGCGAGGGTGAAACACCATGTAATGACCGTTGATGTCTCTCTTCAGTCGATCATGCGCTATATCTCAGTCTCGTCTCACACCCGGTGCATCCCAATTGTCTGGAGGGCACGTAAACAACGACTCCAAGTAATTCGCAAAAAGAGAACCGCACGACGCTTTGCGCAGTAAACCCGACTACTTGCTCGTTAAATAATGTCAAAATCTATCAACCCCGCATCGCTCTCACTAAAAAAGTACCACAACGTTATACACTTAATCCACACAGTGGCGTTGTGACAACTACCAGGGAAGTAAGTGAGTCGGGATTGATCAGTTCGATGGGCTCTACGGACTGAGGCGTCCGTCGCAGCAACAATACCAACATGCGTCGTGTGAGGTGCCGGCAGTCGGCAGCCCTACCACAAATGAAACGGTGCATGTCGGTGTCGACAGCGGCGCATCCGGGGCAGAGAGGGTCCTCGGCAAGATGTATCATGTGTAAGCGTTGTCGGCTGGGGACATTTTCAGTCGTTATCGCATACCACAGCGCCCTGACCGTGGTGGGAAGGAAAGGCGAGTGTATGTTACTCCATACCCGTCTCCAGCCAACCGCAGGATGGCGGTGTTCAACCACATCAGCAAGCAGCGTCCGTTGAAAGTAGCGGTAGAAGTCCTTGGATCCCGCGTGGTCGGTAAGACATCCAACAGATAACTCATATCGACCAGATAGGTGCGAATGTGACACAGTTCTGGCGTGATATGCTCAACAGGAATCGGTGACCGGAAGGACTGAGGCATCACCTCCTGAATCAATGTACCAGGGAGGGTGTCCTTGTCCGAAGTATGTAAGCGATGCATCACACGCAGGAGGAGAGCGCGCGCCCTGTTGTGTACGTTTATTATTCCAATTCCACGTGCATGTGTGAACAACATAAGCGTCTCGTAACGGTTCTTGACTTTGGTAATGGGCACTGGCGTATTCATATTCAATCCTCTGCCCATATCCATGTTGTGCGACTTCACTTCTGGACACCTCGCCGTATCTTTGATGCCACACGACCGCCGTACTTATATCTTCTGCCGACTCGACAAGAAAACTACATTGTTCGCACAAGCACAACATTTAAAATGCACATTGTGTGGTGTCACCGCCAGACACCACACTTGCTAGGTGGTAGCTTTAAATCGGCCGCGGTCCATTAGTACATGTCGGACCCGCGTGTCGCCACTGTCAGTAATTGCAGACCGAGCGCCACCACACGGCAGGTCTAGAGAGACGTACTAGCACTCGCCCCAGTTGTACGGACGACTTTGGTAGCGACTACACTGACGAAGCCTTTCTCTCATTTGCCGAGAGATAGTTAGAATAGCCTTCAGCTAAGTCCATGGCTACGACCTAGCAAGGCGCCATTAACCATTTCTAGAGAGAGTCTCACTTGTATCATCCAGAATGCTGTATACAAATGATGGATTAAAGTTAAGTATTCCTGCAGCTACGTACTTTTCTTTATAGCATTCATTACGTATCCTGTTTCAGACTTAACGCAAGCCGGCGTGAGTTGACGCGTGCCCTTTCGGCTTCCTCGCCTTGTGTCTAGACTGTCTTGTCTAGACACAACATATTGTGTAAGCGAATGCCCTCCAAACGCTGTCGTAGACCATGAATTGCAGGCTCGAGGGCAACGGCAAAGGGAAAGGCTGACAGAGCACATCCTTGTCGCACTAAGCGCTCAGTAGTGAACTTTAAGCTAGCGGTAGCCATTGACCAGGATTGCGGAAGGTCTCCGTGGATGAGACGGAGAACCACACCTGCCGATATTGAGGACAGTTACATCTTCTCTAAGACAGCCTGCAAGAAATGGTGCTCAACTCGGTCAAATGCGTGATCTAGGTGAAGCCGACATGATCGCCACTATATCTCTATACGAGCTTAACGCCGTGTGTATATTACTGCCATCTCCCAGACATGCTTGGTCGACATGAAAGGCATCTTTAAGAACATCGAGGAGGCGAACACGAAGAATGAGGGCGAAACCGTCTCTCACATTTGTGCCAGGTAGCAGTGACGGTTACACGCAACATTCTCTTACTGCTTCATAACCGGTACTATCCTTATCACTTGTAACGAATGCAAGGATTATTAGCAGCGAATTTTCTTCAACAGAAGGATTTTTTTGATGTTTCTTTCACCAGACCATCACAACTATGGGATTTCTGTCATCTGTCCTGTTTACCGACAAAGTAATATTTGTGTATGTGTATTTAAACCGGAGACCTAGAAACGACGGAGAGGCTTCGTCCCGCCGAAGAACTCAGTGGCTCACAACCAGGGTTATTGTGCGGTTCGACCCTCAGTGGACACCCCCCACCCCCCCGAGGGGAACGAGTGTAACCGCAAATGTATGCGTGGTGGAGTAAGTATGGTGTACGCTTTCGTTGAGACCGTGCTTGCGCAGCAATCGCTGACATAGTGTAACTGAGGTGGAATAAGTGGAACCAGCCCACATTCGCCGAAGTAGATGGAAAGCCGCCTTAAAAACCACTCACATCGGATCTCGACATTATTCCGCTGAGCGAATTTGTGCCGGGGATCGGTACGTCTTCCCGTGCGATAAGTAGCGCGTTAGACCGCGCGGGTAGCTGGGCGGGCAAGAAAGCTGTACCTGAACACGCATCATCAATTTTCATGATCGTCATCTGTGGGCTACAGGCAATCCATGGGGAATGGTCGAGGCGTCCCATCAGCATCGGTTCAGCATCATCGTGTGGACAGGGCCGGTCATTATTCCACACTGCTTTGACAGAGAAATATACCTGGACATCCTATGGTATACTCCTCCTGGGAAGTTTGAGAACGTGTCTTTGGCAGTACGACAGTTTACGTGGTTTCAGCATGAAGCAGCACAGCCCCATTTCCGCATTAGAATTCACCGTCACCCCAAAACGTCTTGGATAGCACACGGAGGCCATGTAGCATAGTGTGCGAGATCACCGGACTTAAACCTTTTGAGGGCATCTGAAAAGCTTTGTGCGTCCTGAACCAGTTCTTGATGTGTAGATCCTTCAACAGTGAGTTGACGAGCCTGTGACGCTTTTCAGAGAGAGAGTCTGGAACATGTGAAAGAGTGTGGAAATCCATGATGCAACGTGTGAACACGTGGACTGCATACCACTGAAGCCACTTCAAACATCGGTTGTGACATGGATGCGATACAGCTCTGTAGTGTGTTCCAGGACAAATTGTTATCGTTGCACGCACACCGTCCATTTCGACCACGTTCATAGGATCTTTTTCCTCCATTTCCAATACGAAATCCGTCCTGCAGTTTATCGACATTATCAGTGTTCACGCTGTGTATGTACGCTTGCTACATAAGCTGACAGTTGATTTCCGGCAGCCTCCGCAAGCTGCCAGCGGCTGGGAGGGCGTCCGCAACGCCACGCAGTACGGCAGCGACTGCGTACAGGAGACGGGCGAGGGCTCGGAGGACTGCCTCTACCTGAACGTGTACGTGCCAGGGCTGCCGCAGGAGGGCTCCGGGCTGCCCGTGCTCTTCTACGTGCACGGCGGCGGCTTCGTCAGGGGCAGCGGCTCCGACCAGAAGTTTGGGCCGGACTTCCTCGTCTCGTACGGAGTTATACTGGTCACCATCAACTATCGCCTTGGGCCGCTAGGTATGTATTACACAACGTAAAATGCAGGCAGCTGTGCTAAGATAGGACTGCACTTCTAATCCCGACACTTAAATATTGCAATAATTGTTGTAGTGGATGTGAATGAATGACCGCATATAGCTGCACGGCTTGACTGGAGGTGCATACCTCAATATTGGTGTTTATGGGTAACGAGTTTCCGGTCTCGGAAACTGACATACGACCGGCAGAGCGGTATGCTAACCACATGTCCCTCCATATCCGCATACAGTGACGTCTATGAAAAGTGAATAACACGGAGGCCGGTCAGTACCGTTGGGCCTTCATGGCCTATTTGGAAGGAGTTTAGTTTAGTTTTTATGCCTAATGAACTACCAGCACTTCCTAAACAAATTCTAAAGATGCCTCAAAAAGGCGAAATGCGTCAATAAAGTTTCTGGTTTCATTACAATCTAGGCTACTTTTCTTATTGAAAATATATCAATAAGGTTGCTGAACCATGGCTATATTTACAAAAAATATTGTTACGTATACGAAGTAAATTACCTCCTTGGAATACTTGCTACAGGGTGAGGCAGGGAGACAAGCTTCTGAGAATTTATCCAACGTGAGTAAAAAAACTCGATGTGTGATTTTTATTAAGCTGTAGCGGACAACGAGGTGACTTCCCGAACTTCTGAATGCTTCGATGTGGCCCTCCACGAATTTCTCTCCTGTGTCAATATCTTCATCTCAAGACAACACTTGCAACGTACATCCTTCATTATTTGGTGGATAGTTTTCAATCTCTGTCTTCCTCTACAGTTTTTGTACGCTATAGTACCAGGGAAGATATTCCCTGATGTCTTAACAGATATCCTAACAGCCTATCTGTTATTTTTTCAGTGTTTTTCAATATGTTCCTTTCCTCACCGATTCTGCGGAGAATGTCGTCATTACTTATCTTATCAGTCCACCTAATTTTCAACATTCTTCGTAGCACCAAATCTCAAATGCACCGATTCTCTTATGTTCCGGTTTTCCCACAGTCCATGTTTCACTACTATACAATGTGGTAGATCAAATTCGCAGAAATTTATTCCTCAAATTAAGGCCTATGATATTAGTATACTTCTCTTTGTCAGGAATACCCTATTTCCAGTGCTAGTCTGCTTTCTATATCTTCTTTGTTCCGTCCATTATAGGTTATTTTAGTGCCTAGGTAGCAGAATTTCTTAACCTCGTCTGCTTCTTGATCCCCAATTCTTCTCTTGGCCAGGAATGCCCTTTTTCCCTGAACTAGTCTGCTTTTTGTGTCCATCTTGCTCAGTCCCTCATGGGAGGTAGCAGAATTCCTTAATTTCACCTAATCCTCGCTGTTCACATTTCTGCTACTTCACATTACTTTCGTTTGTCTTCGGTTTGTTCTCAATCAATAATCTTTACCCAGCAGAATTTTCATTCAGTTCAAGAGATCCTGCAATTTTTCTTCACTTTCACAGAGAACAACAATGTCACCAGAAATCTTATCACTGACAACCTTTCACCATGAATTTTAAACCCATTTTTTAAGCTTTCTTTTATTTCCATAATTGCTTCTTCGATGTATATATTGAACAATAGGGGCGAAAGATTACATCCCTGTCTTACACCCTTTTTAGTCATAGCGCTTCTTTCTTTGTCTACCAATCTTATTGTTCCCTCCTGATTCGTGTACTTATTGTATATGAGACGTCTTTCGCTATAGCTTAGCTCTATTTTTCTCAGAATTTCGAACCTTTTACACCATTTTATATTGTCGATCGCTTTTTCCAAGTCGACAAATTCTATAAACGATTCTGGATTTTTCTTCAGTCGTGCTTCCGTTAGAACCGCAACGGCAAAAGTGCCTCACTGATGCCTTTGTCTTTCCTCAAGCCAAAAGATCGGCATCTAACAGTTTCTCCGTTCTTTTCTTCATTCTTCTGTATATTAATCTTGTCAAAAGCTTCTGTGGCAGTGTTTTTAAGCTGATTGTTCAATAATGCACGCCTTGTCGACTCTTGCAAGCTTCTGAATTGTGTGGAGGATGCTGCTGCAAAATTCTGGTGGTAAATCATCAGTGTTTAAATTGAACACACCAATGTGAATAGTTGATCTGCAGCCACGTCGCGCAATGATTTTAGAATTTCCAATGTAGTGTTGTCTGTCCCTTACGCATCCCTTGATGTCAATTTATCCAAAGATATTTAAAATTCTGATACTAATGCTGGATCCCCTATCAACTCCAGTTTCTTATGTTACACCCCAAGACACGTGTTCCCCTTCACGAAGAACTGCAGTGTATTCTTCCCACATGTCCGTTCTCTCCACTGCATATAACGTTGAAACCCGACTGTACTTTTGGTACAACCGCCTCTGCTTTTAATTTCAAAGTAGATTGTTTTGCCTTTTCTATGCACTAAGTCAGTCTTTCCGGGACTCATTCTTTCTCGACTTCTTCAGATTTTTCATGCAGCTAGTTCACCGTCAGCTCCGTGCATATCTTATTTATTTCACTCCTAAGTGACTTGTATTTTACTATTCTTGAATTTCCAAAACACTTTTAATCTCTCTTTCGCTGATCAACTGAAGTAGTTATTCTGTTATCCATGGCTTCTTCGCACTTACCTTCCTTGTGCCTGTGCTTTTCTGTCCAATTTCTGTGTTTGCCTTATTTAGAGATTTCCACTCCTCTTCAACTGAACTACCCGATACGTTATTCATTATCGCAGTTTCTATGGTCTCAGAGGACTTCAAGCGTATGTGTTCATTTCTAAGTACTTCCCTATCCGTCTTCGTTGCGCATTGATGCTTCCTGAGTTGTCTCTTAGATTTCATTCTACTGTTCATTATTACCAAATTTTGATATGAGTCTGTATCTGCTTAAAATTCAATATCTGAATGCGGAATCTTTGCCATACCATGATGTAATCTAACTGGAATCTTCCCGCTATTCCCAACCTTATCCAGGAACACCTCCCCCTCTTGAGGTACTTGAACACAGAATTCGCATGTAATTTACTGGAGAACTCAATTAATCTTTCTCCGCTCACATTTCTGCTACCAAGTCAATATTCTCCCATAACCCTTTCAGCTATTCTTTCCCCTACAACAGCATTTGAGTCCGCCTGTTTATCAGATTGTCAGCTCCCTTTGTGTACTTAATAACCCCTTCCTCATATCCTCATATACTTTCTCCATCCCTTCAACTTTTGCTTGTGATGTCGTCGTGTAAACCTAAATTATTGTTATCGGCGTTGGTTTCCAGTCAATTCTGATGACAAAAACCCTATCACTGAAGTGTTCATAATTACTCACTCTCTGTTCTACCTTCCTATTCATAAAAAGTCCTACTCCCGTAATACCACTTTCTGTTGCTGTTGATAATACCCTATACTCATCTGACCAAAAGTCCTCGTCTTCTTTCCATTTCACTTCGGTGACTCTCAGTACGTCCTCTCAGTATGTCTAGATTGAGCCTTGGTATTTTCCTTTTCAATTTATCTAGCCATTCTACTGCGTTCAGACTTCTGACAAACCACTTCCCGACCCGAAGAACCTTATCGTTTCGTTGATTATTCAACATTTTCTTCTTTGTCGTATCCACCATGGCTGACCCTTCCCAGAGATCTGAGAGGGGACTAGTCCAGAATCTTTTGCCAATGAAGAGATCATCATGACACCTTTCCAGTTACTGGTCACTTGTAATGTGGATCACACTACCTGTATTTAATGCAGCGTTTTCCATAGCCCTCTATATTCCCGTGCGGGCGACCATTGCAGATTCTTCCGCCTTTTAGACATAGTTTCCCACCTCGAGGGCAAGAGAGCGCACAGAGCCTCCATCCGCTTCAGCGCCCTCTATGATAAGGCTGTTGGCAGAACCAGAGTAGCTTCTTATGCTGGAAACTATCGGCCTTCATTGTTCATGATTTTGATTCAAAACTGAAGTACTTGTGAGGTTAGAAACCGAGCCTAAGGGTACTATGCTTACTAGTGAAAGACACCGCCCTAGACCAGTGAAATATTCAAGTAATCTTGGCCATTTATGGCTTCTAAATTAAGAAACAGTTTTTAAACTGGAACTGTATCATTTTCATGTGACATGAAGAGTCTTCGAAGAGAGCTTCAGGGACTTGACAGGTGTTGATCTTGAACAAAAGGTGGCAAGATAACAATGGCACAGACCACTTTCCCACAGTCGGGAGGTGTGGTACCACAAATCCCTACCCTGCTGTACCAAATATATACAACAAGTAACTCCTGTATTTATTTCTATGGTTACCATATCAAGTACACAGATTAGTTATCCTGAACAACGGTACATGCTATAAATCTCTTCTGGGCAGACCATACACCAACCATATTTCATCTCGAATTGTCAGATTTCATTTCAAGGGCAGTCGTTAATCCTTTGGTTTTCCCGACAAATAAAAATTCAGAGGAATATCGTATGCTGAGCGAGTACCGGTAGGTCATTTTGTGTTTCCCAAACCATCCATTGATCTCCATATCATCTGTTAAGACTGTCTGTAACTGTACGTGTGGGACTACCAGCACATCCACCATATTGATATCAAACTGACAGGTGTATGTCCCATAGGATATCTTCTGACCTGCGGCAGCATGTCTGTTAGACACTTGCGGCTATTTAGACTCGTATCAATAAATTAGGAATCAATGGCATTTCTTCAATAGCGTGAATCACACGGTGATAAATTAACGATGCTTTTTATCCAGTTCCCTTAGCTAGGGTGAATTTTCCACTGAGTCCGTATCATTTTCCAAAATTCGTGCATGCCATATACAGAAATGTAATACCTGAAGCTGTAGACGTGACTATATTTGGACAATTAGAAATGCTTTTGAATACAATATTCACACAACAATCCTCTTACTCACCCAGCTTGCCTCGTAGTGGTCTGTGGACCGCTGTTAATATTTTAGTTCTTGTTCCCTCATCACTTGGTGTTGATTCTCGTTGAATTATAGGAGGCGATCAAAACGTTTTCATTAGAAGGCCGAACAATCGAGTAGTAACTGACGGAAAGTCATCAAGTAAAACAGAAGCGATTTCTGGCGTTCCCAAAGACAGTGTTGTAGGCTTTCTGCTCTTCGTAATCGATATAAAAGATTTGGGAAACAATCTGAGCAGCGGTCTTCGGTTGTTTGCCGATGACGCTGACGTTTATCGCCTAGTAAAGTCATCAGAAGATTTTTAAAAATTGCAAAAGTTTCATAAAAAATATCTGTATGTTGCGAAAATTGCCAATTGACCCTAAATAATGACAAGCGCGAGGTTATCCACAGGAGTACTAAAATAAATGCGTTTAACTTCCGTTACACCATAAATCAGTCAAATATAAAGGCCGTAAATTCAACTAAATACCTAGAACTTACAATTACGATCATCTTAATTCGAAAGAAGACGTAGAGTATGTTTTAGGGAAGGGAAATCAAAGACTTTGTTTTACTGGCAGAACACTTAGAAGATGCAACATATCTATTAAATGGACTGCCTACACTACGCTTGCTGTCCTCTTTTGGAGTATTGGTGCCCGGTGTGGAATCCTTACCAGATAAGGTTTATGGAGTACATCCGGAAAGTTCAAAGAAGAGCAGCACGTTCTGTATTATCGCGAAATAGGGGTCAGAGTGTCACTGACATGGTACAGGATTTGTGGTGGACATCGTTAAAACAAAGGCATTTTTTGTTGTGGCGGAATCTTCTCACGAAATTTGAATCACCAGCTTTCTCCTCCGAATGGGAAAATATTTTGTTGCCACCGACCTACGTAGGGATAAATGATCATCATAATAAAATAAGGGAAATCAGAGCTCGCACGGAAAGATATAGGTGTTCGTTTTTTTCTGCAAGTTGACAGAGATTGGAATAATAGAGAATTATTGTGAAGGTGCTTCGATGAACTATCTGCCAGGCATTTGGCACTTATGTGTGATTTGCAGAGAATCCATGAGATGTAGATGTAGATGAACTGGTATACCAGTCAGGCAAAATCGCCGTGTGCATTGAGGGAATCATCCCACTGACGCACTATGCTGAAGATAACCTCTGGTATAACATCGTGTCCTGCTGCCGAAGATGTCTGGAACTTCCTCCTGTGCATCTCTGCGCGATAGGAATTGGCGACCCTTCAGGGGACAGAAAGTTTGCGGTAAGATCAGGTCTGTAGGACGGATGCTTGAGTGTCTCCCACTTGTCAATAATGATGAGGCTGGCCTTCCAGATCGATCAGACTCTTTTGTGAACTTCGACCAGTATGGAACTTGGCGTAGCATTCCACAGTGGCGCTTATCACTAGACATGCTGCCCCATACATATTCTTGAGTCTCCAGTGGACGTCTACCGGTATTTTTCCTTCCGCAGCGTCCTGTTAGGACACATTTGGTAATAACGTTAACTTTTTGATCGCCGCTTATAGTTTATTCTTCACGCATCAAGATTTTTAATTGCTTGCGTGTATTGAAGACCACTTGAAATTACTTATCTCTTCTGGATCTGGTAAGGATTCCACACCGGGCACCAATACTCCTAAAGAGGACAGCAAGCGTAGTGTAGGCAGTCCATTTAATAGATATTTTGCATCTTCTAAGTGTTCTGCCAGTACAACAAAGTCTTTGATTTCCCCTCCCCAAAACATACATCAGCTTTTTTTCTTTACAGTAAATTTTCTTTCTTTGCGTTCGTTGTTGTCTTCATTAATCTGTCGATTTTGAGCTTTTTTTTTCTTCCTGTAATCCCAAGCAACATTTTATTTTTTCTCTGAATATTTCTCTTTTTTTTTTTTTTTTTTTTTTGCTGAGATCTCCTTTAACTTCTTTGACCCACGTCACTGATATTTTTGGGTACTTTTCAAAAAAAAGTGCTTTCGATAATTATCTGGTGTCCATTCTTTGGGAATGTACGAAAGCAAATACACAATTTTAATCCTGCAGCCACTAAGAATCAACACAAAAAAGGATTTAAAGACATCAGCTGCCAGAGGTCATTAATTGAAACCAATGGGAAAAGTTGAAAATCTGTGTCAGACGGCGATCTGAACCCAGGTCTCCTTCTTAGTAGGGAGATTTGCTGACTGCTGGACACATTGGTCAGTGCAGCAACACTAGCGCACCTGGTAGACTCAAATTCGCAACTTATCCACACACTACTGATGTAATGCCACTTGCCCATTATTTTCATTACTCGAGGCCTTTCACCAATTCATATAACAGTTGGAGCTTGGTGTGCATCTGCACTGAAGGTATCATGTCCTCACCATAAATACACTGGTACCCAAAATTAAAGCAATAAGCGGGAATTTTGCAATGTTGCATTTATTTTGCCACAAAAGAATACAAACAGGTGATAGTATACTTGAAACAATGTATGGAATACAGAACGTTAACAACTGCTAAATGTATAACGGTATACAAAAGTGTTCTTCCTTTTTTCCAACTTAACGGATTTCCACACACATTCCGACAAGTGGTTAATGTGATCAGTATGGGGTGTGATCACGTCTGGCAGCAACGCAGGCCTGGCAACGTCGGGTCATGCTGTGAATGACGTCGTCAATATCACGTTGAGGCAATAACGCCCGTTCTTCCTGTAGAGCTGTTGGCAAGTCTCGGTCGGAGAGTGGTCGGTGGAAGCTGAAGTGATGCAACCCGTCTCCCTAGTGCATCCTAAACATACTCTATGGGATTCAAATCGGGAGAGAGAGGAGGCCACGCCGTGTGTGCAATATCTTCCGTTACCAAGGAAACGTCGACAACCCGTCCTCTATGAGGTCGAGCGTTATCGTCCATCAGTACGAAGTCTGAGCCCCATCATCTCGCAACAACCACACATGAGGTCTCAAGATCTTGTCACGATACCTAACACCAGTTAAACCTTGCCGACTCATCCGTACTTTTTCACGAAGAATTGTTAGAGTGATCAACGGAATCCCTGCCCACACGATTAGAGACCCTCCTCGATATCAGTCTTTTCCCACAATGTTTGTGTCCCTAAATCGTGTTCCACGTTCCCTCCAGACGCGAATCCGTCTAGAATCGCTCTCCAGACCAAATTGGGACTCATCTGTGAAACTACCGTCAGCCTATTGTTCGACAGTCCAGACGGCACGATGACGACTCATGTGAAGCCGTGTCAGAGGTATACATACAGCAGGTCTCCGACAATAAAGGCCACTCTGCTGACGCCTTCTGTACACCGTTTGCCTCGATACAACACGTCCAGTGGATGCTGTGAGATCAGATGCCAGTAGTCGTGCAGTGCTATGCCCGCACCGTCGAGCCATTTCAGCCACATAAAGGCCATCTCTCCATGATGTCACATGTGATTGGCCCTTCCCTGGACTTCGGGATACAGTTTCGGTCCGTATAAACTGTCACCATATCCGAGAAACAACAGAACGATTCACATTAAGCCATCAGGCCACATCAGCTTGCGACTGTTCTGCTCTCATTATTCCCATGGCCTTCCTCCGCAGAGAGAGTGGTAGGCGTCTTCTCTGTGCCATATTCAACCGAGTCTGACTGTGTACACAGCCATTGTCTGTGTGGGACTATTCGGTAAACAACATCCCGTTTGTTGGCTGCCCTGGCGTCATCGTTGGCTTGGTTGTCCGTTGACCGGAATGCCATCTTCCTTGCAGAAAACGATCATACGTACAGTTTGTATGACTACATCGTGAATTAGACATAGGTCGGTGAAATAGCGGTTTGTTGCTTTAATTTTGGACGCCAGTGTCTATATGTGGTGCGTGTTCTTTTGGACATGACCGAAAGAACAGATATTTGGATCCTGCAGTCACTATGAATCAACACACAAAAAAATTAAAGACATTAGTTGTCAGCAGGAATTGACTGAAATCAACGGGGAAAGTTGAAAATTTATACAGGACAGGGATTCGTGTCTGATTTATCTTCGATGAATTTTTTATTTAATAAATCGGTTCAATATATTTTTTTATTCGTCATACTGTGATGTGTCATTTTCGTTGCAGTATTGTGTTTGTTATTTTCTCTTATTTTTCTACCTATCATTCCTTTTTCGTTTGCAGTCTGCACGTGCCGCCTGTGAGCTGTAGCCAGGACTGCTCATCTGTTGGTAATGCGGCAACTCGTGTACCCAGTGTGGACAGTTTCAGCTAACCAATGAAAAAGAGTGATATTACAGTTTGCTTTTACTGGTCAGACAGAATTTTTTTCTATTTGATGAAGCGTTCATTACTTGTTAAAGTGCAGCACTGATGTTTTGCGACTGGTTTCGAACCAAATGGTTCATTCTCATACCTGAGCTACTAACCGAAAATGCAGTGAAAGTGCAACTGTGACATATTTCTTAACAAACGCTTCATGAAATATTAAAAGAGATGTTGCTAGTCCTGTATCGGCAAAATGTTGATACTAAAATTTTTCCGTCTTGAATTTGCTCGTTGAATTTAGCTTTAATCGCTGTGAACAAAGCGAATTTCATCAATATTTCTGCTGCTGTTATTGACTGACGTATTCTCGGTACATTGCCCATCAGGAAGTTGTGGTTCGGTCAGAACGTGGGCATAAATCCAGGGCTACAACACGCGTCATCTGCCACAGTTCAGTCATTGTATAATTACAATCAACTATCGACAGAGCAACTTGTGTTCCCATCATAACCTAGGATGGCGGCTTGCACCATTGCTCGTGATGTACAAGCAACAGCTCTTGTGAAGTGACTCGCTGTGTTTGTGTGCTAACAGGTAACTGGCAGCCGATGTGACAACATTGTAGTGGCAAGTAACGGACGTCCACCATCGAGCAATTTTACTCGCGCAGTAGAGGCTTTTGTTAGAAGATGGACCACTCCACTTACCAGTATACATTTAAGTTTGATGAAACGTTTTTGAAAGATGAAATTCGCAGTTGTTGCCTTTATTGCATCATCCGTTATCCACCAGTCGTGTGAGGTCCAGACACGATAGCGCTGTTAAGATGTCAGTTTGATTTCAGGTTTCCTCAGTACTAGGGACGTGGTGATCCCTGGCAACGCGGGACTCAAGGACCAGCTGCTGGGGCTCTCCTGGGTGCAGAGCAACATCGCGCGCTTCGGCGGTGATCCTCAGCGTGTGACGCTGGACGGACGCAGCGCTGGTGGCGACGCTGTCTCCCTGCATCTTACGTCACCTTTGACTGCAGGTTTGTACAAGGCAAAGTGAGCCTTACCAACAGGACAGTAACAGGCTGTGGTGTTTGTCAAGTTAATATGCACCGATCTTCGGACTTCGTCGTCTCCTAGTGTAAGGATACAAAATCGTTCCACAGTACCATACTCTTTGGGAGGCTGAACTGTTGTGTAACTAACAGTGATGTTAACAGCAAGTACTTCTTCTTAGTAATTAAGTGTAACGAAAGGCAACGTATTAACTATTAAGTGTCGATTGCAAAAATCCTGTCAGCTATATCCAAGATAGAAACAGGTACAAGGGATTCGGAACAGGCACACGCTCTCTGCCTTTCACCTTCCCTTGTTCGCCTGTATATAATTTCTTTGCCCCAAAATACATGGATTCTGATAGTCCTGATAAAATTTGCTACCGTTAATTGAACATTTTAAATACAATGAAAGGGGGAAGGAGTGATCACTAGGTCAGTTCACTCTGGGTCATATTTTTTCAAGTGAATAGATCCCAGCCTTTTAGTGTCAGTCTCTAAGTTCTGCAGTTGCCATAAAGTTTTCATTGTAGACGCTTTCCTTCTAAAAATTTCGTTAGCTATGAAGTGGGTTCAAAATGGTTCAAATGGCTCTGAGCACTATGGAACTTAACTTCTGAGGTCATCAGTCCCCTAGAACTTAGAACTACTTAAACCTAACTAACCTAAGGACATCACACACATCCATGCCCAAGGCAGGATTCGAACCAGCGACCGTAGCGGTCGCGCGGTTCCAGACTGTAGCGCCTAGAACCGCTCGGCCACACCGGCCGGCGAAGTGGGTAGAAAGTTAAAACGTGGAGGTGGTGGTGGTGGTAAGTGTTTAACGTCCCGTCGACAACGGTTAAAACGTGGACTTTCCAATATATCGCACATGGAATTCATCAGGTTAGCTGTGTTGAAGCTGCTACTTGAGCACTGGCATTGGATGATAAACATATCATTTCCTTTTCCAATACCACCTTTCAAATGTACATTATTTTTTGTCCAGTTGATACGGAAGACTACGGAAGTGTTCCTTAGTTGTGTAAATTCGAGAGGCGCTCCACAAGTATTGCAACACATTTTTCCTCCACCTGCTTTGGTTGAAAAAATGCCAAGGTTGTTGTGGCACTTGCGGAATATTCCCGCCTCGACTACAGTAATTTCATGACGTTCCGATAACTGGCGGTTCTGTACGTAGCTACCGAAATGGCGTCTGTAGCTGAGGTGTGGAAAATCAGAAAATCGCAGACACGCTTAGGCTCTTGTAGAATGTCTAATACGACCTGGCAATGAACAAAAGCACGGTGAGTCGTCTCGTAAGGCATCTCTCGTCATTGCAACATGGTCACGCAAATCTGCCCAATCTCTGGCGTGCCGGCCGGCCGCACACACCCCCAGATATTGAAGAAACGACTTCAGTGTGTTCGTCGCGATAAAAAAAGCAAATGAACTCCATGACAACAAAAGACCTCGCACAAGTCTGTGCATGCAAGAGGAGCTCACAAAAATTCATTCGACTGTTCCTCATCGACCCCATATCCCTGATCTCGCACCTTCTGACCTCCATCTGTTTGACCCAACGAAGGACGCACTCCGCGGGAAGCAATACGTGGGGTGGTTCTTGATGCAGCAAGACATTCGTTCCGAGGTCGACCAGTACAGTGGTATGGTGCGGGAATACGGGTCCTCCCAGTAATGTGGTGTAAGTTCATCGCATTGAACGGAGATTATGTTGAAAAATAGGGTTTTGTAGCAAAAAGAGTGGGAAATAATATGGCGTATTGGATCTTGGATAAAACCCACCTGTTTTCAGAAAAAAAGTATTGCATTAACTGTTGAACCCCTCCCGTAGAATCGACTTCGTCAATTATAGTGCAGACCAAAAGCTACTACCTACTGCTTTGAGTTTCGTTTCTTTCATGAAATTGATTGGTGCTACACGACATTCAAAATAACACAAAGGCGCGCCGAACCAACTACATTCATACAAGAAATGTAATCGCAGTTGCGAATACCGACAACCATCAGTTATACGAGGGAATGACGACAATTAAAGTTGTTCAAAATGTGTTCAAATGTGTGTGAAATCATATGGGACTTAACTGCTAAGGTCATCAGTCCCTAAGCTTACATACCCCTTAACCTAAATTATCGTAAGGACAAACACACACACCCATGCCCGAGGGAGGACACGAACCTCCGCCGGGACAAGCCGCACAGGTCATGACTGCAGCGCCCTTGACCGCTCGGCTAATCCCGCGCGGCAATTAAATTTGTACCGGACCGGAACTCGAACCAGGATTTCCCGATTATCGCAAACAGTCACCTCATCGCCTTTTTTTTTTTCTTTCATTGTTAAACCGCAATGTGTTTTCGATCCGAGTCCGGGCTGCCTTCCTGTTTTTCCAGTTAGTGAACTGCGTATTTTCTTTTTCTTTTTACCGCTCTTTATTGTACTTATAAATAAATTTTACAAGAATGGTTTCCGTCATTAGAAAATACGAAAATTTAGTTTGGAATGTTGATAACAAAACAAATTTATATATATGAACATAATAGTCATAGTTCTTACTTCAAACACCACTTTCCCCAAAATTAACTTTTATCCATTGACAACAAATTACAGAACACAGGTAGCGAAGTAAACAATTTAGAGTATTTTTTAGGTATACAGCGTAAAAAGGATAAGATAAAATTCATTTATTTAACATTTGAAACAGGAAAAAATAACTCAAAGATGCTCTCGTGGTCCAAAAACTAATCGGCGACCGCCTGTTTTGGAGACACCGTTTGGGGACATGCCTTCAGAAAGCAACGTTGAGCCTTTGGTGATCATGAGAGCAGAGCTGCACCTGTCAAACCCGCTCACTGTGGAGGTTCCAATTGCGCGATGGTTCGAAAAGTATGCTCCCTAAGTAGTCAGCAAATATGACTGGTATTTGACATGTCTCATTATGTAGTATTGTTAGCAAAGATCTCAAAAAATCATTTACGTTCTTGGGTCCATTTCTGGTACCCAGGGATAAAAATGCAATTTGTGCTTGAGAGGGATCTATACGCCCGCTGCAGCATCGCAGAAGAAACGATGTTCGTTGTGTCGTCCACATTGCAACTCAGGCAGTGGGGAACGGCTGCCAGGATGATGGTATGGAGTTTGAATCGCGTCGGATATTTACCAGTAATGACGATGTATGATGTTGCACTCATATCCGTGGTGAGATGTGATTGATGAAGTGCGTGCCACGCCGCCAGCTGCCTAACCCGCGGGTTTCGTCCTTCGACAGCGCTCCGGCGGTGAGTCTGCATTAAAAAGTGGTTGTACGTACATAAAGAGCTGCTGCCAGCACATGGACATCGACGACTGTTTGGATCCGACACGCCATCACTGTATAGGTGTGCAGGTATTAGCAATGAGAAGTGCCGAAGAGTAGTTTTCACCAGTATAACACACTACCTGAAGGACTGTGAAAGATGGGATAGCCCGTGAGAAGCACCTTATGGTGCTGAAGCGATGCAGAGAAAAAACTTCAGCACGAAATAACACTCGTTTAACGCACAGCTCTAAATATGACGAACGGGAATACGTACTCTAGACCATATTTCAGTGCTTAAAGTTGCCGGCGGATACAGATATGAAGGAGGAATAGAGGTATCTGTAGTGAGAAACACCAAAGAGCTTTGCCCAGCCGAATGATTTCCTACATGGGGCTGACTTTACTTACCCAAATACTACTTTCAGATAGTCCCCCCACATCCAGAAAGTTTTGTAGCACACAGCAGTTGACTGTTCACTTCTTAATTCCGAGGAACAGTCAAGCATTTCGTCTTTGTTCCAAGAGGACCAGTCTTTCCAATAAATACGTTTAACGGCTTGCAGGAAGTGTCTTTTCTAGTGTCTTTTGTCCATCTGCAGACCAGAAACAGAAGCCTCTTGTTCTACTCGTCAGATGGTGTGGTCAGTGATGCCACACATCTTTAACGGGGCTGTAGTGACACTAATCGTTACAAGTCTCTCTCTCTCTCTCTTTGTGTCGTCGGTCCAGCAAGTCAGAAACTTCCAGAAGCCTCTTGTTCGACTGTGAGGTATATTGCCATTCTACACCTTTTTATTTATTTGGTTGCGACAGCATCGATTTTGATGTGTTGTTTGCATCTAGATGGTAAAACATCGGTGGAAGAACCATTTAATGGTATTCAAGGCAAGATAAGTAGTATGATTATGAGTATTAGATCCTTAGTTGACTTCGTGAAGTACAAGGATGATTTGGAATATGTTACGTCACTGACACCGGCATTCTTTAAAAAATACGAGTGGAACTACCACTTTCCTTTATTTTCGAGTTTTCATGTAAAAATCTTAGCACACGAGATAAGTTCCTGAGTATTAATAGTTAATCAATGGTTTGCAGCGTGCGCCACGTAATGATCTCGCTGAAGTTCCAGGTTGCGACCGAACCGCTGAATCTTTCCATCAGTAAATGGGGTATGTTCTCCACTGACTCGGTTGTTTTAACCCCCTCCACTGACGGAATGACCCACTTCCCAATTCCGTATGTATAAAACCAATACGGACTTGTAGCTGTCACGCCTTTGCGCTTACTGCTACGTATTTTAACTGTAAATAGCTCAGTCCCAATGGTAAGAGGCAGTAGTGAATTCACGTAGTTAATACTTGAATCCAGCACAGCTGCCACAAGCTCAGCTCACTTTTACTCCACTCCTACCCTCACCATTGCACCACATTAACTAGGTGCTACGTGGACCTTGCTAAATTCACTTGCGTATACATTTTTGACCGTTACTCGCCAGTATTTACCTAATGAATAGTACACTCCTAACCGGACTATTTCCCTAAGAGCTGTGATGATTGAACGGGTTCGATCCATGGCCTACAGTGCCCTACAGTTCACACGGTAACACTGCCTACCTGACCCACTTAACTTGGTAGTGAGCTTATGTATCCAATCACCACTGCTAGCAGCAGTGGATAATCCTATCAGCACGACGAGAGCAGCAGACTTACCGTCGAATCCTCCTGAAAATACTTATAACTATGGTCGCCAGCTCTGAAGGAGCAAAAGAATAAATCAATTTTTGGGCTCGTTTCAAAGTGAAATGGCTTGAGTTGAATTTAAACTTAGTTCTGAATATTACTATTTCTGATCATTCTAGATGATTCTACAAAGCAAATACTCTCTCAATTTCTGTGAGTTGGCTTGGTAATTACTACCAAGACAGTTTATGCAACTTCGGTTAACAAAATTCTATCCTTCAACTTATTTAATGATTTTGGATATTACTCTTTGGACCATTGATACAGAATTAGTTAAGTGACTTTACTTGAAAGGTTGCTCAGAAAAATTTAAGTAACTGTAAATAGGCGACTCATTCTGGTGTGACCATTGCTCTTTTCAACATTCTTATACACTAAAGTATTCTACAACCAAAAGAATTGTAAATGAAAGAGGCGATGGTGGCCTCAGTCTGATTTCACTATACTATGTTTGAGGTTACAACCCTTTACAATGAACAACATGCGTCGTAATTTTACTCATTACTATATTCTGTCCTCTGCACTTGCATAAAAGAAAACTGGTATTCTCCTTTTACATGTATAGAAAGTTTGACTTAACAATTGCAAGCAGTCTTGCCTTGGGTAGACGTGTCGGTGCTGGTGGTGAGATGCATGTGGCTAACGCAGCTCTTCACGCCTCATGCCCTTAATGGCGGCTGGAACTACGAGCTGTAGCACTCGTATAAGCTACTGCACGTCCGCCATAAAATCTGGGCACAGGAACTCTTACAATCAGCCCCAGTGGCATAAAGGCGGCTTCAACAACCATTCGTCGCGTTTTACTCCAAAAATGGCGACGATATTCGCCTCTTCGCTGTTGCACAATCACTTTTGTGTGAGCACAGTTACGCACGTCCGATCACGTCAACACTCCCCAGGCCATTCCATTGTTCAGTCCCTGTGTCTCCAGCTACCCCTAGCTACGCTCGTATCACCAAGAGTGGGGGCGTTCCCCTACCACCTTTTTACCGAAATCATTTAGTATTTAAGAATATTTATATTTACTACCCTGGAGTCCATACCAGTCATAATAATTTACTACTAGCGCTTTACAACATTAAATTATACAGTAATAACTTATAATTACCAAGAAAAAGAATGCATTTGACTCCGAGAGCTTAGTGCATTGTCTGACAGGCAGCGCTAATTCCCAGTTTCGCCAATAGATGGCATCAGGGTGCACTCCCTGGCAGTCTCACACAAGCGCGCCCGTTTCAGACGCGCGGGCTCCAAATTACTGTCAGCCCACCATCATTTCAGTTCCGTTACAAGGTCTCCACTGTTTATCTTCAGTGTTGTACTATTGTACTATAAAAGCAATCAACAGCATACTGCTGTCTGGTTGATATCGAGAATAGTCGCGTAAATTGTATGATATTCCGGCAAAAGAGGCGAAAATACTAGAAACTCTGGAAATTTGTATATTCTCTTCGATGATTTCAGCATAAAAGTATCACAAATTTCGTCATTTTGGAGTGTAAAATCGGTTATCGTAGCTGATATCGGTTTCGAGATCGGTAAATTAATTCGCAATTAACGAAGAATTTCTCTCTGACAGAGCTCAGAAAGTAAATATTCTTCCAGTCCCAAAATCTGGAGGTGATAGCAGCTAGATGCCGAAAACCACGGCAGCAAGCTGGCCAGACCAGACAGAGTATCGTCTACGGACACCTTGGTGCCAGAGGAACCAGTCCAGCCTTTGTTCGTCAGTTTGGGGAGTGACCACTGTCCGCGTTCACGAAGCTAGCTTATGTGGGGGCAGTTGGCTCTTCAGGCAATAGCCACGGACAATGAACCTGTTATTCGGAAGCTGCATGACTCGCTGCGGGCAAAAGCTATAATTCCGCCGGCTGCTATAGGTTTCGCCACAGACGGCAGCATGTGTGACAACCTCGCTACAAGCTGCAGTTGTGGTCAGAGCGCCGAGCGAGCCAGCCCACCCCACCGAAATGCAACACCCCACACTCCCCCCGCCCCCGTCCCCCAAACCCGCATCCCAGGACCTCATGCTGCGACACGTTGTGCGTCAAATACGTTATTATGAGCGTGGTATGTAGTAGTCTATAAGCTCCGCTGTGCTAACATCCAGTATTTTACCAAGCGTCGCAGTTATTTACAGACGAAGTGATGTTACTCTTTACGCATTCATTTTTCGCTTGGTATTATTATCAGTCGCAGGTATGTGTAGTCCGATTTTATAACTTCACTGCAGTTCTCGTTTATTAACACTCTATAATTTTTATTCATATATCAGTTGAGAGGGTTGTTTCAGTTATCACTTCAGATGAGTCTTTTTCCCGCCGTTTCTGAAATAGAGCACAGAGATTTACTTCGACTTGTAGGTGAAGGAAGCGGTTCTTGTAGAGTCACTGTTTATTTTTGTGTCCGCCTGCTACTAGTGTCAAATGGTATTGTGATTTTTTTTCCAGCAGTGTAACACCAGTTGTGTGACATCTTCAATTTTTAGCCATATTATGATTTTAGGCACTCTTGTAGCACAATGCCTATAGATGTGTAATTTGGAGCGATCTTTAGTTTTTCACCAAAAATAAATGAAGTACACCAACTTAACTTTCCTCTTTGGCAGCTGGATAGAGACTGACCGTTTCGCTCCATTTCCAGGGCAGGCTTGTGATGAGGGTTGGGTAACAGCATAGGAATGGGAGAGGGATGAAAGAAGTTAGTTTAGTGGAGGCACCCCATTTGCCCTATTTCCTGCCAAAATTTGAATTCCCTGTCACGAGCTGGCCACTGTAGTCTGGAACCGCGCTGCCTCTACGATCGCAGTTTCGAATCCTACCTTGGGCATGGATGTGTGTGATTTCCTGAGGTTAGTCAGGTTTAAATAGTTCCAAGTCTAGGGGACTGATGGCTAGCCCACGGATTTGTAGGTCGTAAAATAGTGTGTTTTAGGCATCTAAAATAGGCTCCTTCAGTAGTTCATTTAGGCTATATAAAACCTAAAATAGGCTCTAATAAAAATGATGCAGAGAAAATAAAAATAAATTAAAATACACAGTGTTGACAGTATTAATATCTTATTAGTCATTAAAACAAGGAGAATGAATATTTACACAGTTACAGAGCACAGCAATCTACAACATTAATGTTGAACGTAACTCCCAATATTTTTGAGTTCCTGCAATATAAAGATCTCCGTAAAAAAGATGTGGCAATGGTTTAATTAATACATTCGTAGTTTCACATATTCTGACCATAGTTGGCTTCATAATAAATAACCAAAATCTTTTCCAGGTTTTCTAGTGAAAACCTGTGGCGCTCGTCAGTCAGAATCAATTATTCGCTCAAAAACAACGTTCTACATCAATAGATGTGACAGGGGCGTACTTCATTTTCGGCACATGTTGGACAGGAGTGCTGGATTTTCCACTAAGTATGTCGGCAGCTGCACACAACTCCTTCAGGCCAGTGTTCTTCTGCAAAACCGTTTACATTTTTGCCCGTACTTTTTCCCCTACTTCACCTGGTGCATCATTAATTTTCATTTTGACTTCTTCAAGCAAAGAAATATTGTCGTAGATAGGTCTCCCTGAGCCTTCCAATTGTGATATTATTCTTACCATAAATGTGTAGTGGGCCCTAATGTAAGATAAGTCCCGTTTTAAAGAAGAATCTTTGAGTAACTCCATTGCTGCAGTTACGGATGCAGCATCGTCCGGTCTATTTTCAACCACCTTCTGGACAGCTGAGAGATGCGTACTATAGTATTCTGCTGCTATCAGCCACGTGCCTCAGGGGGTGACAACAAGCTCTGGCGGCAATGGGACATCTGGAAGCTGTTCTTTGAACGCCTGTATTCTTAACGGTGCCTTAACAAAAATTTTCTTCACCATAGATATTACTTTATTTACTTTAGGAAATTGTAGCCTTACTTGCTCTGCTATGCGGTTGATCCCATGCACTACACAAGTTACGTGCAGCATTAATGGGTAGAATACTTTTAATAGTTGAAACGCTGCTATCGTATATGCAGCAGCATCAGTGGCGGCCAGCAGCACCTTATTCTCATCCACTCCGTTTGGGTATAGCACCTTAAGCCCATTGTTCACAAACAGTGCTATTGTTTGTTGGTTAGTTTTTGCCAGCTGTTTTGAGTAAATCAAATGAGCCCTGAATGGAGCATCTGGATCCAGCTTGCAAGTAATCAGGTTTGCAATGTAACGGCCAAGACTAGCAGTAGTTTCATCCACAGAAATCCATGTACAAGATTCTCCAACATGTTCTCGGATTCTGTGCAATGCAGCATTGTAAGCTGAATCCACATAATTCTTACGTAAAGTTGACTCTGCAGGTATATACTGATGGCAGTACTTCTCAAGAAAATCTCTGAAAATAGGGTTTTCTAGTTTCCCAAAGGGTATGTTTGCTGCCACAAGTGCATGACACAAATCACTGCAGAAATTGTTTTTTTCGGAGGATTCACCAGATTTATTGGTTAAAAGAGTTTGCTTCAATTTTGACTTTCGTTCAACATTAGCTTTATGTGCGATTCCATCTGCATGCTGAGTTAAGAGAGATTTCGTAACACTCGAAACCTAATACGAGAGAAAAGGGAAATGCAGTTTAGAATCGCATATAAAGAGTACTTCGTACTACTAAAGGATAGCGATAAAAAAGAATCCTAAGTAACAGAAAAATAAGAAGTCTAAGAAAAACATCAACTAACCTCCTTGTTGCATGCTTGGCAGAAAATAATTTTCGCATCTGTTGTATAATGCGGAAAATCTTGCAGCCATTGCCTTATATGAGAAGACTTTGAACTGGCTGTTTTCGGCATGGCGTAGTATTCTCACACAGAAACTAGAATTTATTTTGCACTTAGAAAGTCAGTAACACTTAACACGTCGGTTGCTACACAATGTACTGATTTGTTTTCGCTGGGAAAAAGTGAACGATGACCTGTTTTTTTTTTTTTTTCCTTTTACTGCGGTGCATGGGAGCGGTAGGGGAGTACCGTACTCGTTGCTGGACGTATGGCACCTGACAGATGGCCGCCCCTTCCAAACAAACGAATGGAATCTACCGGTGCTTCAGATGAAAACATCTCACTACTGGCAAATTATTTTTCTAACCGGAAAATTCACGTATAATACCTTTCACGAAACAGAGTAGTTTGATAGGACTGCCTGTAGACAGCAGCGAGAAAATGTGCGAAGGGCAGTAATTTAGCTATAGAGGGCGTCTACAATTAACATTGTGATTTTTTAATCCGTGCTCAGCTTAAGGCCTATGAAACCGTTTCTTTGCGAAAATACATAGCTGGAGAGAATCCTACGAACGGAATATTTTCAAATATAACATTTAGTACTCCCACGTTCGATTCTAATTCTTTGACCGGTTCCCATTCGCTCACCGAAGTTAGGCACTGTCGCACTCGGCGCGTACTTGGATGGATGACCATTCAACCGTGCCGAGTGCTGTTGGTAGTAAGGCAAGCAAAGGAATTGTAAACAGTCTCTAACGACCTTCGCCTTCGACGAGACGTAAAGCCCTAAGTTTACTTACTATTTCCAATCTTTGAAATTACAAAAACTCTATGTCAGATTAACGAAATAGGTACTTTTTAGGATTTTGATGCCGAAATAGGCAAAATTAGGCGTCAACGTCGAAACACGCAATTTTAGGTCCTATAGAACTAACGGTATTCAGTTTAGTTAGTCATGAAACGCGTAAGTACCAACTTATATGCAAACTGGAGCTTAGGAAAAAAAGTAGGTTTTGACCTAGTCATGAAACGCATAAGTACCAACTTATATGCAAACTGGAGCTTAGGAAAAAAAATAGGTTTTGACCTAAAGATCCGTGATCTATTTTTTACATATGAATAATAAAACACCTATAAAGAGTATTTGGTACTAACAGGGATAGCGATATAAAAAAATAAAATAAAAAGACCGAAGTATTAGGCAAATACGAAGCATGAGCGCATATCAACTAGCCACCTTGCTGCACGCTGGGCAGAAAATATTTTTTTCCATCTGTCGTATAGTGTGGAAAAACTTCGAGCCACCATGATGAAATAGACACTTTTAGGATATTAAAGCCGAAATAGGTAAAAATAGGCACTAACGTCGAAATAGGCTTTTTAGGTCCTATAGAATTAACGCTATTAAGTGTAAATAGTCATGAAACGAGTAAGTATAAATTTTTATGCAAATAGGAACTCAGGAACAAAATAGGTTTTTACCTAAATTCCGCCGGCCGGTGTAGCTGAGCGGTCCTAAGCGCTACAGTCTGGAGCCGCGCGACCGCTACGGTCGCTGGTTCTAATCCTGCCTCGTGCATGGATGTGTGTGATGTCCTTAGGTTAGTTAGGTTTAAGTAGTTCTAAGTTCTAGGGGACTGATGACCTCAGAAGTTAAGTCCCATAGTGCTCAGAGCCATTTGAACCATTTTGAACCTAAATTCCGCGGTCTACTGATGACCTCAGATGATAAGTCCCATAGTGCTTAGAGCCATTTGAAACCAGCCACGATGTCAGTGGGACATTGGCCGCTGTCTTACATCCGCCATCTTGGATACATGTGTTAGCAACGTAAGCTGAGCCAGAAACTACCTAGTTCGATTACTGGTGAGGTCATCTGTATAAGCATGGTTCAGAGGGCTCTGAGCACCATGGAACTAAACTTCTGAGGTCATCAGTCCACCAGAACTTAGAACTACTTAAACCTAACATCACACACATCCATGCCCGAGGAAGGATTCGGACCTGCGACGGTAGCGGTCGCACGGTTCCAGACTGTAGCGCCTAGAACCGCTCTGCCGCTCTGGTCGGCCATAGGCATGGTATTTGAATGTGTGTCCTCACAGAATGATTCCTGATAAACGACGTTGCAGGCTGTAGAAAAGTGATTCTAGTGTGATGGCGTACATGGTCACTGAAAGGAGACAACACTGTCCGACTTACAGAGCTATCGACATCGATGTTGTCGTCTGTCCATTGACCATCAAACTCGACGAAGCATCTAGGTGCATGATTAGGAGAATGAAGCCAAGTAGGAAAGCCATACGTTCCATCATTTTTGCGAGGAAACTGTGGTTCAACCATCAAATGCCTGATCGAAGTCGATGGCAGTCATGGCTCCCTGCCAGTCGAGAGACTGCTGCAATGGTGATAAGGTCTCCATAATCACATAGCGTTGATAGTATAATATAGTAGCATCTCCGCCCTAGGACTTCTGCGATATGGTATAGGACTCGTCTGTGATGCATCGAGAGAAGATGCATAAAAATCTTAAAATCGGAGTTGAGTAAAGTTATTGGCCGAAAGCTGTCAGGTTGAGTCTGTCAAGATGTTTGGGTATCGGAATAATAAGGCCAACCAGAAATTCTGGAGGTACCGAAGTCATAGGGGGCAGCAGTTCCTGGTGCATTTACCTCTATCGCAGTCCTCGAAGGTCCTATAAAGTTATAACAGCAGGCCATCTGGTCCTATAGATCGGCTAAGACCCTTTTGGTGAGCCTACCAGTGATGTCTTCAGTGGAGTTTGTTAAAAGAGAGTCTGCTGTCTGGCCGTCAAGGTTATGGTGGTCCGCCTGTAGTATTTCTGTAAGTGCCTCAACGTTAGGGTAGTCCTCACGACAGAAGTGACGACAGTGACCTTCGAAGGTTGTTGCGATGGTCGCCTGTGATACCAACCATTGACCGACAGTTAAATGCAAAGAGCAGATCAGCACTTACCGATGATGTATGAGATTTGCAACGACATCATGAGGGCGTTTCTCCATTGATGCTGTCTTGGCACCACACTCAGGCAACTACACCTTGAAGTCTGCACCGTGTATGGGCCAAAATTTGAAACTTTATGCATTGAACCTTGACCTGACTTTCTGGGAAAATATGGGGCTCCATAAGGTCCTGGAGGATTATATAGTAAAATTCTGTCACGTCCTGGCGCCACTGCATTTATTCCTTCCCACATCGGACCAGGGTGCAGAGTAGGGCTGGATTTACACATTGTATTACCACAGAATTTTGAACATGTATTGTGTGATGCGTCTTTCGCAGGATTTTCATGTCATCGTGACCATTCGTCGACATTCCACTTCCTGTAAGTAGGTAATGTTAAGTTTCCACTGACCCCGTCTGCACCAAGTTGTTTGACGTCGGAGGTTGATCACGTGCTGACCACTCAGCTATCGGGGCGGACACAACTTCCCAGGATCGTATGAGATTTAGTCAATGCACCAAGTAATGGAGTTTGAGATAGGTGGTAAAATTCGGGTATTGGTCTTCCCTCTCGAGAACACCCGCCGATAGTTATGTACTCACATCGTGTCAGAAAAAGCAGCGTGATTGTTTCAGAATAAAACTGTGAGGGCTCTCGTCGTTAGTGTGTGCTGGATGGCGCATAGACATTCAGTAGCGTGGTTCCATGTACTGTTAGTGCCAGCTCTCATGCTGGCTGAAATAAAGTGATATCTTCTGCTGCAATACCTTCACGCATGATAATGACTGTTCCACTACCTTGGTTGGTGGCTGGGTTGATGTACGCAGCATAACCACAAAAATCGGATCAATTGTTCGTCTGTATCTCTTGGAACAGCGCAGTAGCGCAATGTAAATGTTTGTTGCTCATAATGTGTCCCATAGCAATTGAAGTATAAGGTAGGAACGGATGATATTTAAACAGATGGTAGCAATTCTGCATGCCAGCGTCGGCAACACCCTGCCATGCATTCTCATATCGGTTAGAATGAAATGTCGTACATTCTTAAGCATTGTCTATCTACTGATCATGCCCATTTGACCAGGGTAGCCTGTGACGCTTCTTCGTCTGGTGAGGGTTCAGGAACAACGTCCTCCGTGCACGAAACGGGCCAGTCAGATCCGACTAGCGCTGGTGCAAAATGAGTCATTGTCATCAATGCGTGTATGCTGGTGGCATGGGAATCGATCAAAGTGGGTGTCTTCAGGGCTTTGCTGTGTTCTGGAGACACTTGGTAAATAGTCCTGCTCGTGATGGGGATGGACATGGCATCTGCACGTCAGACCTCGTCCTGGGAATCTTTGGTGGGCGTCTGACGGATTGATCCTGGAAACACGAATCCGTCATCCTTCTTCTTGGATCGTTTTGGTGACCTCCGTTTGTGGGTATGTGTTTCCGAGTCGGACGATGGGACATATTCACTATGTTCAGGAGGCTGTAGACACAACCATGGTATGAAGATCAATATAACTTAGACGCCTGTCAATATCTTCATCCGGTACTAGTATCAAGGGGAGAGGGCCAGTTTCTGTTGTAGGTGGTCGGTACCGTCTTTCCCAGTCTCTGCAGGTTGTGAAAGATATTATGCATGTGTCTGGAGGGCATCAGGTCAATGCCAACATGTAGGTGTATAGAAGGGATGTCACAGCTGAAAGGGGAGAAGCGTCATGAGTTCACAGCACTCCGTTCAAAACTGGGTATTTAGTGAAATGTGCCCATTTCGCTACTACATGCCCAAGTACTGTTTCAAACGAGCGCTGCGACACCATCACGTCTTCTGCCGGCATTTCGAACGGAAGTTCGAAGATACAGATAATGCATAATCCCAGGCCGGCGTGTTCAGCGCTTATTGGGATGATGCGGCTGTTCAAATTCTGCGATCTGTGGCCGTCTTTCGTCCATGCTAAGATTTCGTCGCATGTTGCGTCGACTGTTAGTTTGATGCAAGCCATGCTACTAACGGTGGACAGACGTATTCCGATCATGTCTTCACGGACTATCTTCACTGATTTTGGTCAGACATATTTGTTTCAAAAGATGAACTTCAATGTGGTTTTACGGTAGGAGCTGGCAGTTCCGCCGTTGTTCAAACACGCGCGAATATTGCTGTGAAAGCAACCAACCGCGAGGCACACGCTGCAGCGAGTTTGTAAAGAGTTCCATCCGCACCGCTTCGCTGCCGATGGCGAACTGCGAACCAGAAGGCTTTCCGAGCACAACTCACACCCAGACCCAAAGTTCCATATATCAACCATGTGTCTACAACCTGTACTCGTAAATCCATTATATACATCCCTGTACAGGGGAGACATTTTACTTCAAAGTTGCTTGTCCTGTGTGGGCGAATATTTACGATATGGTAGTGGCTGTTTTATTCTGTATTACGAAACAATGATCATTCCTGTTAATTTTTTTACTATATAGCACCCCATAAAGATTCACGATAAAGTCAGAAAGAATGTGTACTAACTGGCACAGCCGAGACATTTCACACTGAAATCCTCGAAAGCGTGCCTGTTCGCAGCGCGAGTCTGCGACTTCATTCTGCAACTCAGGAGTCAATTTCTCACGTCCTATTCAAATATTAAACGACCCATGGATCAGTATGCGAGAATAAAGCTTTTCCATGAGTGAACAGCAACGTGGTTCACCAGGAAGTATTGCAAATGTTAGAAGCCGTAACACTGCTCCCGTTGGGCAATCAGCAATGTACCTTCCCGTACTCTTTCAAAAGGAGGATATTATTCGACCTGCTGTCGCGTACGTATCATCAATAGTCAGCCTGAATATACCGAGCGAGGTGGCGCAGTGGTTAGACACTGGACTCGCATTCGGGAGGACGACGGTTCAATCCCGCGTCCGGCCATCCTGATTTAGGTTTTCCGTGATTTCCCTAAATCACTCCAGGCAAATGCCGGGATGGTTCCTCTGAAAGGGCACGGCCGACTTCCTTCCCTAATTCGATGAGACCGATGACCACGCTGTCTGGTCTCCTTCCCCAAACAACCAACCAACCAATCAGCCTGAATACAGTGAAAGAATAAGCTATAATAAAATAAAAAGAAAATAATGTCACGTAAACCTATAACATGTAAGAATATACGAGCCGTACCGACGAAATCACTGTTCATTGAGCACGTGGTTTCATTTGTTGACTGCATTAGTCACCCAGTCACAGTATAATTGTTTGTTTGAAAGCCCTTTTCTTCTAAGGAACCGTAGGCAAATAGAAGTAAGGTATTTAGTGTAAAATGGTTTGTCATTCTGTAACCAATGCTTCCATACAAAAAACGACATTCTGGTTGTCTTACATGGTATACAGAACAATATAAACAGGTTTTTAATTAAAATTTCTATATTTGACAGCAGTCTCAAATTTTAATTACTGTGTGTAGCTGCAGCATAAAAACCCTGTGAGTCTTTTTTAGCATGGCTCCCATACACTTGAGTGGGTTGTATGGGGGAAGAGACCAAACAGCGAGGTCATCGGTCTCATCGGATTAGGAAAGAACGGGGAAGGATGTCGGCCGTGCCCTTTCAAAGGAACCATTCCGGAATTTGCTTGTAGAGGTTTAGGAAAAGCACGGAAAACCTAAATCAGGATGGCCGGACGTGAGATATAACCGTCATTTTCCCGAATATGAGTCCAGTGTGCTAACCACTGCGCCACCTCGCTCGGTCCCATACACTTGACAGATATTATGGACTGATCACAGGAGTATTTTGTAAGCAATTCCCCCTCTAATCTGATTTACGTCTTCCCAGAATCCTTTCGATTCTGTTACTGGTTTTACCTACGACTGAGACTATTTAGGCATTCCATTTCATTTTCTTAGGAATTCCAAAGAGTGGAATAATAAAGATTTTATTGTGCTTAATACGACTAAGGTGACAAAAATCGCAAGCAGATAACTGTAAGGGCTTGTAAGGCAAGGAAAACCAAATAGAAACAGATTAAGTAGTGCTGATCATACCACAGACTACCCGACAAATGCTGACTACCACGTTTAGCTGTGCATGTATTGAGTGGCTGACGTGTGTTTGTACGCCTGCTGCAGGTCTGTTCTCACAGCTGGTGGACCAGAGCGGCACCTTCGTCGCCCGCATGTCGTTGGTGCGCGATGCCCGGCACCACGCCTTCGCACTGGGTTCTGTTCTCGGCTACGAAGCGGAAAACTCGCAGCAGCTGGTGGAGTTCTTACGATCTGTCAACGCCACTGACCTTCTAGTGGACCAGTCGCTCTTAATGACGGATGAGGTGAGCTCTGCTGTGTTGCGTCAGAAGATTTCACGAAGTTGGAGAAAACGTAATACCGACACCAGCAGCATACGAAGAATGAGACTACATCAGGCGCCGAAACTTCACCTTGCTTGCGAAAAAAGAAAAAAAAAAAAGGATGATTCGTCTCAGCAAGCGCTCTGCAGGCATTTAAATGACAATATTATTAGATCGCTGCACATTTCATGGTCAAAGGAAATCCGAGGATTGCGAACACTTTTGTGACGAAGTATGCATCAGTCATCAAGCAATATAACGCGATGGGCCACCAAGTAAAAGTGCGGAAATTGTAGTTTTCAAAGGTTCCCATTTAAGTTTCATGAGTATCCCTGTTATACTTTTGTGAGGGCCTAAATGTTTCGATTTTGAAACGTCTAAAAATCTAACTAAACAATCTTGCTGAAGCGTATTTTCTCAGTACAAATCAACTAATAAGTTTTTCTTCCGTCATTTGAACCTCTGAATCATCCCAAAAAGCTGCAACAGCACAAAACCTTTTATTATCTTTTTTGTTTACATATACCTCAACTCATGTGCATGACAAACTTAAATACAGTCTTTCACTATTTACTTATTCCTCCTCCTTAAATTACTTTGACCCTGAGAGAGAAATGTGGGATCTGTTACAGGCTAGTTAGAAATTATCTTCGTCTTCACTCTTGTAGGAAATATATCTTCCTGGCACAGCTGGAAAATGCAAGGAAGGAACAGATCAGTCTCTTGGGAGGCAGAAGAAAAGAGGTTGATTTGGAACTGGCAGTTGGTAAGAAGGCTGGGAAAAAGAGAAGTGACGTTATGCTTTCACTCAAACACGGTAGGTATCAAGCAATGTCAGAGTTAAAAGGAGAAGAGTATCAGTAGGCCTGGGAGCAGGAAATATGTAGCACAATTCAGCCATCATCTTGGACAGGGTAGTGCCTTGAGAAATGGGTGGTAACCTGGACAAGATAGTGTCGTTCACTTGTGGCAACAATTTACATTTTGTCGATCTTCTCTGACTTAATGCTCGGTCACACTTAAATAGAGCTGTGAAGCGGATTAATGTGTGGTTGTAAATGCCACCAAAGGCATGTTGCTACGGTGATCGATCGGGATTAATTTCGACAAATTAACAGTTATAGATGAAGTCTCAACAACAACAGTTAATATAAATTTATGCTTAGGTACAAGCACAAACACAGGTGTCATAGACTACACCAGTAGTACCTACACAAACAACCTTCCCATTACTGGCATAAAAGCAGAGCATTCTGGTATGTTACTGAACAGAGAGAGAAAAACAAAATCACAATAACATACAAACAAAAGAGAGAGGATGAACTAATAATGAACTAGCGAACTATGTTAAACGTCATTTTTCAGATACTACAGTGAAATTACAACAAATAAAACACCTGTAAAATTTTGCACTAAGAACAATTGATGGAAACCCAGTTCTAAGCAGAGAAGGGAAAGCAGAAAGGTGGAAGGAGTATATAGAGGGTCTATACAAGGGCGATGTACTTGAGGACAATATTATAGAAATGGAACAGAATGTAGACGAAGATGAAATGGGAGATACGATACTGCGTGAAGAGTTTGACAGAGCACTGAAAGACCTGAGCCGAAACAAGGCCCCAGGAGTAGACAACATTCCATTAGAACTACTGACGGCCTTGGGAGAGCCAGTCCTGACAAAACTCTACCATCTGGTTAGCAAGATGTATGAGACAGGCGACGTACCCTCAGACTTCAAGAAGAATATAATAATTCCAATCCCAAAGAAAGCAGGTGTTGACAGATGTGAAAATTACCGAACCATCGGTTTAATAAGTCACAGCTGCAAAATACTAACACGAATTCTTTACAGACGAATGGAAAAACTGGTAGAAGCCGACGTCGGGGAAGATCAGTTTGGATTCCGTAGAAATATTGGAACACGTGAGGCAATACTAACCCTACGACTTATCTTCTAGTTCTTCTCGTTCTAGGGGACTGATGACCACAGCAGTTGAATCCCATAGTGCTCAGAGCCATTTGAACCATTTCTCAAAAACAGACATTAGCACTAGGTGATTCTTTCAGTTTCTTCAGATGAACATGGGTGATTTTGAAATAGTACTGTAGCTGTTGAACTGAACAAACGTCTTGCAAAGTCAGATGATAAGAGCAGTGTCGTACGTGATCTACAACTTCATATATAACTCGTTTACATCTGTATTTTCTCTGCTGATGCAAATATATCCAGGAATTACTGAATTAACAAGCCTGAATTACCCTGCCAAATAGTTTTGTTCGAATATTCTTAATATGATAAAACATACTTTGGTTACTGTAACACTGAAATAACCTTGAGAACAACAGCATACAGATTTCCACTACACTAACACTTATCTTCATGAATTTATTTTTATATGTATTATTCAGAAAAGGAAAATAGAAGTTCACACCACTGAAACTATGAAATATGAACTGTTGAAACAAAGCTGAAATAAGGCACCCCAAATGATCAACATACAGTAATGTAGAAGCAAAAGCCAATTTCTTTCGTTATCTAAATCTGTTAAGTGACAGTATACAAATAATGTAAGTAGGCCTACTTTAACCCAAGCAATACCCACATTTTGTAATTATCTTTTTAAAAGAAATATATATTACTTTTAATTGAATCGTGTACCATATTCTATAGTTCATTTAAACTTCATCCAAAAATGAAGCGAGTAGCAGTGGATGTGAATTTTCACAGCGAATGTCATACAAATATTTTCTTGGTGTTGTTAAAAGTGAACAACAGTTACCGAAATTTGTAATTTTTTATTTGTTTGCGGTGTTCATGGAATCGTCCTCTTCCCTCCCTCCCTATTGTTAGTATACATTGCCACTGCTAGCGTTGAACAACTAACCTGAACGGCGGTGATTGCGCAAATTGGCTGTTAGTTAATTTAGATTTCCTCGTGGTGTATTTCTGTTAAATTCTACTACGTATTCGTGATTCTCGTCCATGCGAATAGAAATCTTAAAATGAGGGATCTATCCTAGGTAACACGCCGGCCGGTGTGGCCGTGCGGTTCTAGGCGCTTCAGTCTGGAACCGCGTGACCGCTACGGTCGCAGGTTCGAATCCTGCCTCGGGCATGGATGTGTGTGATGTCCTTAGGTTAGTTAGGTTTAAGTAGTTCTAAGTTCTAGGGGACTGATGACCACAGATGTTGAGTCCCATAGTGCTCAGAGCCATTTGAACCATTATCCTAGGTAACCGCATTATAATTCTATAATGTAGTTTCCACACAGATTCTACACCGTCACAAGACACTAAATTACACGATAACAACTATTTTTCAAAATAATCACTGGGATTTGCAGTTTAAATTGATGATCACTCTAAGCGTCAATCGTACAGTCTTGTTGGGATGCCGGCGTCGTCGAATGTTGTAATCTTGTGGAAATATTGGTCGGCGACAGCTCTATATCCGAAGCTAGCGACAACTCATTAATATTGTGTCGTAGCATAAGCTGTAGTCTCGGTTTTTGTCCCTACCCCCTACAAGTCACGAATATCAGGCTTGCGAGAAACTCCCACGCTGCTAAATTAACTCACTCCTCGCAAATGCACACAAGCATAATATGCCGTTTTCGAATCTACCTCGCTGTGCAAATCTGCTGTTAACATCGCAGCCCGCGAACGAAGTCCGTCTGTCTGCCTAGCGCGCTCTCGCGTGTGGCATGTTTCGCATTCACTGACGGGATGACGCACCAGTCCCAGCCTCTACATCTCTCTTTACTCTGTCGTATTCCTGTGACTGTCTATTATCATTGTAAGCATTGAATTTTTTTTCTATTAAAGTGTACTTTATCCAAAACGCACTGAAAGCGGTAAACCTTATATTTGAGGTGGAACATTACAAAAACACATAGATACTTGAAAATAGAATGTTGTTAGCAGATTATGGCTATGGAGTACTGTCATCAGTGGGTAATAGCCAGTGTTGTCTAGCTGCTGTTCAGATGTGTACCGGTACTCATTTTTTAGCTATGGAATTCTGTTCCCGAGAACAAATGCGTAAAATGTGAACACAGTTTTCAAAACACAGACAATGCAGTAATCTGGCCAACTGCAAAAAAGTCTTAAAACATTGGGTATTTCAGTTACACATGTGAGTACTTTTCCCAGTTCTTAATATACATAAAAATACCCTTGATGATCACTGCAGGAACAGTGAGTACATATCCATGGTACCAGGTACTGACCTCATTTGCATTTAACAAGGATGAATAAATTAAAACTCAAAAACAGCATTTGTACAATAATTCGCGCAAGAAGGCTGAAGAGATTAATAAAAAGATATTTAAACAGGTAATAAAGAAGTATCTGTTCAGCAATATATTTTTTACAGCGGAGATTTACTTACGTAACAGTGTGTTGGGTTTCGTGAAAACAGTAGCATACACATATTCGAAATATAATACCCCTACGCTGCTACTACTCTTGTCTAATATTGGCTGTTCGTTTCAGTTCCATGTAATTTTCACACGCTTCCCCTTCTCGATGTCTTGCAAATACTTCAACCTAGGTCGCTATCTTATTTTTTGTCTCACCACTATTTTTCAAGAATATTACACATCGATATATCGACAGTCTTTTAGATAAATAATTGCATGAATTACGAAGATACTTTCTTGTAGGATATGTCGATATATCAATATCGAAATGCTAATATCAAGCGCCATTATTTTTACTTTTTTCCGCAATTTTAGGTAAATATTTGAAATTGTTCTTTTGAAATTGTAATAGAAAATAATTTTAGTTTCACCATGTGAAAGAGTCTTACTACTTTTTGAGCTTTCATCACGCCCAGTCTTCCAGTCTTTCTTTTTGTCTGTGTGAAGCAAGAAGTGGCACAAAGAAGTGGTTCGACTGCAGAGGGGGGGGGGGGGGGGCGGGGGGATAGGGAAGTTGGCGATGAGAATAGAATAACAGGATACCCGAAGTGAAGAAATGGCATTAAAAAGTTAACGAAACTAGTGTGTTATTTCTTTTCATCAGCGTTCTTCAAAAACAGCTGCTGAAAATGAAAAACAAAAATCTAAGTAACAAGACTGGTCTTTGTGGGCGGAGACGTGTGAGGGGAAATGGTGGTGTAATCCGCGCTCGGCGCTACCAACTGCAACGTTTAACTTCACCATGCAGTTTTGAAACTACAACTGCTAGGTAGTTGGGGTTGGCATACTTGAAAAAACAGGGAAATCGTCATAAAGTGCTCTGGACGAATCCCATATAGGTCGAAACTGAACGACGGACAACTTTTATCACGGCCCTTACATGCAGTTACCATTGTTAGCAACGTGGTTATTGCCAAGCATGAAAGTGCATTGTTTTCCTTTCAGTTCGTGTTCTAACGGGGATAGGCTGGCTGCTGGCTTGTTGATGTACGGAATATCTAACAATGAATCAATACTTAAATATACAACTCTAAAACGGGCATTACATATACAAGTGCAACCGATATTTTTATAGGCCGGTACATCTATATTTTTTCTTCGATATAGGGATATTTTCCCTATATATCGACTTTCAATAACCATATTCTTTTAAATTTCGTTGTATCGGATTCCGGATATTTTTAAGAATATCAGCAGTCTTGGTGTGAATACTAACCCGAACTACCCAAAAGAGTAACGCAAATTTATGGTAATGACAATTTAAATGTTCGTTGGTTCCAAATAAGTTAGACACCGATTGCTTTGAAATTTTGACAGAATGTTGGATTCAAATACGAGCGCATTTCTACATACCTATTAGAGCGCCATATGCCATATTAATACAGTTCTTGTTAGCAAAATCCTCATGTTCCACTGTTTAAAACCTTAAATATCCGAAAGTTCTTCACCAATCCCCTTGATGTTTCCACGCAAAGTTGCATTCAAATAAATAGGTATATAAATACACAAGATAATTTTTACACAGTACTCTAATGAACATACAGACAGGGGCAGTCTATATACTTTTAGTAGATGTAATATATAAATATATATAGTATGCAACAACTAAACATTGTTAACCATCAGGAAGATTCTAATTATGGATTATTGGATTATAATTAGAATACTGCTACAGGATCTGAATTTGGAAGATCAATAAGTGAGACTCAAGGTCAAAGGGAGGTGAAAGTGGAGATGGACAGGGAGAGGACAGGAGCAGATGGATGGGGAAGATGGACATAGAAAGGTGGAGGAGGTGATGGGCAGAGATTGTGGGGGAGAGAGGGGACTAGAGCAGATGGGGAGGAAGACATTGACAGAGGAAGAGAGAGGATGTGGTGGACATAGGGGTTGAATGAACGGAGCTGGGAGGGGGAGGGGGAGAGGAGGAAGAAGGAGTTTAGGACGCATATTTAATTGCCATGCATATTAGAAACGTACGTGTTCTCTTTTCTTTCCTTTCCATTTAATCAGACTGAATTACATCAAGGAGGGCCGGGGGCAGCTGGTAAACAACAATAATAAAACATCTCTGTAACTTGACACTATACTTAAGTGCTGTAATGTTTCATTTTACTTTTTTATTTTCTGGAATATATTGGTAAAAAACTCTGTAACGTATAATAACATCACGTTATGCTCTTTGCGAGGTCAACTTCTCACTCGTTATGTAGAGTTCTGATTCAATTTTTCAGTCAATCAAATGAGAAGTTGCTGTACACAAAACATAAACGATGAGATCCTGATGTCATCTGATAGAGTCTGTAGTGAATGGAATCACTGCCAGTGAGAGATGAGTTTACAGTGTAGAACTAGCGTTTCACAGTCTCAAACGGCACATAGAAATAAAGTGAATTAAGCTGCGTTGTTATGAAATGCTTGGCACTGAAATCTGGACGGAGGCTCCAGTCTCCATGGGGCCAACGTGGTCTAGATTTTTATGTGGTTTGCCTATATGTGTTTGAGACTAATTCCGCCATGGTTCTTGTTACAAAGCCATGGGCAACAATCTGTCTCGTCCCAGTCAAATTAGGCCAGTAAGTGCGTAAAAGTCTTTATGTGCGTGTCAATATTTTAGTCGTGTGTTCTTGAACTATTATGTCATGACACTTTCTGCATACTTGTATAAATAATCTATGGATGAATAAAACTGCTACTATTACTAAGTGTTGGATCACCATCCCTACCACAGCTTCTATGCGTCCATCACTTCCGTATCAATTTTTAAAACGACACCTGAATATTTGAGTATTGTGATGTGCTTGAGAAGTAATCCACTAATATTGTACTCTAATTTATTATTTTTCTTACTTTGTATATTATCTTACACAAACTGACAGTGCACACAGACAGTATCTCTTACGTGTATCTGTCTGGTTATTTCCTTCCTGTGGGGTTTCTCGATGAACGAAAGTAGCATTATACAGTTACATTCATGGCGCCGAAGGTGAAACGGAGTTATGATGGACAATATCAGACCATAGTTGTGCAGACAGAGTACAAATTGTCTGGCTATCTGTAGCATTACAAATTAAATTCTTGTCGAGAGCGTGTAAATGTGTGTAGAAATATCAAATTTATTGTTACACAATCAGTTACCTACTTACAATGTTGTAAAAATAAATTAGAGCCAATCGATTTACGTTACGTGCTGCGAGTAACACGCTTATAAACCTTTGCACTGAAAATGGAAATTTAATGCAGTGTTTTCGTTTGTCTTTCAGGAAAAACTGTACTTCTCTTACAACGTTTGGGCACCTACTATCGAACCGGATATCGAGGGTGCTTTCGTACGAGAGTCTCCAATTCGCACTGTGAGTGCAGGCACTTTCAACAGAGTGCCCATCATGATCGGCGTTACATCTATTGAGAATGGTAAGTGTACGTAACGAGCGTGTCTCGACTACGACAAACCACGGTGTAATGTGACGGGCTGTCAAGCTACTAAAATCACCGTTTAAAAATGGTTCTACGCTGTATTCCGATTATCAGAATTGCTTCGTTCTTCTTTTTACTACAATGCTTATCAACTAAAGAATATTTGGGATCATACACTGATGGGCCAAGACACTATCCTACCTTCTTAAAAACGCGTTTGACCACTTCTGGAGCGCAATGCAGCAGTGATTCTGCGTGGTATGAATTCGACAAGTACTTGATGGGTTTCCAGAGGTTTGTGGCAACAGATGCCTACGCACAGGTCACACCCTTCCCGTAATTTACTGGCTGTAGGTTTGTGGGCGCGGACCTGGTGATCGATAGCGTCCCAGTTTGGTTGCATCTGATTCAGACAAGCCGAATCTGTTGGCCAAGGCACCAACGCCAGTTCACTATCACACTCCTCAAATCACTGCAGCACGATTCCGACCCTGTGGCACCGACAGTTCTCCTGCTGAAGGATGCCGTCGCCGTTGAGGGAAGTGGTTACAGGTGTTGCCTAATAATATTCACGTAGTCCACAGCTGTTATTGTTCGTTCGATTACTACCGCAGGTCCCATGGAATCCCTGATGAATGCCGCCCATAACATAATACAGCTCCCACCAGCCTGCGTCCGCCCCCCCCCCTCCCCCCTATGTGTTTCGAGCAGACGTCTGCATGGATGGCGGCGTATGTGGACACGACCATCGACCTGGTTTAACAATAAACCGGATTCATCCGATCAACCTTCGCTATCCCATTGGCCCGCGTTCCAAACTCGGTGATCCAGTGTCCACTATAATCATAATTTACGATGTTGTTGGGTCAACATGCGAACACGTAAGAGCCTGCTGCTGCGGAACATTATCGTCGACGCTGTACACAGAATTGTGTGCTCCAAAATACATGTGGCTGCGCCAGCACTAACCTCTGTCGTCAGATCTGACACAGATCGCAGTATATCCTGTTTTAGAGAGCGGGCAAGCTTCCGATGCTATGTTCTATGATGAGGTATGGACGTCAAACTTCTTGTCGCTTATTCGTGATTTTAGCATTCTTCAACCACTTTCCAATAGGTGCTCATGACAGCAGCACGCAAACATCCTACGACTTTCGTCGTTTCCGAGGTTCCCGCTCCCAGGCACCGGGCCACAACAAACAGTTCAAATGACTCTGAGCATTATGGGACTTAACATCTCAGATCATCAGTTCCATAGACTTAGAACTACTTAAACCTAACTAACCTAAGGACAGCACCCACATCCATGCCCGAAGCAAGATTCGAACCTGCGACCGAAGCAGCAGCGCGGTTCCCGACTGAAGCGCCTAGAACCTCTCGGCCACAACGGCCGGCCGGGTCACAACACCCTGGCTTTTGTCAAAGTATCTTAAGTCGTCGGATTTCCCCTTTTGCGCCACTTATCGTTCCTAGAATGATTCCCTATCCGTCTCTGCTCCACTCCTATGCTTCTCTTACCATGTCACCTGACCTCAACGTCACCAGGCAGCATACAACCTTGCGGTGGGCAGTGGTCATAATGTTTTGGCCTATTAGTGTATTTCCGCAGCTTCTCAGACGCCTCAGCTACTGAACTGCTGTTAATTTCTCCCACTGCCTATTTTGTTTCAGCCGAACCGCCCTTTTTCTTCCATTTCCTCTTCTGCCTACCATTATCGGCACCAGATTGCTATCTTTCGTTTCGCTTGATATGTCCTAAATGCGCAACCTCTCTCTTCCTAGCTAATTGACTATTTCTCAGTCTCTGGAAAGTTATTTAAAGACTTCATTTGTTATTCTCGATCTCCATGGTATCTTAATTACTCTGGTGTATGTCCGGACCTGAAGGTATTTTATTTATGGGGTTTACTTTTAAAGGCGAAGCTTCCACATAGGAAATTTTAAACTGCAGTCCTTCAAACGTGTAATCAGTTTTATTTTTTTTAAATTATCTCTCCTCTCATATGAAAACAGACAAATCTTAAGATTATATTAGTGTCTGAGGTCCTTATATGTTCATCAAAAATTAAAACGCATATGTCATATCACCATAAATGACACATAGCAGTAATTTTTCATTACTTTGAGTCATTTTCAAGAGTTCTTCAACTCACAGATAAATGGCATTGTTATAGTTTTTCTCAACGGTATTCAGAAGCGATTCTGTTGAAACTAAAAACAAAATCAACAGGCATTGATTTTCGCTCCCTTAGATTCTACCTAGCCAGGAAAAGAAATATTATTCTTCATTAGTGTATAAAAAGAAGAAACGCAGAGAAAAGTGTTGCCTTACAATATTAACATTGTATCTGAGTTTAGAAACCAATTAAAGGTCTTTGATACTATAATGGTTTCTATTTCTGTTTGGTGATGATGAATAGGTCCAGTGATTTGCTGTGTCTTCTTATGTTGACCAGCTGTGCAGGTAGTGTACAGTGTGTTAACAACAACAGCTTGCAACGTAAGACAATGGTGTAGATATGTCGAGAATAAGAATAGATGAAGTAGAGATGGAGAAATAGATATGTGACATTTGTGGCTTCTCAACCTGGGAAACAACCTGAAGTAGACCAACAAAAGCCACCTAAGCTACAGCACATACGCGCCGTGCGACAATTTGGCTAAAATCATCCCTGAAAACTAAAAGCTTCCTGTTCTTTACTTCAAAATATAGTGAATTTTAATAACGCAAAATTAACAATTAAATCAATTTTTTATCTGGCGTTCTAACTATGTAAATACTGTGGTTGTAAGTATTAAGCTTTTATCGAATTGTAAACGTAAGTAGTTCTAGCATAATGTTTACAAAAGTTTTTTTTTTCTTTCATTATGCCCAAGGGAAAGTTCACAAGGTTAACGAAATATCCGACTAAGACGAAAGGATATTGAAACATTTCGCACGACGGTCGTGTAGGCTTGTGTAGGCCAGTTTCAGCATGTTTCCCGGTCTGATCGACCGTAAGTATAACATACCAAATTTATCATCTCGACTTCACCACTGTGGCACGTTGTAAACAATTATCAAGTATGACCGCATCGGTATAGTGTATGTCGTTGATCCATATTCATTATATAAGAAAACTGAATTTCGACGCAAGTTATTACGTCGCAGGCTGCAAAGGAGGAACATTTATGTCGGTCAACAGAGGACTGTAAAGTAAGTTTTTATATAGACTTATAAGTACAGATAAGAGCTGAATGTTTTGTGATGATTGCTGTAACAGTATTGTAAATTATAATCATATGTTTAGGGGTGTAAACTATTCTTGAAAGAATAGAGTGTCAATACAGCGTTTTATAAAACTTCGTCTGTACTTAGGTGGCAACCGTATGTAACCATCTTTATTTGTATGTTTTTATTTGACAACACCATCTTCGTCTCATTCTATGCATATTATATTTTTATATATTATTAGACGTGTTTCAAATTTTGTAGTGAATACCGTCACTCTCGGTGATGCAAGCAAAAGTCACTAGTATTTCTATTACAGATTGTTGATACTGAATATAAAGTTCGAAACTAGGATATTACGTGGTATAAACGTATGAATCACAGCTAAGGCATTGAAGATGAAGTGTGTCAGTAACTCCACGATCGCTTTAAGCCATGGATCATATTCACAATAGATATTTACGACTTTCATATAGTGTATGCGAATGTTAAGAGTCGTTTGGTGTTGTGGCTCGTGAGATAGATGTTACAGTTTTTGACAAATTTATTCTTAAGAAATAATGAACTGGCTTAGGAAGTCAGTGTAGTGGACTGACCTGACAGCCAATCCACTATGACTTGTAGCCGAATAGCACGCGTTAAGCTCACGCAGACTGGCGTGAGGTCTGGAACAATTAAAGGAGTTGAGTTTAATAAATAAAGTACGTAGTTGATGTAATACTTAACTTTAATCCATAATTGGTGTAGATCGGTCTGATGGTTCATGCTTCATTAGATACATAGCAAAGGATAAATGGCGCCTTGCTAGGTAGTAGCAAATGGCGTAGCTGAAGGCTATGCTAACTATCTTCTCGGCAAATGAGAGCGTATTTGTCAGTGTAGCATCGCTAGCAAAGTCGTCTGTACAACTGGGGCGAGTGCTAGGACGTCTCTCTAGACCTGCCGTGTGGCGGCGCTCGGTCTGCAATCACTGACAGTGGCGACACGCGGGTCCGACGTATACTAGCGGACCGCGGCCGATTTAAAGGCTACCACCTAGCAAGTGTGGTGTCTGGCGGTGACACCACAGTCAGTGTACATCATACTCCTCGCTGAGTGACGAAGTTTTATAAAACAGTAACACTTGACGATTTCATCATGATAAGTGACAATAAAGTCAGTGATACCGGCTCAGAAAGTAAGATAAGATAGATATGGATTATTAGTACTACTGCACATTTCAATTTTTCGATGAGTCATTAATAACACGTTGTTTCATCTAGGGGCCAATATTCTGAATGAAACTGACGTTGTTGCCAACCTCAACGAAAATTTTGAAGCTGTGGTGGGGCCATGTCTTCATCTACAGACGACGAATGAACAGACGCAAGCAGCACTTACAGTTAGGAATTTCTATTTTGGCAACGAAACTATCAGCCTAGATAATCCTGAGCCTTTGGTCAAGGTAAGTAAATGCTGTGGTAATTAAAAATTCAATCCAAAAAATGTTATGAAACTTGTGTTTTGGTTATGACTTGTGCAATGGGAAGAATGTGGACTTGTATTCTGGAGAACTGTTGCTCGAATTCCAGTCTGATAACGAAGGTTAAGATTTTCCTTGAATTTGCGAAATCATTAAAGGAGAATGGCGGGATGATTCGTCTGAATAGGCATTTTTAAGTTTCTTAGACATTCTTTCCCATTCCGAGCTTTGAAATGAACCTTCAACTGAGTGGTAAGTACACGCAGGAGAGATCCTCCAGTCATGTGGTATGCTAAGATACGAGTAATCGAAAAGTTTCGCGTACATATTCTGCCGCGGCTGAGAGCACATTTTAATAGCCATGGGATTATTTCTCATAATCTGAGTGATTGCCGCAAGAAAACGTAATTACTTTGATGTTAAACACTTTTATTTACCGATCTCCCATCGTTGGGTATCTCTTACTACTTTTCCATGACCTTGTGACAGTGAAAGCGCAAAGAAAAACATTAATGCGCTACTACTTTTTCTGATACAAGGTTAGATTCTTTCTCTAATGCGGGAATGATTAATGAAAGAGCCAACATTAAGCTCAAATCGTTTAGTCATTGAACACTGTGATTGCAAACCAATTCAAAACGGCCTCCTGTGAAAATGCTAACTTACAGTTACGTTTAATTAATTAAATTTAACTGGGTATTTCATATACTGCTACCAAATAGAATACTTTTATATAAATTAACTCATTAATTATTCAGAGAATAATTTATATGAACAACACATTATGTTTCCAACCAAAGTAAAGATTGTTAAAATAGTAAGTGACCTCGTTCAGACAAAAGGGGGGATTCCGACACTTTCCTATATAAAAGATAAATGAAAAGCCGTGTAAGCAGCACCTTAGAAAGTAGCAACAAATCTGTGGTATTATATGTTTTTAGAGCACGGTGTTATTGAGCAGACAAAGGGAGTCATATTTTCCATTTTTTTTTAGAAAAATATACTTTTATAGCTCGTCCTCCATCTCTAATAACCTCGTCGTGGACTGTATATTAGACCATGAGCTTCCGTCTTCCTTCCTAAGCAACAAGTGGTATTAGTAATTCTACATTACGAGCATGGTTACGAGCGTCTACTTCCTTACGAAACACCTCTGATTAAGTTTATTTGTAGCTGTCTGTCCTCCATATCGTTGACGTTATTGTAACTAGATAGAGGCGCGCAATTAAAATGACGCACTGCTTAATAAACAAATTATTTCACAGTTTTTCATACTTACTTCTGTCTGTAATGCGATGGTAATGGTTTATAGGGTATCCGATGCTTAATTCACACGTTTCATAGATATTTCAATATAAATGCAAATAACCTTTCCTTCAACTACCACAGACTTGAGTAGCTGCAAAAGTGTATCATCAGCTTATGGTGACTTCTTGGTTTCAGATCATTGAGTGCTGTGTCAAACGATGAATCTATCGCTGGCTCACCTATTCTTACTATATCAGCTAATAGCAAGGCACCATAGATTTTCAACCCTATGGCATGTTGTTGCTTTGTAGCCATAGCGAGCAATGTCAGCTGGTATCGCACTGCCACTAAGCACCGGAAGCAGGGCTCGCATCCCCAGCTCACGACTATTTTATCGTATCAGTAATAATCGTTTCTATAAAAAAAATAGATACTGAAGTCATTTACCTGAAGATGGAACATAGCATCGTCAAGTCGCCGTCTTTCTAAGTCCGTACGACTGAGAGATTTGGGGACACATTTTCTACGACATGACTCTGCTACGTGGCCATCTCGCTATAAATAGCCATAAACAACAGTTAACTGATCAGAACGTTATATGTTAAAGACAATTAGACATGAAGTCTGTCACAAACAGAATAGAGAAGACACGCAGACAGAGAAACAGCAGTGGAAAATGTGTTAAAAGTAAACAACCATCAGCACTATATCAGCAGCTACGTCTAGATATGCATTTAGATGACTACTCCACAATTCACGCTTAATTACGGGGCAGGGGGTACAGAGAATCACTTTCAGAGTATTTCCCGATCGATCCACTCCCGAGTAGCACACGGGAAAAGAGAAAACTAAATCTTTCCGTGAGAGCTGTAATTTCTCTTGTTTGTTATGACAGTCGTTTCTTCCTGTGTAGGTGGGAGTTAAAAAAAAATATTTTCGCATTCGGAGGGCAAAGTTGGTGAGTGAAATTTCGTGAATCGATCTCGCCGCAACGAAAAACGCCTTTGTTTCTATATTTTCGGGTATCATATTGGTGACAATCTCTCGTATTTCACGATAATACGAAACGAGCCGCCAGTTTTTGAACTTTTTAGATATCTACCGTTAATATATCTGTTGTGATGCCTAAGTGAACTGCCACTAAAACACAGCCTTTGACTCCCCAATAGTTTTTTATGTGATGGTTCCAATTTAAACAGTAGGAAATAGTAATCCTAAGGTATTTAGTTCAATGAACAATCTTCAGATTTGTGCAATTGATCGTTTAACCATAACTGAACGGAAATTCTTGTGTAAATGTAAATATCGAATGGCGTTCTTGGCTGAGGTATCCTACGGGATAGGTTCAGTCGTCTGTCGGATAGGCTTTTCTTCCTCCGCTCACGCTTGACCCTTTTCTTGCGAATGTATGAAATTTGTTTCGTAAGTGTGCGGAGTGTAGCGGTGGAGAGTAAAGTATACGTGGTGTACTGTTATGCTGGTGTTGTTCGATGAAGATGAGATATGCACCAAAGGAGTTTTTGAGCTTAATGTCCCTTCTCAACGCAGGGATCACAACCGGAACTATCACACCCCCTCATTTCATGATACACTCTGAGGTGGTCTGGTATTTAATCCAGCACACTACGCAAAGACTAATGGTAAAGAACCTAAGAAAACTACCTCTCCTCCCCTCGACGGCTAAATACTTTAATTCAACACCGGGATTCGAACTGGCTTAATTCCGAGGCTAGGCCACCACACAGGCGTGCGTTATTGACCTCGACTACAGTGGTGGGTAGGCTGCGAGCTAATACCATTAATATCCAAATGAATATAAATTTTAACGTTGCTAACAGTCTGAGAGCTATTAATTTCTGTACCCACTCAATAGAAACTTCAATTACTTGGCGCCAAAGCAAGCGGAAAAGCTGTCACATGGTTCAAATGGCTCTGAGCACTATGGGACTTAACATCTGTGGTCATCAGTCCACTAGAACTTCGAGCTACTTAAACCTAACTAACCTAAGGACATCACACACATCCATGCCCGAGGCAGGATCCGAACCTGCGACCGTAGCGGTAGCGCGGTTCCAAACTGTAGCGCCTAGAACCGCGCGGTCACACCGGCCGGCAAAATTCTGTCAGACACTAACCATGAAGTAGTAGTTCCCGTGCCACATTTTCAGCTCTGAGAAAACGGAAAGCAATTAAATAACTGCGCTGAAACATTTAAGACTGCAGTGTTCCCGAAAATTATAAAGCAGTGTAGAGGTCATCTCTCAGGTGAGACCATTTAGGGGGAATAGGGGGCATATAAGGTGATCAGGTGATGTTGTGACGCTATCTGTGCACGAGGCCGAGCTGGGGAACAGGTGTGGACGGCTGTCATAGGCTGTAAGGCGTCGCTGAAACAGAGCTCTCTGGAACCGTACTTATTATACGAATACATAGTGTCAGTTCTTTCGGTCATGTCTGAAAGAACAGACACCACACCTTCATATAAATGATTCACCTTGATGGGCAATGAATCCACGAACTTCAGTCAGCTGAGATTGTTGTGCGGGTCAGGCCCCGCCAGCGGCTTCGCACACGTGACCGGGACAGGAGTCTGTAGGCACCAGCGTGTCCTGGCTCACCGGCAGCCTGTGGGGTCCATCCCAGTGCTTTGAAAGACGGGCGTGCACTTGAGCTGGTGCCAGCAGCATATCACGGACGGCGGATGTCGTGAAGCTGGAAGCCCAGGACCCGTATCAGCAATACAGTGAAGAGCCAGGCTCATCGACATCTTGTTCAAACACGGGGGCTGTCGAACAGTAATGGCACCTTGCATGGCCCTTCCACTGGTTAAGTCCCACAACAGTCCGCTGGCTGTGGTCTCGGAGGTGAAATCGTCTCTCGGCAGCTAGCAGCACATCACGATTCGCCATTTACAGTATGTAACAAACAAAGCTGTCATGGCAGACTTTATATATCTGATCATCAAGATGTTGATAACAATCTGAAGATAGATTCTATCCGAAAAGCGTCAAATATAATCACTGGTGTATCAGCTGGTGGTTTCTTATTGAGTGACCAATACAGCAATTGTGCAATACTCCTACTGATTTGCAGCATTGTTCCATTATTCCTGCTTGATTTTATGTCACAATTACAAGCCTATTGTGTCACATGATATGAGGCGGATCTGATTTCGTGCCATCTGCTCCAAGTAATAACTTTAAAAATTTATATGTGCATGTCGTTTACTTGCAAGTGTCAGCTCATGTTAAATAAGCACATTCTACAACTGACGCTGTTCACCTGATAGTGACATGAAACACAATAACTTATAAAATAATTGATTCAACCATGGCTGTGTGTATACGTTTCCACATAAGATCATACCCACGTGCAGAATTCAAGTCCGTAGCTTGTATTTCGAATTTACCACCTATGACGTTCACTTCTTACGCAAACAGCTAGTTTTTATGCATAAATCCAAACATCTTTCAGAACCTCTGTCCCAAAGCCACTGGATAGTCTGTATTCATTCCCGTGATACGTAAACACGTTTAAAGTAACAATTATCCTAATGAGATTATGTCTAAAATCTGTTCTTGTCTCTTGTTGTCATTACCTTAATTTTTCTATTATTGGGTTATGTAGGATCCACTGTACATTATTGGGCATCGGTAGCTTGTCACCTGCAACTAAATTAAGTTACTGTGCATTTTGTTGGCGAATGACTTTATTTCCTAACACAGTTCTGTTGTGAAAAAGTATCTCGTGACTATATTTAGTGATTATTTAAAGACTGCTGTCAAAATATCTTTTCTCCTCTGTAGTCTCATTTGTTCTTGAATCAGAGACACAAACGTCGTAGGTATTTGCGGAACCTCATTAGCAATTATCTCATTCGGTTTACAAAACACGCTATTAAGAAAATGGTTCAAATGGCTCTATGCAACTTAACATCTGAGGTCATCAGTCCCCTAGAACTTACAACTACTTAAACCTAACTAACCTAAGGACATCACACACATCCATGCCCGTGGCAGGATTCGAACCTGCGACCGTAGCAGTCCCGCGGTTCCGGACTGCAGCGCCTAGAACCGCACGGCCACCGCGGCCGGCTCGTTATTAATAAAGCTGTTGTGTGCCCAGCCCTGTTGATGTTCATTTGTTATATCCGTTTGGTACCAGATCTTAACATTTACTTGTAATTGATCTTCCTATGTGTGTGTGTGTGTGTTTTGACTTTTTGGTAGAGTTCCTTTTGATGACATACGTAGTCTGTAATGGCATAGTGTAGTGTCGTTGTTCATAATCTGTCTTCTTTCTGCTAATGGATTCTGAAAGAGCAAATTTATGATATCGATATGGTAGGATTTTAGCATTTATAAATCACTTTCTGTTGCAGTTGAGTTATGGTTATGAGTTAATCAGTGGGCACCAAATGTGCTATTAGAGCTGGTGCCTAATAGAGCTGTGAGACGTTCTGAATATTTGGTTTTAAACTTGCTGCATGTTTTCACTCTGTATAATGAATGATAAGAGTTACATATGCCTGATCCATTGGATCTGTCTGTGGATATTTTCTGTGTTCCAAAGCTTTTCTATGTTGTGTTGTTTGTGCTGTGTTCTATTTGATGCCGCTGTTTCCTTAACATATTGCCTATTTTGTAAACTACTTTGTTATTGTAGGTGAGTATGTGCCATTTTGTTTTGTGTATTGGTTCTTGCTATGTTTGAATATGAAGTTACGAATATTATTATCTGCGACCATAGTAGCCTGTGCTCTCAGTAATGCTAGAATCCATTGATGCTCTGCAAGCACAACTTGATTCTTGTCGTACTTTGTTCGATCGCGACATAAGAGAAACTATAAAATACCTTTCTGCCATTTTTATCCCCATTATGCTGATATGTCTACGAGAAAGAATTTTTAGTGGTGTATGTATGATGTAATGCTATTAATAATCATTAAATTCGATGAAATTGTTAATCTGAAATAATTAATCAGTAATTAACAATAATTGTAATGTTTAACGATATTCTGTGTCTGTCTGACACTAAAACTAATGAAGATGTAGATCGCTCGTTTCCTACTGGCATATTTTTGTACCTGCATCTTCGCACTTTCTTTCCAAATATTCATTTTAATACGACTTAAAACTAAATTGCTATGCCTTAATGCTACAAATCGTCAGATAATAGAGACATATAAAATAATAATTTCGGTACATTGCACGATACATATTGTGTCTTGTGTGCGATCATTGTGTGTTGAGTTTTTCGGTATTGTTGCGCAAGGTCTTATGGGCACGTCTTAGAGCATCATGAAACCTCACAGTAACGGTTCGCAGTTGCAGGTGACAAGCTGCCAATATCCAACTATGTACAAAGCGTCCTACATAACACAATAATATAGAAAAATGAAGGTAATGACAGCAACAGACAAAAACCGTTTGTAGGTGTAATTGCGCTGGAACAACTATTACTTAAAACAAATTAGCATTTTACAAAATTAAATAAGGAATTCCCACTCGCACTGTCAAAGATGTGCTGAAACATGTTGGAGGTAATACCATAATGTAAAAATCAGTTATTTGCATAACTGGTAAAACTGATATCCAGTAATTTTTTTAGCTAACATGGCTACTGCAAGATCTGCAAAATTTTGAATGTATTTGGAAAGTAAGACAAGAATATTCTGTACACTCGGCAGTAACACATATGTCTCATTTTCTTACAGCTTAAGGTGGACATAGATTTCTTCAATCCCACTGATGCACTCGTCAGGAAAATAGTGGAAGTTACCGATCTACCAGTCTACTACTACGAGTTCGACTACCGCGGAGAGAACGTACCTACAAACGAATGGGGTAAGTGAAAAAAAAAACTCGACACCAATTGCAATTTTATTTAGCACATCACTTATTTCGGTCCCGAAGGGCATCATCTCAGCCTTCGTCGCTCATGACACTTGAGATAATCACACTTGACATTGGCTTTGGGGGCCGAAACCGAAACTGCATGAAAGAAATGTATCTGGTGTTGAAATTACGTCAAAATCATTCCCTATAATTGAGGATGTCCTGTGTCTCCATCTAGATCATGTCAGACACTCTGGACAAAAAAAATTCAGATCCTTATTACAGTATTACCTTCAGTTGTTTCTAAGTTTAGTTTGGGAAATTTTCGCTACTTCACGTTATTAAGGTTAGGATGTTCTTACTATGAAATAAGGAATAACCTTGCCAGAATTAGTACTACAGTTGTGACGCACGGATAACACCTTATGGTATATATGTAAACAAGAAAACAACGGGGGTTTGGGTGGGGGTGGGGCGGGGGCGGGGGGGGGGGGAAAGATGGTCAGAAGAAAGCAAGAGAGAACACAGTTAATGTATGAAGAAAATTTGGGAGAACGAAGAAAGAAGAAGAAACCAGGACTACTCAAGTTCAATCACTCTCTTCAAAGGGAATAATTAATCGAAAATAATAATAAATAATATATATATATATATATATATATATATATATATATATATATATATATATATATATATATATACTCGTCAGAGTTGAGCTTCTTCTTTCCTCTGTTGACAAAACAAAAGGCTTGTCTGTAACCAAAGTGCCATAAGGAACCTTAGATAGTAGTCCTGATGTCTCTGATGCACTCCAAGTCTTCCAGACCTGAATACTTGCATCAGGGAAAGCTTCAAGGCCACCATAATCTGCATGATTCCCCCATACACTTTGTGTAAACATACCGCTGCAATGCATATCCGACGTTATTATCGTCGCCGTCTGAGGCGCAGTGTGCATGTGTGCAAGTGATTGAACGCAATAGTCATTGACCTCGCTGGCCAATTCAGTAAGCAGCTGCTTATTGGTGGTCCAAAAGACTTTTGTGAACTGGGAATGCAGTTCATTTGTGATGTTTGTGCTGTGATTGGAAGCAGTAGCTGGTTGACCTTGCTGCTATATGGGGGAATCATGCACAGTATGGTGGTCTTGAAGTTTTCCCTGATACACATTATCTTGATTGGAACACCTGGACTATAACAGACAGTACAGGACTGCTAGCTAAGGTCCGTATGGTACTTTGGTTCAAGATAAGCCCTTTGTTTTGTCTACTGGAAGAAAGAAGAAGCTCAACTTTGAAGAGTACTTGTTTTTTTGGGCCAAAGTAGGCAAAAACGATTGTAAAATAAGGATTTCAGTGGCTGTATGCTGTATTACAGGCAATAAAGTCGACCTTTATGTCAAAGTTTTTTATCGGCCGGGTTCCCAGAACTCCTGAAGACAGACGTTGACTGCGGATACTGTTCAGAGATGTCACTAAACCCGCCCAAAGATGTAAACAACCACACATGAGAAGCGCCTATTAATGGAGGGGGTCCGGCAGCCGGTTAGTTCCAGTCATTCCACCGGGAAAGAGGTACATGGCTCGTGTTGTCTGTAGTTCAACCATGCCTAGACTGTCAATACCGCTGTACGATCGCGTCCGCATTGTTACTTTGTGCCAGGAAGAGCTCTCAACAAGTGAAATGTCCAGGCATCTCGGTGTGAACCAAAGCGATGTTGTTCGGAAATACAGAGAGAGAGGAACTGTCGGTGACACGATTCGCTCAGGTCACCCAAGGGCTACTACTGCAGTGGACGACCGCTACCTAAGAATTATGGCTAGGTGAAACCCTGACATCAACACCACCATGTTGAATAATGCCTTTTGTGCAGCTACAGGACGTCGTGTTAGGAACAAACAGTAAGCAACAGGCTGCATGATGCACAGCTTTACTCCCGACGTCCATGGCGAGATCCATCTTTACAACTATGCAGCGAGATACAGGTGAGCCCAACAACAAGTCGAATGGGCCGCTCAGGATTAGCATCACGTTCTCGTCACCGATGAGTGTCACATATGCCTTCAACCAGAGAATCGTCGGAGACGTGTTTGGGGGCAGCCCGGTCCGGATGAACGTCTTAGACACACGTTTCAGAGACTGCTGCAAGATGGAGGTCCCCTGCTGTTTTAGGGTGTAATTATGTGGGGACGACGTAAGCTGTTGGTGGTCATGGAACGCGCAGCAATGGCTGCACAATACGTGAACGCCATCCTTAGACCGATAGTTCAACTATATCGGCAGGATATTCGCGAAGCATTCGTCTTACTGACGACATTCGCGTACCCATCGGGCACATCTTGTGAATGACTTCCTTCAGGATAACGACATCGCTCAACTCGAGTGGCCAGCTTGTTCTTCAGACATTAACCCTATCGAACATGCCTGGGATAGATCGAAAAGGGCTGTTCATGGATGATGTGATCCACCAACGTCTCTGAGAAATATACGCCGAATTGCCGTTGAGGAGTGGGACAATCTGGACCAACAGTACCATGATGAACTTGTGGCCATTATGCCACGAAGAAAACAGGCATGCATGAGTGGAAGAGGACGTGCTATTGGCTATTAGAGGTACCAGTGTGTACAGCAATCTGGACCACCACCTCTGAAGGTCTCGGTGTATCGTGATACGACATGCAATGCGTGGATTTCATAAGCAATAAAAAAGGTGGAAATGATGTTTATGTTGATCTCTGTTCCAATTTTCTGTGCAGGTCCCCGAACTCTCGGAACCGAGGTGATACAAAATATTTTATATATAATATGTGATCAAAAGTATCCGGACACCCCCAAAAACATACTTTTTCATATTAGGTGCATTTTGCTGCCACCTACTGCCAGAAACTCCATATCAGTGACCTCAGTAGTCATTAGACATCTTGAGAGAGCAGAATGGGGTGTTCCGCGGAACTCACGGACTTCGAACATGGTCAGGTGATTGGGTGTCCTTTGCGTCATACGTCTATAAGCGAGATTTTCACAACGCTAAACATCCATAGGTGAAGTGTTTCCGATCTGATAGTGAAGTGGAAACGTGAAGGGACACGTACAGTACAAAAGCGTGCAGCCCGACGTCGCCTGTTGACTGACAGAGACCGCCGACAGTTGAAGAGGGTCATAATGTATAATAGGTAGACATCTATCCAGAACATCACTCAGGAATTCTAAACTGCATCAGGATCTACTGCAAATACTATGACAGTTAGGCGGGAGGTGAGAAAACTTGGATTCATGGTCGAGCGGCTGCTCATAGGCCACACATCAAGCCGGTAAATGCCAAATGACGCCTCACTTGGTGTAAAGAGCGTAAACATTGGATGACTGAACAGTGGAAAAACATTGTGTGGAGTGATGAATCACGGTACACAATGTGGCGATCCGACGTCAGGGTGTGAACATGGCGAATACCCGGTGTACGTTATCTGCCAGAGTAAAATTCGGAGGCGGTGATGTTATGGTGTGGTCGTGTTTTTCATGGAGGGGTCTTGTAACTCTTGTTTTTTTTGCGTGGCAGTATGACAACACAGGCCTACATTGATGTTTTAAGCACCTTCTTGCTTCCCACTGTTGAAGAGCAATTCGGGGATGGCGATTGCATCTTTCAACATGATCGAGCACCAGTTCATAATGCACGGCCTATGGCGGATTGGTTACATAACAATAACATCCCTGTAATGGACTGGCCTGCACAGAGTCCTGACCTGAACCCTATAGAATACCTCTGGGATTTTTTGGATCGCACTTTCCTCAGTGCAGCACTCCGTGAAGAATGGGCTGCCTTTCCCCAAGACACTTTGCTGCAGCTGATGTAACGTATGCCTGCAAGAGTGGAAGCTGTCATGAAGGCTAACGGTGTGCCAACGCCATATTGTATTCCAGCATTACAGATGGAGGATGCCACGAACTTGTAAGTCATTTTCAGCCAGGTGTCCGTATACTTTTGATCACATAGTGTATATATATCTAAGCAACGAGGTAGGATAATAAAAACGTGTCGGGTATTATGAAACCATAATAAAATACAAGATGCGTCATAATTAATGGCGTAAACGTATGCAGTTGAAATTAAATGAACTAAGAGCACAAACGTCCGGTAAGCAAGGGTTGTAAAACTTCAAGAGGTATTGGCACTTCTTCCTCTTCCATACTGCGAAACAAATCTGCTCAACCACCAGTACTAGTTTAGACCAATAAAAGAAAAAAAGAGTCCATTTAATTTGGGATCTGATGTGCATACCTATAAGGCTATGAGTAGCTATTCATCTTCGCTACTGCGAAAGACGTATGTTCAATTGAACAGCTCTTCACGTTTGCATTGTAGAGCCCACATTTACTACACTTCCTTGTTTCTAGTACCGTGTACTATCAACTCTCTGCATTTACGACATTAATTATACCTATTGGAAATAAATAGTCTCAAAGACTTATACACAAGAAATGCTGCTGGGGATAATAATGATGCAATAAGAGTAGGGTGTACGCGTAGCGTAAAATTCAAATAAATATTTCTTTTATTAGGTAGTTATATGTAAATACACCATAAATCACACGAGTGCATTCGGCCGAACAGAAGACCGAAGCCCCCTTGGTGTGACTTACGTTACTCATTTTTGGGAATGTTGAAAGCTGAAGTTTCTCATGATGACAAAATGGAAAAAGTGATCTATATTTAACTTGATGAAACATTTTATAGCCAAGATCGCATTAATTAATATTTATTATTGGCGACCGGTTTCAATAGCTGGAAGTGTCATCTTATGATCTTCAAAATTTAATGTCTATAAATTGAACACGATTTACAAAAAAAAAAAAAAAAAAAAAAAAAAATGAACACGATTTACAAAAAAAAAAAAAAAAAAAGTTGAAGATCAGCAGATGGCAGTATCAGCAACTGAAAGCGGTGGTCAATAATAAATATTAATGAATAGGATCATGAGTGTAAAACGTTTTATCAGTGTTGAAGGCATACGCCAACAACCCCAATGTGTCATCCCAAGATTTTGATGGTGTCAAGCAATAATCGCACTGCAAGGGTTCCCATTGACCCTCTCAGCGAATGAGGGGTTCGGATAATAACCAGTGGTGATAGAGTACCTTACCTGTAATACAAAACAAAACTGCTTGAATGGTACTGAAAATAGTAGCGGCGTCCGATATCAAAATTTCGTAAAGTCCACTGACATCAAATAATCATTTTACATAACCGAACGCCGCCTTTGTCGTGGCTGCACAGGTGGGAAACAGCCAAGAAACCCTCGAAAAATATCCACACTTATTGGTTTCCGAAACTTGAGTGAGACAACCACCACATTTGCCTGCTAGCTGCGAAATCATCACATATTGCTTGGTGTCCTGCGAAGGTGTACTAATAGAACATATTCTACAGGTCCGTATCATCGCTCTTATGCTGAAATCCACACCCTTAGAAGTAAGCATCTCAGGAATATTGACACAAGTATTGTATACCTTTTAGAGTAACTGATGACAGTAGGCCAAAAGTGTCAGGATAAGCTCAGCGAGGACTGTAATCTTAGGGCAGTAATAGAGCGCCTTGCAATACACAGTCGAGTCCTTCAACAAATACGGCATAGTCTCTTCACCGTTGGACAGGCTGTATTTTAGCTGCTCCGGGGTTTCAGTCTCCTCCTGATACCTACTGATACCCTTTAACAGTGCGGGGAACATATGTAAAACGAAATGGAATTAGGGTACTGAGAAGCTTCAACAGGAACTCAGCAGTGCACTCGCTACCAATACACTGCAAAGTTTCACCTTTTAAGATACATGAACATTCTGCATGCTCTACCGTATGACACAGACAGTCAATTCATTGTAACGTCAATAAAGCATAAAAGTGTTCTACTTTGGGACTGAAGTAGAGAGCACACAATTCGAGGTAATGCATAGGCGCTGCCGGGACACTTCGGGAAAAAGCTCTCGAAGTACCAGGATCAAAAGTGACCGTAATGCACACTGGCCAACTAGACAGCCAATGGGCTAACAAAGAGAGGGCTCTGCAGTGTTTTTATTTTTCCTCAAAAATTCTCGGAGTACCGTGCTTTGCAGTTTTGCAAGTCTCTTAAATACGCTAAAATGAGATCCAAGTTTCGTCCGCCTGCTAAGCCGCCAGCCGCCAAGTGTCTCCCTCATGCCGCCGGCCAGGTGAGCCACTCGTTCCGCTCATTTCGGCCAGACCCCACGTGTTGGCTCCAGTCATTCTGAAGTGGACACCGGTGGCGCTAACTACGGTCTGCCCTGATGATTCCAGTGCCCTTTTGCTCTCAGAGAGAAAACTTCTTGCAGCTTTGGCGCCACCTGTAGTTCCGGACAGGACTACAACCGTGCCGCGATGATCACGGCACAGTGGTATCGTCCCGTATTTTAAAATGATTAGCCCCTGTGCTGTGCAAAGTAACGGTAAGAAATGGATGATCGAAAGACTCTCATTGGTACCGGTTTTATAGAAGAATACATTGATGTTCATATCCTTGTATTAAATGTATATTATATTCTTCTGGGTTTCAATCAGAGAAATGTCGCAAATGAAATGTGCAGATTCACAAGGACGTAGGTTGGCTCGCCTCGATGAATTGGCTGCGCAGCTTTGCTAAAAGAAAGTAATCTTGAACTGCACTCCTTACCCAACTGCCACGGTTCGCGCGGTTCCCTCCGTCGGAGGTTCAAGCCCTTACTCGAGCATGGGTGTGTGTGTTGTCCTTAGCGTAACTTAGTTTAAGTTATATTAAGGCTTTGGACCGATGACCTCAGTAGTTTCGCCCCATGGGAACTTAACACAAATTTGGCGGCGGGCAGTGCGCTCGCACTATAAACTCTGCTACTGTTTTTCTCAAAGGCTAGGTGACTGCTTTGTAGATTCTTATTAATGAGTGTACAGCGAAGTGTTACAAGACTCCAGATTAATTAAGATTTTTTCCTTGAGAAAGAGATTTCTTGGATCAGTATCAACCTCTCCCAAATTAATGAGGGATGTCATTCTTACACTATTGTTGCATTCTATGTAATTATTTAAGGTACAGGTGCAACCCGTCATGTTGTGCTCCGACCAGTTATTTGTGATCGGTACACGTCTCTGTTTCAGGCGTTGAACACGGTGGAGAGCAAGGATTTCTCTTCCTCCATTATAATAACGACCTCAATTACAACTTGGACCCACAATCTGAAGAGGATCAAGTGCGGAGGAACATGCTGCGTCTATGGAGCAACTTCGTAAAATACGGGTATGAATACTTCTTCTTACTACATAGGATTCGTACAAAAGTTTGATTAACAGAGGAGATCAGGGGATCTCCATAGCTAAGTCCAAATATGTGGTGTCTGTATGTAAATAATTGTTGAAGAGTTTTATATCGTTTCAGTGATTTGCAGTATTTGTCGTTCTTATGTAATGCATAATGCTATGTTTAACAAACAACTATTACAACTTGTAGAAATAAAATCACATTTCGGTCTTCCGTATTACTAAGATGAGATATGGAAGGCACCGATGTTTTACTTTAGTAGTCCCGCTCAGGATATCACTATCAGTGTGTAATATATCAAAATTTACCGGCAAAAATTTTATTCTGTTTTTTCTTGAAATCGCTAATTAGAAATTACGAGAGTGCCTAATGTATGTGAAATTCTACAGAAGATGACTCCAAACTGAAATTTTTCATTATGCGAACGAAATGGGTTTTGCTTTTCATATTCTTTCGGCAAGAGATTCCCTTATTTAGCTGCTGCAGAGACTACTTGGTAGTATATACAGAAATGCGTGTTGGAACCTGAAGTTGAGTGCGACCGCCTAATCTTTTATGTCGCACAAATAAATTTCAAGACGAAAGCTTGTTGGACTCTCTGCTTTTGATTTGCTTGCCTTGAGCAGTTATACGCGCAGACCTGTGAGGGAAATATATGTCATTAGCAGTTACCTTAAAAACTAGAAAAAGAAGAACAGTTTCGATAAATTCGTTAAATATGTTCTGTCAGCTGTGCACCGTGCTATTCTCTGCGAACAGCGTTATTGGATCTCCTGTACGTAAGCGTCGGCATGGTGTAACCGGAGTAGCGACTTCAATGGACCTGCTATATATCCCACCTGCTATTAAAAGCTATTAACAGCATCAGCACTCGGGCTCTGAGATTTAGCGACACACTGGAGTTGGAAAGAAAATAGTTACAGTAGTAAAATATCAACACATGTTTTCATTCTCGGGGGTTGAAACTGCATAGTCATGTTAAAGTTTATTAAGTACTTAAGTATCATAGAGACAATCCGTCAGACATCATGAATATATTAAACACAATAAAAATTTACTGAAGCAGTCCGATATTCAGAGCTCCGCAAAGAAAATACGAGGGAAGGTAAATGTTTTAATGATAAGCGGACGTTAGATGCGAAGCACCAACTCCGATTTGAGAAGCATGGAACAAGAAATCGTCGACGCATTTCCTAAAAGAACCACTACAATGTTTGTCTCTAGTGAATCAGCGATTCAAGGGAAACAGATCTGTAAGGGTGAACGAGAATTTTAACTTCCCTCCTCCTGACCCAAAAAGCAGAAGTCTCTTATTTTTCCAATATTTCACTAGGTTTGAAATCAGTTAGCAGGAATCCTAAAGAAGTGAGAAGGCCAGGCACTTGCATTTCATTATATGACCATGAAAACTGTGAGAGAATATATAAAAGTGTCGATATCACTAACTGGCGCATGTAGAAAGTGGGAAATACGCAGAAATAGCTAATGTTTGCGAGCCATCAGCATGGGGGAACTAAGAGGCGATGGACCGATCACAAGCAATTCTGTGCTGGGATGTGTAAAGCACAGCGGCGTTCTGGGAGTCCCCTTTTCTCGCTGTCGTGTGTGCACACATAGACAAGATAGCTGTTTACTTCCACATTTTGTTTAAATACCGTACACAGCACAGCAGTTAACGGACAAGATTAAATACATACACGAAAAAAAGTTTTGCATCACCGCGGGTACGAGAGCACCGGAACCTGTACAGAAAACAGGAATAGAGATCTACATAAACGTCACTTCCGCCCTTTTTGTTGCTCATGAAAACCACACATTGATGTTGTACGACCATACCGTGGGACCTTCAGAGGTGGTGGTTCAGACTGCTGCGCACACCGGTACCACTAATACCCAGTAGCATGTCCTAGTCGAGCGATGTCGTTATCGTGAAGGAAGTCATTCACAAGATGTTCACTATGGGGCATGAATTGTCGTCCATGAAGACGAATGCCTCGCCAATATGTGGCCGATATGGTTGCACTATCGGTCGGAGGATGGCATTCACGTATCGTACAGCCGTTACGGCGCCTTCCATGGCCACCAGCGGCGTACGTCAGCCCCACATAATGACACCCAAAAATAGCAGGGACCATCCACCTTGCTGCATTCTCTGAAACGTGTGTCTAAGACTTTCATCCTGACCGTTCTGCCTCCAAACACGTCTCCGACGATTCTCTGGTTGAAGGCATATGCGACGCTCATCGGTGAAGAGAACGTGATGCCAATCCTGAGCGGTCCATTTGGCATCTTGTTGGGCCCATCTGTACAGCGGTGCATGATGTCGTAGTTGCAAAGATGGACATCGCCATCGACGTTGGGAGTGAAGTTGTGCATCATGCAGCCTATTGCTCACAGATTGAGCTGTAACACGACGTCCTGTGGCTGCACGAAAAACATTATTCAACATGGTGGTGTTGCTGTTAGGGTTCCTCCGAGCCATAATCTGTAGGTAGAGATCAGGCAGTAGTAGCGCCCTTGGGCGGCCTGAGCGAGTTATGTCATCGACAGATTTTGTCTCTCTGTATCTCCTCCAAGTCCGAACAAAGTAACAAAGCGGACACGATCGAACCGCGGTGTTGACCGTCTAGGCAGGGTTGAACTACAGACAAACATAAAGGCCGTAAATTCAACTAAATACCTAGGAATTACAACTACGAACAACTTAAATTGGAAGGAACACACAGAAAATGTTTGGGGAACGCTAGACAAAGACTGTGTTTTATTGGCAGGACCTTTAGAAAACGTAACAAAGATACTAAGGAGACTGCCTACACTACGCTTATCCGTCCTCATTTAGTTTAGTGCTGCGCTGTGTGGGATACTTACCAGACGGAACTCACGGAATACATCGAAAAAGTTCAAAGAAGGCAGCACCTTTTGTATTGTCGCTAAATATGGTAGCGAGTGTCACTGAAATGATACAGGATTTGGGCTGGACTTCATTAAAAGAAAGGCATTTTTCGTTGAGACGAAATCTTCTCACGAAATTCCAATCACCGACTTTCTCTTCCGAATTCGAAAATATTTTGTTGACACCGATCTACGTAGGGATAAACGATCACCACTATAAAATAAGGGAAACCAGAGATCGTATGGAAAGATATAGGTGTTCGTTCTTTCAAGGCACTATACGAGATAGGAATAATAGAGATGAACCCTCTGCCAGACACTTGAATGTGATTTGTAGAGTACCCACCTAAATGTTAATGTTAAAAGCAACACGAGCCATGTATCTCTTTCCTGGTGGAATGACTGGAACTGATCGACTGTCGGACCCCCTCCGTCTAATAGGCGGTGCTCGTGCCTGGTTGTTTACATCTTTGGGCCGGTCTAGTGACATCTCTGAACAGTCGAAGGGAATGTGTCTGTCTTAGGTGTTCTGGGAATCGGGGTAATGCAAAACTTATTTTGATGTGTTTATCTCAACTAGCAGTCACACAGCGTAAATTTCGGCTCGTTACTTATGCACAGACCCAGAAAGATTTTTCAGCTGTCATAGTATTATAATCTTTATTGCATCCACGAGCTGACACTGACTGTGAGGAAGCAAAATGGGTCAGATACGTAACATAGATTTCTTCTGTTCTGTTAAATGTGTATTTCTGTGCCAATGGAGCATAGTGTAGAAAATTTCCCCTTTAAATTAGTAATAACTGTGCATTACTTAGCATGTTTCACTTTATGAATAACACCTGCACATACACAGAAAGTGTGAAGTAACGCGACTGCTCTCTACAACAGTGTTTAGGTCACAGCGAAGGGAAAGCTGAATACTGTGTGTTACTGTCAGAAAACTTAGAAAGTATAGTAAATATACCAAAAGAGATTGCCTACATTACGCTTGTTAGCCATCTCTTAGTGTACTGCCGCGTGGTACGGAATCTTTACGATATAGGATAGATAGTTTCCTAGTCAAGGACGTGTCTCATTTACGTTTCAGTTCTTACTTAATCCGCGTGTGCACTCCCCGCGCTGTTTACAGTAGATAACATTGTACGCGTCATAAATATTTTCCCAGGCCATTCTATTGTCTATACGAAAACCATACCAATAATCAGACGTGTAACACCCGCATGCTACCTTGTGGTATGTAGTAGAGAGTACTTCTGATCCCCGCTTCATTAGTGGATGATGTGTGGAAAGAACGATTGTCGATAAACCTTCATATTACCTCTAATTTTCTCGCTGTGGTTATTTCACGAGATTTATTTAGGAGGAAGTAATATGTTTACATATTCTTCTTGGAAAATATTCTCTTGGGTTTTCGTCAGAAAACGTCTCCGTGATGCGCTGCTCTTGTACAGTGTACCACTGCAGTTCGTTTAGCGTCTCTGTAACGCCCTAATGTCGTTTCACCATCTAAACTATCATGTTCTTAGAACTAGTCTAACTCTTCCATTGATGTGACCAGATAATGTTCTTAAAATCTATAGGAGGAGTGTTTTTTAAACCACTTGTTTTGTGGATGAATTACACTCCATTAAGATACCACCAATACATCTGTGCCTAGCGTCTGCTTATCTGTACATTTATTTTTATGTGATCGTTCCGCTTTATGTTGTACTGGATGGCTATTTCCAGGCATTCAGCGATTATTTTGGGTTGTACTGATTCTTCATCAATCGCGTAACCATACAGGACTGGATATTTTGCCCTATGTAGGTACAATACATCACACTCACTTAAACTGAATGCCAACTCCCAGCTCCTGTAGCAACCATCGATCCTCTGCGAATCTGCCTGCAGTTCGCTACTGTCTACTCACGTTCCCATCTCCTCATCTGCAACCAGCCTCACGAAGTTTCAGACTTTATCCACAGGATAATTATATTGGTGCTGCTGCTTTGCAAGTGACATTTTATCGATAGTGCCTATGTGTGATCCATATGTATTTTTTACTACTAAAGAAGAAGGTATTTACCACTGAAGTGTCATGTGCATTTGTACTCGAAATATAACGTATTTTCAAAAATAATAATATGGAAAAGTTTATTATGAAACAAGATCCAATAATTTTTTGTTCAGAGGTCGGTAGGAGTAGTTGCATCTCGTAATGATAAGCCACCTGCACATCTTTCACACACGTGCTATTACTCTCCATCCCACAACACTTACACAGACAGAATATTTCTCGGTGTATATGTATTGAAACACAATCACCCCGCCCCCTCCACTTTTAGTATTTTTTGGCAGCCAAACTGTTCCCTTGCACAGTGAAGTGGTACATGCTGAAAAACACTAATCTATTTACAACGTTTTCGATTATTGTGATCAGCATCTTGAGGCTGTAATCATAAGTGTGCATCACGACAAGCAACTATTGGGAATTTTTTGTATGCATGGTGTTGCTCTTCACACCGAAACACTTTCCCATGGAGGAAATTTAGCGGTGTGCAGTCGGTAGAGGAGCAGCCTCAATGTCTTAATACTGTGAGATGTCTCTCCCAAGTGAACATTACATCCCACCGAAGACAATGTCTAGAACAACTGAAGAAAAACAAGGTAATGACAAGCAGGTGTTAATGTCAAATGGTATCCTTGATTGGGGGCTCACTTTAATGAATGAAAGACTTTGATATGATTTTAGAAGAAATAAGACCAGTGGGTTTTTGCAAAATGATGCAGCTAATTTAGATATGGTAATAACACACCTTTGCTTGGATCAAACATCAATTAGATTCCTCTGTTCATGATCAGAGATCTGTAATCAAACTTACGTATTATGATAAGCAAATTCCATGTGTTTTGTATGCATACTGTTACCCTTAGGACTGTATATTCATTGGCAATGGAAATGAGCGTACGGCTTTGTGGGCCGGGACTCCCACATTCGGGGAAGGTCGGCCGCCGAGGGCGAGTACTTATTGCATTCGACGCCACTTTGGACGACTAGCCCGTCTGAGATCGGGAAGAAATGATGTAGAGGACAGCACAGCACCCAGTTCCTGAGCGGAGAAAATCTCCTGCCCCAGCCGAGAATCGAACTCGGGCCCCTTGGTGGGCATTCCGCAGCGCTGACCACTCAGCTAACGTGGGCGGACTGTGTATTTATTAAAGGAGACGTTAAAAGGTGGTGACATGTTTTAAAAACAATTTCTTTTCCGTAAATTTTGTCTATACATACACAATGCTATGACTTTTTAATTGCATGAAACAAGAGTGCGGCATTCGACTGCCTTTTAAATGTACGGCGTGTAACTGGAACTGTTAACGTGATCACATGACCAGAAGCGACAGCATGTTGGATCCTCATAGTAAATAACAAGACATGAAACCGCACCTCATCAGTGTTCTGTGGTGCCAGACAGTGTCATCGTATCTCGCTCCAAAGTGCTAAACATCTCTCAGCTATTAGGGATGCAGATGAGGCCAACCGATGAACTGTTTGGCTTGTGGTTGTTACTGAAGACTCTGGACAATCTTATATTAACATTGGTAACGTGGATTATTCCATAAATAGCATTCTCCTTAAAAAGAAAAATTTACATATGCACTGCGGGACTGTTTCGAGACAACATTATGGTGGTTAACGTCTGTTATCATGTGGGATGTCAAGAACAACGAAAGTAGTGCACGTTTGTAATGTTAAAGAAAAAAATTACACTTATCTACTTGACAAATTCTTCAAGATCATTTCTGCAAGACAGGGTCTAAAGGAAAAAAGTACCACTTTTCCACATGGGAACATGACAGAAAGATGCATATTCGAATAAATTTGTTAGAACACTTTCGAAGAAATACAAAAATCATGTAGGTGTAATACAGACTGATACTGTCTGATATTAAAATGGATGTCAAATGGATCAACTGCCTACAGTTTGCAACATCATCGTATACACGACTGTTATCTCTTGGACGTGGATGTAATGCATGATTTTGCAGAGCTCTGTACGGAAATGGGGATGCGTGACTACCTAACATCAAACCACGAGTTTGGTGTGAGAGGAGACTACCAAGGAAAAAGGAATTTGACTGGAAGCAACGATAAGATAGTCGGAATATACTGATTGACATGGACAAGATCCTGTGGTAGAATAAAGGCGTTTAACAGAGCAGACAGAAAGCGAGAAAGGAGCTCTTGTAGGAGTATCGAAATTTTCAGTACACACAAAAACTTTCGGTAATACCTAAAATACCCATTTTCGTTTTTTGTGTTTTATAATACTTTTTTTATTTTGTATATGACTGTATCGATTACAAAGGAGGCAATAATATTATCAAAAGCAGTGAATGCCAGTCTTCTGCAAATGGTTCTCTTGTCGTCATGGGGAAATAACATAGGCCTGACGAAAGACACCTTTTCGAAATCTCGCACCTGGTATGCAACGCTTCACAAAACGGCATCTTCTACATTTTAAAGGCATTTTAAGGAGCTCAGAGTAGTACTATATAAAAGAACATTTTGTGCTTACAATAATGTCAAAGAAGGCAAGTGTTCACTTTTTATGTTAGAGTGAAAAATCCATTCAGATGTTGTCAAATGGCAATTTGTCATAACACAGAATAAAAGTACAACACTTTGCCAGAATAAAAGGGCAGAGGATTCACTAATTTTTCTCAGTGTAGGGCCAATTTACTTGTTTTTAAATTTATATACAATAAAGTGTGCTATAGGTCTGAAGGGGTTAACCACACAACATGCAAATTTAAATAAAAAATTATGTACCATTTGGCAAAAGGCATTTTAAGGGTAAGATATATGCTGTATTTGTTTTTCAAATATGCCCAACTAAACAGTTGTAATAAAATTAAACTTTAAAATGTATTATCTCAAAACATCTCTTTTCCATTCCAAAGTTTCACTGTTTCATAACTTACCCAAATTTAGAAACAGAAATCTATTTTTAAAGAGATGTTCATAAATTATTGCTGAATTTAAAAATGAAAATAACTCAAAATCTAATATTGGCAAGATACTCCTTTTCGCTATCCGTCTCAGATATGACAAAACACAAATGCAGGAGTGAACAAAGTTGCTGGTAACCGTTTTACAGATTTTATAAGGTCACCATATATGCAGCAGTGAGAAACTTTTACTGTCGAAAGAACATGGTATTGCCAGACTAGAAGTACGATTTATAACCATGGAACGGACTGTGTGTTTGGATCTGTGAAACAAACAAATTTTCCACAGGTCTTAGGAAAGAAAAAGAAATACTATGTCAAACAGACTTGAACCATTCTCTATAAAGTTATTATTCCTCTACGTACAGTTAATGCTTATGTCTACAAAAACTAATACTAGAGCTGGAGGGGATCAAAGTCATAATATGGAAGCTGAGGCATATGGTTGAAAGGAATTGCCGTGAAGGAATAATATTAACTACTACCGGAGAAAGAGCAGCTTATTGAACACGTGCAAGTAAGGCTAACAAATTACTTTAAACAAATTGTGTAGAAAAACTTCCATTCTGTATTGAAATAAAATGTGGACATAAAACCCACCTTCATTATGAGCAAGTTTTAACAAGGAAAGGCGACTTATAGGAGAGTACAACAGTGCACACATTGTTTTGTATAACTGCCTGCGATGGATTCACTGCCACAGAGCTTCCACAGGCTGACGGCACGACGGCTCTCACGTGTACAGTATACAACCTAAAAAACGCGTCAAACGTGAACTGCGCCTCAGTCAAAAATTAAAAACCACAAAATTGAATTTTGCAACCAGTTTCCGTTATAATCAACAGATTTTAGCGTAATCAGCAACTATTGACTGTGCCGGTGCATGGTCTCTGAGGTGTTTCTTCATGTTTGTAGGCAAAAATACACTCCTAGCGCTGGGTGTGGTGTGAGGTTGGAAGTTAAGGTGACCTGCCACTGGCGTGGTGTGGTTGCTGCAGAAGGATAGCCACAGCCATACTGAGCGTAGCACAGCAGAGGGGTGCGACATGCGTTGTCTTGCGTGGTCAGAATGTATTGCGTGACCGAGCCCGTCACGTGCACTGTGTTTATAATTAAATACTGCCTTATGGATGCCCTGCAATTTATTACGAATGATCCTGGATGTTTAAATACTTATAAAACCAGGTCTTTCGTTGCACCTGACTCCATTTTTCTGTGTCCATTCCTTTCCTTCTCCAATTCCTGACTCTTATTGCTTTGAGTTCTTCTTCCATAACTTTAATCCATCTTTTTCTGGGTCTTCTCTGTACATGATTATCTGATAATATTCTTCCTTGCTTTATTTTCATTGCAATATTCATCTGCCCAGAAAGTGTTTGTAGTTCTGAGTTTGTTCTCAACCACCTGCTTTCTTTCTCTCTCACTGTCCTAAATGTATCAGAAAAAATCTTCCTAATTCATCTCAGTAACCTGCCATTTTCCTTCATAGCCTTTAGATCCATAAGTTACGTTACTGTAGGTCTTAACATAGTCAGTTATATTTCAATTATTTTATTCCTGGACTTTAATGTATTCTGAAAGGGATCTGTTTTCCATTTCTACAGCTGTCCTGTTATCTTCGGTTAGTGTCGAACCCACGTATTTACTCTTCCATTCTTTGAAATTCTTTACCGTTTATTTTTGTTGTAGTCTCTCCTCCTGACGTCCCATCATCAAATACTTTTTTAGCCTGTGTTCACATGCAGTCCTAACTTCCGTGATGCTCCTTCTAATAGAGCATAATTATCCTTCAGGTTTCTGTCATTCCTCATACTTAATGCTACACCATTAGCGTACGAAACCACGTGGACCCATGGGTTAAATAAAGTACTCCCAGGATTAATCGGCCTTTGCGCATTACCTTCTCTAGTGCTAACTTAAAGAGTAGTGCAGAAATCAGCTCTTCCTGCCCTCCCTACATGGAACTCTGTTGTCAACTTTTGTTCTATTCTGTCCTTACAGAGTGTCACTTTTATTCTCACTCCCATCAGCCTCAATGATTTTAGTGGGATTCTAAAACCTTTCATACTTTGGAGGGTCTATTCCGGTCTAGGCTGTCACATGCTTATTTAAAACCGATGTACAACTGATGCAGTTGCTTCTGATATTCAGAAAACTTCTGCTGTAGACCACGCTGAGTTTAAATGAAGTTTGGCCGTAACACCCGTCCATTTTATGTGCATGCACACTGCAACAAGAAAAGGCGACTCGTAGAACGGCGTGGAGGCCTACACATTGCAGTGAGCGACTGTGATCGGTCTCATAGCTTCTTTATGCAAAAGGGTTTATGGCTCACAAACATTAGCTGTTCCTGCATATTGACCACATTCCATACATTGAAGTGTATGACTCGATAAAGGCGTCAATACTAAATTCACTCTCAGCCTTAGTGATGAATAGTTCAATTGAATTCCTACAAGCAATTTTTGTCGAGAAATGTACTAATAATATTCAGGATCTGTTGGCTGTGTTGGCACATGCTCTCCTTGATATTCCTGTGCGTACTGGTGTCGAAATATATGTTCCTTGCACGTCACTCACAAGAGGCGTGGTGTGGGGCTGGGGTTGCGAGAAAAAACGGTTCCAGCTCTGGCGTGGTGTGGGTGCCACAAACAAGTGGCAACACACATAGCGACAGGTCTACTGTGGAAGACGGCAGAATGTGCTGGCTCATGCAATCAGCGATGTATTGCGAGTCTGGGCATACCACCTGCAGTGAGTTTGTAATTAAATACTGCCACACACATGTCCTATGACGAGCTGCATACTTTCCTAAACATTTAAATAAATAGACCACGAAATATGTAACTGTGTAAAACAAGTAGATCCTTGATAATCCTTGTGAGACAGCGCGACCACACGAAAAGTATAAGAACTCTTGCACTGTATTTTCGTAACATATTACTGCTACACACGTCTATGTACGGATTCAATAACTTCCCTAATTGTTTAAACAAATAGATCATGAATTATGTAGCTGTTTTAGAAATGTCAAATAAGCTATCTCACTAAGATTTTTACTTAATTTTAACGTCGTCTTACACTGGATTATGTCCACTGTGATGTCATGCGGTGACGCTGAGGGTCGGCTAATATGAACCCTTACACATCCATCATGTTGGTGACTCTTTACCTTCCTGCCATCTTGGACCGCCATGTTTGATTTAGGCACTCAAATTTGGGACCATGTTTGATCAGAAATTAGTTGCCTAAAGTTGTTTTAGTAAGGGCAATAAAGTGAATACTAGATTGGAGGTCCTAAATAAACACACTTCATGCAAGTTGACCAACCAACATTAATGGGAGGGGCGAAGAAGAGGAGAGAGTGTGTACTTGACCATGAAGGGCGGGGAATGGAGTCACAGATCAATGGGCTGGTATGCCCATAGCTCCATTACTGTCGTCTTATACTACATCATATTCTGTAGTTCATCAACTATTTTATCTGTGGTTGTAGTTCCGATACATTCTACACTTTGCTTAAGAATAGTGATAACTGAAGGAAGACTAGTATGATGGTACATTATTCAAGATTATTTAAATGTATGTTACACTATGCAGCTACTTTAGGCTGCCGTATGGACGAAACTATGAGATTAAGTCTTGTCTTTCACTATTGCAACATTTACCAAAAACATGTAAGAAAAACTAATAATCGTTCACATAATCCCTAACTTAAGACCACTGCCTAGAAGTCTATGCTTCTCCTCTTTCGTCTCTCTCTCTCCTATGTGATCGCTCGTTAACAGCTTCTCTAAAATAGTAAGAAAAATTGCTTAAGTGATGTGTTAATTAAACTGTAGGTAACATATCAAAATTAAATGTAATTACGGTTTCATTCGAACGTTTTCCACAGGAATCCAACCCCCGAGGCGGATCCTGTGGTGTGGGAGCCCTATAACCTGACCAATCGCAGCTACCTGCTGATGCAGGCCAACTTCACGCTCGCGCACAACAGGCTTGGTCAGCGCATGGACTTCTGGAACGAGAACGTGCCATTGGAGGCGTTCCCCGGGACCTACTGACGAGAGTTACATGAGACTCTGAATACTGGATTAGCACTTCGACATTACGAAACTTTTGTTCAATATTTCACACAAACAGTTTTGCATGTTTTGAAAGTAGCTTTTTACAAAAATCGTTGCGAAATAAAATATTAGTCTAGATATTTCTTCCTATATCTCTGCTTTGTGTCCTTTGTTTAAACAAGTGACGTATCCGCACGTCACACTATTTGTTGTTTTGTACTACCAATATTTATTTGCGAAATTATAATTACGACACCTTTTCTCTGTAGGTAACTGTTTCCTTCGGAATAACTTCTTTCGATCATGCCATACTGTAATAGAGTGCAGGGTATTCTTTAAGTCACAGGTGTGGTTTCTTTAAAAACCTCGGTTGTTACCACGTTTCAAATCCTTTTGGTAAGTGCGCCGACCTTGATGACGTCTATGTCGACGAGGAGTTAGCTTCTGTCCACACACATCTGCCATATGGACATACAATGTTCGTCACAGAGAAAAAGTCAAAACTGCAAATTCACAGGGCAGTCTTGCTTCCAAAATCCTTAAATGCTCATTTCACAAGAAACTTCTAATAGAATGTGAATTTCCTCAATTTGTGTAATTGTTTTACGAACACCAACAAGAGGAAATTTTAAGAGATATACTTAGAATGGTTGACAGTGTTGTGGCAAAATGGTTTATCTTGATGTAAAACACTACAGTTGAAACGCCCCTTAGAAAAATTAGTGAATTACTGTGCTGATAAACCCCTTACGTTATTTGCTTTTCAAACAGCTGAGCAAAACTGAATGTGCACAGACCTCTCATTGCTTATACAGATCATCAATAAACTGCCACACAATATTCATAGCACAACGCAATCTTACTTTCAATAATCCCTTCAAAGGAATGGCCCTCACTAACAATAACCTATACCTGTCATGAATCACTTACCTCACAAAAATCTTCGTTACTCGAACTACTGTAATACAGCGCGCGCCAATACTGCCAGCTAAATAAAAGATTCTAACTACTGAAGTCACTAACTACTGATATGCATAATTAGCAAATGAAAGATTTTGATAGAGAACAAACAATGTATTTACCTTAATAGTATATATAGTTCATGACATCCAGTGTTATAAATTTACTGTTTCTGATGGACACACGTCCAGATCATCCGCTCTCAAAATTCTACCATCTCCCCACATCCTCCACTGCTGGCGGCTCACCTACAACTGCGCAACGCTATGCGCTGTTCACATCCAACAGCCCAACTCTACTATAACGAATATTACAACAATGCCAACCAGCCACAGACTGCACACAGCACAGCCAGTGATTTTCATACAGAGCGCTATGTGGCGTTACCAATATAAAAACCTAAACAGCCTACTTACATAGCCCTTATGTTCCCCACAAAAAATTTTACAAATTGTTTTGGGCACTGGCCAATACATATTTGTTAAAAAATTTTTATATTAACGCTAACAAATATATCAAATGCATACACTTATCGATACAATGTTGGTCAAAAGCTAAAATTTTCAAACAGTCCATAAAGACAGTCCTGGTCATTCATCACAGTATTAATTACAATTTTATGCACAAAGTCTGAGCAGTAAAAGAAAATTTACCCAGAAGTAGTGGATATCCATGCAGTCTTGAAGAAGTAGTATTGTCCTTCCAACAGAAAGATAATGCTGACTCTTGACATGCTGACAGGTAATGCTCCTCAACAGAGCTAACCCACAGCAGAGTCAGTCGAAGTTAAAGAATATTGGTAGGTAGGTCATCACAGAGCAGACCCACAGTAGTCCTGGTAGAGAGTATGGTATTGGTGGGCCATCAAAGGTACAGACCCACTGCAGTCCTTGTAGAGACGGCCAGCAGCTATCTGTTGCGACTGTGCAGGTGCACAATCACCATCGAATAGTCTTGCAGACAATATAGCAACTCCATAAACCACCACTTGTGCACTCACAAAGTTTCCACTTGTGCACTCATAAAGTTTTTGGAATTGTCCTTAGAACCAGCAATGCTGTTAACCAGTCCCTTGCTTAATTATTAACACACATGCAAACACTAACAGTCCCAACTTCGCACATATTGTGGATATACTATGATCAACAAACACGTGTGCAGTGAAATGAAACTTAATTTGAAGAACTGGTATCTATACAATTATAAATTTACAACATAAGAATACAATTACAAAGGTACAAAATACATCATTAAGGAACATAGTAGTGTAGATAACATTTGTAGTAATATGGGCTTTACAAAAGAATAGAAATAAACTTGTACATCAGTGTTACAGAAATTATGACATAAATAAATAAATAAAATAATGAGAATTGTTTTCGAAACATTAATTTCACACATGAGCATTAAAAGAGAACAGAATAAATAATGTCTAACCATCTTTAAAAAGTAAATAACACATTATTAGAAAAATTCTACAACATAGCTCCTGTCAGATAAATACATGAAGACAGGAAAAACACAAATACACAAGGGTACACAAACACAGAGCGGAATAACACAAAAGGAAAGGACAAGGTTTCTTTTACTGCAGTATTTTGCAAACAAAACTTTCATTACTTCTTGGAGATCTCCCTTCGTTCATCATTATTCCCAAAAAGTCATATCTATACCTGCTTTCTGTAATCTATTTCACATCCTCTTCCAAAATAATTATTCATTGTACAGTACGCTTCTTTTTTTTAAAAAAAAACAACTTTTTTCGTATAACTGCTCAATGCATTTCTTCCAATTCATCGCAACTCATTCTCTTATATAGCCTACGCCCTCTTATGCTAACTTAAATCTACTGAGCTCAGATGTATAAACTAAGGGACAAGGCAATGCAGCAACACAAAACAATTAACACAAACAGCATTGACAAAAAAAATGCAAATTGGCAAAGCTAGTAGCAATAAATGTAAATTAGCAAAGCAAATGCAACATTACAACTAATATGAGCCGATGTGCAGCAACAAGAAAAATAAATCAGTAGTAAAACTGGCTTAACAGAGTAATGCAAAGTGAAATTCAGTAGCACTATGCCTGGCAAAAAACAGCAGCAAATGCAGTAACTTATACCTAAATATGACATAGCTCTAGTAGAAAAAATGGTACCCTAAAGACAACAATGCAGATAAGAGAAATGTCTATTCACATCTTAGTGTCTATGTCATTAAAGTGGTGCACCACAACAACTTATTCTATCAAAAATACACTCCTGGAAATGGAAAAAAGAACACATTGACACCGGTGTGTCAGACCCACCATACTTGCTCCGGACACTGCGAGAGGGCTGTACAAGCAATGATCACACGCACGGCACAGCGGACACACCAGGAACCGCGGTGTTGGCCGTCGAATGGCGCTAGCTGCGCAGCATTTGTGCACCGCCGCCGTCAGTGTCAGCCAGTTTGCCGTGGCATACGGAGCTCCATCGCAGTCTTTAACACTGGTAGCATGCCGCGACAGCGTCGACGTGAACCGTATGTGCAGTTGACGGACTTTGAGCGAGGGCGTATAGTGGGCATGCGGGAGGCCGGGTGGACGTACCGCCGAATTGCTCAACACGTGGGGCGTGAGGTCTCCACAGTACATCGATGTTGTCGCCAGTGGTCGGCGGAAGGTGCACGTGCCCGTCGACCTGGGACCGGACCGCAGCGACGCATGGATGCACGCCAAGACCGTAGGATCCTACGCAGTGCCGTAGGGGACCGCACCGCCACTTCCCAGCAAATTAGGGACACTGTTGCTCCTGGGGTATCGGCGAGGACCATTCGCAACCGTCTCCATGAAGCTGGGCTACGGTCCCGCACACCGTTAGGCCGTCTTCCGCTCACGTCCCTACATCGTGCAGCCCGCCTCCAGTGGTGTCGCGACAGGCGTGAATGGAGGGACGAATGGAGACGTGTCGTCTTCAGCGATGAGAGTCGCTTCTGCCTTGGTGCCAATGATGGTCGTATGCGTGTTTGGCGCCGTGCAGGTGAGCGCCACAATCAGGACTGCATACGACCGAGGCACACAGGGCCAACACCCGGCATCATGGTGTGGGGAACGATCTCCTACACTGGCTGTACACCACTTGTGATCGTCGAGGGGACACTGAATAGTGCACGGTACATCCAAACCGTCATCGAACCCATCGTTCTACCATTCCTAGACCGGCAAGGGAACTTGCTGTTCCAACAGGACAATGCACGTCCGCATGTATCCCGTGCCACCCAACGTGCTCTAGAAGGTGTAAGTCAACTACCCTGGCCAGCAAGATCTCCGGATCTGTCCCCCATTGAGCATGTTTGGGACTGGATGAAGCGTCGTCTCACGCGGTCTGCACGTCCAGCACGAACGCTGGTCCAACTGAGGCGCCAGGTGGAAATGGCATGGCAAGCCATTCCACAGGACTACATCCAGCATCTCTACGATCGTCTCCATGGGAGAATAGCAGCCTGCATTGCTGCAAAAGGTGGATATACACTGTACTAGTGCCGACATTGTGCATGCTCTGTTGCCTGTGTCTATGTGCCTGTGGTTCTGTCAGTGTGATCATGTGATGTATCTGACCCCAGGAATGTGTCAATAAAGTTTCCCCTTCCTGGGACAATGAATTCACGGTGTTCTTATTTCAATTTCCAGGAGTGTATTACCAAGTAGTTGAAAAGAAAATTATGTATGCAGTTACTGTTATTAGTCCCTTCTTATAGTTGTTTCCTTTCCAAGTGCTCCTTTCTCGAAGAATGTGGACCATAAAATTATTATTTAATAGATCTGTTGACAGAAAGTGTTCACATTAGCAAATGCATTTAATTTTATTTTATAAAACCAATGCTGCAACGCAGCTGGAAACTAGATATCAAATGAAATAAGCAACTATGTAAAGCAAAGCAAAAAAACACCATTCAATAGCCATTTGGCATTTATTAAGTCAGTAGAAATTGCCTCTACTCTCGTTGGAAGACACTTGTCATAATCAGGTGTGCAGATGTAAGAATATTTCCCATCAATTCATAAGCATTTCAGTAAGTAGCACAAAGTACGTGCTCCACAGTATAATCATATTTTTTGAAGTAATAGCGTGTCATATTTGCGATGCTTTCTACAAAGGAACATCAATAGTGAGGTCAATGGCCTCTTTTTTTTCCACCTAATGGCTTTTTCTCCAGGCAGCTGGCACAGCTGGGCGCCCATAACGCGTAACGTCAAGGTCACCTAGCTTTCTTATCGAAATATTTACGAGATCAGTTTGCGCTACAGTGACAGTGTCCTACATAAAAATTTCACAGATCGAAAAATTACAGCAGAAAAGCGTAGAAACGAAATCTTATGAATAGCAGTGTTGTGATACATTCACGCATGGATACACAAGTCATAACTCTTAAATTGCGATTCTTGGTTTCCAACATCCTTTTTCACAAAGCAGAGTCCCTAACTTCTATTCATTATTCATATACATATAAACACATGATCACATTCCTCATATACCGTAGCATCAGCGTAATGATCATAAACATACCTCAACAGCATAATACACATCGTCATTGTAATAATAACATCATAAAACCTCATAAAAAGTAAAAAACGCCGTAACTTTCTGCAATAATTTCAAAGCCTAAAAAAAATTCTCTGCTCATTTCAGTAGTGTCATCTACCTCAAACGTACTTTAAAAATCATGATCCCATACCAAATACATCATTCAAAGCTCTCATAGTATCAAAATGGTTCCGAAAAAAAAAGTACAGACAAAATACAATATGTGAAGTTATCTAACTGGGTAATTGCTTAAACAAGTGTCGCTGATGTAGTAAAAAAAAAGTTTGTCTCTCTCAGTTAAATGATCAGATAGCTGTGTAATTATGTGTTAGAGAAATATGGTACCGATGTGTAAAGGTGTGTAAGCAAATACCATATTAGCTAGGGCTCCTTGTGCTTGCCAAACACTTGGTACACAAAGTAAGCGTGAACCCTCCTGAGAATTAAAGTAATTATAACCTCAGGTGTTACAGATTGCAGCAGTGGAATGAAATGTATCAAGGAAAACCTTTGTGTCTTCGTAATTCAAAAATCTTTAAAAATAAATGTTTTAAGTAAGAAATTAATCACTCAAATGCTTGTCCTGTAGCGCTAAATGTACGTCTTGCTGTAAGACAATTCTGTGGGAGTGTCGTAGTTATCGTCGTCCGTAAGCAAAGTTCTGCAGAAATCAGTGTACTCACCTCATCATAAACAAAAGAGAAATGATTTGTGTATAGATCTCGTAGTTATTACGCTTATTGCCATTATCAAGAAGGTACTGTACTGTAAAGTATTGTTGTGCTACGGAAAAGGCTGTCTCATTGTAGCTATACCAAAAAAGTTATTACTAAAACATTTTTTACTTTCCAGAAGAATTCAGAAAAACTGTGCAGATATGAAACAGATACAGCGCAAAAGCAATAATATAAATTGTGTCATTCGCTAGTAGCATCGTGATATAATCGTGCAGCTGTCAAATAAACTAACCACTGTGTCATCTGGTATCTCTCAGAAAGTACTTTAAATCCAGATTGTATTTTCCAAAATGTTGCATTAAAATCTCATTAGCAGTACTGGTATACGTTCTAAGTATGTAAGCCTTATAGTCGTTACGTAATCGTGCAACTAACAAGCGAGAATGTACACACACAATAACACTGTGTCGTCTGTTCACTATAACAATGCATTCGTAATTACTGTATAATATGTTCCCTAGGTTCTAGACTGGATAGTTAACTTCAAAACATTGTTGCATGTTAACAGTTTCGAAGTGTGTCAAAGCGTGCTAGTAAAATGAAGTGAAAAATTTTATAGCAAAGACTAAGTTAAAAAGCAGATTGTCTCTCAATAAACGGTTTTACATGTGAAATGTGGTGCAATCCTTTACTCTTCCTACTATGCAGAGTTTCAACTTCAACGCAATCATAATGTGGTATACGTCGGATTCTGTAAGGTCCAGCCGGCCGGTGTGGCCATGCGGTTGTAGGCGCTTCAGTCTGGAACCGCGTGACCGCTACGGTCACAGGTTCGAATCCTGCCTCGGGTATGAATTGTGTGACGTCTTTAGGTTAGTTAGGTTTAAGTAGTTCTAAGTTCTAGGGGCGTGATGACAACAGATGTTAAGTCCCGTAGTGCTCAGAGCCATTTTGTAAGGTCCATTGTAAATCAGTAAGAATTTGTGACTCAAGTGTTTCTTCTTATGTGACAATGAATGAGCTTTAATGAGAACTTTCTGACCAATATATAATTTCTTTGCATTTGTTTTACCGTGTAGGTTTCTCATTTTGTCTGCTGCAGAATTTATATTAGTAATAGCCAAATCAATTATGTCTTTGTGTAGAAGTTTACGTATATTCGGGAAAGGTACAAGCTCTCTGATTCTGTTTGGTGGTTCTTCATTCTTCAGTACAAGAATAGGTGGTAAAGCAGTGGAGTCATGAGGCATTTCATACAGCACGTTTTGAAATAAGTGTAAATATCTGTCCCAATGCTGATGCTTTCTGTGACAATAAAGTGTGCAAAGGTTAGTGATTTCTTTCATAATCCGTTCTGATGGGTTACAGCGTGGTGGGTACAATGAAATAAAAACAGGTTTGATTTTATGATTCCGAAGCATGCATGACTAAACAGCAGATCTGAATTGAGGACCGTTATCTGAAATGACTTTACTAACATGTCCAACTTCACGTAAGAGATTTTTAACAAAGGCGTTGGATACAGACCGCCCAGTGGCTTTACGTAACGGTGTGAGAGAAACAAATTTTGAAGTAAGTTCAACAGCGACTAGGACGTACGAAAATCGATTCGATGGTCTGAGAAGGGGTCCCAAGAGATCAACAGCAGCAAATTCTTTTAATTTAGAAGGAATGATAGGAAACAACGGAGCACGATGTGAGATGGTAGATAGTTCAGCTTTTTGACGAAGCTTACAAATAGACAAGACTCTTCGAATTCTTTTTTCCATATTGTTAAAATAACAAGTCGTCCGAAGAATATGATAATATTTTCTTGGACAAAAATGTTCGTAGCTGAAATGAATGTACCAAATGAGCTTATTAACAGAATCATCAGGAATGCAAAGTACCCATAGCTTGTCATCAACATTGCATGTGGTTTCTAACCAGATAATAATGCCGAATCTGTGTGTGCGTCTTTTCATACCATTTACTTTTGATGTCTTTCCAAATCGGATCTTTATCTTGTTCATGAGCAATGTCCTTTAAAGATGTGGTGATAAAGTTTTCAAAGGCGACTTTCTGAATGTAAAGAATACTGAAATTTTTTTCGAGGTTGCCTTCTGTGTTACTTTTCTCAAGCCCAGCCGGTGCGCGTGACAGCGCGTCCGCAACAATGTTCTCCTTGCCGGGAATGTAGACTATTGTGAAGCGGAATTCTTGCAGAAACAATGCCCAACGTTTTAACCTGTCATGATTTAATTTTGAAGACATAAGAAATTGTAATGCACGATGATCACTGTATACTTTTACGTGCTTACCAGAAAGAAAGAAACGGAATTTGTTAAATGCCCAAACGATAGCTAAAGCTTCTAATTCAGTAACGCAATAATTTTTTTTCAGATTTTGTTAGCACTCGGCTAGCAAAAGCAATGGTTTTCTGAACAGTAGTGTCATTTTCTATGGCTTCTTGAAATAAATGGGCACCAAGATCAACTTTAGAAGACTCCGTGCTAAGGCACAATTCTTGTGACAGATCTGGGGCGCGTCAAGTAGCGCTTCTTTCGAAGAATTGAATTCCAACTGTGCCTGTTCTCCCAGTCCCAAATAGTATTTTTTTCAAGTGACAGAACAAAGTTTTCGTGTAACTAGAATTTGCATATTCAGAAAACGACGGTACAAATTTACGAGACCTAGAAAACAGATTTGTTTTTTTGTGGATGGAACTGGAATGACTCTGATTGCTTCTAACTTTTCAGGATCCGACTGAATACCTTCAGAAGAAATAATATGTCCCAAAAACTTCAACTTTGTCCTACCGAATTCAGACTTTTCCTAATTAACTGTAATGCCTTATTCTGCAAAAATACGTAACACGCTGTTGAGGATGCGATTATGTTGTTCCCATGAGGCTTCTGCTATCAGAATATCGTCCACAAATAAGGGGATGTGACGTTTTAAGAAGTCAGGTAATATGGAACTTAGCCCACGAATGAATGCTGCAGAAAAAATGTTCAAACCAAAAGGAAGTTTCCGAAATTGATAACAAACACAGAAACAAAGAGTTTGAGGTCACACAACTGTCGGCCGTAGTTTGAGATCAAACAACTGTCTGCCGTTTCCCTGCAACACTTACGGCGCCAAAGTTGTTTCTCCTGAGCACGTTCAAACCTGTCGATGCTGACTGCTCACCGTCCACCACGTGTCCCTGTTCGAGTGAGAACGCAGTGCTACACTTTTCGCGGCAAAGTTTGCTCGACAGTGCAGTTCCCCATGACCATATAACAGCATGTTCAGACCACACTAGATCGCCTGCTAATTGACTCGCTCTCGCGTGAGCGTAATAACTCTACAATCGCTGCACCGCCTCTCGCTTACTTCACACAGCCTCCATACACGTGATGGACATAGCCTTCTGTAAATACCTGCAAAATGACTCTTTATTTCAGACATTACAGTCATGCAGGTGTGTCCCAACTGACTTCTCCATGCTCACACAGCGAAACTCCAGAGCGCAGCAGATGTACACGTGGTCGGCTGAGCCCGCTCCATCGACAGCTGCCTGGCTGGCTGACGTCAGGCAACCAACGGTGCCTGGACACCCCCACGGCCAGCACACCAGGTAGGCGGTGAGGGGCGGCTCAGTGTCCCGCCACAAACGGTCAGCCTTGCTCGCCTCAGTCCGACTACGTAAACATCTTTGCGCGCCCACGAGCACTTAACGCTGGACAGGATGGAATCTGTCGACTGCATGCCGGACAAAGGATACGTTTGGCGCCGGACTTTGACCGACAGTGGAATCCACCATGACCGAATAACAGCGTGTTTGCTCGTCGCGAGAACGCTCACTAATTCACACTCACCACCCCGCTATAGTAATAATTGAATTTACAATTTCATATACGTATGAAAACGTGTTCAACTCCCTAATTTCAACTACTTTTCGAGGACCAGACCGCCACCTCCTGCTAGGAACTAGCGCCAAGTTTGAAATCCGCCACTAAACAAATCTCACTTGCGCTTCTGCAGCCAACCTAAGAAAATTGTTTGAAACTAAGCCACCAGCACTCAACCTCTTCCTACACGTTTCTGGTAAACGGACTCACCCTGCACTAGGTCCATGGATGGAGGAACCAATTTACTTTATTTAGGAATGGAGTATATGTATATGTGTGGTATGATACATGAGTGTCAAGATAGGGTTGTTTATGTATGTTGATGGTGGGATGAGTGTGAGGTTAGGTGCGGTGGGAGGTGTAAATTAGAACTTATTTAAAAAGAAAGAAATGTTGTAAAGTAAGAATAATATTGAGAAGGTTTGTAAATGGCTGGCCACGCGACGAGGCGAGAGCAGGGAAGTGTAGTTATGTTTAGTTAAAGGGCCATGTAATGTGTGAGGAGCAATGCGCAGTGTGCTACAGTGTCATAGGAGGTAAAGACATTTGCTGCTATGATGTGTCTCGCGTATGGAGGCTGCGCTTTGGAATTATGCTACGTTGATATATAGTTGACTTTCACCCGCATTGGGTGGTCGCGGCTCGGAATCGCGGTCCTGGACGGACGTATGTGTGTGCTATGACCGCTGACGAGCGTGTTGACCGCGCCAACTCACGCTTGCGGAAGGCGAGCAGGGCCTGTGCGACGTCTGAAATCAGACGGATGGGTAACTTCACGATCCTGTGGTCAGGGTGCAGAGCAGGGGTACCTGCGCATGTCTGCTGAGTTATTTTGCGAGCGGATCTGCAGGCTCTGCTATACGTTATTAGGATAATTTGTAAGTACTGAGCGTATCTACACATTTGTGTGATGTATTATTTAGTAGCAGTTTGCTATAGTGTGTACTGAAATTATGATTGGGTGCGTGTCTGTGGGCTGTGCAACATGGCCCAGGGCACATCTGGGATTCGTGTTTTGTGATAGCGTGATAGGTATACTGTATGGTTAAATAAGTTGTTCGAAAAAAAATAAATATAATGTTCTCAATGATTACACATGCATGCAGCGAAGATCAGAATGGTTGGTTTTCCGTCACCATCTCTGGTGCATGCGAATAGTAAATGTTTTCCCAGCCGCGTTAATCGAGTGTGTCAATCAGCTATGAGCTATTCTGATAATAGACGTGAAGGCAGGTCCATACCTGAGATGCTGGCGGTATACATGAGAAGAAGATCTGCAGCAGATAGGCACTTGGTGCAGGGAGTGGCAACTGACCCTTAACATAGACAAATGTAATGTATTGCGAATACATAGAAAGAAGGATCCTTTATTGTTTGATTATATGATAGCGGAACACACACTGGTAGCAGTTACTTCTGTAAAATATCTGGGAGTATGCCTGCGGAACGATTTGAAGTGGAATGATCATGTAAAATTAGTTGTTGGTAAGGCGGGTACCAGGTTGAGATTCATTGGGAGAGTCCTTAGAAAATGTAGTCCATCAACAAAGTAGGTGGCTTACAAAACACTCGTTCGACCTATACTTGAGTATTGCTCATCAGTGTGGGATCCGTACCAGATCGGGTTGACGGAGGAGGTAGAGAAGATCCAAAGAAGAGCGGCGCGTTTCGTCACAGGGTTATTTGGTAACCGTGATAGCGTTACAGAGATGTTTAACAAACTCAAGTTGCAGACTCTGCAAGAGAGGCGCTCTGCATCGCGGTGTAGCTTGCTCGCCAGGTTTCGAGAGGGTGCGTTTCTGGATGAGGTATCGAATATATTGCTTCCCCCTAGTTATACCTCCCGAGGAGATCACGAATGTAAAATTAGAGAGATTAGAGCGCGCACAGAGGCTTTCAGACAGTCGTTCTTCCCGCGAACCATACGCGTCTGGAACAGGAAAGGGAGGTAATGACAGAGGCACATAAAGTGCCCTCCGCCACACACCGTTGGGTGGCTTGCGGAGTATAAATGTAGATGTAGATGTAAATACTGCAGCTTTCACATAGGAAGCTGAACTTGGCTGGAGACTCGGGAACCACCTTCCCCGCTGACCACACACACGCGCGGCCTGCCTTGGAGCATAATCTAAGGTGCATAGGCGATATCAATTTCTCCGGTGATTGGTGCAAATGCGACTGTGTTGAGGTCATGTCTGGGGGAGGCCGAGCAGAGTCTTTTGGTCGGTTTGGCAGGTGGTGGTGTTTGTGCGCGTCTGTTGCACTATTTTGTGAGCATGTCTGTGCAATGTGTGGTGCTTTATTTGGAGAGTTGAAGAGTACAGAGCTCGTCTGCTGATATTGTGTACTGCGTTATTTAAGAGCTGTTTGCTATTATGTGGTGAAATTAGGAGTTGTTTACGTGTTTGCGGCCTGTGTCAGATGACCACAGTCGGATCAGTGTGGGTGTTTTGTGACAAACATACTCCCCGACTAAAAAAAGGGCTCCAAATAAATAGAGTGCAGCCCTTCTTTACTTCCCCAAGCAGCACAGCGCAGTCTGAGCTGTTTTTGCGCAATAACGGCAATCTGGTCAGAATGTGAATGAGTAGACAAATAACTGGACAAATTTATGTGTAGAGGAGTTACAGGTCTGGATTGGAATGAATATCTTGATGGGTGTGGTTTTGCCAAGTGTAGTGCACTACTGGAGTTCAGAAATTGCCTTATGTCAGCCATACATATTGAAACCTACGAGAAGAAAAAGTTTCAAGAAGATATGTCGCAAATAATTAAAAGTACACTCGTTTCTCCTTCCATCAGCCTATGCACTGAAATTATTTCCGAAAATTAGCAGTTGTTTGGCCATTTGGAGGTAACTTTTTTGCATTATTTACGAGCGGTTCGCATGTCTGTAGGCTGTGCTATGAGTTACTTTTAACTGTTTACAATTAGCAAGCGTGTGTCTAGAGCATTATAAATGAGTTATGTAGGAGTGTTTTGCAGGTCTGTATGATGTGGGACATGTCAGTGTGATACATATACTTCATTCCTAAATAAAGTAAATTGGTTCCTCCATCCATGGATGTAGTGCAGGGTGAGTCCATTTACCAGAAACGTGTAGGAAGAGGTTGAGTGCTGGTGGATTAGTTTTAAACAATTTTCTTAGGTTGGTGGCGGAAGCGCAAGTGAGCTTTGTTTAGTGGCGGATTTCAAACTTGGCGCTAGTTCCTAGCAGGAGGTGGCGGTCTGGTCCTCGAAAAGTAGTTGAAATTAGGGAGTTGAACACGTTTGCATACGTATATGAAATTGTAAATTCAATTCAATTATTACTATAGCAGGGTGGTGAGAGTGAATTAGTGAGCATTCTCGCGACGAGCAAACACGCTGTTATATGGTCACGGTGGATTCCACTGTCGGTCAAAGTCCGGCGCCAAACGTATCCTTTGTCCGGCATGCAGTCGACAGATTCCATCCTGTCCAGCGTTAAGTGCTCGTGGGCGCGCAAAGATGTTTATGTAGTCGGACTGAGGCGAGCATGGCTGACCGTTTGTGGCAGGACACTGAGCCGCCCCTCACTGCCTACCTGGTGTGCTGGCCGTGGGGGTGTCCAAGCACCGTTGGTTGCCTGACGTCAGCCAGCCAGGCAGCTGTCGATGGAGCGGGCTCAGCCGACCACGTGTACGTCTGCTGTGCTCTGGAGTTTCGCTGTGTGAGCATGGAGAAGTCAGTTGGGACCCACCTGCATGACTGTAATGTCTGAAATAAAGAGTCATTTTGCAGGTATTTACAGAAGGCTATGTCCATCACGTGTATGGAGGCTGTGTGAAGTAAGCGAGAGGCGGTGCAGCTGTTGTAGAGTTATTATGCTCACGCGAGAGCGAGTCAATTAGCAGGCGATCTAGTGTGGTCTGAACATGCTGTTATATGGTCATGGGGAATTGCACTGTCGAGCAAACTTTTCCGCCAAAAGTGTAGCACTGCGTCTCACTCGGACAGGGACACGTGGTGGACAGTGAGCAGTCAGCATCGACAGGTTTGAACGTGCTCAGGAGAAACAACTTTGGCGCCGTAAGTGTTGCAGGGAAACGGCCGACAGTTATGTGACCTCAAACTATGGCCGACAGTTGTGTGACCTCAAACTCGGCAAGTTCCAGCGTGACCAGCGAAAACATGTGGCAGCGATCGTTGGGCTCGCCTCCCACGCTAGTGATCGGCCGCCTCACGTGACAGGTGTAGGCAGTATCTCCGAGCGCCGGCCAGGAGGTGGCGAGGATTTGAACTAATTCAGTTGGAGCGAGGACGTCATGGTGACTGCACTGCGATAATAAGATGTGTGTGCTGACTGTGATGGAGAACATGTGATGACCGTACTGCATGAAATGAAGTTTTTAGTTCCTTCCCCCCTGCAAAATCAAAGGACGTGAATTACGTTACTATGAGTGCAGTATATTATTTGATGCGATTATGATAGGCTACCAGTGAAAAAAGATAAGTAACGGAGAAAGCTTGTACATGTGATCAATTATGGTGTTGGGATTTGAACTTGCGATAGATTTTTGTTATGGATGTAAGGAAAAAGGCTTTCTCACCGAGAAAATCGGACATCTTGAATAAATAAGAAATGATAATAATAAATACAGTTTTCAGGAGAATATCGTGTTGGAATTTGAATTTGGCGCAATTTTCTAGTGGAGGTAGGCCTATAATAATAAATGATAATGAATGATAATAAATGATAATGAATGATAATAAATGACAATGAATGATAATGAATGTTAATAAATAATAATGAATAATAATAAACAAAAGTAAGGTTTTGCAGTGATTATCATGTTGGAATTTAAATTTGCAGGGAATTTTCTAGCGGAGGCAAGGAAATAATAACAAATAATAATAAATAATAATAAATGATAATAAATGATAATGAATGATAATAAATTATAATAAATTATAATGAATGTTAATGAATGATAATCAATAATAATAAAAAGCAAGTATGGTCTTTGCCTGCATTATCCTGTTGGAATTCAAACTTCCCACCATTTTTTCTTCTGGAGGCTTAGGATAGTGGACATAGCCAACACTCAAAATTTCCACCATTTTTTGTTGAGTTTAGGTTAATGAACATAGCATAATTGGCGTATTTTCCCGCCAAAAGCCGCCATCTTGGTTGAGGTCATGCAATGTTGCCAAGTCTACATGCCGCCATCTTGGATGACGTCATCGCCGCCATCTTGAATAAATTTGGCAACAATGCAACGTGCGCTGGCTCGAAGGTTGTCCCCCTACTAGTATCTACTGTGTCCTTTAAGTTTTCCTGAGTTTTTCAAGTTGCGTAACCGAATCGGTAGATGCAACTCAGTCAATTTGAGCCCGCAAGGTCTCGTTATTTTCGTGAACAATAGTTTGCAGTTCTTTTATGGCTGCTTCGTGATTCTGCAATGCATTTTCCTGAGGCGAAAAAATAGGTTGAAAATTCTCACAAATTTGTGTTTTTATGTCATTACAGACTTTTTACATTTCGATTCGTTTTTAAGTAAATCAACAGTTAAACCTTCACGTGTTTGTTGAAGCGTTTGTTAAGTCTAATTTTTGAATCTGTTGCTGTGTTTTTCTCTTATTTTGTTCCATTGTTGTGTCTAATTTTTGAAGATTTTTTTCCATTGTGTCTAACTTTTGAAGCTTTTGTCCCATTTGTTGCATTAATTGTAATAACAATGCACTTTGTGTCTGAAACATGTTCCTCAGTGCTACTCGGCAGTGCATTTGAAAAGCCAATATTCGCATTTTGAAAAGCAGAAAATGTGTCTTGACTTGAATGAGAAACGGGTAATGACGCAAAACCTGAATCTACAGTATTTGCAAAATTGTTTCCTGTCGTTTCAGATCCTTGTGGCGAGATGTTGCCAACCGACCGATCGACAAAACTACCCTCTTCACTAGCTGTTTCACTGTCTACACGATTATTTATTGCCTGATCCATTCCCCTATGCACAATTACCAAATTACTATGTTGAACATTAGGTAATTCATACACGGTGGCGCTAACACACTGCTTTTGTCTTCACTGTTATTTCTCAGTTTACTTTGGAGCCTAGTATTACGTTTTTCACACGCCATTTTTGTCACAATATTTCACACGATAACACAGGAAAGCACAATTTGAAAAGCAAAATAAGAAAACACATTAACATAGCATTGAAAATAATATCTAATTAATTGCAAGCACATCTGCGAAATACTTGGTGCAAATCTACGTGCATGCCACATCTGTTTTACTGTAAACAATGAAAAACTACCACTACAAAGAAGATTCTCTCTACAATTACGTGCTAGCAGTACCCAATAGCTACACTAATTACACAAACTACAAGAAAAAATCAGAAGATTCCAGTGAGGTTTCCTTGGCTAAGGGTCGACATATGAAACGTCCCCTTAGAAAAATTAGTCAATTACTGTGCTGATCAACCCCTTACGCTATTTGATTTTCAAACAGCTGAGCAAAACTGAACGTGCACGGACATTTCTCTCTTTATTTATACAGATCATCAAAAAACTGACACACAATATTTTTAGCAAAACGCAATCTGACTTTCAACAATCCCTACAAAAGAATGGCCATGACTAACAATAACCTATACCTGTCATGAATCACTTACCTCACAAAAATCTTCGTTACTCGAACTACTGCAATACAGCGATCGCCAATACTGGCAGCTAAATAAAAGATTCTAACTACTGAAGTCACTAACTACTGATAGGCCCTTGTATAGACCCTCTATATGCTCCTTCCATCTTTCTGCTTTCACTTCATTGGTTAGAACTGGGTGTCCATCTGAGCTCTTGATATTCATACAAGTGGTTCTCTCTTCTGCAAAGGTCTCTTTAATTTTCCTGTAGGCAGTATCTATCTTACCCCTAGTGAGATAAGCCTCTACATCCTTACATTTGTCCTCTAGTCATCCCTGCTTAGCCATTTTGCACTTCCTATCGATCTCATTTTTGAGACGTTTGTATTCCTTTTTGCCTGCTTCATTTACTGCATTTTTATATTTTCTCCTTTCATCAATTAAATTCAATATTTCTTCTGTAACCCAAGGATTTCTACTAGCCGTCTTTTTACCTACTTGATCCTCTGCTGCCTTCACTACTTCATCCCTCAGAGCTACCCATTCTTCTTCTACTGTACTTCTTTCCCCCACTGCTGTCAATTTTTTCCTTATTCTCTTCCTGAAACTCTGCACAACCTCTGGTTTGGTCAGTTTATCCAGGTCCCATCTCCTTAAATTCGCACCTTTTTGCAGTTTCTTCAATTTTAATCTGCAGTTCATAACCAATAGATTGTGGTCAGAGTCCACATCTGCCCCTGGAAATGTCTTACAGTTTAAAACCTGGTTCCTGAATCTCTGTCTTACCATTATATAATCTACACTCCTGGAAAGTGAAATAAGAACACCGTGAATTCGTTGTCCCAGGAAGGGGAAACTTTATTGACACATTCCTGCGGTCAGATACATCACATCATCACACTGACAGAACCACAGGCACATAGACACAGGCAACAGAGCATGCACAATGTCGGCACTAGTACAGTGTATATCCACCTTTCGCAGCAATGCAGGCTGCTATTCTCCCATGGAGACGATCGTAGAGATGCTGGACGTAGTCCTGTGGAACGGCTTGCCATGCCATTTCCACCTGGCGCCTCAGTTGGACCAGCGTTCGTGCTGGACGTGCAGACCGCGTGAGACGACGCTTCATCCAGTCCCAAACATGCTCAATGGGGGACAGATCCGGAGAGCTTGCTGGCCAGGGTAGTTGACTTACACCTTCTAGAGCACGTTGGGTGGCACGGGATACATGCGGACGTGCATTGTCCTGTTGGAACAGCAAGTTCCCTTGCCGGTCTAGGAATGGTAGAACGATGGGTTCGATGACGGTTTGGATGTACCGTGCACTATTCAGTGTCCCCTCGACGATCACCAGTGGTGTACGGCCAGTGTAGGAGATCGCTCCCCACAACATGACGCCGGGTGTTGGCCCTGTGTGCCTCGGTCGTATGCAGTCCTGATTGTGGCGCTCACCTGCACGGCGCCAAACACGCATACGACCATCATTGGCACCAAGGCAGAAGCGACTCTCATCGCTGAAGACGACACGTCTCCATTCGTCCCTCCATTCACGCCTGTCGCGACACCACTGGAGGCGGGCTGCACGATGTTGGGGCGTGAGCGGAAGACGGCCTAACGGTGTGCGGGACCGTAGCCCAGCTTCATGGAGACGGTTGCGAATGGTCCTCGCCGATACCCCAGGAGCAACAGTGTCCCTAATTTGCTGGGAAGTGGAGGTGCAGTCCCCTACGGCACTGCGTAGGATCCTACGGTCTTGGCGTGCATCCGTGCGTCGCTGCGGTCCGGTCCCAGGTCGACGGGCACGTGCACCTTCCGCCGACCACTGGCGACAACATCGATGTACTGTGGAGACCTCACGCCCCACGTGTTGAGCAATTCGGCGGTACGTCCACCCGGCCTCCCGCATGCCCACTATACGCCCTCGCTCAAAGTCCGTCAACTGCACATACGGTTCACGTCCACGCTGTCGCGGCATGCTACCAGTGTTAAAGACTGCGATGGAGCTCCGTATGCCACGGCAAACTGGCTGACACTGACGGCGGCGGTGCACAAATGCTGCGCAGCTAGCGCCATTCGACGGCCAACACCGCGGTTCCTGGTGTGTCCGCTGTGCCGTGCGTGTGATCATTGCTTGTACAGCCCTCTCGCAGTGTCCGGAGCAAGTATGGTGGGTCTGACACACCGGTGTCAATGTGTTTTTTTTCCATTTCCAGGAGTGTATTTGATACCTTTTAGTATCTCTGGGATTCTTCCATGTATACAATCTTCTTTTATGATTCTTGAACCAAGTGTTAGCTATGATTAAGTTATGCTCTGTGCAAAATTCTACCAGGCGGCTTCCTCTTTCATTTCTTAGCCCCAATCCATATTCACCTACTGCGTTTCCTTCTCTCCCTTTTCCTACACTCGTATTCCAGTCACCCATGACTATTAAGTTTTCGTCTCCCTTCTCTATCTGAATAATTTCTTTTATCTCATCATACATTTCATCAATTTCTTCATCATCTGCAGAGCTAGTTGGCATATAAACTTGTACTATTGTAGTAGTCGTGGGCTTTGTGTCTATCTTGGCCACAATAAAGCGTTCGCTATGCTGTTCGTAGTAGCTTACCCGCACGCCTATTTTTTTAATTCATTATTAAACCTACTCCTGCATTACCTCTATTTGCTTTTGTATTTATAAACCTGTATTCACCTGACCAAAAGTCTTGTTCCTCCTGCCACCGAACTTCACTAAATCCCACTATATCTAACTTTAACCTATCCATTTCCTTTTTAAATTTTCTAACCTACCTGCCCGATTAAAGGTACTGACATTCCACGCTCCGATCTGTAGAGCGCCAGTTTTCTTTCTCCTGATAACAACGTCCTCTTGAATAGACTCCGCCTGGAGATCCGAATGGTTGACTATTTTACCTCCGGAATATTTTACCCAAGAGGATGCCATCATCATTAGCCATACAGTAAAGCTGCATGCCCTCGGGAAAAATTACGGCTGTAGTTTCCCCTTGCTTTCAGCCGTTCGCAGTACCAGCACAGCAAGGCCGATTTGGTTATTGTTACAAGGCCAGATCAGTCAATCATCCAGACTGTTGCGCCTGCAACTACTGAAAAGGCTACTGCCCCTCTTCAGGAACCACACGTTTGTCTGGCGTCGGCCGTGGTGGTCTAGTGGTTCTAGGCGCGCAGTCCGGAACCGCGGGACTGCTACGGTCGCAGGTTCGAATCCTGCCTCGGGCATGGATGTGTGTGATGTCCTTAGGTTAGTTAGGTTTAAGTAGTTCTAAGTTCTAGGGGACTAATGACCACAGAAGTTAAGTCCCATAGTGCTCAGAGCCATTTGAACCATTTTTTTGTCTGGCCTCTCAACACATACCCCTCCGTTGTGGTTGCACCTACGGTACGGCCATCTGTATCGCTGAGGCACGCAAGCATCCCCACCAACGGCAAGGTCCATGGTTCATGGGGGGGGGGGGGTCCATCCAGATCATTCGCTCTCAAAACTCCGCCATCTCTCTCCCCACATCAACCACTGCTGGCGACTCACCTACAACTGCGCAACTCTACGCGCTGTTCACATCCAACTGCCCAACACTACAATAGCGAATATTACAACAATGCCAACCAGCCACAGACTGCACACAGCACAGCCAGTGATTTTCATATGTGGCGTTGCCAATATAAAAACGTAAACAGCCTACTTACACAGGTAAAAATAAAGTATTCGGTTCCAATTTTAACACTTCCTGAGAATTACGAGAATCATTCGATAACATAACATGCCTAGCCACATTCATATCCGATCTTATCAAATTATAGTGTTAACCCGTGTTGTATGAGGGTCGTGCGTTTTCAGTGAAACAGTTTCGTTCGAGATTTTTTTCGAAAACTTCTCTTGTTGCGATAGTGTCGTCTTGTTTGAAACAACGTGATATATTTTAAACTCACCTTGATTATAATTTTAATGGTCGCTCCACTATTTGATTATAAGGGAAGGATGCCTATTTGACGTGAACCTGCTGATTGCCTTTGAAAAATTTTCCATGGATACCATTAAGGTGCCTCTTATATAGTGCTATAAAAACATTTCTTTAAACATATGGAGCATTTCTGTGGATTAAACGACCTTATTGTGGCATATTGTAGTTATCCTTTTATTCTCACGTAAATAGTAGAATTACCTCTCTCTATAATCTCTTTAGCGTAGTGTGCATTTAGTCTGCCTACTGTGCCATCCAGTGCTATTGAATTATCACTGCATGCCGTAGCTGATGACCCTCCGACATCTCCATTCTTCTGGATCGAATTATTCACTGATTCTGCTGAACTGAAACAGAAAAATATGTCGGAAATGTTCCGATTCCTTTACGTAATACTCCGTTTACCTGCGTCCACACCTCTATTCACTATCTCCAAATGGCAAAGTAACAATATGTAAACTCAAATACCAACAATGCACTGAAAATCAAAGAGGATAATCGATACATAAACCTTTAGCAACCGGAATACCAACACGCTACGAAATTATGCACCGACCTAATATAATTGAAGATGAATTACGTGAAATATATACGCAGTTGCAAATGCGAACATACATCAGATTTATAAGGGAATGACGACAGTGGAAATTTGCGCCGCGCTGGGACTCGAACCCGGATTTCTGACTTTACGCAACTGATTACCTTTACTACTTTCGCTATTTACGACTCACAGCTATCCCCATTTTCCCCATGTCGTCGTTCCTGCTTCACATCCTGTACTCGTGCACACATTATGTAACTTATGTACAGGTGTGGACATTTTAATTGAAATTCGCTGCAGGGTATAGCTAAATAAATACCATATCGCAGTGAGTGTATTGTTAAGAAGAATGATGCAGCGTCCTTTCGGATATGAAATGTATTCGGAGTTGCGAATACGAACAAACGCCAACGGTACAAGGGAATGACGAACATAAATACGTGCAATACCAAATCTCTGCCAGCGTATTCAATGTTCCATGGGGCTAAAAAGCATTATTTCGTCCACCCATAGAGTACTACTACCTGGTAACAAGTGCTTTGCGACATGTATATCCCACTAAACTAGTAGAGACTAGGTTATATAGTGGGTGTGTTGCAGGCAGGAAAAGACAATCTGAGTGCTGCATATGGGCATGTGTATAAAGCATTACACAGCAGATGTATTCTTAATTGACAATTGAAGCTACCTCTTTTCTTAATGTATCAACTATATGTTGGATGGAAAAAGACATCATGAATAATTACTTTGTAGAGGGAAGTTGATACTCTCTAGAGACATTGTTCCATATTACATAGTGAGAAATTGGTATGGGTGCAGCGGGAACATAAGAGAAATCCTTCTAAAGTTCAAGTGATGCACGTTGAAATGGACCATCAGCCTTTACTATTGCCATGTTCTTCTATAAATGATTACTAGCTTATAGATTCGGATAAATTTCTATAATTTTTTATAAGAATGGATATGTGCGCCTGTTAACATTTGGGAGAAACGTTTACATCTTCCTCCACTAGAAACAACCTTGTTTTCTAAATTCTGATTTATAACTATGGAAATGGACTGTTCGAATTCGATCCTGTCTAAATGCTGTAAACATAGAGATACCTTCAAAAAATCCATATTAGTTGTATATGATGTGGAAGGCTCTGGTTTTAAAGGAATATTTGTAAATGATGGGAGTAACCTGCACTGCACTTAAATAGCGATGACAGTCGTCTGGAATCTATGTTACATGCATCTGATTCCATTGCATCGAAGACATTATGGGTTCTAAACTTAGAACTACGTATGATATTACCTGCAGGATGACGTCATGGAGAATTCCATTCCTCCTGCTTTGTGGTTTACTATGTTCCAGTGCCAGATGTAATAACACCCTAGAAATTCATAGCAGTGACTTCAAACTTGATGGGTACTAGGCCTGGACACTACAAGCATGTAGTGGATAAGAATATTCTGGAATAGATATCATGTGTACAACGGAGAACACTTATGTGAGAAATCACTTAAAAATGCAGCGTCATCCCAGACATTAGATCATATTCTGTTTATAGGAAAGACAGATGGAAATTAACATTGTGTCTGCGTCAATATTAAGTTCCCATCAAACCAAGGTATGTCTACAGTGGAAATTGGTGTTAGTTTGAAAGCTGTATTGTCATCCATGTCAAACTGTTTGGGTTTCTATGGTATAGCTAGCTGAGAATCCTTTAGTTATTTGCGGACCTACAATAATTTACATTTATCATGTGTACTACTGTTTGCGTCATTTGAATCTACTACTACTACAGATGCTGGAATTGTACTAGACCAACTTACCCAAAGCAACACACAAGTCAGTATTAACTATTATAGCACATTTTTCCTTTACAAACACCATAAAATTAATCAAAAGTGAGAGATGTGATGTGCTGTTTCTGGTGTGTGTTGAGGTTGGTGTTAAAGGCTTTGATTCTGTCTCATGCCAACACATTCTGAATGGGCAGTAAGGCTGCATACAACGCACTGGCGAGAGCGTCAAATATCGCTGCTAGTCGGTTCCTTTTTCTATTCCACTAGCATACAAAGCATATTTTCACGTACAGTGCCAATATTGCAGAACTTGGATTCTCACTTTGTAGAACCTACCTCATTATCTCCAGTCTGGATCAGTATACCAGAATTTCACACTGGTAACTGTTATACTCCATCTTAAACGGCACTCCTTTCTTATTCTTCTCCTCGTCTAGACTCATCTTCAAAACACCTCGTGTTTGTATGTCTCGCACTACTTTTGTATGTAGATATATAAACAGGTACACACTCACACCACACACACACACACACACACACACACACACACACACACACACACACACACATTCGCATACACACAATGCAACAGGATTAGGTTGTCTTGTAAATAACGAGAACAAAGGCGTATGGTATCAGATACATTAATTGACTTTTCTGGGACATAAATAGATATAAATGGTAGGAACATTTCAATTCTTTGTTATACAGTTTCGTTCTTTAAAAATTTCACATCAAATCCATTTCGTTATTCACAGCAGTATAATATTACCCAAATAACTTTCTTGCAAGCGCAAGAATTGCACAACATATTTCCCCCATTCTGAAAGACTAAACCCCACACTCCCCACATTACATCTCAGTAAACTTTACCGGTACCCTAATACCCTTCACTATTTCACAACCTCCATCACCATACACCAGTAACCATCTGCTTCTATATCTACATTCAGTTGCTTTAACTCACTAACAGTTAAATTACATGTAGAAACGAACAGTAGCACTAGGGCACTGAGAGCAGTTGGTATCTCCTCTTCGACTCCGTTCACAATCTGACCTTGTAGTATCACTGGAATGTCCTGTGGTTCTGTCGATGATGCCATGATGGGTGCACTGCTAATAAAGATCAGCAGGTTAAGGCTGTGGAAATTGTAAGCCTCTGATGTACTTCTGTGACATGTGGACCGTTTTACCCATTCTCAAATGTTTGGTGTCTTCATTGATAGGTGGCTCAGGCAATAGAAGATTGTCCTGCTCCTACATGCTGACCATTCGGCTGCGGACTGCTTGGTGGAGGTCCCTGTCGCTGCTGCAAGTCCTTATAATATGGGCTGTTGTGCTGCTGTAGGTCTTGACAAGCTACAGGCCACCACTATTCCAGGTCTCGATGAGCTGGAGGGCACCATTGCTGCAGGTGTCGATTGTGCTTCCGAACAAAGAACAAGAGGTCGAACCGTTACATGCGATAATAATAATGACAAATGCAGACATAAATGTGAGAGTTGTAGATGTAATATTGTTAAGCCAGGTGTTATTACTCTTCCACTTCTTCCTATGCTTCTGGGAAGCGTTGGATGATCTCAGGTGTTGCTGATGTGTCATGTTACTTCCACTGACTGTGGCTGGGACAAGTGTTCGCCTTACATCTCTGGTGTTGTCTCGCCCAAGCGTCTGTTAGTCTGGGACTGTGGAAGAGTATGGCTCGGTGCAACTCCAGCAGTTTGAATGTGAGTAGAACCGTTATTAGTTCAGCATATTACCATTCATGTGATGTCACCACACAGTGTAGCACCTAAGAATAATATCACTTTTCTGCTGGAATTGTGGCTATCGCCTCTTGTGCAGTGCAAGACGCAGACTGACTAGCCGTTTCAAACAAGGTGGGCAGTTTAAGTAGCAGCAACTGTCTGTATCAGTTGCAAAATCCAAGTTATCCTGATGTTTTTGTTACTATCTTTTGCATTATGTATAGATCTGTAAAGGCAAGATTTTTGTTCCTGTTCCTTGCAATATGATATTGGATCAGTAGTATAAAGACTCCCTTTCTTACTAGGCTAATTACTGTTTAGCTCTACAGGGTCTTTATACTGAAATGTTTCCCCACACCACCTAGTATTGTCTTTCTATGTGTGTGAGTAACTGTATGTTCACTGTTGTGGGTAAATACATACAGCGTACACAGGGCGGTGTGTGAAACTGATAGCGATTACACACTTCCGCTGTTGTAGAAATCTGCTCCAGATGCTGCAGATACCGTGTTGAGCTGAAAGTGGTAACCAAAGTACGGAGAAATATTCTTCGGGGCTCTGTTGCATAGCAATCAGATTGCTTTCAGTTCTGAGGAATGTCCAGTTACTATTGTGGATTTGAATGATCCACGAAGTGACTTCTTTTCCGAAGAAAACATCGAACTATTTCACTAGAACTGAACGCTCCCGTCGGAACTGTTCTCAGCTGGTGTTTATTAGTAAATCACAATAGCAGTATATCGCTGGGTGTATAATAAGACGTACCTTCTTGAAATGAACAATATTTTATTGTTCTATTAACTGATTTCCTTCCATATGCACTTATATTTTACAATGTGAATCAAAAACTTGCAATGGCGTCGATTTTTTACATCACAAGAATGGCTCTCCTCCCCTACAATTACTTTTAACAAGAACAAAAAAAACTATATCCTAAGAATAATTATGTGAGCGCTGACCGCCACAGAATAATAAACAATATCTTTGTCTCTCTCTCTCGCACTGTCAGAGCAAGTTAAGCTGCATGATACATCATATATGCCCCTCTTGTGGACGAACGTTTTTGGGCAAAAACAAACACGAGCGCTCACACAACACTATATCGGTGATTGTTTATGACGCTGTATTAATGTCCACTGGAGCATTAATGTCCACTCTATTTCTTATGATATTTTGGTATTAGTGAATGACTATCTAAATGTAAATTATAGATTTGGGTGCATATACTGCTGACAAAGCCTGTGCTGAATTCCTGATGCAGCATATATGCATAGCTTACATGCTTGCTTTTATTCATTTGTCGAGGATGGCATGAGATGTGATCAGAAACCTTTTTCATCATCACTCAAAGCTTCTGTCACTCGCCATGGGATGTCTCAAATGGATAATCTAACCATTCGGCCAAGCCCCACAAAGGAAAACCAAGGAAAACCTCAGGGTAGATTTACCATCCTCGTATTTCTCATTTGCAAAGAAAATTAATTGAATTACAATGGAAAATAAAAAAAATATTTACAATATGGATTTTTTTTAATGAATTTAAACACTGTTCACAAAAGAAACACAACACTGTTAATCTTCTGTGTCTTGAGGTGAACCGTCGACGCGTTGGTTTACGTCCATCTACGATTCCCTTCTATCTGTCATCTCCGGGTAACTGATTGAATTCTATTCCAATTTCACCGTCTCCTCGTGGGTATTATGGTTTTCCGCATATGGTTAACATGAAAATAAGAGTCAGTATAAGTTCCGTGGAAAAGGTGTTTGATCTATGCTGAGCTGAAATAGAATCTAATCTAAAGTTCTTTCTAATTCTCCGTCCTGAATTCGAAATATTCGAAAGTCGTAAGGTGTTCTTCATTTCTATCAACAATCCTAGAATGCACTATACACAAATCCAACAGGTGCTGCCGTGTCAACTTATGCTCCTCATCTTTCAGATTCACTTTAACAGTTGTTGATGTGCTTATAACTGAAAGTTCAGTTGGTAACTTCGCGAGCAACAATTGACATAACATAATTTACATACACAGGTATGTTACAACAATAGTAAAATTATAAAGACAATGTTCATCACAAAAGATTGAAACAAAGTAATAGGCGTCCTTTTAAACCTGAGAACGGGTTACCCCTTCCGAACAGCATGACTTCAGCTCAGCGAGTAAGAAAGTAAATACAAACATACACTGACATTGTTAAATTGACATAAGAAACAATATCTTGCCATAGACCAGATTCATTTGAGTCACTAACCCATGGTCATTATGCATTGTGAAACCTGATTGAAGTTACTATCTACTAAATAAAAAAAAATTTAAAAGAAATCATTCATACTAATGCTAAATTCTCTGCATACTGAAAAGAAAACTTATCTTTACAGTGGAAAACCAATACTTAATGTCTGCATATCTCTCGTACATTATGCCTGAAAAAAAACTAACTACTAAATTGCAAAAAGAAAGAAACTATCCTAAGTATGATTCATAGGTTTAATGAAAATTCTCTAATCAATATTATTTGATAAGAATAGTATTTTCAATCTTCAGAATCTTCAGTCATCATGAAATTGCTTTAACAAGTGATGAGGATACATTCCTTTCACCTTTCCATTCTTCACATCCTTCAAAACGTAAGTTCCTGGATGGGGTATTTCGGTAATCTTAAATGGTCCTTGATACAACAATTGCCATTTTGTGTTCTTCCTCTGTATAAGTGAAGCCTTAGGATGAGTTTTTACTAAAACTTGGTCTTTCACTTTATAAGTTTTTATTTTTCCAAGTCGATTGTCAAAATATATTTTCCTTTTTCTTGCCTTGTCCATTATATTGAGTAAGAATTGTCGTACTTTATTTTGTAGGTCTATTTTGTTAATAGCTACTTTGGGAATTGGTCGAATCCAGTCATTCTGTTCCTGTTTTCCAAACATCAGTTCGTATGGGGTGTATTCTGTCGTAGTATGTCGCATATTGTTTACAACTTCCTGAAAATCGTGAAGATAATCGATCCATTTGGGTTGCTGGTTGTGGCAATATGTTCATGAACCGGTTTAATTCACGAAAAATTCGTTCCACGGGATTCGCCGAAGGGTAGTACACTGATGTTAGAATTTGTTTTATACCACAACTGGCTAATGTTTGCCTCCAACGAAATCCAGTGAACATTGACCCATTGTCAGAAAGAATAGCCTCTGGTTTGCCTACCTTGACTATATAATCCTTGACCACCTTCTTGGCTATGGATGCAGCAGTAGCTGATTTTAATGGATAGAGTTTGACATACTTAGTGAATATATCAAGAAAAGCTACAATATATTTGCATCCTCCCCTTGATGATGGTAGAGGATCACAGACGTCGACCGAAATGATTGACAGGGGTTTAGTGGGTATAATTGGATGTAGGAAATCTTTCACACAAAAATTTCATGGTTTGGCTAGCAGACAAATTTTACATTTCCTTAACTGTCTGTGCACTTTCCTGCGAATGTTTGGGAAGTAGCAATATGCTTGAATCTTCCGAGCACACTTTAATACTCCAAAATGTCCCCAAGTGATGTGCGTGTGCAAAATTAAGTCATTCTCATTCTTCTCGGGAATACACACCTTCCAATTATCTGAATCAAGATGCCTTTGAAAAATAAGACGTCGTCCTCAACTTTGTACAGTCTCTTCAGATCATCGTTTCCAGGCTTTGCTAAAGTTTCCTTTATTGAATGCCAACGAGGATCTTCATTCTGTAGTTTTTCCATGTTCTTACACATGTCAAGAAAATGTTTCCTATATTTTCTATCAGTCATTATAAGAACATTAAATTCGGATGGTTCGCCCGTGATGTTGATAGTTGACAAATCTCCAGCTGGCATTCTAGACAGTGCATCAGCGATGAAATTATCCTGTCCGCTTAGGTATTTAATTTCAAATTGAAACTCTTGGAGTGAGAGCGTCCATCTTGCTAATCTTGGATGTAATAATTTACATGTTTGCAAAAAACTTAACGCTTTGTGGTCACAGTATACTGCTGTCTTTGCCCCATATAAGTAATAGTAAAATTTCTTAAATGACCAGACTACGGCCAATGCTTCCCTTTCGGTAGTCGTATATGTTCTTTCACAAGCAGTTAAGAGTCGGCTAGCAAAAGCTATTGGACAGAAAGTTGATTTTATATCTATCATCTTTACTTGGAAGAGGCATGAACCTATCCCAATTTCCGAAGCATCTGCCATTAAACCGAATTCTTGGCTCATATCTGGATGATATAATATTTGTGAATTGACCAAGGCATGTTTTATTGCTTCAAATGCATTCTGACATTGTTGCGCCCACACCCACGGAGTATTTTTGCGCAACAAGCTGTACAACGGTTCTGCATTAATAGAGTGGTCGTGAATGAAACGCCTGAAAAAAGAGACAACTCCGAGGAAGCCCTTTAACTGCCTTTTCGTTGTTGGAACCGCAAAGTTTTTGATTGCTTTTAGTTTCTCGGAGTCCGGTAAAATGCCTTTTCCATTTATAAGATGACCCAAAAATTTGATTTTATCCCGAGCAAAATGGGACTTTTGCAGATTTGCGGTTATGCCTGCTTCCTTGAAACGTTCTAACACTCTTCTCAATAAATCAACGTGCTCCTTCCATGTGGTCGCAGCTATGAGCATGTCGTCCACAAACAAAGTTAATTTGCTTCGAAGTGCAGGTCCCAATGCATAATCTAGAGCATTTATAAAAACTCCTGATCTCACGTTTAGCCCCAAAGGTAAAACCTTAAATTGGTAGCTTCTACCTGCATGTACAAATGCGGTGTCTTTTTTGATGGTTCGTCTAGAGCCACCTGTCAAAATGAACTTCGAAAATCAATATTTGTTAAGTATTTCATCCCCTCGAACTTTTGAATTAGCTCATTGATATTTTCCGGATGAGTTCGCACGGGCACGATAATCTTATTTATCTGCCGTGCGTCTAGCACGAGACGAACTTTACCTTCCTTTTTCGAGACAACACGAAGCTGACTACAGTATGGACTCGTCGAAGGTTCGATCAGATCCCATTCAAGCATCTGGTGGATTTCCGCATCAACTGCCTTTCGTTGGTGCCACGGTACTGGATAAAAAATACGGCAGAAAACTTGGTGTGGTATCACATCTAAATGGCATGTGTATCCCTTGATTACACCAGGTCTTTCTTGAAAGACTTCTTGATATTCCTGTAGAAGATCATATAATTGCTTTCTTTTGTGTTGTTGCAAATATTCAGGTTCTTGCACCTTTTCATATACCATACCTTCAGGGTTTAAAACTGGTTGCAAGTAACTAATTTGGTAATACCGTACAGGTTTGCTATGTATCCACTTTATTTGCAGCTTTCGTCTCTGACAATACTTTCCATGGGTACTATATTCCCTGAGAAGATTCAGTTGATGTTTCTGATCCATTATTGTAAAACAGGCACGGCCTAGAGAAAAATCGATATGCCAATGTCTCTCTCTAAATTCATCTATACCCAGGATACAGTCCTCAACCAATTTTTCTATCACAAGGAACGTGCAATTTATAGCTACATTTCCTATATCTAACTGGAGTTGAGTCTGCACTTTAACCTGAGAAGACTTATGACCAGTAGGACCTACAATTCTACAACACTGAACAGGAAAAATCGGTGGATTTGCTTTCTTTGAAATAACTTCTCAGAAACGACATTTACTGCTGCTCCTGTATCTAAAGTAACTTGCACAGTAATGCCTTCAATTGCCACCTGAATTTTCGCAACAGGTACAGTGATATGTTCCTCTTGACAAGGCATCATATCCTGCTGAAGTTCTTCTATTAATAATCTGCCATCATTGTACCGAAAAACATTGACGCTTGAATTTTCGCCCCTGATAACTTCCTCGACTGCACCGTCGGGGCTTCTGACAGTCGAGTTTAGTTTGACGATTGTCCATTATTAGTAGATGTCTGCTCCGTTACGTCGGTTATTATTGGTGGTTGATTTCTCCATTCATTTGCATTATAATTTGGTACCCAACTTGAAGTTTGTGGTTGGTTGTGATATTCTTGGGTTGGTTGCTGATATCGGCGTTTTTGCTGATAATTCCCTTCTTGATAGTATCCTTTCCTCTTCTTATTATTCTTCCTCTATTTCCTTTTATATGTTTGTTCACATTGTTGGTCATGATTACACTGGTCGAGATTTTCGTTACCCAATTTCACGTTTTTCTGGAAATAATTCACCTGTGAGTTTGGTGAATTGTGTGCAAAAGGCTTTTTCCATACTGTTTGTTGTTACTATTGTATTTGTTAGGTTGGTAACTTGGTTGGTTATAACGCACACGTGATTCTTCGAACAGAATGACTATTGAATCCAATGTGGCTAGAAAATCTTCCACATGTTGTTCAGGCACATGTAGAAGATTTTCCTTAACTTCAAGTGGAAGTTTGCCCTTTAACATTCGAATGATATCCTGCGTCGGGATTGGTTCATTCCCGTATTTGCTTTTATTTATATACTTCTCGAAATACTTTCTTAAAGATCCATTTTTGAAAGAAAAAGGTTGTGGGTCAAAAACTTCCGTACGTAGTCTTTCTTGTACTCCCTTATTCCAGTATTTGTGCAAGAAAGCGCGTTAAAATTGGTCATAATCTTGACACCAATCGGATGCTTCTGACGCCCACATCGATCCATCTCCATGTATGAATCCTGCAACGTACATAATTTTTTATTGCTCAGTCCACATTCGCGGCAATATCCCTTTAAATTGCTTGATAAATACCACGGGATTGATCGACTTCCTTTCGGGAATAAATATCTGGAATTGACGATATTTAAGCATTTTTTCTTCATTCATAGTCACGGGTGTAATCTGGCGGCTACTTCGCGGTGAATGAGAATCTCGATAATTTGTTTCTGTTTGATTACGTAAATATGCACCAATACATGGATATTGTTGCATGGATTCGGTTTCACTGGTTTCATCAGGTATAATGTCTGCTTTTGATAAACTGCAAGTAGTATGTGCCCCTCTAGTATTAACTAGACCCTGCTGGCATGCTTTTAATGTATTTTCTATCTTTTCTTTCCAAGCAGGAAATTCATCTCCTATATTCTCCTTAATCTCTTTAACTTCTGCTTTAAGTTGTCCTTGTGCAGCTTCGTTGTTAACTTGCACGTTAGAAACCGTTTCTTTCAAGGTTTTGTCCACATAATTTCGCACTGTCTCGGTTTGCTCTTTCGCCCAATCTTCAATGTCCTTGGAGAATGCGATCTTATGTTCATTGAAAATTATTTCTTTTAGTTTATTAGATTGCTCCTGAGCCAAATTAAATTGCGCACTCTCCAATACTTGGAATCTACGATTCATGTCATTTGCAAAAGTGGATTGCGTAGTTTCCAAAGCCTGGAATCTACGATTCATGTCGTTTGCAAACGTGGATTGTGCCGTTGCAAGATTAGATTGCGTGGTTTCCAATGCTTTAATCCCTTGTGTTATGACAGTCAAACTTGACATCAGCTTGGATAACAAATCGGTATTCTCAGCAATTGGCGATTGCACTGGGCTTAATGAGGTTTGTACCGACACAATTTTCGGTACAGTCATTTCGTTTTCGCACGCGTGTGTGTCAGAGATGAAATTCATGTTGTTTGTTGGTTGCTGCATATTTCTCTGGACTTCTTTCGACATATGAATGTCGGAACTAGCAACCGTTTGTGTCGACGGCGTGAGCGCATTAATTATTGCTGGTTGCTAAGCCGTAATCGACATATCGCTAACTACGGCGGTATTAAATTCTGTGGCACTAGTTGATTATGCATTCACACTATTTAATTCATTTTGTGGCATTGTGATGCGTGCTTGCTTATTGGCTTTGAACATAGATCTAATTATCACCATGTAAATGAGCAATTGACAGTTTCTCCTCTAAATAAGTCCTACAGAAGTGACTATTGAACTTTTACACACGCAGAAAACCTTAATGTCCTAATGCTGTTAACGTACACTTTACAATGTGACACAAAAACAGTACATAGGTAACACATAAAATATTGTCTTACTATATCTACTGCAATACTGGAATTCTAGTAAAAGTAATATAGCAACACTATTTATACTTAGAAAATTAATACATGAAAGGTCACTACAATGCATAAATGCTCAAGAAAGCTAGTAATTCAAATGTTCTGACCTTTTTGAAGTTTCTGCTCGGCTGCTGGAACGGCGCACTCGTTCTCTTCACAAGATATCTTTGTCTCTCTCTCGCACTGTCAGAGCAAGTTACGCTGCATGATACATCATAGTAGCAGTCCTTGTGATTATTTTTGTGCTGGTGATCTACAACAGTTTAATAAAGTAGGAGATGTAGATGCAGGACATAGTAAAACCTGCAGTTTCCTGAGCTTCTCTGGAAAATTTCAAGTGGTATTGGAAAATTCATTCAACAAGATAACACATGCACTGTGCGATACAGAGATAACTATAAAAACAAGTACTTCTAAGTTGTTAAATCACCAGAGCTTAATTGCAATCCCATGGGATTTCCTTTTCCGTATGATGTTCTGGAAGTTGAGTGCACTGCAAGGCTACTTAGCTATCTTAAACACATATTTATGACTACTGATTCTTACAAAATCTCACTCTATGAACAACTAATGAAGGCGACGCATACTTTCACTTTATTGTAAACTAATAACACAGAATATCAGTGAACTGAAGCTTCTTATATATCTAAGGATCCAAGATATATGCAACCATTGAAAATAATGGCCGAGCAACTGATATTTTCCATTATTAAGTTTGTAGCCCAGTTGCGCTATTTCGTGAACGTTTTGCTTCATTATGAGAGATCCACCATACACTGCCCTGGACCTAAAGTCGATGGATACACTTACAAACCCTATTGCAGACCTAATGAGGGAGGATGCCATTACAGTTTGTAACACAATGTAAAGTGTTATCCATACCTCACCCTGTCATAAACGATTATAGACATGTTTCTGATAGTGGTGTGCATGCTATTCTTGTTATTATACATTTTCAGTGTTCTTGAGGAGTCCTCCACACACATAATATGGAAATACAGTAAAACTGTCATCATTTGAGATCTACACATTGGCGTTAAAGATATTAACAATAGTTAGTTATGAGAGTTCTCTACATAAAGCTATAGAGCAATTTTGTATACTGTGATGCACTTTGTGATAATTTCTTTTTCACGCAAGATATTTTGTTGTAGAGTTTGCTGACAGATTGGGTATTTTGTTGTAGTTTTGGAGGTAACTTTGTATGTTTTGAGGTCGACGTATTACAATTTTGAGGCGGTTTGCTGCTATTTATGCCAAAAGAAGGAACAAATTATTAAATTTTTTCCTAGAACATGGGGGAAATTTATTTCATTTCAGGGGCAGTTTGTTACAGTCTGTGTGGCCGTTAGTTGCAGTTTTTTGGTCATTTCTTTCAATTTTCAGACAATTTGTTACAGTTTTAGGGATATAATATTACAGATTCAATTCACTTTGCTACAGTTGGGGACATTTTGTTTCAGTTTACGGCAATTTGTTACAGATTTGGGGATATTTGTCACAGTATGGGTGAAACAAGTTATGGGTTGGTGTATGTTGTTGCTGTTTCACAACGGTGTGGTTATTTCGTTAACATTTTTACTTTAATACATCAAAGTACGGGGTAAACTACATTTCATGTCCAAACATTATCTAAAATATTTCAGAATCCAAACTACAGTTGAACATTTGGTAATATCCTACAACACAGCAATGATATTTCAGTGTAGACTGATCCAATAAACAATAACAAATGAGCTTTCACCGTGGACTGATGTGGGACATGAGCATAAGGATAATGTGTATACAGCATATCAAAGCAAATATGACTGATGGTTGTTAGAAACGATTTAAATATCACATCTAACAGTTTGATGTTTATGCCTGCATTTATGTATATTGAGGTGGAGGATATTTGCAGTCCACTATAGTGAACATCAGGGTGGGCATCTGTAGTGCGAGGCATCTGTGGTACAGGACCAACATTGCACTATGTTATTCTGCTGGCGTATAAAGGGTGAATCACCTAAAACTGCGCCACAAATACTTCATGAATGGAAAGTGCTATTGATGTACGGTTTTCACAGAACGGATTAATTGTCAGTGGCTTGTATTGTTAACCTATAAACATTTTATAATAATACTGATAAAGTGTATTTTTGTGCAAACAAACACTTTTTCAAGTGAAACAGTGACTATCGACATCAAAAGACTAAGAGAAAAGTAAATTAGAATGTCAGTGGTATTTGTTGCAGGATTCTAGTGCGAGACGTTTCCGAGATATCGAATTTGGAAAATTGTCTATACTGACTTTTGTTTGTGCCATTCAACCTGTGTATTTTCTAGGTACAATTTTGTTGTGTTTGGTTACAGTATTCTTTCGTCATCCTTGAGTGCATTGCGACTATCTGCTCAGTACGTGTATGACGGTCCAAGCAGAAGGTCGTGAGTAGACGTTGGGATTTACCAGTGCAACATGTCAACATGCTTGTGGTGTGTGGAGAGTGTTGGAAGAATGCAGTTCATTCTTGTATGGTGTATGAGGCAAGATATGCCAACAGACGCAACCATCTCGGCAATTATTTATCAACCTCTTCAATCAATGACGTGAGAGTGACACTGTAAACACCTAGAAATTGTAACAGAAGGAAACAAGTGATGACATAACATGCGGGATATTGTGTTCTTGCTGCTGTTGCAGTTAACCCACATGTTAGCTCCTGCGCAATCGCACAAGGAAGTAACATGAGTCAGAGAATTCTCATATATATTCTCCATCGACATGGGCCATCCATATCTCATCTCTCTCCGTGGAAAGCTCCATTGAACCAATCATGAGAATCGTTTTAACTTCTGTGTATGGGGACATGGACAGTATACTCCAGATGTATCTGATATGTTGTTTAGTGATGATGCCACATTTACCAATCATTGTCTGATAAACCACGGAAACCTATTAGTCTGTTGACGATTTCCGTTGGCTTCGTGAGGTGGAACCGTAGCGTCCATGGAGTATACACGTGTGATGTGGGACAGTAAACTATCAGCTCACAGGCCCGTTTTTCATAGATGGAATACTGAACTCACACAATATTGCAGCCTCCTAATAAACCATCTTCCATGGGTGCTATAAGGAGTTCCTCTGCAGACTAGGAGGAACCTGTGGTACCAAAATGATTGCTGTCAAGCCCATAGTGCACGAAGTACTATAGCATGTTTCCACGAATAGTTTCCAAATCGTTGGTCTGGATGTAAAGGACTTGTACCTTGGCCAGCCCATTCCCCGGATTTGACAACTGTATACTTTTTCTGTGGGGAAGCTGAAAGACACACAAGTACACGGCAGCTATAGCTAGTGATACGCAAAGACGTATTAATGCAGCCTGCTCGAACACCTTAGCAGAAATGTTAACACATGTGCAGACTGCAAGCATGTTCCTGCTGCTGGTGGTAATTTTGAACACAACCTGTAATGCTCACTTGTCTCGTTACTAGTCAGAATCTACATAACTCTTACATGCACTTGCGTTCTTCTTTAGTGTGTGCTACCACATGTATTGTACAGCAGTCAGTGTGGGAATTTTTCAAAATACGACATCTCGTAAATGACTCTCAGAACCGTGCAACGAACACAACTGACATTATAATTTACCCTATTTTTATTTTGTTAATTTCAATAGGTATTGTTCCATTCAATAAGTGTATGTTTGTACAAAAATTACACTTTCTAAGTATTATTAAAATCAGTTTACTGGTTAACAATACCACTTCCTGACTGCCAATCCGTTCTGTGAGAAGTGGACACCAATAGCACTTTCCTTTACCGCAATATTTCCTGTACAAGATTAAGGTGATTCGTCCTGTGTAGTTCACTGTAATGGCAGTCCAATACATACATTCATTACACTCCTCTTACCAATACTGTGCTGTACTGAGTGTAAACCGTTGAAGGCAAGTATAGATAAACTGTAGGAAATACCGTACTGTAAATTCTGTATCAAACTCATAAAGCAATCTTCCCTGCCACATCTATTACATTGGAAAACGGATTTGACTAAAATCATCTGTCAGCACTATGCACTATATTCTTTTGCTACTTTCCTGACATTTATTGCGGGAGAGATATGAGGGTGATACAGTGTTCTACTCTGTTCGTGGTGTTAGTAGATCAATAAGATACTGCCAAGTTCAGAACTAAATGCACTGATACCCCACTTGTCGATAATACCCAGTTTTTGAGGTTTATCTTCATAAAGTTATGCAGTACCACTGCATTTACATAGGAAAAATAATGAAAATTAGCTGTGTGTATGCACTATACTTCCAGCAGAATAATTTCATGGTGTATGTAATTCATTGTAAGGGCTGTCTAATACAATGTCATGAAACTCATACCGGCCACTATGTTACTATGTGCTTTTGGATGTAGCGGTGTTGCGACTATGTTAAGATGAGTTTTGGGTAATGTACTAATGCTAAAAACCGTATCAAACTCCTAAAAGATATTCTCTGTTCACACCAAAAACGCTTAAGCCTTTCATTTATTTGTTTCAGTCTAGGAGCTAGCTTTTGACGCATTGGCTGGTGATAGGTGTATTGATGATAGTCGCTTTTTTTAAAAATATAATCAATTACGAACTGTGGAATGCCGACAGTTTACTGCAGCCATTGGTTATAACAGTAAAATATGTAACACTTGTGTACAATATCATTCTTGAGACTTGAATCATATATCAATAATGGAATACTGAATGTGGTCTGACTGAAGATGAAGGAGAGACAAACATATGATATTATCTCATTTATTCCTACAACTACTCTAAATTTTTAGTTTTTCCAAAGTTCCTCACATCTCACTTTATTTAACATTATACTTGTCTGATGTCCTGTTTCTTTAGATTCTTTAAAACATATGATGTCATATAGCTCTGGAAACCTGGAAGAATCCACTGTAGAAGGGGTTTGTTATTAAATGCAGTCTGCTGATGATCCTTAGATATCGTAAGCAGTCTACCTTTGAATTTAACAGCAGACCTTCCTATCATGGCTATCTGCCACCTTGGTCAGAGAAAGACTTAAGCACCTTGTTGAAGGAACCGCACCAATATTAACAAGAAATGATTTAAAAATCTTGTGGAAAAATAAGATGTTCATACCTCATGTATAGATGCGTATGTAGCAGATTAAAGCAACTAGAACAAGTGTTCGTAACAAACGAAAACCGCTGGCAGTAACAGTGCAAGCGTTCATTGACTTCAAATAGTACAATTCGTTTAGGAAAATTTAATAGATTACTGGATGGAATTCACATTTGTGTGTAGTATTCAACATTTATCAATGCCACTAGTAATATTCTCTTCTTGAGTATCACAGATTCGGCACAATGATGTACACCAATACGTAATTTAACAGTGATTCCCATTTTTGAAGAACTTCACACGTTTTCGGATGTTAGCACTAAAGATAAATTGTTCTGACGGACTGGCTTAGTCTTTAAGTAGTCATTTGTCTGTGAGGGGAGAGACTTACGCATGAGTTCTTATTTTTATCATATCTTTGAGACCATTACATGAAATACGCGTTTATCACTATCGCAAATGTATTTTCCCTAACCTTTATCAGCACAAGATTGAATTAATATAAAAAACGTACAAGATGCACTGCAGAGTGGCATGTGAGCGTTAAGGAAATGTCAAACAGAAAATTCCACTGGCAGTCGCTACAATAGAGGCATTGTTCATTGCGGAGAGGCCTACTGTTGAAAATATGCTTCAGATTATGATCTGGGAAGGATACTACATCCTCCCACAAACGTCTCTCGAATTGATCTGGACATGAATTTACAGTTAATACGTAGGTTTACCTTAGCTGCCCAAGCCAGCCGTTTTTTCATTGAATGAATGTCAAGTGTGGGGATAATACAACAGTAATTGTGCATATAAATCATAAATAACTGCTGACAGTGTAATTTGATGTCTTTGTAACATAATATATGCTTCATTTAGACATTCGTTTTAAAAACATAAAGCAACTGGGTCATTTTTCATTTTTTTAATTTCATGACATTATAAACTTGTAATTTAGGTTTGGGTAATTTAACTTAATACTTGTTTTCATTTCTGACAGTGGAAATTGTTGACACTCGTTTTAAAACATAAAATTAATCTTTCTTATTGGGGATGGGGGCTGTTCTCAGCTTCTGGCACTTCATGATCCTTTGAAAGTTTTTTACAGCACACGAGTTCGTCAGATGGTTAGTGTGCCTGAATAAATCAGGCAACCTTACAATCTGGGCCAGCTTCCATGGCCAATAGGAGGCTGTGAGGAGTGCGGAAGTTGGGCAAATCTGGTAACTATACAGTTTGGACCAGCCTTTGTGACCAATAGGGAAAAGTTCATTTGAATTTCTAACTTACCCATTCGCCAACTGTTCTGGAGGGCGGGGGGGGGGGGGGGGGAGTGGGAGATAGGTAACCTGACAACAATGCAGAGTGCGCCATATTTCGGTGCAGACCTAGCAACGATGCAGGTTGGGCCATTTCGGTCTTTGTGCCAATACCAATGTGGCACTGTCTTTTCTCCTGCCTCCTACATCCAACTATAGGGACTTGACTATCTACCACAACTAGGTCCAGTGAGCCCAAGAACTGTGGATTTGATACTAATCTCGTTTGTTAGAGACTAACTTTAAATGTCTTTACACTCACCCCTCCACTGCTAGAGGTGATTTACGTGTATTACTCCATTACTCCTCCTACATATTTATCAGAATTATTATGCACATAATGAGCCATGTACATACAAAATTTGAAACTTCTCTTGAAGCTGCTGAGCTATACTTCTACATTAGCCGCTTTTCACTTACTTCTGCGTTACACCGTTTTCAGTCTCACCCAAATTCCTATATGAGGAAGGTCCTTCGTGGGCTTGGGCCCATCAACTTACTAAAGTTTCGTCATAATCGCATGAATGGCTCAGGAACACACAGAAGATGAAAAAACAAATCATTCATTTTTTTATTCTAGACTAACGTTCCGGCCACAGTTTCGCCCTTGTATGCGTATGCCATATATATTACACACCTATATAAATGTCACATACATTTAACGTATTTCACACGTTTTGTACACTTACTTTACCCGTAACCCTAGCGAATTTCACTCTGCAGTTTGAATTCTGGAGGAACTTCTAATTCCGCCAGGAAATGACGGTCGTTTCGAAAAGGTACTGTCTCTGGCAACTGAGTGATTCTGTGCTATTTTAGGGTAGGTATAAATTATAGCATGTGGCATAATCGTTGCCCCCTAACACACGTCAAATTACTTACTCATTCCAGTGCTCTTGATCACGGTGTTGTCATTGCCTTGGATAACACAAATAAGAGACAGCTTTAAATCTTTATTGGATTCCAAGTAAACTAATTTCAGGAAAGAAATACGGACACCTCGTTCACGGACGTTTCCACATGTCACGTATTCTCATCATCACCCACATTCCTAATGGTAGTAAGGGCACCATACACCCACGGCATTTTATGCAAATAATAAGTCGAGTATCTACCAAATTTGGTTGAAATTTCTCCATGCGTTCCAAAGTATACTTTTATGTCACTTTTTCATCCCAAACCCTCACTTTTGATGAATGGACGACCACAGTTCCCTGGGAGATGCGACGAGTTCTGTGCTCTGGACCCTTAATGAGCGGTGATAGGACAGCAGCTGATACTTCATCCATAGCCGTTCACTTTTTGGGAGAACATTCATCACCGCATTGATGGCGATAATCGAAATCGTCTTGACAACGACATGACTTTGAATTATGTCTCCCATCTATTTCTTTTGTAGAGGTTGTTTCACGCCTATGGACGAACCTGTATTTTCCTGTGTAGTCCTCAAGGATATATTTTAGGAAATCTGACACTCATTCCTTCAACAAATTTTAATGACCACCTTCTGTGACACACTAGCTCCTTGTGTACGTCAGTTAGCTCGTCACTGCCACAAAACTAGTAGCAGAAGTAGTAATAACTTCGCTCATCTGTAGATCACTTTTATATAGGTAATGGGTATATCATGTTACTACATTTTATGAACAAGAAACATACTTACTATTGAAAGCGATTTACACACTTAAGGCCTAGTTCGCCAAAGATGGGTTGTTCATGACTCTGAGGAGGAATCACCTAACAATTTAGGAAAACAACGAAGAAAGGAAGGTCAGGTTTGCCAGACATGGATTAGGTCATTCATTCTTCCGAATACAGGGCCACATTGTTTAAACGGGGTAATCTGATTCGATTTATCTGTAGTGAACAGCACTATTTTGTGGATAAGTTCCAAATAATTTAATCTGTGACATAACATGCTAGTGCTAAACTGCTCATTCATTCTTCAACACCAGTCATTTCATACACAACAGACATTAACAACTGACATCGTTCGTTAGTACCGGCTATGTTCTTCTTCGATATCTCATACGGGTTACGAATATTTCCTTTTTCCTTCTATTGTTATATGGTGTAAACAGGTTCTTTCATTTTCCAAGTAATACACATCACATAATCCAGTTTTCTTGCTTTGTTCTCTCTGTGTCTTTGTCATGTCAGTTTCATTATCTTGCACTTACATTTTAAGCTTATTAGTTCGTACTTCTGTTATTCGTTGCTACTGTGTTCGCCTAAGTACAGCCTTTGGAGTTGTGTAAAACAGGCCATACGCCTGTCATTCGAAACATTCGATGAAGCTCCTTAATTCTTCTCAGTAATTGAAACCAGCGGGCAGCACGCACTCTCTGCGTCCATAGCAGTGTTGTCTGCAGCCTGGACAGACGTACTGAATCACTCTGGTAGTCTGTTTTGCTGTGTACTACTAACTGTATATGCAGCTCTTGGCTGTTTCTTTTAACCGCAATTAACGAAGACCTTCGACTGACCGTCATGAATTTATAGCGTCTTAAATACATTTATCATCATGTAGGTAGCGATATATTTAGATTGATTTGACGCTGTTAGCGACGTTAAAAGTCTGTTATTCTGACGTTTTTCGCCGTGTATTTGTAGTATGTCGCCATACTGAGTAGATAGTTATCAGTTGATTTCAGGTTGATGTCAACAGGTAAATTAATAAAAAACAGGACTAATATTAAGTCTTATCCAGCATAAAATGTGGACAAAATAGTGATTTCGCCACTTTCCCAGAGAAAATCTGGTTATCGAATGATTGTTGCATAATTCTTGTAGATGACTCTTCATGTAGAAACTTCACGCATACTGCACTGGTCAAGCAATCGTATTGCACACAGTACGGATGTAATACACTACTTGACTTTTTCATATAACTAATCTTCAGTTTCAGCAACTGCAGGTCTCTTTATTTCTAGCGGAAATCAAAATATAACTTTGTAACTACGATTTTCTGTACCTGCAAACACCACCCACGTCTCGCTGTCTGCACTGAGTACCGCCATACAACTACCTCACCGAATGCCGCCACTCCGGCACACAAAATAATGCCTCCTTACTAATGAGTTCCACATTCTCAAACAGTTCACTTTTTGTAGCACGTACTTGTAGTTGTATTAGCTACTGCTTTTTTTTCAGACAGTTATGCTACATTCTCCACGTAAGAACGGCACTAATTTTGAGATTAACAAGTCTCTGAAGCTATCAATTACAACAATTAATTTCGGCCATAATTTGATTCAAGATTCGATGTGTGTTGTGAGGCTTTCTAAGTATACCAAACAGATAGCAATGGTACAGCGTATTGTCCATAGTTATTTTTTTGGTCGCAATTGCAGTTATTGCAGACGTCAGTAATTTTTTCCGTTGTAATGGAATTGGTTGCCCAATGTTTGAACGGTTCTTCGCGCATTAATATACTACAGCGGTGCCTAAGATGCGATTCTGCCCGTTAGAAGAGGTCTGTATCTGACAACGTTAAGCAACTAAGCAACCTGTTCAAAATTGTGCAAATGAACACAGTTACGTTGGCAATGAAATGTAGAGCCCTCTGTGTAATTTGCCGTTATATTCAAAACCAGAATTTTTAAATGATCTCTACAGCAAGAGCTCTGCTTCACTGGGAACTGAGTTTTCCTGGCTTCTACTTGCTTTTCCTTTGCTAGTGGTCTCCACACCACATGGTGCTTGCTACCGTTAAGCCCCTTATAGTGAGACATTTTAACTCAGTGCTACAGCCACTAAGAGGTCGATAGTAGAATGCCGGTTACTCGGAGAAACAATAGTGATCTTGTTGCTCTCTGTACTCCGATTAAGGATTACCTTGTGGCTGACGTTTCGACGAGACGAGTGGTAGGAGCCAGCCGCCATGCACTCATAGTTCTTCCTCGAGCGCCAGGTGCTCGCTGTGTTGCCTTATTTGTAGGTAGGAACAGCGCTTTGTACAGCGTAGCTAACTGCACGGTGGCAACACTATCCTTCGGCACTGCAATCCGTCAGTCGCAAAGTAATTTTAACCGGACTATAGTTACGACAGTCAGATTTTCCTGAATTACGATACCAGCTCGTAATTACGATCGCACCGGGATCTCTGAATCTTCCGCGCCATTGCTACGATAATGTTCCACGTTCTACTGCCACTATTAGTAACTCTTCCATTCGCCCTCAAATAATTATTCATTATGCAAGCGTCGTCTGATTACCTATGTGTGTAGTTTTTCTTGAATGACCCAGTGTTGTCTATCGCTACAGTAATAACTTACTCGTAATCTGGCAGTTTTACATCCCATTTCAGTGCCTTTATCTTGTTCAGTCGTGGAGGTTCCTTGTTAATATGTTTTTGAGTCGTTATCAAAATATACATATTTAATTCAGTCTGCAGTCTTATTTAGGTAATTTTGTGCTTTCCTGTTCCGCCATTAATGTGTCATCACTGTGATGGTGAAGACAAGATAGAGTCACACCTTTAGTAGGAAATTAATTCTGTGTTTCACACATGGTCACCGCAGGGAGTAGGGTAGTGGGTGTTCGGTTCCAAGCCCACAGCTGGAGACGCGGTTTCATTTTTGCTCAAAAATAGTAAGCGAAAGTAATAATTCCGGAAATAGAAGGCGTCATGATCTGCATAACAGCATGTCTTCCATTCATCCGGGAATGAATCTCGACGCTACTGTTTCCATAATCACCGAGACTTATCTGCATATTTATCAAGTAGACATACAAGTACGCTGCTGGCCGTCTAGCATAGTACCAACTGCTCTGGCCTTCGAATCCACAGAATCTGTGACACTGCAGACCAATATTTTCCAGAAGGTCACGTCAATTTTTTGTCTCTCTCTCTTCTTCTTCAGATCATCACCAAAGCAAAAGGTGCTTTAGTGCAATTTAACTTTCTGATTGCACAACAATGAAGATAAATACAGCACTAGAATGCCGTTGTGCTAACAAGAGGAAATCCGAGCGTCGATTCAATAATCTCTGGCAGTGATATTTTGACTTATTAACGAGTGACATTACTACTGCATCCAATATGGAGCTACGTAGACTGAAGTTACAATGGTAACAGTTTTTGAGAGGTTTTCAGCAATGTATTACGACTATATAAGGCTTAAGCTTGTTTCTGTTTATCCTTTTGTCGTTAGTTTTGGGCAAAAGTAGCATTCTTTTGTATCATTTCACGCCCGAAAGAGGAATAATGAGAGTTCGTAGGTCTTGAATGTCTACTGTGTTGCGAGCGTCTGGGGATAGGAAAGGATGTTTAACATTAATACGATAGTAAAAATATGTCATATCACTTTGTATTTTATTTCGGTATGCCAGTGCTACATGGAAAACCGCGTACATACTTCTACATTTTTTTTTACGTATTACAACTCCACAAACATTTTTATTTTGTTAAAATCAGTTTAATCGAAGAAGAACCACTAAGAACTCTCAGAGTTACATACATCTTCGTCTGTATATTTGTCTAAGGGCAAGTACGTATTTTCCATAGAGCAGTGTTTGATGGAGGATAAAAGGTACACATGAATGGGTTTACAACAAGAGCATTAACTTCCAAATATTCATTTGCAGTGATGCGTGGAATTAATTAATATTAAGCCACTACCAGCGGATTTCAACGTACCATTTGCTACTTCTATTTGTCAAGAGACTGAATAAAAGAACTGAGTTTATTATAAAATATACCAGGTAATGCACAAATCTTGGTTGTGGCGAACCACGCATAATATTATACAACTTGTTCTGTATTTTGTGCAGCGTCGTGTGAGCCAGTGCTGTTGAAAACGTTTCTCACTAGTAGGTGCCAGGGTACGGCAACAGTGGTACGTTCTCGTTCCAGAAGTCCATGCGCTCGCCAAGCCTGTCGTGTGCGAGCGAGAAGTTAGCCTGCATCAGCAGGTAGCTGCGGCTGCTCAGGTCGTACGGCTCCCACACCACAGGATCCGCCTCTGGAGTGGGATTTCTGGGAGAGGAAACCACAAGAATGACAAAAAAATGGCTGTGACCTCTATGGGACTTAACTTCTAAGGTCATCAGTCCCCTAGAACTTAGAACTACTTAAACCTAACTAAACTAAGGACATCACACACATCCATGCCCGAGGCAGGATTCGAACCTGCGACCGTAGCGGTCGCGCGGCTCTAGACTGTAGCGCCTAGAACCGCTCGGCCACCCCGGCCGGCCACAAGAATGTCAGTCGCGCTTTTTTTATCCTTCATTAATGTCAACAGTGAGTCTATTAACAGTTCGTTGTCAACATTTTACACTCTGCTTTTGCACAGTCCTATAAACTGAAAACTGCTTGCTATTTCTACAGAATCGTCGCTTTGATCTTAATTCGTACTTCCAGCATTCAAATTTACGTTGTATTAAGTAAAATAATTTCTGCAGACATATTTTTATCTGAGAATCTGTTTATTTCAGTAGTCGTAAAACATCCGTAAAGCAAATACCTTGCAGGAAATTACAATCATTTTCACTAAAAAAACTAGCTCGAAATTACGTTGTTCATCATGTATTTATCTGATACAGAAGATGTTTCATAGGCGCGATAGGCAGAATGTTCCAGATTCATTTTGTCCAGTTTAACGTTCTTTCCACACCAGTTTCTATTGAAGTTAATGTGTTCCACTTATTTCCAAACCCAATATTCTCTACAATAATTTCAGTTATTACAGTTAATGTTTTTAACAGACAACCTTGTGAATAGGGCAACCACAGCTGCGAGTAATCATCTTGGGTATTAATCAGCCGCTTCAGCTGTATTTACTCCTTTATCTTTAGATCATTACAAGTTTCGTGGCACTAAAAGCCACGTCTTGTGGTTAACGTCTATATAACAATAATTCCAGAAGGACAACAACCCTGATATTTCTATTGATATGATAATTTTGAAAAATTGTTTTAAGATTTAAAATTTTTTGGAAAACTGTTAGAAACTTTTACATAAGAATATTAAAATATTTCTACTCACATAACTAAAACATTAGATATAGTAAGCTCAGAACTTTGTACACAACATTCGTTGTCCGTCAGAACAAAACACCGTTAAAACGCGGAATGTCATGGAACAACACAGCAGAATTCTAATCCAGTATGGTGGATGGGTCCTAAACAGATTATACCATAGTGATCCATTGATAATGTGAAAAATAATGAAAAACTCTTAAGACCTTATTTGAGGCTTGCGTTAAAAAACGTCTTGTGACTAGGGCTTCCTGTTGGGTAGACCGTTCGCCGGGTGCAAGTCTTTCGATCTGACGCCACTTCGGCGACTTGCGCGTCGATGGGGATGAAATGATCAGGATTAGAAGAACACAACGCCCAGTCCCTGAGCGGAGAAAATCTCCGACCTAGCCGTGAATCGAACCCGGGCCCTTAGGATTGACAGTCTTGCGCGCTGACCACGCAGCTACCGGGGGCTGACAGTGTTGCGTTAAAAACCGAGAAGTACTTGCAACACATTGGAGGGATGTTCTACCGGGACAAGACCCGTCAAGCGAATAGCTATTAACTAAAAAGCGTAACCTGAAAACCGCACTGAACACTTCTCCGGTCTGCACGCAATCGGCAACAGGAGCCGCGGCCGCGTACTGTATCCTAGAGCCACGCGCTGACAATGCGCGGGGTCAACTGAATGATCGGTGGTCTTCTGGGGGTCACACGAGTGGAGGAAGAGAACAAGTCAACCTTGTTGCTCATGTACTGTAATACACTTCCGTCCAAAACGTTCTGAGACTGATTTTATTCCTGTCGGGTCAGGCAGCAACAGCCGTCTAAGACACTAGCAGCAACGGGAAAGTAACAGAGGTTGTGACATTTTACGAGTTCCTAACCAGGAGCGAATTATGCATTCGCAGTTTAGTTTCTTGAGTTTTTGCGTGTTAATTTAATATTTAATAGACACAGTTCTCGCATTTTCGTTTGTATTGGGAAGTAAACCGATTTTGTGACGTATTACAAGTTCTTAATCAGCCGCGAAATATTTAGTGTCAGCTGAGTGCTTTGATAGTATTAATATAATTAATCTAATTTTTTAGTCGCAGTTCTTGAGTTTTCTTCTGTACTTACAGTGGATTTCCGCAGCTCGTGTCGACTGACCTTTGTTTGGCTGTGTAGTGCAGTTTTCCACGGTCTCTGACAGTGTCTGTGACAGTTGTGTGCGGACGCGAGCCGAGCTGGCGACACTTCGCTCTCCACTCCAGGCTGTGACGGTTTCGGTTACACAGCTCACAGCTTGAAGCTGCAGTGGACGGGTGTCACAATTGTGGGCCGGCTGTGGAGATCCAACGGACGTCCACCACTTCTCAGTTCGCCGATCGGTCACCACCGGTGGCCAGCCCAGTTACTGCTCGCACTGAGGTTGGCCCCTCACGTATGGTCGATGGGGGTTTGCCTCGGGACGTTGCGGGTGGAGAAATACATCCCAGTGGGCTGCACGTGAGGCCTCCCCGTTAGTCTGACAAAAGGGTTCTGGGTGCCGTACGTGGCTGACACTGCCTTCAACCAGACGCAGTCGCTTGTCCTGTTCCAGAGGAAACCTCTCAACCAGCAAGATCCGGGTAGTCAACTAAGGTGGGGTTATTTGTAATTGGCATCTCCAATACTAGGCGCGTTATCGGGCCACTTAGGGACATGGCTGCCAAAAAGGGTGTGGGGCGGCGGTTATACTTGTGAAAATTAATATAATTACTGTATAAATGTTTGAATGTTGAATCAGTTTCAGGCTTTTTGAATGTTGTTAATGCTGTCTTTCGCCGTTCTCAGCACTGGCTCTCTATTTACTTTTTAGCCCCCAGAAAGTGACTTAACAAAACGTGAAGCCTGTAATTAGAGTTCCTAGCGCCCACTTCATCTGAGAATACCATTATAGATGCAGCTTATAGCTCTGAGGAATTAGGAGATTGTCCGGGATTTCTAATCAAAAACGATTTTCCAAAATAGTTGAGTATATTCTGAAATTCACTGATAACAACACAAGTATCCCTACAACCTAACTAACAGAGCAGTTCAGAGTCTAATGCGCTGATGCAACTATAAATGTCCGAATTAAATGTTAAAAAGAATGCTCGCCAAAATTTGATGAGAATATTTCATCAAACGCCACACTAAATAATTGGTAGAATGTCTGTCCCGCGACGGCACGTGGAAATACGACAATACGAAAACTGAAGCTAGATAATGAAAATCATCCCAGAATTAACCCTTCACTTGAAATGATTTCATGGTTCCGCGTATCTCTAGTAACTTAATACGGCACCCGAGGCTGTTTGTAGCAGGGATACCGATGCGACGCGACTCCCGACACAGATGGCGTGTTATTCAGCGTCTGGAGAGAACTGGGGCATTCCTTCCTCGCGCAGCGTTCTTATATATATAGCCGCGGAGCAGACGGCTAAGGGAACGCCAGATCAAATCGGCTCTCCCGACTAGCCGCTGGGCTAGTAACGCACCACTTCAAGTTACATAATAATTTATAGCTTTTGCTGATGGCCGATGAAGCTCTTAATTTAAACGTGCATTCAACACGCAGGTAAGTATTGATAATAAAATTTTGACGTGGCTGAGTTCAATATTTTGGGCGAGAGAATTAATTAAATTACACTGCACGCAGTAGATGAGCTCTGAACTGGCCCTTTTGAGATCCGCTATCGCTATAATTTTATAGGTATTCAAAAGAAACTTTTCACATCTTCATAGTCATAGCGGACCTCCAACCTATTTAAATCTAAACATCCTAGCCTTATTTATTAGCCTACTTAATCTATCTTGCTTCCTTCAGTTTTGAGACGAAAACCAGAAAATCATGAATTTCCACTAAAGTCTTAATTTGTGAAATCCAAAGTACTGTTTTTATTAAATCATTATGAAAGATGAATCTAAATATAAATTTTGAAGTCTCTAGCTCTTTTCTGTTGCGCCAATGATTTTTTTAGAAAAACGTCCAAATTTCAAAAATGGCTGAAGTTATCGAACTGATATTTAACACACATTAATTTAGTATTATTCCTGACATGCTAGAAAAGTTTTAGGTCATTTGCTTGATTTTTAAGGTATTGCGCAACATTTATGACGTCAGAGCTAGTTACAGCAGACTGGCTGGCACACAATGGAAACTGATGTGAATTTACTACAGCGTGAGTAGGCTGCTTCCCTACAAGGGGAAGAAAGTCAATGTGTGCTCCTTGTGTATAGCGAGTGGAGTCATTCCAGGCATGGAACGGGTCCTTCCGGATGCCATGAAGAGCACAGGATGCAGCCAATTGCAGATTGGGGCTCATGTTGGCACCAATGATGTGTGTCGCTTTGGATCGGAAGATGTTCTCTCCGGTTTCGAGAGGCTAGCAAAAGTTGTGAAGGATGCCGGTCTTGCTTGAGAGATGAAAGCAGTGCTCACTATTTGTAGCATAGTCGACAGGATCGATTGCCGACCTCTGGTACAGAACAGAGTGTAGGGTCTGAATCAGATACTCAGACGGTTCTGCGACCGTGTAGACTGCAGATTCATCGACTTGCGCCAAAAGATAGTTGGTTCTCGTATTGCACTGAATAATTCATGTGTCAACTACACGCAGGAGACGGTTACACCGGTAGCTGTGTCTGTGGTGTGGAGTGGGCGGTTTTTTAGGTTAGAGATTCTCGGGAAAACACCAAAAGTGCTTCAGTCTCCAAGGTTGCAGGCCGAACACAGTATGAACGTAGATACAGGAACCTTCGGTATAACAGTTGTAAATTATCGTAGCTGTGCTGGGAAAGTACTAGGGCTTCAAACGCTAACAGAAATCACAAATGCTCAAATCCTAACAGACAGCAAAAGCTGGCTAAAGCCAGAGATAAGTTCAGCCGAAATTTTTGCGAAATACCTAACGGTGTTCAGAAAGGACAGGCTAAACACATTTGGTGGAGGCGTGTTTGTTGCTGTTAGAAGTAATTTGTCTTGTAGCGAAATTGAAGGACATGGTTTCTATGAGTTAGTACGGGTAGAGGACATTCTTGGCACCCAGAATAAAATAATAATGGGTTCTTTCACCGATCTCCCAATTCAGATAATACAACTGCTGAAAGATTCAAACAAGACTTTCATTTCGAACACGTACACGACTCATTTAGTTAGTGGTGACTTCACCCGTTCAAAAAACGGGTCAGAACACTGTTGCAGAAGCAACGAGAAAAGCATGACAAATTTAGACGAACCCAAAATCTCCAGTATTGGCGATCTGTCACATAAGTTCGAAATTTAGCGCGATCTTCAATCCGAGACGCTATTAATAGTTTCCACAAAGAAACTTTGTTACGAAACCTGGCAGAAAATGAAAAGAGATTCTGGTAGTATGTAAAGTATGCTAGTGGAAAGACTCAATCAATGCCTTCTCTGCACGATAGAAATGAAAATACTATCGACAGCAATACTACTAATACAGAGTTACTAAACACAACCTTCCGAAATTCCTTCACCAAAGAAGTAAACATTCCGGAATTCGAATTAAGAGCAGCTGCCACCATGGAAAACTTAGAAGTAGATAACCTCGGAGTAGTGAAGCAACTTAAATCACGTAATAAAAGGAGGCCTTCCAATCTAGACTGCATACTAGTTAGGTTCCTTTCAGAGTATGCTGCTACAAGAGCTCCATACTTAACAATCATGTACAACCGCTCGTTAGACGGAAGATTCACACTCAAAGATTGGAAGGTTACACAGGTCACACCAATATTCAAGAAAGGTTGCAGAAGTAATCCGCTATATTTCAGGCCCGTATCATTCAAGTCAATATGCAACAGGATTTCTTTTGGAACAGATATTGTGTTAGAGCGTTATAAATTACCTAGAAGCGAACGGTCTACTAACACATAGTGAACACTGATTTAGAAAAAAAAAATTCTTGTGAAACACAACTAGGCACGAAGTGTTGAGAGCTATCGACAAGGGATTTAAAACTGATCCCGTATTTCTAGGCGTTTGACACTGTACCACCCAAGTGGCTTGTAGTATAATGGAATATGTTTAGGTTATGTTTATGGATTCGTGATTTCCTGCCAGAGAGGTCAAAGTTCGCAGTAATTGGCGGAAAATCATCGAGTAAAACAGAAGTGATATCTGTCGTTCAACAAGGTATTGTTATAGGTCGCCTGCTGTTCCTTACCTACCTAAACGATATAGGAGGCAACTGAGCAGCCATCTTAAGTTGTTTCCAAATGATGTTGTTTATCGTCCAGTAAAGATCAAAACAAATTGCAAATCGATTTAGAAAAGATATCTGTACTGCGAATATATTGGCAATTGTTCCTAAATAATGAAAAGTGTGTGGTCACCCACTTGAGTTCTAAAAAGAATCTGTAAAAACTTAGGTTACACGATAAATCAGTAAAATCTAAAGGCAGTAAATTCAACTAAACACTTAGGAACTACAATTACGAACAAGCTGAATTGGAAAGAATACAGAGAAAATTTTGTAGGGAAAGCAAATCAAAGACAGTTTTATTGGCAGAAACGTACAGATTTTTAAAGAAACTTCTTGCACTACTATCGTCCGTCGTCTTTTGGAGTACTGCTGCGTGAACTGGGATCCTTACCAGATAAGATTAACGTTCAAAGAAGAGCAGCACGTTTTGCATTATAATATGGGCGAGAGAGTGTCACGGACATGATACAGGAGTTTGGTGGATATCATTAAAACAAAGGCGTTTTCCGTTGTGGCGGAATCTTCTCACAAACTTTCCATCACCAACTTTCTCCTCAGAAGGTGGAAACATTTTGTTGACGCCAACCCCACCCCTTTTTTTGGGGGGCGGGGGTGTCATCAGTCTTCCGACTGGTTTGATATGGCCCTCCATGAATTGCTTCTCTGTGCTAGCCCCTTCATCTCAGAATAGCATTTGCAACCTATGCCCTCAATTATTGGCTGGATGTACGTATTGCAATCTCTGTCTTCCTCTACAGTTTTAGCCCTCTACAGCTCCCTCTAGTACCATGGAAGTCAACCCTCATGTCTTAACAGATGTGTAATCATATTGGCACTTCCGTTCAGTGTTTCCACATATTCCTTTCCTCTTCGATTCTGTGCAGAACGTCCTCATTCCTTACCTTATCAGTCCACCTAATTTTCAACATTTGTCTGTAGCACCACATTTCAAATGCTTCGATTCTCTTCTGTTCCGGTTTTCCCACAGTCCATCTTTCACTACCACACAATGCTGTACTCCACACGTAGGTTCTCAGAAATTTCTTCCTCAAATTAAGGCCTATGTTTGATACTAGTAGAATTCTCCTGGCCAGGAATGCACTTTTTGCCATTGCTAGTCTGCTTTTGGTATCCTCCTTGCTCCGTCCGTGTCTATTTTACTACTCAGGTAGCTGAATTCCTTTACCTACTTCGTGACCATCAATCCTGATGTTATGTTTCTCACTGTTCTCATTTCTAGTACTTCTCATTACTTTCGTCTTTCTTAAATTTTACACTCAATCCCTATTCTCTACTCATTAGATTGTTAATTCCGTTCAGCAGACCATGCGATTATTTTTCACTTTCACTCAGTATAGCAATGTTGTCAGTGAATCGCTTCATTCATATCCTTTCACCTTGAATTTTAATTCCACTCCTGAACCTTTCTTTTATTTCCATCATTGCTTCTTCGAAGTACCGATGTACAGATTAAACAGTAGGGGGGAAAGATTACATACCTGTCTTAAACCCTCTTTAATCCGAGCACTTCCTTCTTTGTGGCCCACTCTTATTAATCCATCATGGCTCTTGTATATATTGTATATTACCCGTCTCTCCCTAAAACTTACCCCTATTTTTCTCAGAATCTCGAACATCTTGCACCATTTTACACCGTCGAAAGCTTTTTCCAGGTCGACAAATCCTATGAACGTGTCTTGATTTTTCTTTAGTCTTGCTACCGTTATCAACCGCGACGTCAGAATTGCCTCTCCCCCACCTTTACGATTTCTAAAGCCAAACTGATCGTCACCTAACACATCTTCAATAATCTTTTCCATTCGTCTGTATATTATTCTTGTCAGCAACTTGGATGCATGAGCTGTTACGTTGATTGTCCGATATTTCTCGCACTTGTCAGCTTCGGAATTGTGTGAATAATTTTCCGAAAATCAGATGGTATGTCGTCAGACTCATACATTCTACAGACCAAAGAGAATATTCGTTTAGTTGCCACTTCCCCCAATGATTTTAGAAACTCTGACCGAATGTTATCTATCCCTTCTGCCTTATTTGATATCAATTCCTCCAAAGCTCTTTCAAATTCTGATTCTAGTATTGGATCCCCTATCTCTTCTAAATTGACTCCTGTTTCTTGTTCTATCATATCAGACAAATCTTCCCCCTCATAGAGGCATTCAATGTACTCTTTCCACCTATTCGCTCTCTTCTCTACATTTAGCAGTGGAATTTTCGTTGCACTCTTAATATTAACATCCTTGCTTTTAGTGCTACCGAAGGTTGTTTTGACTTTCCTGTATGCTGAGTCTTTCTTTCCGACAATCGTTCCTTTTTCGATTGGTTCACATTTATCATGCAACCATTTCTTCTTAGCTTCCCTGCAATTTGTATTTATTTTATTCCTCAGCAACTTGTATTTCTGTATTCCTGAGTCCCCCGGAACATATCGGTACTTCCTCCTTTCATCGATCAAATGGAGTATTTCTTCTGTTACCCATGGTTTCTTAGCAGTTACCTTCTTTGTACCTACGTTTTTTCTTTCTGACTTCTGTTATGACTCATTTTAGAGATGTCCATTCCTCTTCAATGGTACTGCCTACAGAGGTATTCCTTACTGCTGTATCTACAGCCTTAGAGAACATTAAGCGTATCTCGTCATTTCTTAGTACTTCCGTATCCCACTTCTTTGCGTATAGATTCTTTCTGACTAATGTCTTAAACCTCAGCCTACTTTTCGTCAGTACTACATTGTGATCTGAGTCTATATCTGTTCCTGCGTACGCCTTACAATCCTGTACCTGATTTCGAAATCTCTGTCTCACCATGATGTAATGTAACTGAAATCTTCCCGTATCATCCGGCCTTTTACAAGTATACCTCCTCCTCTTGCGATTCTGACGCCAACCTACATAGGGAAAACCGATCATGATAGTGTAATAAGGAAAATCGGAGCTCTCACAGAAAGATAAATGTGTTCACCTTTTTTACGCGTGTATTTCGAGATTGGATTAATAGAGAATCATTGTGAAGTGTGATTTGCAGAGTAATCATGTAGAAGTAGATGTATACCTGACGTTAGCGCAGTTAACTACGGTCCAGCTTCAAATAAGGAAAGTAAGAGATGGTTTATAGTAATCATTTATGAGTAGGTGGTATGAAAGTGTGGATTAGGTTCAAAATGGTTCAAATGGCTGTAAGCACTATGGGACTTAACATCTGAGCTCATCAGTCCCCTAGACTTGTAACTAATTAAATCTAACTAACCTAAGGACATCACACACATCCATGCCCGAGGCAGGATTCGAACCTGCGACAGTAGCAGCAGCGCGGTTCCGGATTGAAGCGCCTAGGACCCCTCAGTCACAGCGGCCGGCTGTGTATTTGGGCTCGTAGTGTGTCAGCATTGTTATGTCACCAGTCTCAATGGGGAAACATATCTAAATCAAACGTTCAAGAATTCTCCAGGATATTTTCAAGAAGATAAAAGTGTATGCAAAGATTTTCGCGCACACGTTTACCCCCGTATAAAACCAATGACGCGTGGATGCCTCCCACGACTGGATTGAAATACAAAACGCGGACATTTCGTTTCTGTAAAAAAATCATCATGCTTTACGAGACCTGGTGTTATCAATAGGAAACTATCACAAACCGATAGTCAGAAATTCGCAAGAAATGTTAACGCGTTAAAGACATAACCGACCTCGAAGCCAATGAGACATCCCCAAGAAGAGCTTTTCTGACAGTTTTACTTGGTTGTATGAACGTTCTGAGCGTTTTCCTCATGTGGTGGCGGTGGGAGGGGGGATGAAGAACAGCTGAAGCGTTAAAACCACTATTATAACTTTTCTTTTTTTTTCTTTTTATAATCAGGTCTCAAAACGTTCTTGGGATATGCTTGGGTACACAATGGTATGCTGTCCACATAGTGGTCAAGACGTGACTGTTGATGACTGTCCCTCTCTTTCGGTTGCGGCTCTACCGAGGTCATCCATTACGCAGAGAAGGTTCTTGCGCGAATTCCTGCAAGTCTTAAGTTTTTCCAAGTTTTCTCAATCGGATTCACGTCAGAAGATACAGTATGCTATTACATTCAGTTCGTTCAGGTTCCCTGGAGAAAAATGTTAACGAGATTGACATGGCGAGCTGATATACATCGCCTTAAATGAATTTCTGGCTGAACCATATTTAGGAACATCACGCCTCCATAGGACACAGCTCCCGGGTTTCCCTCGCTCTGATAGGCGGCTGACATCGTAATTGCGAACCAGATTGATAGTGAGCCACCTTACTGATGTGCCGGGGATTACACGTCTCCTCACTCCTCTTGGATGATTATCAGATGTCAGCAAAATCCTGAATTCTCCGACTGAGAGAACTCGATGAAATTGATCCAAGTTCTGTTCTATCTCTGCTCCACAAGACATTATTTGTCGTGTGGAAATGGTTATGTACTGTTCATTTGACCCAGTCATTCTACTTGTCTTTTAAAAACACCACGCAGCTCTGTCTGGTTCTCTTCAGAATACCTACTCTTGTACTAGACGAAACAATACTCGTCAGTACAGTGGTGGGCTCTTAGCTTTACCGTTGTAGGAGGCTGATTTGATAGTGCAACATACAAAATGTTAGATCACTTTTTTTTCGAATTGAACAAAATAAAAAAAAATTAGCTTTGTTACCATCGATGTGAACCGAGCGAGGTGGCGCAGTGGTTAGCACACTGGACTCGCATTCGGGAGGACGACGGTTCAATCCCGTCTCCGGCCATCCTGATTTAGGTTTTCCGTGATTTCCCTAAATCGCTTCAGGCAAATGCCGGGATGGTTCCTTTGAAAGGGCACGGCCGATTTCCTTCCCCATCCTTTCCTCCCCCGAGCTTGCGCTCCGTCTCTAATGACCTCGTTGTCGACGGGACGTTAAACACTAATATCCTCCTCCTCCACCATCGATGTGCACAGGAATGTCGTGAGTATTTACTACTGTCACAGAACATCTGTATCACTTGATACAGAGTGAGATAGTAGTCTCTTCTCACAGTGTACAATTGAAAATTTACGCAGAGTACCGTTTAACACAATTGTTGCACTAATGGTTCGGTAGAAAGACGATGCTATCATAGTCGCCGGCCGAAGTGGCCGTGCGGTTAAAGGCGCTGCAGTCTGGAACCGCGAGACCACTACGGTCGCAGGTTCGAATCCTGCCTCGGGCATGGATGTTTGTGATGTCCTTAGGTTAGTTAGGTTTAACTAGTTCTAAGTTCTAGGGGACTAATGACCTCAGCAGTTGAGTCCCATAGTGCTCAGAGCCATTTGAACCATTTTTGAATCATATTCGGTGATGATTGTTGACTGGGCTGAGTGGCACTTCGCTCTGCCGTAGGTAAGCCAGCCGATGTGGTGGCGTGTGGAAACTCTTCTGGGCGTGTCTACGCCATCGTCTCTCATTCCTCGTTGCTTCTGGCGGCGACTATGTTTACTTGTGTTTTCGTCGCGAGGTACCAACTTTGCCGCAGCATCTCGTTCTTTGAACAACGCCACACCTACGAACCATAATTGGTGGCAGGAAATCTCTACGATGCCTCTATTCATTGTTCTGTAGTTGCTATAGTGACAGTATGTTTGGAAGTAGTCGCTGTGATGTACTGCAATTAGGCGATCAGCTTCCCGTGCTCTTGTCGGAAAATTTTTGCCATCAAGGGACACTATACACATGACCTGTGCTTAAGGTTACGTTACCTTACCAGGCGTGGTGGCAGTCCGAACAGTGTACAAACGCCGCAGTTCCCGTTGACGATTGGAGACTAGGTGCATTCTACTGAACTGCACTGAGAATGCAGACTAACCTCCATTACACAGGAGCCTGTACCTAATAATTATATGTGGTTAAAAGGATATTACGAGAAGTAAAATGAACTATGCAAGATTTTTTTTTATTTCTGATGTTCATCTGCAGTCAGGAAATTGAAACGCAAAGCCTCATAGGCATATAGGTCATTGTGAAAGAGTCATCGTCTCAAAAGGAAAATGAAATGATTACAGTAGGAAGTAACTGCTGTTGTGTGAATAATTCAAAGAAATCATGCGAAAACGAACCAAAAACGCGAGAGGTATATTTATTACAACAACCAAGACTGAACATAACATTCACGCGAAAACGGCAGAAACACGCGAACAAAAATTAAGCACAGAAAAAAAGGAGCAGAATTAAAGATTACTCCTTAGTCTACATTTATTTCATAGACACGTACCCGTATTTTGCAAAGTTGGTCCAGAGACGTAACACGTTTCTGCGTACTCGGTCCTCCTCGGACTCGGGATCCAAATTATACTCAGTATCCTTCCGCACAAAGAGAGACGGCAGTTCTCCGCCATGTATGACGCCTGCAAAAATGGTTGTTTTCATTATTCTCGTAGAGAGACTAATAAAGATGAGAATATCAAAGTACAGGTTTTACATAATACTCTTTTGCAGACATTATTACATTTAAGATTTGTTCTTGGTCTAGTTCCACTAACAAACTCTAGAAAGATGATTACATTGAACTCAAAGATGTGACTATAAAGAAGTTCTTTTGCGACAAATAAAAGTTAAGGTCACACACCAGTCACTGTACTGTGACATGAGGAGTACAGACGTAAATTTTTATACGAATTCTGTTCTTATGCTTACCCATTTAGCGGATTGCAGCATACCTACAAACTAGGCCCAAAGTTTCGTTGTCATTATTGGTACTCTCCTATTAGTTATCTGGATTAACCATATCAAACCATACTCATTACATTGATAACTGAGCATTTTTGGAGGGTTTTACATTCATACATTGCAAACTGAGCATTTTTGAAGGGATTTATATTCATAACTGCTTTATTTTAATAAACAGTTCAACAAGAGTGTTACTCGCAGGCTGATTCTGCAAGTATCAGACTACAAATCGATTGTTTCCGGTGCAGTTCTCAGTCGTTCTTAGGATTTATGCGTCAATTCATCTCATTTCTATATTATGTGGAAAATTCAAGCTACACAGTGATCGGACGTCAGAGATAAATGTATTATCTCTTACAACTCGCTGGGTAAGTTGGTCCAAGACTGAGGAAGGCATGCCCTTATGATCACCAAGAAGTAGAGCTCTGTGGTTTTCTGACCATTCTTTGATCGAGGACAATTTCAGCTTCTAATTCAGTATGTTCTGAAACCTCTATTATAAGGTAGTTATCAGGATTTGTTATGTGAGTTAACAGATTCACTTTGAAAATGGTGAAGATTTTCCGTTTTAAATTCTTCTCACAGGTCCAGAAGTGTAATCCATGTGTTTTAGTGCGGTATAGTATAGCCAGGAAAACTGAAAAATGCACTGTAAATTAAATTATTCCGAAACAAAAACAGTTCATACCAATTTAATTTTTTCACGTGAACGGTACAGTCAACAGCAGCAGAAAGTCGTAAGTCGGAGGCTTGTTTTCTCAATCGAGAGAGATCCATGGCAGTTACCTACATGATTACACATATATAGTGCGTCGCGGAGGTTACCTTGCACCACTGTTAATTAGTTACTTAGTTAGTTAGTTAGTTACATTTTCCACTGATCAACAACAGCACGGAAAAATCGTTATGATGTGGAACATCTCAAATGCCAAGAAAGCACACGGGTAACAATTTTTTTGTTTACAATGTATATTTCTATTATCTATCTATATATTATCTATCTAAAATGGCACAAAATGCATATATTGTATGTCCAGATTTATTTAGTCATATTCAAGAATTCATCTATGGTATAGAAGGAGTTGTCAAGGAGGTATGATTTCAATTTGTTTTTGAAACTATTACTGCTGTCTGCCAGACATTTTATTTCATCTGGTAATTTATCAAAAAGTTTTATAGCAGCATATTTTACCCCTGCCAAAGATAGGTTTAGTAAAGGATAGTGTAGGTCTTTTTTTTTGGTATTGTAATTATGAATGTCGCTGTAGATTTCAATCTGGTCCATGTTGTTGAGAAAAAATTTCATTACTGAGTAAATGTACTGTGAAGCAGTTGTAAGAATTCCTAACCTTTTAAACAAATGCCTACAAGGTGTGCGATTATGAACCGCACACATTATTCTAACTACTTTCTTTTGAGCGGTATATACCCTTTGCCTAAGTGTTGAGTTGCTCCAGAATATTATTCCATATGACATCAGAGAGTGGAAGTATGCAAATTATGTTAGCTTACTAATTTCTACATCCTCAGAATTGGCAATTATTCTGATTGCAAAAGTTGTTGAATCTAGTCGCTTTAGGAGATCCAAATATGAATTTTTCCGTTAAGATTCTCATCTATATGTACACCCAAAAACTTAGTATGCTGTACCCTGGCTACTGACTTCTTTTGATGTGTTATGTTTATTGAAGGAATTATACTTTTTGCAGCAGAAAATTGGATGTACTGTGTTTTTTCAAAGTTCAGATCAAACCCACTCGCAGCAAACCAACTAATAACTTTTCCAAAGACCTTATTTGTACCATTTTCTATCGGACTTTCTATTACTGGGTTAATATTTATGCTTGTATCATCAGCAACCAGTGTCAGTTCAGCATCTTGTTTCACATAAGAAGGGAGGTCGTTCACATATATCAAGAACAGGAGAGGACCCATGATCGAACCTTGTGGAACACTTAATGTAATTTCACCCCATTAGGTGAAGTGGCAAACTCCTTTGAATCACTTGAATCATATACAGAGACTTTTTGCTTCCTGTTCTGTAGATATGACTTAAACCACGCATATGCTGTCCCATTTATACCATAGAATTGTAATTTCTCTAACACAATGTCATGGTTCACACAATCAAATGCTTTGGATAAGTCTCAGAATATTCATAATGATGACATTTTACTATTTAAAGACTCTATTATGTGGACAGTGAAATTGTATATTGCTGTCTCAGGGAACAGCATTTCTGATATCCGAACTGTGATTTACTAAGTATCCCATTACTGTTGAGATGGCTTACCACTCTTGAGTACATTACCTTCTCAAAGATTTGTGTAAATGCTGTAAGCCAGGATACTGGCTGGTAATTATTGACATTTGTGGTTTTCCCTCATTCTCTACAACATTCCACTCGCAAAAGGAGCGAGAGAAAAGACACTCTATATGCTTTCGAACGAGCCCCGATTTCTCTTGTCTTCGTGGTCCTTAAACGAAATGTACGTTTGTGACTCTGGAGTAGATGCTGTAGAAACGAACAAATTGATATGTGGTATATTTGGTCTATCAAGCCGGGAAACCGCTTCAAACTGGCCTACAGAAGACATCCAAGCTACGCCACATGAGCATCGCCCGAGATTTTGCCTAAATTCGTCCTTGAATATTAAAACCCCTTGTTTTTGCTTTTACAAAGTGTAAAACTGTTGTTTGTTTAAATTTCATTTAAAAATTATCGTGAGTTTTAACAGCACAAACCACCAGGCTTACACAGGTTAATTTTAAATCGAATTTTACATGTAATTAATTGTTACATAACGTGTACTGAAAAATTTTTTTCATTCATTTCCCTCGCGAAAAAGTTTAAATTAATGATGTTATCAAAATAACTAACCAAGCCGGTGACGAAGGAAAGCAAAAGGGATTCTGGAATACCCTTTCTGCGCACTTGCGCTGTAGCTTAGGTGGCTATTCTAGGCCACTTTGAGGCAGTTCCCCAGTCTGCATGTGTCTTGCATTGTACTGTGAGTCTCGACTTCCCCTACACTACTGTGGTACGTTGTAAATAGTTATCGTTTATACCCCTGTGTGCGGGAATCACTGCGCCATTTTCCAGTCACTTGGGACTTTCTGCTGGGCCAGAGATTCACAATAGATGCAGGCTGAGTATAGGGCCAGTGTGGAGGAGTACTCTCTCTGAAACCGAATTTGGATTTCATCTTGACTTGAATTAAATTTGTTCAGCTCTTTAGGTTGCTTTTCAGCGCTAGAGATGCCCATTTCTCTGTCCTCCACACGGGAGTTTGTGTAGTTGATGGTATCGCTGCACGATCTTCCTGCATGAAACGTTTTTTAAACGCGAAGTTTAAAACTACATTTTCGTGCTGGTGCGTTTTATTGCCACATGAGACTGGTGTACGTGTATCTCAATACAAGTCATCGACCCTTTCCGTAATCAGGACCACAATTTTGTAGAATTTTTGGCTACATCTTTTCCCTGACATATGACGATGGAAGTTGTATGCTTTCTATTGATAGAGGAATTAATACCCACTTTTGTCTGTAGACATTTCAGCATTCTTTTTTAAGCCGGCAGTGCAGCAATCTTGACGCGATAATGAACCATACGTATATTATTTTTTTTATTCTGTGGTAAAGTATTAAATTTCAAATGCAAACCTAGGATAATGAATTTCAGATTGTCATTAAGTGATGGAAGAGGGAAGACAAGAGGGAACAATTCATTGATTAATAATTGTGAAAAGAGTTATTACATGTGTACTTGAAAGAACGTCTGAGCTGATATCCAGCTTCATGGTCCAGGTAACCCAGTATTTGTGAAACTGATATGAATGTGAGTCTAAGAGGGACAGCATTGAAAACTAAGGGTTGTTTGCAAAAAAGACGGACAAATCTAAGACTGTAGTAGTGAGGTGTTGTTATGTATTCATTCCAGACACACCGATCTGTTATTGCATCACGGGTTTCGCGGTTACTATCAGTATCTTTTTTTTAAGGCTGTTAGGAAGTTATTCGGCCGCGCAGTGAAACAGAAGTAGCATAAACGAGTGTTTGTTCCCAGCAGCAATGTACACCGCGTCGGCCATCCTCCAGGCCATCCAGCACGCATGCCGGCGCTATGTCGATGGCGCTCGTGACGTCCGCTACCCATGTTCGTGGGCGGCTTTAGCAGCCGTGTGGTACAGGAGCAGGCGGAGGAACGAGCGCAGCCCGCTCACAACCTCCGGATCTTGACCGGCTATGCACCCACAGGCTTACCCGCGGCTGCCGAGCAGCAACGGCACCCGTCACGCACCAGGGGTCGACAGGTACGGTGGCCGATGACGTCTAGGTGGCTTGGAGGCCGCGAGGACGCACCACCCTCAGTCCGACAGCAGAAAGGTTGCAGTCCGTTGGCCAAGGGCAGACGCTGGCCACACAGGCTTCTCTCACCGGGAAAGGTTCCCTGTCCAGCAGTGCTTCTGGCCACAACTTGACAAGTTGTCAGCGGACATGCAGCGAGCAGACTTCCATCATCCTAATTATTAGTATGGTTGCCCTTGAACACAGACACTCATTCTCTCCAGTTGAAGATGCAGACTGAATGACTGCACCACTAATTACCTTAATCCTGTAGGCTCGAATGTTAATACATTTATTGCTACGCTTCAGGCGTAGGCTTATTGGAGGGGAGGGGCGAATTTGTTCCACATTACTCGTCCCTTTGGCTCGCTCCAGAGCTCCCCACTGAGTACGAGCTGATAGGAGCTATCATATTTGCAAACGTGTGAGTTTTCGCAGCACGCAAGTGCTCCATGTTACAAGATGTTATACTACGTTGCTGCGTTAGTGGGTCTTCGTGCTTCGCTCATCGGCGGTGTCGCAAAAGCAACCGGCCGCAGTGTTTGAAATAATGTAGGAAGCTCTGCCGTGTGACTACTTGATTATCGGACTGAGTTACTCTTTATTACCTGGCAGCCGTCGGAACAAAACTTATATTTTTTAAGCTGAGCTTTTATAGATTAAATTAATATGAAAATGAGGTTATTTGTTTCCAGTAACTTTGTGCAGTGTGCAGTTTTTAAATCGCTACGTGAGGCCAACGCAGACATTTATTCTCTGTTCTAACATCTTGTTTTGTAAGGTGCATCCGGAGCGATGGAACCATTTTTAAGGCAGTCAGGTTCTGAATCTAGGTCCCCACTCATGCTTTCTGTACTGGTAAATTAATTTTTCCAGGTGATTTATAGCTAACCCCGCTATTTCTGTTGTTCGGCCAAGATTAAAAGAAGAACTTTATTGTTACAGTACTGCACCCTTCCGGATTGGAGGTTATCTTAAATACTCTTCAGAAAATGAACGTCTTAATCTGAGTTAGGGAGCCGGCACATTGGGTTCGCTTACTCCACCTGAGACCACCAGAGATGTGTCCAAAGTCAGTATCTGAGGCCACCAGGAAGGAAGAAAATTGAAATGAGCCTATGGCATTCTTGGTCGGGAGGCCCCTATTCGGCGAAGTTCGGCCGCTAAGTGCAGGTCTTATTTCATTCGACGCCACACTGGGCGATCCGCGCACCTGTGGTGATGATGAAATGATGATGAAGACAATATAACACCCAGTCCACGAGCGGAGAATATCTCCAACCCGGCAGGGAATCGAACCCGGGACCGCTTGCACGGGAGGCAAGCACGTTGTCACCCAGCCAAGCAGGCGGACACAGGGAAAGCATTAGACATCAAAGACAAATTTACTGATAAAATATCCGGTAGTGTACGTTACAAGATATATAAGGCCGTATACTACTGCCTCCACCTCGCGACATGCCCTTGATCCAAGAATCACAGAAATGATAAAGAGATGTACTATCAGCAGCTGTACGGCGCCTTAAAATAATGACAGGTCTGAAATGCCCCCCTTTTGATGGTAACAGTGACCTGTTTAATCACAATCTCAATTTTACAATTGCCGAACGAGGATAAGACACTAGTTTCGTATCTGACAGGACGCCGATTGAGATGCCTCTATGGACATCCAGATTGAGATTAAGAATAAGGCTGGAATGGTTCCTTAAAAACCGTTTTCCTTCGCCGCCTGTCCCCAGACTCGCTTATGCTGCGTAGCTAATCACGTCCTCCTTGACGGGGCGCAAAACCATTGACTTTTGGTCTGTGAAATGACTTGTCAAAACTGTCCGTAAAAGTGTTTCGGCTGAGTGATCGAAGTTCCTAAAAACAATAGTCTGATTAAAAATAATTTCTCTGGCAACATGTAGAAAAGCTGCTGTGGATCTTATTTACTTTATATTTGCTTGACTTTTAACTAGTAACACGTTAAATTACAAGGAAGTTTTATCTTAAAGCCTTTTCTATTTTACGAGTCTGAGTTTGTGTAATAGAATACAAATTAATGTAGAGCTTACCCCACGGTGAAGTAGGCACGTTCACTCCTGCGTAGTCGAAGGTGTAATAATAAATAGTCACGTTGGAGATACTGCTCAATTTTCTTATCAACGAATCAGTGGGCTCGAAGGTTCCAATATCGTTGTTAAACTGCAACAACGGGAAAATCATTTAAAGACGTTACAGCTTCATGGGTATAACGCTGGCAGTAGAAAGATCTTACACCATCTGAACGAGTGGGAAAATGAAAAAGAGTAGTATCGTGGTAGTGTCGAAATAATGTATTGAATGTTCCGGAGAATAATTTATTTACTAGAACACATTTTCCTTAGATCAGATTAAACTGACGTTATGATTTTTTGAACAACCCAACAATGACTTCCTGATCCGCAATTGTCTGAAAGTTGCAACGGTATGTTTAATTTATCTTGTCTTCCTTCATTTACGTTTTTATAAGAACTGACAACCGAATCTGATGCCGAAGGGAAAAGTTGAACGACTAGATTAACGGTGAATATACAACAGAAGCTTGAAGATTTGATGACATTTATTGAAGATTAATGTTTTGGGAAAAAGGTGATACAGGTAAGAGCAAGTGAAATGGAAATGACATTAAATGAGAAAACATCGCAATGGGCAATAGGGCAGCCGTTATTAATTGGAAGGTTGGAACAATTACAAAAAGGAAACGAAAGTTATAGAGAAAATTCACAAAAACTAGAAAACAAACGCATATGCGGTGCTCAAAGCGTGACCTACTAGAGATGTAACCGAAACAACTGCTGCAACTAAAATAGCGGCAGCGCAAACAATGCAAGAAATATCTGCAATAAGTCAAGAACAAATGAAGAGGCAAAGGTAGTTCATCAAGACATAATGACCTTAATAAAACTCGCCAAGGAGAAAATTTGCACAAAGAAGATAAAGCAAAGCAATAATATAGTCATCATGGAATCTGCTACGCAATGTGTCACGGGAAATGTAATGAACAACAAAAAGGTGCAAGAGACAGTGATTTGTAAACAGCGTAAGACAAAGAGATCTTTAACGTACTGTATGATATCCAAGAGGATACAGATGCAAAGACACTAAAAGAGGCAATATACATGGAGAACCTTGAAGAATTAAGAAACGCTTCGAAAGCGGCTTTGAAGTGTGAGACGTGTGTTCCAGGTCGGGACCAAGGGGAAGAAAAGTGGTCCGTCAAGTACTTGATGTGTGCCCTGAGATTAGAACAGCTCTCATGAAGCGACAAAAAGTATATCTTGAGTTTCATTCGGTTTCAGTGAAGCTATCTAGAAGCGAGACGGTGCGTTACATTTCAAGATCTTGGTCATTCGGCAAAATATAGTAATAAACAAGTAGCAATTTTTGACATTGTGGCGAAGAAGGTCATACCGGACAAGATTGCAATAAAATCAAACAAGCGGCAGTGTGCATGCCGTGTAAATACAGGGGAAAATGTGCACAGGGAACAGAGATGATTGTCACATTATCAAACCCTCCTAACAAGGCAGATTTTAAGAACGGATTATCGGTACTCCTCGCGTAACACTAGAGAGAAATGAGGACTCTAATGACATCATCAAGTGACGTCTATGTAAGAAACATAAATCACTATCGAGGTGGAGGAGGAACCCCGAAAGAGGGAGGAATTTCTGACAAAAAGTGAGCAGTAAGTAGCACAGAAAAGAACGTGCGACACAGACCGAAGCAGAGCATAATGCGCTTACGAAAAAGCAGCAAAGAAGTTTTTGCCGAAATGTCAGAACTAGGTAGCATAGCAGAGAAGCAACAACAGAGGCAGATGTAGGAGTGACGAATGATTCAGGCGATAAGGATTTGGTGACATAAACCGGGCAGTTGTACGTAGAATGCAACAACACACATCCTGAGGAATACACTGCGCTGTCTACTCAAGTAAAAGAAGATCCGCCGATGTAGGACGTGAATCTGCAACAAAAACGGTACGAAACTCAGTGCAGTACGTACAGGAAACAAACTCCTACTACAAGGAAGTAAACAATAAAACACAAACTAGAACAGATCCGCGACAGATTTATGAAAGCATAGAGAACGTTATGCATCTCACTAGACTGGAAGAGCCCATGATGCTTACTACAGCGTTAAGACATACAAAGGTAAAAAAAAGGAGTATACTACTTTTTCCGTACCTGATTTCTTAGATAGAATCCATCTCAGAGTGAACAATCTGCCAACAGTTGTGGATAACTAGAGAAGTTGTTGACGCAGTTCCTGTCAGTAGACATGAATCATTCTCATTAGAAACGTTGTACAAACACTCTGTGATGACGCATGGTAATATAGCATGGGATTACAGAGGAGCAGGGCAAGATTGTCAAATATATACCCATCATTCCTAATGGTGATCAAGAGAGGACTGCTTAAAGCCATGAGACCGTATACAAAGGTAGGAATGATCACCTCCACGCTAATAAATGCCTAGATAGTCACACAAGGGAAACGTCCTATGGTAGCAATAACAGCATTACACAAGGCCATAACACTGACAAAAATGTCACAGTACTGTTCAGAACGCGCAATATAAAAAAACCGGAAGAGAGAGCTGCATCCCAGTTTAATGTACTTTCAGTTTAGTTATGAGATCGACGAATATCTGCTAAGACTCTCGTGTTCTCCACTGACGCAAATGTGAAGTCAGTAGTGCTACATTTCCGCATGACTGATGACCGTGGAAGACAACCTGAATAAGCCATTATCGAACTCAAGCTACAAGTATTGAATGCGCCTCACAATCCGGAAACCTATGTAGCGAGGATCGAAGCAAGGTCATATACTGACGTCACATTAGCAAATACGACAGAAGCGCGTCGTGTCAAAGGTTACATGTTTGAGAGTGCAGTGACATCGAGTGAACACAGTATCGTACACTTTACCATCACTGGAATGGAAATCCAAGTCGCCACAGAAAACGTGCGCATAAGGCCCAATCAAGGATGCTGACTGGGAAGAACTAAGAAGAGTGTTTCAGTGTCCAGGAAGTCTATCGCTGGGTGATAATGCAAATTTTAAGGCGCAAGGAATGCCAGTGGCTATACATAGAACAATGGAGGTATCAATACTTGTCAGCAGAGGTCAGGAATAACTTGCATCTGGATCGAGGTGTTGCAGAAATTAAGACGTGAAACGAGAAGAGCCAGGAAGGTGTACCAGAGCAGCACGACCCAAGAAGAAAGAGTCCGCACGTTTCATGAATAAAGGTATGGTAAACAAAGCTTTAAGGGAGAGTTTTGGGAAACAAAAATGGAACAATGAAAGCAATTCGAGGAGGCTAACTCGGAAACCCATCCTTGGAGTGTACCATAAAAAATAGTGTGCGAGAAAATACGAACACCAATAGTATTATCGAAGGTCAGATGGAATGATGGGACGGTAACAGAAAGTTTGGAATAGTCAGCCGTCCTGGCAATGGGAACACTACTTTCTGACGATGAAGAAGAGGTGGAGACAGATGTTCAGCACAGGTTACGAAAAATGTTATGAGAAGACTTGATAATGTAGACAATAAACTTGTGTACCGCTTGGCACAAGAAGAAATTAGGCATATAGTTGTAAGACCGAAAAAGAAAAAAAAAAATTCCAGGAGCCGACGGGAGCCATGGCGAAGTAATACAAGCCCTATGTGTACAATAGGGTAGTTTCTTGTGTGAACTGTACAACTAGTGTCTCTTGCAGGGAAGGGTCCCTGCACCTTTGAAGAACGCTGAAGTGCAAGTAATTAGTAAAGGGCAAGTTAAGGATCCAATGATACCCAAATTCTACAGAATAATTTGTCTTTCGTACGTTTTCGGTAAGATATTTGAAAAACTATTATGCAAAACAACACAAGATCAAGCTATTGAAGCTATCCTTGTTAGTGAGAAAAGTAGAACGAGAAATGCTACTAAGATTAACGGGTGCCCCTTGCACTACCCCGAATGATGCTTTGTTAATAATTCTAGGAATATCCACTGAAATTGGAAATTATGGAAAGGGAATCTTTTACTGGTTAAAGAAAGGCAATCAAATGTAAGAACAAAGGGTGCCTGGAACTGAGGCCAGTTCGGAAAAGATCCAACTGTGGCAAAATGAGTAGGAGACTTCATGCACAAGCATCAGCGAGGGGTTATAAATGAGATTTGTTAACGCGACGAGTAGATTGATACATTATGTGAATAGCCATGGCCCTTATGCTACGTATCGATACAAAATCAGAAGACGGATGAATGATAACTGCGCCTGCGGAAGTGTGGGCACACCAGAACGCACATTGTGCGCTGCACGCTCTATGAAGACGCGGCGGATAATGGATGTAAGGTTTTAAGATTGTTGAATCCCAAAGCAGCACCAAGGAGTGAGTCGACCTGGCGAATCTTGAACGAAACTATAGCCGCAATATCCTTGAAGGCCAAGGAAGGCATCAAGAGACAGTCAACCGCAAGCCAGCATGCTTCCATCCAAGCTATATTACGTACTCTGCAGATGGAGAGAAGATAACTAAATAAATAGTTAATACATAAATTATTACTATCCAAGGAAATGCGGCGTGGCGTCTGTGGCCTATTTCAGCTTTTCAGATAATAGGCTGTAATTATGGAGAATAAAAAATTATTAAATAACCAAATCTGAATGTGTATACATACAACTGTCCAATATCCAATGTGCACTAACTACATAAAACCGGCATCCAGTAAAGACAACGGTTGAAATATCGTGATAGATATTTTCTCTTGGAAATGTTTGGGGCCAAACAACATAAAATCTGTTGAAAAAAGTGATATACGATAGATTACTTGTTTGTTGTTCTATACAGCACGAATTGGAGGAAACACTGTCGTTCACACGGCAGAACGATACTAGGGATTTAAAGGTCGGATAAGACTCTTATTGAGATCAGATTATTCAAAACATACAATAGTCTTTTCAAATGATGCAGGTTGCATCTCCGATTCCCAGTGAGGTCGGAAACTAGTTCTGACGGTGTATAAGTAATTCTGTGAGCGCCTCTTACACCACCGCTGGCGACATCGTCGTGATACTTCAATTTAGAGAAAGTCAAGAGTTTCGCAGCACATATGATGTCACAGTAGGCTCCTCGAAACTTTGCTTAGGCCCTACGAATATCTCACTTCTTACGTTCCAAGGCTGAATTAAAACATCTAAGACAAAGACAGCTTAGCTGTCTAATCTAACGCAGACAATCTACATTACCGCTCAGAGTGATTAGCAAGCACAATGGAAATTAAGATTACGTGCCAATTTTAATACTCAGTCATTGTCTCGTATCCCGTTCGGACCATTCCATTAGCAAGGGCTTCTTTTCAGCACTGTCAGAGGCCCAAACTTTCTTTAACTTTAATTAGAGTTACGTAAGTCTTAATCCAATTCCCGCGTGTGTCAGTCATCTATATTATTTCAACCGAGACTATTCGGTCTAATTTCTAAAACTTACAACCATAAAAGAAGCCTGCTGATACGACTTCAAAATTATTTTAGAGATGTACGGGAAAAACTTATTATTACATTCTGTCGAAAGCTGTACACTTTTCAGATCCGTTAGAGCCACTTCTAAGCTAAATATGAGCGCTCTACAGGTTGTGAACAGATTGTCAGATACTAAAAAAATCTGAAGTTAGCCATTTGCCTTGTTTCACGCAGCACCAGCAAGTCCATTGCAATAGACACGCACCTCGCCCAAAACGAAACATGTGAAGTGGAGAACATCGTAGTTCTTACATCTCTAATATTAAACACATTAAAGTGTAGTATGTTTCCGCAGAGAAGATACTGGCTCTACTAACGGCCCTTGCCACTATTTCGAGCTATAGTGATCTCTGAAACTGCCGAAGATCCCACACTGAGCAAAATAATTCACTGAGTAGGAATGGGCTGCAATGAACGATTGTCGTCGGGAAAGGCATAACCAGCGTTGCTGCAAACTATAGAACAACTCTACTATGCCACGCGAGGTAGCCGCGTGGTCTGGGGCGCCTTGTCACGGGTCGCACCGCTCCCCTAGTCGGAGGTTCGAGTCCTCTATTGGGCATGGGTGTATGTGTTGTTCTTAGCGTAAGTTAGTTTAAGTTAGATTAAGCAGTGTGTAAGCTTAGGGAACGATGACCTCAGCCGCTTGGTCCCATAGTCTCTTCTCTTACCACAAATTAAAAAAAAAGCCTCTTTTACCTCCAACGTTCATCTTGCATAAGGACGTTAAGAATAAAATAAAGATTATGACTCGTACAGACGCACGGAGGCAATCAGCTCTTCTTCGCTAGATTTGCAGATAAAACGTGAAATATAATAACTACTAATGGTGCAAAGCAACCTCTCCCACATATTGTAGAGCTAGCTATAGCTGTACCCATTTTAGACCCGTCTTTGCATATTACCTCAAATCCTTTGTCATTGATCAAAAAAACTTAAATTTTGTTTTACGAATACAACTTTGGGAAACACGACTTCACACACACCATCAGGTTTATAAATGTACAGGGCCTTGCCAGTAATCAAGGTCGTGATCCACTCATATCCTGACATAGAACACTTATGCCTGCCGCATGAATCTATCAAAAGCTGCTTGCCCTAATCGCACTTAGCCTAACTACATTCTGGTGTCATTGATACAGATGCAACATACCCAGATGGGTAAGTGAAAAATAAGTATTCGACTGATCTATGGAGTGGCATCTGTAACTGTTTCGCATCAAAAGAAGCTGCAGGCTGAAGAGTAAAAGCGAATTTTCCGACTCTGCTGGGAAAATGGATAAGACATATCATCTGTAAGCCCCAGTAGCCAGCCTAATGCCCTCACGATTGGCATGTACCTTCTTCAGATGTGTTTGGCTGACACATATACTTTACAGTTGTAAGCGAGGCAAGAACAAATGAAATTTCTATGAGTTTGCAGCTAACAAAATAAATATGTCCTTCAAGTATTGTCATTGGGGTACTTTGAAATATCATGTGCTTACATTAACTTAGCCTTCAGAATCTCGTCACATGCTGTGGTCAGGAACCGCGTGGAATTCTTAAAACCAAAGGAAACATGATGAAAATGTTTAAAAACTAGCGAGCATCGTTTCACTTCAGTAAAAAATAAAACCAATATTCTCTGCACATTTCTCCATTCTTTGAAGAGATACACAGTCCATGCATATTAATGTGATCACTTCTATGTTGAGTGTCAACGTGCAATAACCACACACACTGGCAGCGTCATGTGGCAGCACTAGCAGTGGATGGTATACAATACAAGCCGTGTCGAGTGAAAACTGTTCGCGTGCCTCTATGGTTAAAGTATATAGTTCGTGGCAAAATGGCTCTATCAGAAACAAGTGCCTGGTTCATGCACCTATGCTGACTGCTGTCCGTTAGCGACGACGTTTGGGATTTTCCCGACAATACTTTAACTGGACGTCCACTGAATGCCGACAGGTGTCCTTTTCAGATGATTCACGTTTTATGCTGCAACGTTCAGACTGCTGTTGCCGTGTAGGACGTGAAACGACAGAAAGCCATTGGGGTCGGCATGGCTCCACATCACTGTAAGTTTCTTCCAGAATCTCAGACCTCACTGACTCTCTTTCTCAACGTCCCCCAGACGTCCACGCTACAAAAGGCTTTTGACGTATGGTCACATTAATGTGACTGGACAGTATATTTTAAGTTATAATACTGGAAGACGAGCATAAAATCGAAAACTTTTGCACATAACACGGTAATTCCACAAGACGTTAAGCAGTGAAAGAAATACTATGAAAATGTCCGCAGCTCTTGGTCCAGTGGTTAGCATCGTTGCCTTCAGATCACTGGGTCCCGCGCTTAGTTTCCAGTCTGGCCTGACATTTTCTTCACTCGGGGACTGGATCTTTGTCTTGTACTAACCATTTCATCTCATCCTCATGAAAAAGACGCTCAAGTCTTCGAAGCGTCGCAAAGTTGAAAGAGTTGCAATAGGCGGCCGAATAATTGCAGACGGTGTCTCCCAGGCAGTAATGCCATAAGGTCATCATCATTGCTATTCAAATAATCAAAGAAAAAAGTAAAATAAATACTGTTTTAAGAGCCAAAATGTTTCCGAATAGAACTATGTGAGTGTATAGAACTCTATATTTATACTAATAATAAATCTGTAAAACTGTCACGTCTGAATGTTTGAACAAATTTCTCCTAAATTACTAGACATATTTTCTTGCGGTTTTCGCAGGTAACTTCAGAATAGCTTGGGGCACGAAGAATCGGAACCAGAATCGGATCACGGAAGAAAAGTTATTGTTATTGAAAGTGGTATTCATACTAATATTATAAACTCTAAACTAACTCGTTCTGTTATATTTTAACGACTAACCATCTGAACCGATTTCCCTGAAATTTTGTACTGAGATAGCTTGGAATCTGAGGACGAGCGTAGGCTACTGTACGAAGTGTATAGTAGAAGATTGTCATACTATTACGCAGATTAGGTGAAAGCTGTTTACTCTGTGACTTTTTATGTTTATTGCAATTGTGAAAATTATTTTGTTGGTTGATATATGCTATGTGATACGATTCAGTGCTCATACAATCATATGTTTGTTTAATCCTTAGTTCCTCACTATTTGTTGCATGATATACATGTTGTGTACTGTCGTATATTCTTCAGTAGCACAAAGAGAACATTTGCACTCCTGCCCATGGTCTCTCCCCTCCCCCCTCCCCCCTGTACGCAATGATTGGCAAGGCCAATAAAATCACAATAAAATGTAGAAACGTCCTTGGAATTTCCAGCTAACGTAAGGTATGACTTACGTCTTTCAAAGATAAGGACACAATTTCTCTGTTATAGCTCCTACTGTAGTTCTGTCCATACTTCAAGAAATCTTCCTGATTAATTTATTACGCTGAGTACACTTACTGCCAGAGTGGAACCACTTATCAATATCTGAAACCCTACTTTAATTGTTCGCCTAGCCTTTGTCCACGCTATCCAAAAGCTTCTGATGGTCTTGGACTGCCGAGGTGCAATTCAAAATAGCGTAGCAACATTCGTCATTAAACATTTTCTTTTGTCCTAAAGTCAATGAGATGGATGCTTTAGCAGCGCAATGGATCACGGGTTTCATCCCCTGTGGAGAGGCAGGAAACTCACCGGTTTTGAATCGCTTTCATAATCAAAGCTAAGTGCAAACAACAAGACATCTAACGTCATGGATGGAAACCATGTCTATAGTTGAACTTTCCGATAAGACGATCACAAATACCATCTCCTACGCTTTAAATTCTGTGTTAAGTTTCTCACTTTGCTAGAGCTCAAATTTTATTTAAGTGTATAATATGCATGTCACCTCGAGAGCAATTTCACAACCATAACGTTTCATGTGGCTGCTTCTCCTGTGTGGTGTTAACCTTCGATGCATGAAACACTTCTTTTAGAGCGAGAAACCTTTCATTTTCTCAATAAATTTCATTAAATTTCCTTTAATGTTGTTGGTGTCCTGTGCAATCCTTGGAAATACAATTGATTTTCAGCGGAAAGACACATGATTCGTTGAAAATCAAATTAAATATTTTGTATTATGAGCTTTATAATCCTACATGTCTGGTGCATGACAAAGGTCTTTTAAATTCCCTAGTGAACCAGCCATCTTCCAGCAGTTTATTTATCCTTTATCTTAATGGTGGGTTGAAACAGCTAGATTACTGATAACAGTTGTCAGTTTGGAAGCATTAAACTCTTTGTACTGTGAAAGTTATAACCGTGTACTCGTATGAAGATAAGTCTAATTCTCAGTTCCCTTTCCCAAATAGAATAACCGTTATTCTTTACTTAGAACACATTATCCATACTATCAGTAAAAGGAAAAACTATCAACTGAAATCAGCACAAGTCATTGAAATTTTGTATCAACGAATGCTGAGGCGTTAGTGTAAAGAAAGTTCTAAAATTCTCCGAAATAATCTTAAATTATTTTCTTCAAGGTCGCATTATCTACATATATGTTCCTTTATTAGGCAACACAACCCGATTCATATCACCGTAGTCAAATCTTCAGGCGATAACCTGTGTTGAATACAAAATTGTGTTTTACAAAATTCTATTAATACAAATCACGTAACAGCGAGCAAATGGAACAGGTATTTACCCACAATTTCTCGCTTCATAAGGCTAGAGAGAATGCGCGATGTCTTAACGCTCAAGTTATAAACCGATTAATTTCGTAGCCTCTTCAAAGGTTGATAAACGAAAGGCTAAACTTTGAATTTATACATCTTAGTTGAATGTCAAAAGCCACAAAACTGATGTCCCAATAAAATACCTACGGAATAAGAACAATTCACTGCAGATAAGGCCTGTAGGACAGAAACAGTGCTAATGGGCACTCATGCCCCAGTAAGAGACATGGGGAACTAGAGCGTGTCATTGGAAGTTAAAATGTAGAGGGCAGAAACAGTGGTAATGGACGCCGTGTAGTGAAAGATGTCGCTCACCAAATCTGTAATATAACAGACTAGAGGACTAATAAGTTGACCCCTTATTGAACGTAGTGCTGAAATGCAGTCCACATTAAAAGAGGAGTGCAGTCAGGACATACAACGTCTGTTTCGGGTGGATAAAACCTTTTCAGTCAACTCTGGTCTGTCATAAATAGGAAAAAAATGGGACATTAAGGGAACACTCATTAACCGCGAAGAACTGATAAAAAAAACCTTACCAATGGAACTGTGTTAAGACAATGATGACATAAGTATGAAGGTTTAAAGTGATCGTCCAGTGACTGCTTGTTGTACTAGGGTATTGAGAGTCCATCTTCTGCGGTATGAATTACAGGATGACTTGATGATCAAACTCTCTTTGATCAAGGAGATCGCAGAGTTTAGGACATCGATGCCAGAATAATGAACCCAAGGGAAACAAACTGTGAAGAATTAGATGATACAGAGGACAGAATTTCTAATTTCCTTATACCTCATGATGGAAATCATTAGAGTAAATCACTGCCACAGATGAGTAGAATACGTGTACATAGTATCATGAAAATTGCACCCGGTCTATCAAGAGGTAGTGTAACAAGTAAAGTAGAAAATTCTACTCCAAATAAAGGCTTCGGCGATATTGCTATAGTAAGTACGCTACAACACAGCCCCACTGTAGCCGAAGAACATAAAAACCAAATAAGAAAATTTTATTCTATAAAGAGTGTAAATCAGGAGTTGATTCATTTTACCAGTAGGCATGTACATATATCTGAAAGGGACACTCATAAAAATGGTACATTGTCTTATGGACAAACGTAATGGATGGAGTATAATAAGTATCTTTTCACAGCAACATCCCAACTACATGGAGGGAAGGTTTGATAAAAGAAGTATTTTTCTCTAATGGAGAGGATAATTAACAATCCACGTCTCCGAAATAAGGTTACTCGTCAAATGGAAAAGCTTGGGAAAGTGGAAAATCACGAGAAGCAAGATGCTTCACAGGCCCACATTGATTAGACAGAGAAAGTGGTCAGTTCTTCTACAAACGCACGAAAATATTTACAAATAATGTAATGAAATTGTTTGTGAAGTATATTATTTTTAATTTAGGAGTGAATCAGTAAAACTGAGAGTTCCTTATTCTATTGAGGGAAATTACATCATAACTCATATTACTGTATTTCATATTGTAATCAAATAAATGTCACAATATTATAGTAATTACTTCTTTACTCATTGTGTGTGACCAAACCCTAAACCTATTGGTAATGTTTTCTGTAATACTACATGTAGAAGTTTTGTCTAGTTACCGCTCTTAGATAGCTATCATGTATTTTTGTGCGTCCAACCATTCGTACATCCAAGATGTACAAATACCTTGCAATGTATCTTGTTGTTTTTAAACTCTCAACTTAAAAGAATGGGATGCAACGTGAAAGTAAATTTTCACGACCTCTTAGAAAATACGTCACTATCCATACAGGATGTAACAAAATGCTGTGGCCAAACTTTCAGGAAACGTTCCTCACACTAAGAGGAAGAAAACGTGTCATACTGTCGAGGGAGCGGGAATGCTTTATTTTCATATTAGAGTTCAGTTTTTACTACTCTCTAAAGCAATAACCATGGAAAACACACAGGACAAGAACGTATCAGCACAGTTTGAAATATTCAAAATGCTCACCGTTAGCAAGCATACATTCATCAACCCGCATATGCACTGAATCTCTGATGCTCCGACGTACCCCTAGAGAATCGCTTGTTTTACAATCTTCCACAGTACAAGTACGAAGACTCTGAATATCTTGTACTGGGCTTCAGTACGCAACAGCTTTCGAAAGCCGTCACAACGTCTTGTATGTTTAGGTCCGAGGTGCATGTAGCCTAAGGAATTGGCCCACCTCTACTCATCCGTTTGTCGCGGAAACTGTTATTTAGAAGCGTGCGAACATTAACACTGAAGTCAGGAGGAGCTCCATTGGGCATGAGGTATATGTTTTGTCTCACTCGTAAAGGCACATGTCTTAGCAGAACATATAGAGTATTCTTTAAGAAACTGTATTTAAGTTTCTCTGTTGAGCCTAAGAAATAGTCACCAACAATGGCAGCCAAAACGTTGCTGCACAATTTCATGAGGACGCTCGACAGCCCATACGTTCTGAGTGTAATGATCACTGAAACGAAATCTCATCCGTGAAAAGCACATTTGCACTGACGTGCGACTGGACACATAGTTGAATGAACGATTGGTTGAAGTGTAGCGCTGCGGGAAAATCAGCTGCTGATAGGGCCTGCAAAATCTGTACTTGGCACGAATAAAGCAGGCCACTCTCCAGGCGGTTACGTGGTCAGCATTACTTGTTGTAAATGATTGTACTAGGGTTGTCGTCAAGTGTAAGAATAAGTTCCTACCCAAGTGTGGTATCCTCTTCCTTCTTGGCCTCCTCCAGTCGCGAGTAGTTGCTTAAACATTCCTTGCCCCCTATGACAATTGTAAATTGCTGCAAGCGTCTTCCTTTTTTTTGGATATCTCTTCCGATAGTAAAACGTTGAGCTCCACAGCCATCACCATTTGCTAATTCGCACAGCAAACAGGCATCTGCCAACCACGGATCTGAGTACATTGCTACTGCACTGGAAACAACGTTCGTGATGAACAGTAAACAGCTGCAGCTATGTGCTTGACGTTAGTAGAGCAATGACGTTAACCACATGTCGACACGATCAGAAAATTTATTCACATGTCAGCACAAGAAACGAAGGTAGACGCATATTAAGACAGTCATTGAAGTGAGTTTCATATTAACATTACCTTCGTTCAAATTGAAGCAACAAACACTAGCTTTGAATCTAAGAATTAAAAGTTGGTAACGTATTTTATTCCTCTGTATGCGAGGAATGTTTCCTGAAAGTTTGGTCACACCTTTTCGTTACACTCTGTATGAGATACTACATAACATTTAATATGCAACTGTCTACAAGTTTCTCAGGACATGAGGTGATGCTAATTACTAATTGAGTACTCACGTTGACCAGATTATCCGAATCATTCAAGGAAATGGTGCCATTGCCGAAGTAGAAGTCTCTCAACTTATCGGCCGCATTTGACTGTTGTTCCACCGTCGGCAAATGAAGGCAGGGGCCAACTGTATCCTCGAACACATCACTGAGACCAGCAATAAGAGTTGGGTCTTCTAGTATTGAAAATCCTATGGAAAAGTGAAACACATAAACATAAAAACTAATCTCTAGACGGAAAAAATAAGAATATGGTTCCATTCTGGATAGTTATATCGTCAGTGGCACCGCGCGGGTAAGCCGAGCGGTCTCAGGCGCCTTTCCACTGTTCGCGCTGCTCCCCCGTAGGAGGTTGGAATCCTCCCTCTGTCATGGGTGTGAGTGTTGTTCTTAGCGTAAGTTAGTTTAAGTTAGGTTAAGTAATGTGTATGCCTAGTATCCAATGACCTCAGCAGTCTGGTCCCATAGGAACTTACCACAAATTTCCAACTTTCCATCAGTGGCTACGAGACAGTTGTATTAAAGAACACCAGACTAAACCAGCTCTACAATAGATTTGACATTAAAGGGCTTCGGTGGCACTGATGACTGATGTGCAAAGTTATCGCTCGCTGAAAGACGAGGTCTTCCACTACTTCACTAAAACTATTTTTTTTCTTCTTCTTTGACACTACAGCCCTTGATGGATCTAGCCTTTCTCAACAATCTGCGTCCTTACGTATCTGTTATTCTCTTCCATCCTCGGCTCTCCATATTTTTAAGGACATGTTTGACGTCTTTGTCATCATTTAAATCTGGTAGAATACAATCTGTATTTCGTTTTCGTTTGGACCACCACTCACCTGCCGTGCTCTTCATATGTCCTAACCAGCGTATTATTCTACATGTAATAAATTGTACTGTATTTTTCGCCTGAATAAGATGTTACAGCTCGTTGTTGTATCCTAGTCTCTAGACCTCTGCCTCTCTCACAGGCCCATAACATTTTTCAAAGGATGTTTCTCTTTGATGTCCTTAAGTTGTTAATACGTGTCTCTGTCATCGTCCGCCTTCCTGACCCACATGTAACAACTGGTCGTACAAAGGAATGATATACTCTTAAATTGGCTGTACCTCTTATTAGACAAAAATTAAACGAGTAACCTACATCTGCCATAATTTGACATACGTTACTGAAAATGACTCCTCTTTCCCTCTTCATATATTACATTCTTCAGTCATTCACATTCTGTGATAGAGGACATTTGCAGCGTAGTTTTGAGAAACGGTATCCCTTCGCAAACAATCTGTAGTAACACTTAAAACTGCTGGGCTGATAGAACGTGGTCGATGTTTAAAACTCTCCCTCGACGTTACGTCTCCGACTGCGGGAGACATCCTCCAAGGTAAAGCGGCGAACTGCAAAGAGAACTCGAGGAAGCGCCGATTACATAGGCAGCACAGAGGGCGCCACTGTCCACCAGGTGGCGTCGGCTATGAGGTTGCCTCTGATAATGCCAACGTTCTCGATATCAATTAATCGATCGTCAAGCTTCCGGTGCAACGCTGACATCCCAATTTTATCCAGTTTAACACCTTCCTCTTTCCTGTTAAAATTATTACGGTGTTTATCAATCTCGGTGGCCTTTCTATTCATGCGCTCATAATAAAGCGATGTTTTAGATGAGACGCTCGTCTCGCTGAATTTTACCTTCCTGGTAAACATGTTCTGCTTCGGCCGATTTATCCATGCGACCCAGGTGGCAATTCCTCTTCTGTTCAACAAGACGAGTGTTAACACTTCTCTTCGTGGTACCAACACAACAAGAAGGAATTTTCTATACCCCCGTTGTAACCACTGGATGTCTTGCATCTTTTGCGGATCTTAAATATTCTTTTAATTTCGTGGTGGGTCTGAAAATAGTTCCTGCGCCATACTGGCTTAACGCTTCCCCAATGAGATCTGTGAACTTATTGATGAACGAAAGAAAAACTTTGCCGTTGGGCGGCTGTTGTTCGCCGTTGCTTCTGATTCTCTGCCTAGAGCGAAGTGCTCGATCTATCTCGTTGCTAGAATAGCCATTCTTCACGATAGTTCACCGTAGATGTTCAGTATCATCTCTGAAATAAACAGGTTCACCAATTTCGTACACCCTGCCCACCAAAGTTTTTATTACATCTCTTTCTTGTGCAGAGTGGTGGTTCGTATCTTTATGCAGATAACGGTCAGTATGTGTGACCTATCTATATTAACGTTCCGCCCCGTCAATTAATCACAGACACATCCATAAAATTCAGTTGCCCATTACTCTCCGTCTTCATAGTAAATTGGATTTTCGGCTTAATGCTGATTATGTGTGAGGAGGGCTTCCAGATCCTCTGCTCAGTGTGTCCATACTACGAAAGTGTCACCGACGTAGCGATACCATCTGGCTGGTCTCTTAATGGCAGTCTGCAGCACCCGTTGTTCAAAAGTCTCCACACACAGCAGGATTAAGAGGACTGCCTATAGTCACCCCGTCAATCTCTTCATAAAAGTTGCTATTGTATTGAAGTAGGTTATTGTGACGCAGTGTAGGAATAATGCCACAGTATCGGTTGGAAAAAATATCCGCTATGTATGAGATAGCTTTACCTAGTTGTTTTCATCCTAATTACATCAGCGGACTGCTGTGGAAGCTGACAGATACCTGCCTTAATATTTGCTACAATATCCTCCGTGGGTACGTTTAGGGGGGGGGGGGGGGTCACAGCACAATTGCCTGCCTTGGCTGGTACAGGAATTTGAAATTCTGGCAAATCAGCAGCCCGCTGATGCAATTAGGATGGAAACAGCTACGATTCTACGTACATGTAAGCCACCGACCAGAAATTTGTTGCAGGCATAAAGGAGGGCCCTGAGAGATATCAACGTAGACGAAAACATTACTGTTCTTACTGCAGATAAGGGGAATGCCACCGTCATATTGAAGAGTGAAGACTACCATGGAAAGATCAATGATATTTTGGTTCCCTCCAGTTACAAAAACTTCAAACGCATCCGACTATGAAGATTTTAGAAATGACCAACCGTCAGGTGAAAGTGTCATCATTCTGCTCCAATGATAAGAAACTGCTTTGTGAAACAGAAGCGTACCAACCTAGACTCTATAGTTACCCAAAGTGCATAAACCTGAGATTTCTTTGAGGCCAATTGTCAGCGCTGTAGGTGGTTAAACATCTTTCTCATTGCTGCAACCTCATGTTGGTAGGATTGACAGTCATAATCAAAATTCAGCTAAGTTCATTAACAAGTTAAAGGAAATTAGCGTGGGCCCGGATGATATCCTCGTTAGTTTTGGTATTGTGTCGTTATTTGCCATGGTTTCGGTAAACGAAAATACCTCACACCTAGCAGATATTTTTCTAACCGATACTGGGGCATTACTCCGACACTGCGTCACAACAACCTACATTCAACACAAAAGCGACTTTTATGAACAGATTGACGGGGTGGCTATAGGCAGTCCTCTTAATCCTGCTGTGTGTGGAGACTTTTGAACAACGGGTGCTGCAGACTGCCAGTAAGAGACCATCCAGATGGTATCGGTATGCCGATGACACTTTCGTAGTATGAACACACTGAACAGAGGATCTGTATGCCTTCCTGACACATCTAAACAGCATTAACCTGAAAATCTAATTTACGCTGGAGGCGGAGAGTAATGAACAACTGAATGTTCTGGGTGTGCCTGTGATTAAATGACGGGACGGAACGTTGGACCGTACGGTATATAGAAAGGCCACACATACTCATCGTTAACTGAATTAAGATTCAAACTACCACCCGAGACAAAAAATAGATGTAATAAAACCCTTAGTAAACATGGAGTACAAAATTTGTGAAGTTGTTCATCTGTAAAATGAGATTGAACATCTGCGGTCGACTTTCGTGAAAAAGGGCTATTCTAGCAACGAAATAGATCGAGCCCTTCACTCTAGGCAGAGAATCAGGAGCAACGACGAACAAAATATACCCAACGGTGTTGTTGTTGTTGTGGTCTTCAGTCCAGAGACTGGTTTGATGCAGCTCTCCACGCTATTGTATCCTGTGCAAGCTGCTATATCTCCCTGTACCTGCTGCAACATACATACTTCTGAATCTGCTTAGTGTATTCATCTCTTGGTCTCCCTCTACGAGTTTTACCCTCCCGGCTGCCCTCCAAAACTAAATTGGTGATCCCTTGACGCCTCAGAACATGTCCTGCCGACCGATCCCTTCTTCTAGTCAAGTTCTGCCACAAATTTCTCTTCTCCTCAATTCTATTCAATACCTCCTCATTAGTCATGCGGTCTACCCATGTAATCTTCAGCATTCTTCTGTAGCACCATATTTCGATAACTTCTATTCTTTTCTTTTCTAAACTATTTATCGTCCATGTTTCACTTCCACACATGACTACACTCCACACAAATACTTTCAGAAACGACTTCCCGACATTTAAATCTATACTCGATATTAACAAACTTCTCTTCTTCAGAAATACACTCCTGGAAATGGAAAAAAGAACACATTGACACCGGTGTGTCAGACCCACCATACTTGCTCCGGACACTGCGAGAGGGCTGTACAAGCAATGATCACACGCACGGCACAGCGGACACACCAGGAACCGCGGTGTTGGCCGTCGAATGGCGCTAGCTGCGCAGCATTTGTGCACCGCCGCCGTCAGTGTCAGCCAGTTTGCCGTGGCATACGGAGCTCCATCGCAGTCTTTAACACTGGTAGCATGCCGCGACAGCGTGGACGTGAGCCGTATGTGCAGTTGACGGACTTTGAGCGAGGGCGTATAGTGGGCATGCGGGAGGCCGGGTGGACGTACCGCCGAATTGCTCAACACGTGGGGCGTGAGGTCTCCACAGTACATCGATGTTGTCGCCAGTGGTCGGCGGAAGGTTGTAACCTCCCCACAATGAAATGTACTGACAAAGGCAACAAAAATGTGACAGGACCAGACCACTACTGTAATGTACGACAACTATAACTGTACAGCTCGCAACACTCGCGCGGTCAAGCGCAGACTAACCACGAAAATAGGCTCTCTGGTCAAAGATTTTAACGTGCCTCACCATCGCTGCTATGTTACATACGTGTTTCATAACCCTCCACTGGGGGGGCAAAAATTTTACGTTTTCTCCTTTCATTGATAAAATTCAATATATCTTCTGTTACCCAAGGATTTCTACTAGCCCTCGTCTTTATACCTACTTGTTCCTCTCTCTATATCGGTACCACAAACAGAGGTATTAACACCCGTCTTGTTGAACATAAGAGGAGCCGGCCACTGTGGCCGAGCGGTTCTAGGCGCTTTAGTCCGGAACCACGCTGCTGCTACGGTCGCAGGTTCGAATCCTGTCTCGGGCATGGATGTGTGTGATGTCCTTAGATTAGTTAGGTTTAAGTAGTTCTAAGTCTAGGGGACTGATGACCTCAGATGTTAAGCCCCATAGTGCTGAGAGCCATCTGAACCATCTGAACATAAGAGGAATTGCCACCTGGGGCGCATGGATAAATCGGCCGAAGCAGAAGGTAAAATTCAGCGAGACGAGCGTCTCATCTAAAACTTCGCTTTATTATGCGAGCATGAATAGAAAGGCCACCGAGATTGATAAACACCGTAATAATTTTAACATGAAAGGGGTAGGTGTTAAACTGGATAAAATTTGGATGTCAGCGTTATACCGGAAGCTTGATGATCGATTACTTTAAATCGAGGACGTTTGCATTTCCAGAGACAGTCTCATAGCCGACGCCACGTGATGGATAGTGTTGCCCTCTGTGCTGCGTATATAATCGGCGCTTCCTCGAGTTCTCTTTGCAGTTCGCCGCTTTACCTCGGAGGATGTCTCCCGAAACATCAGGGGAGATATTATACATAGACCACGGTCTATCAGCCTATAAGTTTCTAGTGAAGACAGTACCTGCCGTCAAAGCCCACATTGTATGATCAGTCTGTAGTAATTTTCAAGTTTCTCTTATTTTCATCTACCTCGCGCTGAAACACAATGAAGGAGCAAATCATTATCATCACAACCCACCGCTAGAATGGATGGCTCGTAATTGCTCTACGGACACATGACGCAGAAGCAAAGGATATGGGGTGATCAGAATCAGTGTTGTGAGGATGTTGCAGGGAAGGTTGGCTGTGAAACAATAAGTGAGAAAAATATTCGGTTATTTGCGCCGTTTTCAAGCTAATTAGTGTTGAAGTTAGCCAATTAGATCGTTATTCGTGTAAATTCAAGCGGCCCGCCAGAGACCGTGTCGCAAACTTGGGCTACGTTCGGTTTCCTAAATCCGAAAACAAGACAGATACAAAAAGTTAGACATGGGACGGCGGTAAGGACCGAATCAGAACCAAAGGCTGAGCAGTCTCTTGCGCTATCATCTACACTAATTGCATCTGGTGGCGTGCTTAAATTAGACTGTGTACTGGCACAAGCGCGGGAATGGCGTAAGGTATCGAATTTTTTGCTTAACAGTTATTTCTCAGCATAACCCGTCCTGCAACACTGTTACAGGCTTTTCGGAATGTTTCTAACCGCTCTGTATAAGCGCAGCAGAGACATGTTGACTCGTTCTAGCGACGATATATGGTGCAAACGGGATAAGAAATTCTGACAAAGGGCTATTACCCGTCACCTGGGAAACCTCGGAAACTGCGAAACTGTTGGCTGCTCGCCGTGAGCACTTGTAGATTTTGGTTGATAGGCTGTGAGTCCATGAATGGAAGACAAGGTCTTTGACGTCCACGCGTCATCACAGTAGGCGAAAGTCGGTGGTTCGTCCCCTCTGTATAGCAGAATAGGAGACGATCTGACAACAGCACAGTTCTGCTGCAGGCGCTAGAGTTTCAGAACACGCTGTTCAGCGCACACAACTGAGAGTGAGACTGTGCAGCAGACGACCGCTGCGTGTATCACAACTGGCCACAAGACATTGTCACTTACGATTGTTGAGAGAACGGAAAGAAATGAAATCGTAAGGTTTCATTGCCAGAGAGTTGTTCGGCTACCAGGTGCGCGTGATTCAGTTTGTTGCCGCTTCGGTGTATTACGTGCCGATAAAGATGAAATGAAATATATTAGTCCCCGAATGAAGAAAATCTCTGCCCCGTCGGAAATCGAACCCGCGACCCCGCGATGGAGAGTCATTAACGCTAACTAGAAGACCATGAGATCTGGACGTTGGCATGTGACCATTGTAGTCAAAGAAGCATGTGGCCTGGTCGGATGACTCACGTTTCATGTTACGTCAGATATCACTGTGTCCTGACACGCCTTCACCCAGGTCAGTGCAGTTCTATGCTATGGGGGACATTCACATGAGCTTCGAAGCGGTCTTAATGATAACTGTCAACTGTTTTGTGCTTCCCTCATACACATGGTGTTTCTACAACGAATGTAAAAACTGGGAGCCCTGGCACAGTGGCTCGTAAGAAGAAACTCTAACAAAACAGCCCATGTCCGCATCCTACCGCGCTAGCCGCCATCTTCAGCGCCGCGAACCGCCGGGAAGTTAGGCATCTAACCCATCATCCAAGTCAAAGTGGTAGCAGACATTCTTTGTGGGCGAATACCACGGAGTTGCTTCCAGCATTTGCTCGAACGCGTACGATTTGCCTTTGGCAGTGCAAATGCCTGTTTGTTACGATGTGACACCAGCGTGCCACTCGTGCACACTGCAGGGTCTGGTTCACCCTGCGTCAGTGTGTCAAGAGTCGGGGACGCTCTTGTGTTCGGTGTTGTGAGCATCAGACTAGAAATGGAGCGCTTTTCTTGTGAATAAAGGGCAGATATGTACTGTGCTTACGGGACGGGGATGGAAATGCTCCCTCTGATCAATTGTTGTATGTTTAGCTATTTCCGAATCGTCGAGTGCCAGCGCCGAGCACAATCACGACCATCTACAGTTGCCTAAAAGAGACAAGTGCGCTTGAGGTGAGTTCACTCCTGACAAGAAATTGTAATGGCGTGTGTGTATTTAATGCCTCCATTGGTACCCAATGCATTTATTATGTGATAGACCCAACAGGTGCTATGGCTAAATGGACTCGGTTGTCAAAACAGAGTGCGATAACTAGAGTTTGATGGGGAAGCGTCAGCACCGCTGCATATCACGTCCGCAGCAAGTTCATGGAGTGTTGCTCGAGAATTGAGTGTAAGCCAATCCACGGTCTGCCCTAATATTTCTTAAAATTCGTGATGAATCCTTCAGCTGTGATTTATTTTTTACAATTTGCTACTAGTCTCGGTCAATGACCATTATCAAGCTTAGCTGGCATAAACGGCACGAAACTTGTACAATAATTTTAACTTGCCTTTTTGCCAGTTGAAATTGATAATGGTCACTGATCGAAACTAGTAGCGAATTGTGCAAAATAAATCACAGCTGAAGATTTCACCACGAATTTTAACAATTATTCGGCAGCCGAATAACTCCACCTGCAAACATACATAAACTACCTTGGTAATTGGAACATGTCTCACTCAGTGCGCAACAGCGCATGCCTTACCACCATGATGGTGCATCTGAGCACTTCGCTCATGCGGTGCAAAATCATTTGGAGGAGACGTTTGATGGAAACTGGATACGGCACGGTTGACCAGTGGCAAAGCCTGTACGTTCCCTCGACTTCACGCCAGTTGACCATTTCGTCTAGGGACGTCTGAATACTACTGTTTACGAAACAACTGTCCAAATGGATTAAGATCTGATAGCACGAGTTATAACAGGCTGCGACGCAGTCCCCACTTTAACTGGGATGTTTGAAAGGGTGCGACAATCATTCAGGCGTCGTTGCATGTGAGCTTTCGAGCAGGACAGCGGAATTTCGAGCCGTTTCATGACTCATTTACAAATGAGTCATGAAACGTCAAACACTACTCTCCTTTACCTTGATGTCGCAAAGAAACGGAAAACTTTGTAATACCGACCTCCTACCATGTCGACCCGGATGGCGGATTGTAAGCCTACCTTCCCGGCGGCATTCGACGCTGTTAAATGACGCTTTGCGGTGAATGCTGACTGATGCGGACATGGGTTACTTTATGAAAGGAGACTGTTATAACCCGCTGGACCATCCCTTTACATTTATTTGTGGAACACCCTGTACGATACCTTCCCCAGTTTCAATGGGTTCATCCAACAGGATAACTCTCTACGTCACAAAGCCAGAGTCGTGCAGTGCATGATAGAGAAGTAATGTTGATTTCGTGACCATCAAATTTGACTCGTTTCAACGCAGTAGAACACATCTGGGAGCGGTCGGGTGCCAGCTCCATGCGTATAAATCACCGTCCCGTAATTTACGGGAACTGAGTGACCTGTGCGTAGATATCTGTTGCCAATTGCTTCCAAAGTCATGCAAATAATTACGACGCCCATTTTTTTGGGCTCCAAAGAAGGACAAATATAATGTTTTAGCTCATCAGTGTATATTAAAACATCATCTCCAGGCGCATCCATTGCATCATAAGGTGAAGTACATTATGTACCTCATTTGACAATGCTTCCCCAGTACCACCACTTTCTTTATTGGCCAACGCTGGTACTTTTTCACCTCCTGACACACCACATTTAAATAAATCTTCGTATACTTTTATCATTTTCTCTCAGCTGTTAATTGGGATATGCCATTTTGAGTGATGGTAACTCAGTGTAAATATCAACGTCTTCTTCGTCGTGATTTATTATTTTCAGTTGTTTGTCTTGTCAGCTTGTCACCGTACCTTCTCCTTACCACTCAAAACATTTCCTAATAGTTTTGTTTAATTTCCCGTACTCTATTATGTTTTTATAAATGTTTGCCAACAACTCTTTCCTTCTGTTTGGTCATACTCCATTTCTGAATTTGTTTTGTTTTTACTTCTTCAGATCAGCAATGTATTTTTATGTTTCCTAAATAATTTCATTTTTGTCGATGTCTGTATAAGTTTCATTTTCTAACTCTGTAGAGTTATCTCCATTTTGTCTTTTATACCTGCTTTTCCTTAAATAACTTCACAAATTCCGCTTTCTAATTTTCTGTCTGCTAATACTGTTTCTTTCTACAGTTGTATACAAATTTACTCAAAATCTTAATGGCTTATCGTAAGTTAAAATAATTTAATATCTTGCCATACAGTTTCTTTACACTCTGAGAAAACGTAATCAATTTATCATTTAGCTGCATTTAGTCATTACTAAGTTATTTTTTGTTTGTTTACTTCTGAGTCAGTGGCTACGTTGATAGTTATCAGATGACGAATAGAACGCTCGGGAGTCCAGTTCTCAGACGGACATAGTTTAGTTATTGCTTCTTTGACTTCCGGAAATGATTCTTTAATGTGAAAATTATCAAACTGCGAAGTGTTTCTGAATACATGCTAAATATTACGTTCTCCAGTAAACATGAAGCTTGTAGGAGGGCAAGGGTTAACCATCTCCACTTGTATGATTCCTAATTACGCACTGCAGTGTTGCACCATCCTTATGATTTTGGTTAGTTTTGCTTTCTGGAAGGAAGTACTGAGGACAAACCCTCAAATACTCTAACGTATATATTTTTCTCATTTCTGCTATTGTATCTACCCAAGCTACCCTGTGCCAAGCTTACTCATTAAAATCCGTCATTATTAACTCGTAAAGGGGCTTATTGTCGTTTACCAGTTTTACCTACTTTTCAGAGACACCCACCTCCTCATTAGTAAATGATAATGTTGGTGCACAGATCTACTATTTTTTCTAAACAAGTCTCGTCATTCCTTACATTCATTTAAAATTACTTTTAAGTTTATTGTTAGTGATAATATGCTGCTTTCAGCCATTTCAGTACCCTAATGCTTTCTGTATCTCGGAGAGTAAGAGGCCTCGATGGAGAAATACTGACGAAAACCGAATGTTGCAGGTCTTCAGAACACATTCTACGTCTTTCTGTTTTTGATTTGATGGCCATAATTTCCGTTTCCAGAATTCTCTTATTTCCCTTTCTTTTTCCTTATTACAGTACTAGAGGGATATTAAAGGTAATCTAGATTAAAGTTGATCCAGCAGCGGAGCATTATTTTTAGACGTAATTTTCTATTAAGTTAATGAACGTTTTCAAATGTATTGTCCTGTGAACGCATTCCATCTCTGGGTGGTGCAGTTGCTGGAGGTATACAAAATATTTTTCTACGTACGCCATCTTCAGTATACTCTAAACGTCCTTCACCCAGGATTTACCGTAATAATGCTAGTAACTGAAACTCAAATATTGTCAAAACGGTGAATAAGGTGCATCTTATAATCATTCGAACTTCAGATATTTGGGATTTATCTTTCCTCCTGAAATATACTCCCCTCTTGAACGAAAGCTTTTTAATTATGCATTATACTTCCTAATTGTTCGAACCGTTCCTACACGGTGAGAAATTCAGAAAAGAATTATCAAAATCTTCCCAGGTTTCTAACCATGTCGAACCGCTTATTGGAGTGGTAACAACCGCAGAAGATTTTGTAGCACTGACAAGTATTAAAGGCCTTCACGTCCAAGTCAGATGTAGTGTAGCAAGGAAGGGACGTAGATGAGCTACACTTCCTCACAAAACTGCCAGTTGGTCGGAGTTAGTCTCACCGCACTTCACACTTCGATCTTATGACATGACCCATCAATTTGTCACAGGTGTTGCAGTCAAAAACTTGCTAATGGTTTCTATCACAAGTCAGATAGCTTTGTTTGTATTAATTGTACGTTTTCCTTGCCTATTTCAGGTTTCTGTAACAAAATTTTGGATGTTACATCCCAACAGAAGCTTATTTCCAGAAGTACGTAATAATTTACCCATTGACGTTATTAATTCAGCGACATGATCATGTAAACATGATGTCACTAGTGGGTCATAGTGTAATGGAAACCAGTTACGTAACCTCCGTTTGCTGTTAAAATACGACGACACCAATATCCGACGTTGAATGGGTAAGGAATTTTCAACAGGCCAATAATTGTACAATAATATCTGTGTTTGTTTGGAGAGCACATAGAATTCTAGAGGTACTAAACATCACTAAGTACAACGCTACTATCATGATAGAAATCAGTACTTCCGAAACGATACGACCGTGTCCATCAACATCCAAAGTACTGATGAGTGTCCTGCATTAGTGATTCTGTGGTCTCAACACTACAAAATAAGTGTTGCTACTTAATGGATACTAACCGATCTCTGCAGAAGTAGTCCCTGTCATGACAGGCATCAGGCTGAATCGCCCTTCGATCAGAGCCTGGATTGGAGACTCCGGAATGAAGGCGCCCTCCAAATCTGACTCTATGTTCGGAGCCCACAGCTGAGATATGATGCGACTTTGCTCCTAGAACAGAGACATACTTTTACGTTGCATGCTAACTTCCCTTAAAAATTTAACTCGTGCATTCAGCAATTAGGAATTGTTATCTCGTAGCAAAATGATGAATTTGTGCACTCGCCGTACAGTATCTTCATACATGGTCCAGTCACATTAATGTAGCCACCGACTATGTTCGACGCCAATGTGGAATAACAGCTCACAGATAGCAGGTGGAAGTAAAATGCACATGTAAATATTTCACTGTTTATCATACTAAAAATACTTTAAGACAAAGCTTCGTAATTGTACGTATGCATGCGCTATTTCATTAATTGCAAAGGGTTTATGCGTTCCCAGTTCTTCAGGCACCTGATGTACACCATGAGGAAAGGGAACTTAACCATTAAAAGTTAAGAGACAATTCATTTTTTGATTCTAAGAAAAAACGTGAGGAATTAGTCAAAGGGGACTAGAAAGTAACGCCTCTGTAAAAATTTCGGCAGAATTTATCTCCGGCTTTAGCCAGCTTTCTGTTCCTATAACGAAAATAATCATTTCTGTACAGAAGATTCCGGTTCCACATATACCTGTTGTGGAGATGTTCTATTAGAGGCAACATTGGGTATGTGTTTCTTGGGGTACACAGGTTCTCTGATGATAATACATTCACGTACGTGTATGATGAGAAAACTGTTAGGAAAGACCCAAACGAAGTTGTTTTTCTGCTAATGAGTATTATTGAAAAACATGTAACTATTACTGTAAGGAAACGGTATGTTTTTTTCAGATGCATGTACGAGTCAAAATAGGAATCGTTTGGTTGTTCATTTCTGGTACACTTTTCGTGCTCAAGACTAGGTTTTCTGTACTACGCCATATATCTTTTCACTTCGCCATTCATAGATGGTATGTGATCGAGACTCCCGTGTAATAGAACTAACAAAAAAAACTGAAACAGTAAAATGAGCTGTAACTTCTTAAAATACTTGAGTTCTCAGCAGCATCAAAATATGATTCAGTATTTCCTCATAGCTGTGGCCTAGTTACATACGATTTTTCACTTGTAAAAACTGGTAGGCATCTTGCTATGTCCGGGCTGCCCCCAGCCTACTTTGTCCTAGTACCAATAAAATCTGCCAAGGCCAATGATATTGGTAAAATGAGTGCATTGATACTTTTACATTATCAGAATTATTTCAAGATCATTACTGAGCGATTTTCTGACAAACGACAACAAAAAAAACACCGCAAGATTCAGAAAGAGTAGCGTGGGACACGGAGTTATTTTAAATTAGCCTGTAACATCCATTAGCAATGAATCTAAATTTGTTCAATTAACTTTACTTGAGTGTACCAGTGTATAAAGAGATTGAATGTATAGGTAATTTTTATATTGCGTAATTATTCAAAATGGCGTTCATGTTCAGTGTAAAAAGGGGATTTGTTGGTAGGTTTTATAGTCATTTTTATGAAGCAGATTCGAAAATTTGTTTCTAAACATGTACGGTATCACACCCAACGCCCGAATTAAGCTTATTGCAAAACTATACAATTTAAATATTTTTTGTTATTTTTTCAAAATGATTGCTTATGGACTTATCCCCATCTTGAACTCAGTGCTTCACTTCTTATCCCAAACATACGCAGCTGATTTACCATCATAGAACTAATCAATTGTATTTTAAAAGGAATGGCAATCACTACAACCACAGAAACAAATGGAAGGAATTGTCACGCTTGGTTTTAGGCGAAAGCTGTTTTGGCTCAAAAATTCTCTCCGACAATAATGAGTTCCCTAAGGGAGCTAAATACATCCCATGTGGTAAATATATATTTCTGATAACACCGAAAATTCCAAACATTAATTTTCAGTTACAATCTTGTGGCATACATTGCCCAAAAGAAGAAAGTAATTACATTATTGATTAATTCCACTGTTCCATGTATTTATGCAAATAACACTGTCTCTAAGTGTCCCTAAAGTTAATACTTTCCAGCGTATAATTTGTATACCTCATATCTGAAACTTAGGGCTAAGGAAATATGGAGCTACCTAGGGCATAGACAAAATCGAAATGAATTGCTATCGGCTTTCCTTTTACATTTGCACATGGGCTAATGAATTAGCACATTTTCTGGAAATAACATCTTTGTAGCTCAAAATAATGTCATATAATGCTGAGTCGCGGTTATCGTATGGACACGTCCTTAGGGCCTTGGATTTTGGAACTCAAAATTCATATTATACCATGAGAATTCCTGCACAAAGGCTGTTATGGTCGTAGATAATATCTTGTAACCTGGGACAAAAAAAACCCTGGGTACCACCTCTACTACGTTTCTACACAGCTGTAGCAGCAAATCCTACACCCATGTCTAAGATGATGTAAACTGCGTTGACCGCAGTTGCTTATAAGTGCTTATAAGTGCAGCAGACGGAAGAGACTGGAGGGCGAGTTCTCGGTGTTTTAAATAACACTTTCGGCTAAGAAAGAAAACCCTGACAGAAAGACGGGTCAGGAGACCTGTAGATGGCAGACCCAGCGCCGGACTACTCTAGGAAGTTAGGCTAGTAACCTCTTCTAGAGGGAAGTGGAGTGTCCTCAGAAGAATCAACGGAATAGCTTCGAAACAGAAACCGGAGACGCACCATTTAATGACAACCGGATTATACACTATATGATAGAAATGATCCGGACACCTCCAAACACATACGTTTTTCATTAAGGTGCATTGTGCTGCCACATACTGTCAGGTACTCCATATCATCGTGACAGAGCAGAATGGGGTGCTCCGCAGAATACACGGACTTGGAACGTGGCCAGGTGATTTTGTGTCACTTGTGTCATCCGTCTGTACGCGAGATTTCCGCACTCCTAAACATCCCTAGGTCGACTGTTTCCGATGTGATAGTGAAATGTAAACGTAATGAGATACGTACAGCACCAAAGCGTACAGGCCGTCCTCGTCTATTGACTGAACACCGCCAACATTTGAAGAGGGTCGTAATGCGTAATAGGCAGACATCTATACACACCATCACACAGGAATTCCAAACTACCTCAGGATCCACTGCAAGTACTATGACCGTTAGGCGGGAGGTGAGAGAACTTGGATTTCGGCGTCGAGCGGCTGCCCATAAGCCACACATAACTCTGGTAAATGCCAAAAGACGCTTCGCTTGATGTAAAGAGCGTAAATATTGGACGATTGAACAGTGGAGAAAGGTTGTGTGGTGTGACGAATCACGGTACACAATGTGGCGATCGGATGGCGCGGTGAGGGTATGGCGAATGCCCGACGAACGTCATCTGCCCGCGTGTGTAGTGCTAACAGTAAAATTCGGAGGCGATGCTGTTATGGTGTAGTCGTGTTTTTCATGGAGGGGGTTTGCACCCCATGTTGTTTTGCGTGGCACTATCACAGCACAGGCCTAGATTTATGTTTTAAGCACCTTCTCGTTTCCACTGCTGAATAGCTGTTCGGGGATGGCGATTGCATGTTTCAGCACGCTCGAGCACCTGTTCATAGTACACGGTCTGTGGTGGAGTGGTTACACGACAACAATATCCCTGTAATGGGCTGGCTTGCAAAGAGTCCTGACCTGAATCCTACAGGGCACCTTTGGGATGTTTTGGAACGCCGACTTCGTGCCAGGCCTCACCGTCTGACATCGATATCTCTCCTCAGTGCAGCACTCCGTGTAGGACGGGCTGCCATTCCCCAAAAATACTTCCAGCACGTGACTGAACGTATGCCTGCGAGAGTGGTAGCTGTCATCAAGGCAAAAGGTGGGCCAGCACCATACTGAATTCGATCACTACCGATGGAGGGCGCCACGTACTTGTCAGTCATTTTCAGCCAGGTGTCCGGATGCATTTGATCACATAGTGTATATGAGGAAAAATATTATATTTAATTACAAATTGAATTTCAGTACCTGGAATGTACTTGCTAGAAAAAAAGGTAATGAGTTAATACAAATACTAAGGAGAATAAATATTGCTGCCATAACAGAAAGAAAAAAGAAGTTTAACGGGACTTAAAATCTAGGAATCTTATGATACACAGCAGGGTGTATATGTAGACTATAGAACAGGCGTTTGTGGAACTTCTGACAGATACTAAATCCAAGGAAAAATTGGTGTCCTACAATTATATTAATGAATGGAGAGAGACATTTATATTTAAACTGGAGTTCTTTTCAGTACACGCACCAGTGGAAGGAACGAGCAATCAGGAATATTCTATGAGAGTATTGAGAAACAGCTGAATGAACTGAACAATAATGACTGCCTTATTACGAGAGGACATTTAAATGCTGTAGTTGACAATATACCAATACCAAAAGTAGTTCAAAACTTTGGGGTACCTTGTGAGACCGACAAATTAGGAGAGCTGAGAGATTTGGCAAATTTTATTCAGCTGAAAATAACGAATACCCTTAACAGGAAAAAGGACATCAATTAGTAGCATTTAGGATGATTAAAGACCTAACCAAAACGAAAAGAGACGTCGTTAGACTGAAAATTATAAAGAAAAGGATTGTATTAAGTAGTATAAAAAGTAATGACATGACGAAATATAACTAGTGAGAGATTTTTCACAAGAAAATTTAAGTGTTAGCTTAATATCAAAGGAAGAATTAAAATAAACTCTGTAAACGAATAGGAATAGGAAAGCTGTCTAGATAGATAAATGAGAAACTTCTGAAGCATGGTGGAACATCCGTTGCTTCATTTGTACGATTTGTGTTGAGAACAACAACAAATACTGCAGACTGGACGATAATAATAGTTATCTCAGTTTTTAAGAATTCGATATTATGACAACCGGCTACAAAATCTATACAAAATCAATAAATGAAAGAACAACAGCGATTATAAAGGTGTTACTGCTTGAGGAACAATATGACTATAGGCCAGGCAACTCACGTGTTGATAAAATATTTGTAGTGAATAAACTTACTGAAAAACATAGAGAATTCAAACCAGAAACGCGTCTCGCGTTTACAGACCATGAAGAGGAGGGGGTTCTGATGAATGATGGATAAGAGGGGCTGGTAAAACGAGCTACCCCAGACAGTTATTTAAAGTTCTTAATAGTCTGTTCAATCGTATAAAAATAATCAAAGAAACCAACAAAAAAGGTGAGTAAAGCAGTAAATGTGAGAAAGGACCTACGTCAGGGCTGCAGTATGTCACCTTTCATTGTTTTATATTTATGCTGACAACATCCTATGAGAAAGGGTGGATGAGCACTATGGTTTTAAAGCAGGACGTGAGAAGATTCCAAGCATTCTTTTATTTGAGTACTATCAAGCAATCTTTGGGGAAACACAAGATCCTGGTACACGGGCTTGGCAGAACGCCTTTGTTTAGTGTACGTTCTCAGCTGTCTGTACTGGGAATAGGGCTTTAAACAAGCGGTAAGGTATAAAGGCAGATAATTTTCCAAAATCTAGATGTTTATGAAAAGCTACAAACCAAATCTTGTGAACCATTACAATGCGAGATTTCACGCACCTCCTCTGTCAGGATGAGTGAATTGTCTACCAGTAGGTCTGTAGCGTTCACGGACCGCAGGAAGGTGATGAGCTGCTGCGAGTCGTCCGTGTCAAAGCCGAGGACGGCGCCCAGGCGGAATGCATGCTGCCGCGCCACTGCCGCCGGCAGTGGAGGTCGGGCGATGAAGTTGCCGCTCTCTATGATGAGTCGTGAGAACAGACCTATGGAAGCAAGCAGTATGCATGTGAACACAAGTGGTTCTGTTTTCACTGTTGACCTTTCTATTCCCTTCCTCTTATGTGGGATAAGGGGCGGTCTGGTACGACCACATTTCTGCTCATCAAGCTAGTAGAATTTAGGACATGAGTATTTAACATTAATAAAATAAGAAGTATTATAAAATATTTATATTTATTGCAAGTATTTATGAAATATAGGAGTCGATTATATGGTTAGTGCAATGAAGGATGCAGCTGCATTTGGCTACTGAGCGGTGGGTATTGTTACACTATGTGATCAAAAGTATCGGGATACCTGGCTGAAAATGACTTACAAGTTCGTGGCGCCCTCCATCGGTAATGCCGGAATTCAATATGGTGGTGGCCCATCCTTAGCCTTGATGACACCTTCCACTCTCGCAGGCTTACGTTCTATCAGGTGCTGGCAGGTTGCTTGGGAAATGGCTGCCCATTCTTCACGGAGTGCTGCACTGAGATGAGGTATCGATGTCGGCTAGTGAGGCCTGGCACGAAATCGCCGTTCCAAAACATCCCAAGGGTGTTCTATAGGATTCAGGTCAGGACTCTATGCAGACCAGTCCATTACAGGGATGTTACTGTCGTGTAACCACAACGCCACAGGCCGTGTATTATGAAAAAGTGCTCGAAAGATGCAATCGCCATCCCCGAAGTGGAAGCAATAAGGTGCTCAAAACAGTGTAGGCCTGTGCTGTGATAGTGCCCCTAAAAACAACAAGGGATGCAAGCCCCCTCCATGAAAAACACGACCACACCATATCAACACCGCCTCCAAATTTTGCTGTTGGCAGTACACACGCTGGCAGATGACGTTCATCGGGCATTCGCCATACGCAGACCTTGCCATCGGATCGCCACATTGTGTACCATGATTTGTCACTCCACACAACTTTTTCGACTTTTCAATCGTCCAATGTTTACGCTCCTTACTCCAAAAGAGCGTCGTTTGTCATTTACCGGCGTTATGTGTGGCTTATGAGCAGCCGCTCGACCCTGAAATCCAAGTTTTGTCACCTCCCGCCTAACGGTCATAGTACTTACAGTGGATCCTGAGGCAATGTGGAATCCTGTGTGATGGTGTGAATAGATGTCTGCCTATTACGCATTACGATCCTCTTCAAATGTCGGCGGTCTCTGTGAGTCAATAGACGAGGTCAGCCTGTACGCTTTTGTGCTGTACGGGCCCCTTCACGTTTCCACTTCACTATCATATCGGAAACAGTCGACCTAGGGATGTTTAGGAGTGTAGAAATTTCGCGTACAGACGGATGACACAAGTGACACAAAATCACCTGACCACGTTCGAAGTCCGTGTGTTCTGCAGAGCGCCTCATTCTGCTCTATCACGATGTTTAATGACTACTGAGGTAGCTGATATGGAGTACCTGGCAGTAGGAGGCAGCACAATGCGCCTAATATTAAAACTGTATGTTTTTGCGGGTGTCCGGATACTCTTGATCACATAGTGTATGTGTGATGATACGCTCAGGAGAAATGTGGTAAGCCTAGAAGGGAAGTACACTGTGATGAAGGATGCATAATAGGAAAGTGTAGGAACTAGGTACTATACCTGCGGAGTAAATTTGGTTGTTGGATGTTGGGAAGTATGGGCGACGGTGGTTAGAGCTGGATCAGGCTGTTGGGAATTAGTCTTCACTTACGTGAGGATGAATGAATGGTATACTGCAGCACTGACGTAAATATTGCGTAAGTGGAATATATTCGGTAGGATATGTTGATAGGTTGAATTTATTGTTCAGGTAGTTGGTGCTGTTAACGTAGGCGAGTATGTCGGTACAGGTTCTACAGTGGCCCACGAATGGAAGGATCTACGATACAACCTCGTTTTGCTCTTAGAGTTAACGAGAGGTGTCGGAATTATTGGAATGTTGCAAGGTAATTCAGTCAGCTGGCAGAAGAAGCATGCGGGAGGAGAAAGAAAAAACAATACGAAAAGTGACGCGCAGTTAATGACGGTTTGATAGTAAAAACAAGCCTACGTTAGCGAAGGTAAGGGCTACATCACCCTACATATCTACATCTACGTCTACGTGACTACTGGTGGCTCCAAACAGGAGAATTTCCTTGGGTGTTCTGTGGTGTTCCCTGATCATGCTACCCGGCTTCGCCTCCCTGATGAATATACTGTTTTCGCAGCGGAGCTCCACGCGATCCTGAAGGCATTGGAGCAGATGAATCGTGTTCGTGGCGATCGATTTCTTCTCTGCTCCGATTCTCTTAGTGCCTTACAATCACTGCAGAATCTGTACCCAACTGAGGGGTAAGGAGGTATCCGTCTGCTGGGTGCCTGGTCATGTGGGAAAATGGGGCAATGAACAGGCCGATCGGGCTGCCAAGGAGGCCTGCAGAGAGCAGGATGTGGTCCAGTGTCCTATTCCCTTGCAGTCTGTCATCTCTGCACTCCACAGGAAGTTTATGGAGTTGTGGGAGGAAGAATGGCTGGCGGTGACGACCAATAAACTGCAGTTGGTGAAGTCCACAACTCGGCCGCGGCGTTCCTCCTGCCGGTTGCTCAGGCGGGAAGAGGTGGCCCTCACACGTCTTCGGATCTGGCACTGCCCTCTCACTCATAGCTTTTTATTACGGCGGGAGGATCCTCCGTTTTGTGATGTTTGTGGCGTGCACATCTCTGTCCGGCACATTTTAACAGACTGCATTTTATTCCGTGATGCCAGGGCAGAAGCACAAGTTGATGGGGATCTGCCTTGTGTTTTAGCTAACGATGAGACTTGTGTGTCTAGGGTTTTACAGTTTTGTGATGTGTCTCGACTCTGGCCTAAACTTTTAGGCTGGAGATTTTAGTGTATTGCAGAGTGGCTGACTCCTTCCTTTTTTCCTTGCGGTTAGCCAGCCACTTCCATCTGCTACATTGTTTTAGCTCCCTCTACCACTTTCTTCCTGTGTTGTCCATGTTTTACTGCTGGCGCCCTGCTTCGTCCCACACTTCGGTGTGGGTAGGCACATATTTTTCAAAGCTTGTTACCTGTGTTTTATGTTCTGAGTATTTTCTTGACACCCGTCTCCCTTTGTTATTGAGCGGGCGCTGAAGACCTTGCACTCGTGCGCCCAAACAAACCCTCTACTACTACTACCACTACTACTACTACGTGATTACTCACCACGTAACATTTAAAGTCCTGGCAGAGGGTTTTTCGAATCAAGCTATTTCTCTACCGTTCCACACTAGAAAAGCGTGCGGTAGGAACGAACACTTGAATGTTACCGTGAGATCTCTGACTTTTACACTGCTGGTCACCCAAAATGCAACACCTTTAAGGAAGTATGAAAGTTAGGTGGAATTAAGAGCATGTCCTGGCGCCGACGAGGGGTGCATAGGATTAGGATTCAGTGTAGGTGCACATTATGGGCCCCAGTAGCGTCGCCTGCAAGCGCCAAATAACGGGTGATCATACGGCCCTTTGAACGCACTGGAATTGTTCTTTCGTGCTGTTGTTTTGCATAAGCGGCTTCAGAATGGCCCGTAGAAGACGTAGCGAGTCTTTTACTACTCATATGAATGAGTTTTCACTTTTTACTGTTTACAGTCAATTGACACTTTTCGCACTTAACGAATATAATGTGTAAAACGGTTTATTGGTTTTGATCATCTAATGACTTTACAAGACAGAAAATGACAGCATCATCTGCAAACACTCTAAGAAGGCTGCTCAAATTGTCCCCTAAATCGTTAACGTAATTCAGGAACCTCAGAGGTCCTATAACACTTCCTTGGTGAACGCCAGCTATTACTTTTGTTTTACCCGCTGTCTTTCCTTCAGATACTACTAAGTGCGACCTGCTTACTGTATTCATCTCTTAGTATCCATCTACTATTTTTATCCTTCACAATTCCCTCCAACACTAAATTGGTGATCTCTTTATGTCTCAGAATGCGTTCTATCACCCGACCTCTTCTTTTAGTAACACAAATTGCCACAAATTGCTTTTCTCTCTACCTATGCTTCAGTGTTCTTCTGTAGCACCACATTTCGAAACGTCTATTTTCTTTTTGTCTAGACTGCTTACCGTCCACGTCTTACTTCCATATAAGACTATACCTACAGAAAATACTTCCAAACACTTAAATTTATGTTCGATCTCAAGACATTTCTCTTCTTCAGAAATGCTTTTTTTCCATTGGTAATCTACATTTTATATCCTCTGTACTTCGGCTATCATTAGTTATTTTACTGAAAAATAGCAAAACTCCTCTGCTACCTTTAGTGTCTCTTTCCCTAATCTAATTTCCCCAGCATTGCCTGTTTAAATCGATTACATTCCACTGCCCTTGCTTTGCTTTAGCTGATCTTCATCTTACATACTCATTTCAAGGCATTGTCCATTCCACTCAAATGGTCCTCCGCTGTTTGTGACAGAATCACAATGTCATCGACAAACCTCAAATATTTTATTTATTCTCCGTGAACTTCAATTCTTTCTCCAAATTTTTATTTGGTTCTCTTTAGTGATTTCTCAGTGTACAGATTGAATAATGTATGGGATAGGCCACGACACTTTGTCCCTTCCTTTTCAATCACTGCTTCCCTCTCGTGCCACTCGAAACTGCTGTCCCGTTTCTGCACAGGTTGTACGTAGCCTTTTTCACCTTATATTTCGTCCCTATTTCCTTCAGACTTTCAAAGAGTGTACTCCATTCAACACTGTCAACAGCTTCAGACTTTCAAAGAGTGTACTCCATTCAACAATGTCAATAGCTTTCCCTAACTCTACAAACGCTATACATGTAGGTTTGCCTATTCTTAACTTAATTCCTGAGAGATGTTGTAAAGTCAGTATTGCTTCGTGCCTATTTCTTCATTTCTCCGCAATCCAAAATGATCTTTTCTGGAGGTTAGTACTTCGCGATCTTGCTTTATTAACCTAATAGAAGATAATATTTACACTTGTCAGCATCTGCTTGGATTTGAGATCATTACATCCTTTTAAAATCTGGTGATGTTTTCTCTGTCTTGCACATCTTTCACACTAGATTCAGTAGTATTGTCATGGCTGGCTCTCTCGAGCATATCTGAATGCCTTCAACTTCAGGGACCTTGTTGCAATTTAGGTCTTCGGTGCTTTCTGTCAGATACTCCTCGCCGTATGATATCTCTAATCTCATCTTCATGCACTTCCTCTTCACTTTCTATAATTTGCCTTCAAGTTCGTTTCCCTTGTACATACCCTTCTTTGCTTAGTACTGGTTTTCCATCTAAATCCTTGATATTCGTGCGGGGGCCTCCTCTATCTCCAAAGATCTCTTTAATTTTCCCATAGGAGGTATCTACCTTTCCTCTAGTGATGTGTGCTTCGGTATCTTCACATTCATTCCCTAGTCATTCCTGCTTCGTGATTTGCACTCGCTGTCAGCCTCGTTTCTTAGACTTTGGTATTCACTTTCGCATGCTTTATTTACTGCATTTCATATTGTTTCGTTTCATCTATAAAATTCAATTTCTCAAGTGATGACTAGATATTTCTACTGGACCTTGTCTTTTTTGCCTATTTAATCCTCTGATTCCTTCGCCATTTCATCTCTGAAACGTACCCGTTTGTCTTCTCCTGTATTCCTTTCCCCTGTTGTAGTCAATCGATGCCTTCTTCTATCGAGATTCTCAACAACGAATGGTCCTTACAACTTGTCCACATGATATCTTCTTAGTTTCCTGCCTTTTTTTAACTTGCACAGATTTAATCTATAGTTCATAACCATTTAATTGTGGTCAGAAACCACCTCTGATATTAGTCTTACAGTCTAAAATATTGTTCCAAAATCAATGTCTTACCAGTATACAATCAGTATGAGAACTTCCTGTGTCTCCATGTCTCTTCTTTCATGGTTTCTTAAGCCAAGAGAAAAAGATAATTAAATTATGTTCTGTGCAAAATGCTACTATGTAGCTTGCTATTTTATCCCTTTGCCCCAACCCATATTCACCTACTATTTTTCCTTCTCTTTCTTTTCCTTACTATCGAATGCTACTCCCATATCACAATCAATTTTTCGTCTTCCTTTACTATCTGAATTATTTCTCATTATCTCATCATACATTTCTTCAATCTCTTCATCATCAGTGGAGACAGTTGGCATATAAACTTGTTCTTCCGTGCTTGTGTGTGTATGTGTGTGTATGGGGGGGGGGGGGGTTGGCTTAGTGACTATCTAGGCTACGCCAATGCGTTCACAATGCTGTTCATTGTAGTCTACCGACATCCCTATTTTCTTATTCATTGTTCCGTCTATTCCTCCATTACTATTATTTAGTTTCTGTATTTATAACACTGCACTGATCTGAAGAGAAGTCCTGTTCCTCCTGTCACCGAATTTCACAAATTTCGATTTTGTCTAATTTTAACAAAATCATTTACATTTTCTGACTTACCTGCAAAAGGCAGTTATTCAGGCTTTTGCTAGGTCGTCACATTAATGCGACTGGACCATCTCGAAAAGGAAGCTCCAGTAACTGCGAAACGCAATACTCGACCACACGAAAAGTGCTGTTTCTCACTGTATTTTACTCTAATATTCTTAAACTGAACTATATTGCTAATTGAGCTTGTAGTGGCTCTGGCAAGTTTTTGAAAACATGTGTTTGTGAATAATGGATGTCTTTCTTGATGAAATTATGTGCCTTCATTAAGAAGATTATTCTTGTATTACTGATTCCATGACGTGAACTGTGGGTTTGGAAAACTGCTATTTTATTTGTTACAAATTTCATTAAGGAATGAAGTAAGTGTATCGTATACAGTCATGGTCCAATCTTATTGTGCTGAAGTGTGTTATTACTTCCCTATAATACTGAGTTGTAGAGGAATACATTCAAAATGTATCCCATTCAGTTTTTGAGCCATTCACACCACCACCATATCCGCTCTTAAAATGTTCCTTTTGCGCTTGTTCGAAGTCTTATGTCTGTAGAATGAAAGACTGACCGGAAGCAGCAGTGTGGAGCCGGACGGTGCTCACCTGCGGACGTGGGCGACACGTAGTGGAGTGAGACGGACACGCCTCCAGCACTCTGTCCTTGGAGAGTCACTTGCTGAGGGTCGCCGCCGAAGTTGGCAATGTTGTTCTGGACCCAGGTCAGCGCCAGCTGCTGGTCCTTGAGTCCTGCGTTGCCAGGTGCGACAGCGTCTCCCGTACTCACAAAACCTGAAGGAACAGGGCTGATATTTAAGCAAGCGGCTCCTTACTCATCAGTTTATTGGGATATTACTACCGGTCTCGTTAAATGCTAACAGCCAATCCGAATAACATCTCAAACACTTTTGTTCAGTACTTCACTATATATACGTAAATAGTGATGACTGTCCGTCAGAAATAAATTCGGAAAGGCAGTTTCCCTGTGGAAATACAGTATTCTAACGCTTATACATATTTCCTCACCTGAGCGCAATTGGTCAGAATTACGAAAGCATGACCGAAATTTGAAACCTCGATGAGCTTCAAGAGAAGCGAAAGATAGAAGAAAGAAGAGAAGAGTGCGTTTCCTGTCTTGCTAATAAAGAATGTGATAACGAATTCAATGAATTGAAAGTGACGAAAAAAAACGAAAGGAAAACAATTTTATTCAATGAAAATTGGTATCGCAATTTTTGACCATGCTACCTGCGAATTTGTTATATAACATTGTAAAGATGAAAATTATGAATCCAATATGGTGGAAATCCTAAAATTTTCGACATTTTTCTCTTAGACCGACATCTCATTTGTCGATAGTTTCAGAAAGTACAGCCAAATTTCCATTGCTCTCAATTTTTTCCTAATATGCTCAATTTAAACCCTTCTCTTTGTTAGTTCCTTGAATCGGCTGAGAGACGATAACTCTTTTACAATATCTGATGCGTCCAATTTCTCATTACCATCAGTTTCGAGTATGGAAATTGAGCAATCGAAGATCGTAGGATGTTCTTATTTTTGAGACGGACCTGACAATTTCTTACCCGCTCAAGAACAGGAAAGAATACATTACTATTCAGCAAGTTGCCACCCTTCTTTTAAAATGTTCTTCATTCTTTGCCACCTGATAGTTGGACGTCAGCTTGACATATGAACTTCAATTTGCCCTATATTCCCTGACACTATCATGGTAGGTCCACTTTTTTCTCACAAGGACTTTTCCAGTCTGCTGACAGTTGTCTGTAGTGTACTTCACATGGACTTTTCAGCAATGCAAAAATCTCCCATGATGTAACGATGTGATATCAGTTAACTAGATAGTAACATCAACAGATAGTACTTATTCGATGGAATGCTTCTATAACTTCAGTTCTAGCAACCTTGGTTATTGGGTTTTGTCACTAGTATTCATTTTTAGTATCTACACATAAAATAGACACAAGATGCATTGTATTTTTATTTTTATGCTGTGTATACCGATTAATACCATTTCTACGTACATATGGGCTATGCTTTACTTTTTTTTTAAACATTATTTTCAAAAAATATTCAAATGACACATTGCAACAGCCATTCCTTTATTTTAGTGTTATTATATTTTTTTCAGGAATAGTTACTTGTGATTAAATTTCTCAGCACAGAAAATATAAGTTATCTATGGCTTTTCATAATGCTTCATTATCCTTTCACTCGTTGTTTAATACGAACATTAACCAAAAAACAACAGTTAGTGATTAAACGATTAAGTAAGTCTTTGAATTAAGTACATGTTTTCTGCAGCAACCACGGATTTCGAGTAAAGTTTACAAATACATTTCGTGGTAATGTCTCCCCTTTCTTATGCATATTTGGTAAGCCTAATGTGACAGAGTGGTTTAATCATTGTATGGTATAACTACCATCTGATGATGGCAATACATATTGCCCAAACAAGTAATCCGCTAACTCTATTAACATAGCGATTTTGCACCTCTCCAGTTGCACTAATTTGTTTCCCGGAAGTGTAGAAAGACTTGCACCTAGTCACCGAACAAACCAAGTGGGCCAAACTATCATGTTATTTGCGTACTGCACAATGTAATTCTATGACAGATTCATAACTAAAAGGGAAACACTTATCTATCAACAAATGCGAACCGTTATACAAATCTGAAGCCCCACATAGCAAAAACGATGAATTTGTGAGTTTGTTGAAATGGGCTCTGCACTAAAGTTGGTCTTTCTGCTAATCGTGACATCTACAGCTGTCGTCCGTGTGTCTAATTTACACTGATAGCTAATGGGTTTCTTAATACGTGGGAATACGAATTACAGTGTGAAGAAGTTTTGACGCCAGTACCATCAAACTTCTAACCCCTACACCCACGGAATAACGCATTTCCGGATAAGAGTTCCCTCTGCAAAATATAATGTTTGCCATCCTACACAATTTACTAAGCGTTTCCCGCATTCTATTTTTCGGTGCAGCCTGTATATATCAGGGATAATGCGAGAAGTACCGATTGCGGCCCGTCAGCGCAAGAACGCATTTACTGCTAAAAACGTGGCACAGTGTCTTTCATTGGCCTCTATATGTTCGACAGTCTTTTGAGCCGTTTGCTAATGTTTCCAGTCAAGGGCAACTACCGGCAGTTTTCCTTGAACATTTGACAGTTTGATTTTCATATATTAACTGGTATGACCAAGGTACATACACTCCCGGAAATTGAAATAAGAACACCGTGAATTCATTGTCCCAGGAAGGGGAAACTTTATTGACACATTCCTGGGGTCAGATACATCACATGATCACACTGACAGAACCACAGGCACATAGACACAGGCAACAGAGCATGCACAATGTCGGCACTAGTACAGTGTATATCCACCTTTCGCAGCAATGCAGGCTGCTATTCTCCCATGGAGACGATCGTAGAGATGCTGGATGTAGTCCTGTGGAACGGCTTGCCATGCCATTTCCACCTGGCGCCTCAGTTGGACCAGCGTTCGTGCTGGACGTGCAGACTGCGTGAGACGACGCTTCATCCAGTCCCAAACATGCTCAATGGGGGACAGATCCGGAGATCTTGCTGGCCAGGGTAGTTGACTTACACCTTCTAGAGCACGTTGGGTGGCACGGGATACATGCGGACGTGCATTGTCCTGTTGGAACAGCAAGTTCCCTTGCCAGTCTAGGAATGGTAGAACGATGGGTTCGATGACGGTTTGGATGTACCGTGCATTATTCAGTGTCCCCTCGACGATCACCAGTGGTGTACGGCCAGTGTAGGAGATCGCTCCCCACACCATGATGCCGGGTGTTGGCCCTGTGTGCCTCGGTCGTATGCAGTCCTGATTGTGGCGCTCACCTGCACGGCGCCAAACACGCATACGACCATCATTGGCACCAAGGCAGAAGCGACTCTCATTGCTGAAGACGACACGTCTCCATTCGTCCCTCCATTCACGCCTGTCGCGATACCACTGGAGGCGGGCTGCACGATGTTGGGGCGTGAGCGGAAGACGGCCTAACGGTGTGCGGGACCGTAGCCCAGCTTCATGGAGACGGATGTGAATGGTCCTCGCCGATACCCAGGAGCAACAGTGTCCCTAATTTTCTGGGAAGTGGCGGTGCGGTCCCCTACGGCACTGCGTAGGATCCTACGGTCTTGGCGTGCATCCGTGCGTCGCTGCGGTCCGGTCCCAGGTCGACGGGCACGTGCACCTTCCGCCGACCACTGGCGACAACATCGATGTACTGTGGAGACCTCACGCCCCTCGTGTTGAGCAATTCGGCGGTACGTCCACCCGGCCTCCCGCATGCCCACTATACGCCCTCGCTCAAAGTCCGTCAACTGCACATACGGTTCACGTCCACGCTGTCGCGGTATGCTACCGGTGTTAAAGACTGCGATGGAGCTCCGTATGCCACGGCAAACTGGCTGACACTGACGGCGGCGGTGCACAAATTCTGCGCAGCTAGCGCCATTCGACGGCCAACACCGCGGTTCCTGGTGTGTCCGCTGTGCCGTGCGTGTGATCATTGCTTGTACAGTCCTCTCGCAGTGTCCGGAGCAAGTATGGTGGGTCTGACACACCGGTGTCAATGTGTTCTTTTTTCCATTTCCAGGAGTGTAGATTAGCGATACAGTACAGATAATCGTTGAAACATACAGATCGACTGTACGATCACCTCTAGCAGGATTAAACTGCAAAGCAATTAACCATTAAAATCAAATTAATGTGACTTGAAGTAGAGAGTGTAATGACGATGAGGAAGAGAAGAAGAAAGAATCGTTTAAGTTAAATCCACAGAGAGGCGGAATTTAAAATGGAAAAAGGAAGGGTTATGAATGTATGGAGAGAAAATTCCAGTAGCTCCATAAAAAGCAGCAACTGTTTCAGAATCAAGAAGAGAAGTTAGTCGTATCACTCTGATGGAAGTGCAACGGACATACCTATCGGTCCTAGGCGATAGTTGATGGTGACCAGTATGACGCCATAGGAAACGAGAAAGTCTGGGCCGTGTTCGTCGTCTGAGCCGCTGCCGGTAAAGAAGCCCCCGCCGTGCACCCAGAACACGACGGGCAGCCCGGCGCCCTCCTCTGGAACTCCAGGCACGAACACGTTCAGGTAGAGGCAGTCCTCCGAACCGGTGCCCGTGTTCTGCACGCAGTCGCTACCGTACTCCGTGGCATCACGGATGCCTTCCCAGTTACGTGGTGGTTGAGGAGCCTGAAACAGCAGGGGCGTGATGTCCAAGACTCCCAGTATGTTCCGCGTGCTTTGACTCTGAAGTAATGGAACCGGGAAATAATCTTCTTACAGACGATTCTTAAATTCGGCAAATGTTATAGTCATCCACAGTGCATCGGACAGATCCAAGAATCATTTCAGATCTCTGGCTTCGTTGCTGATTCTGATTTAGGCAGATTGTTTAGTGTTGTAGTCTTCTTTTGGAAAACTTTTAATTTGCCTAGATTGCAAGGAGCGATAGAGAGCTTACTAGCTTCGAAAAGTTACATGGTCGTCTTCAGATAACTTAATATAAACCAGTGTCTACATGGGTTAGTAATTCGAGTCCCTGAATCACCATCATCTTCATAATTCGAAATTCAAAAATTTTAGTTACAATATCACTGCGCAAGAATGTAATTAAATGATCACTTTTTGGAAACTCCGCAAATGTTTTCTATTGTAAATGGACATTGCGACACGTTTGAAATTTAGCTCAAAGATGTCTACAAGCTTTCTCTGTAACGATGCAAAGACACGGAGGCTCGCGACTTCACTCTCAGGCTGGGAGACACTTCGAACACGAAGGTATCGATTCAAGCAAGAGAGAGGCAACAGCTCAGTTCATGTGAGCTGTACAGTAGGTTACTGATGTCATGTTGACACTAAATACTAGCACAGTTCTGCCCAACGTCACTGTGAACGTGTCACATTACAGGGAGGTAGACACAGCCCCTATTACTCACATTTCACCCTTTCTTTTGACGCATCTGCAATGTAGGTCAGAATCGCGACATCCAGTATTGAAATCACTCGATTTTGTTATGGGTGGCTCAGAATCAGCATGAGAAGGCCTCAGGGGTGGCATAAAGGACGTCAATGAAACCACGCCTTCCTTTGGGGCTATGATTGCTGCACATTTCGTGGTCAACATTGACAGTTCGCAGTGCGATGAGCCACAGATCGACGTTCTAGACACTTCTGCGAACCCGCGGGCGTTTCAACCCAACTCTAAGGACATCATGGGGCTTTAGGCCAATTAAAAGTCATCTCACGTCCGTGGAGTGTAGAGCAGCAGCAGTTTATGGCCCGATATATTGGTTGGAACCACAAGGTTCCAACTTATTTTAATGCATTTGAACGTGATCCTAAGCTTAAAAGCGTTTTTATGTTTTTTCATCCTTCCTTTATCGCACCCTTCTGCGCCATATCAAGGGGGGGGGCGGAGAGGGGGGAGGGGCAGCTGCAATATTAACATGAGCTTGAATTAGACGGCAAAGAGCCCCAGAAAGTCCCCAAATCAGGCACATCATTCGTGGCACCCGTGCAACTTTTTAAACAAATTACAAATGTAATTGTCAGGAACTTAGACACACATTCACTTCGCGGTTGCTCTAGCACCTGAGAGTTACATAACCCCTTCGCCACCATTTAGGTGCAGTTTGACTCCTTCAGGCGCTAGAGCTTCAGCGATTCTGACGTCTATCGGAGAGGGGTCGAAAGAAGGGGTGAATTTTGGGTGACAGGGGGTGTAACGACTGCCTCGTCGTGTGCAAAAAATGGTTCAAATGGCTCTGAGCACTATGGGACTTAACTTCTGAGGTCAGCAGTCCCCTAGAACTTAGAACTACTTAAACCTAAGTACATCACACACATCCATGCCGAGGCAGGATTCGAACCTGCGACCGTAGCGGTCCCACGGTTCCAGACTGAAGCACCTAGAACCGCTCGGCCACTCCAACCGGCCGTGTGAGAAGTCCACTGTCGCGTTGGACAGAATTATGCTAAAATTTGGTGCCAATTTGATATCAATAATCCTCATTGTGATCCACACGAACTTCTGGGCTGTGGACTACATTCCCGAATATGTCGACACATTGCCTTTTCAAGAGTCGCCGAATCCGAGGGTTACGTTACAGGTAGGTTGTAGGCACGTTTGAGCCAAATTTCAAACTTGTGCATCGAAAAAGTGAGCCTTTAATATTGTTGCGCAATATATTTATGCTGTGAAACGCTTTATTGTGTGGCAAGAAAGATGCGTAATCGTGGTAAAATGACGCAATATAAGCAGCAATCTTGTCTGTCGACAGTGTCGCATGGATCTACCCAGGTGAAATTAATTTCCAGACTTCCAAAAGAAAACTACAACACTATACTTAAATATCGCTTTCTACAACACTGACAGTGTCACGTTATTATAATATTTAGTCTGCTAATTTCTGTTTGTTCTTCAAGTGCTCTGTGCAGTAGTCTTTTGTGATCTCGCTGCCTAGACTGGAATAATATCTCTTTTTCCTTTTGCTTCGTGTTTTCATTCCCTTCGCTAAATGATAGGACAGTCTGTTACAGAACTCGATTCTCATTGGTAATTGGAAAAGAGCCTTGAGTAGCAGAAATTTTTTTCCAATTGGAGATGAACAGAAAACGCCCGTCATTCAAAGCAAACCTCCTGAAAAACTTCATCGGAACTGAGGGACAGACTGTCTGGTATTGTTGGTTCTCGTCTGCATGTATGTTTATATATGATCCACGACGCCATCTACGTCCTTCCTTTGCTTTTGCTTGTCTATGCCGTTATATGGCGAACTAAGCATCTACTCGGTGTTTTTCAGCTCTCATGGTTCAGATGAGTAGCTATATCTCAATAAAGTGACTTTTGGACTCTAAGCTTTTCTGAAATTGAAGTAGCTATCCGTTTTTAGCAGATATTTTGACATACTTATTTTATAGATTCCTTTGTCACAGTGGGGAGTTGACTGCCAATTGGAGGTAACTATGAGAAAAAGACCGGAGAACCAAGGAAAGGACAACGTTCTAGGAACCAGGGCATGGAACGTCAGAAGTTTGACCGTGGTTGGGAAGCTAGAAAATCTGAAACGGTAAATGCTAAGCGTAGATTTAGATATAGTGGGGTCAATGAATAGAAGCGGGAAGAAGACGAAGATTTGTGGTCAATTGGGGTAACATCAACAGCAACAGCAAATGGCATAATGGGAGCAGGGTCTGTTATGAATCTGGTGGTAGGACAAATAGTGAGTTACTGTTCTCATCAGAATCAACAGCAAACCAACACCAACAACGATAGTTAGGTATAAATGCGGATGTTGCAAACCAAAAATGAAGATACAGAGAAAGCGTATGAGGATATTGAACGGGTAATTCGGTACGTAAACCAGATGAAAATCTAAAAGGTTGCAGGCGTAGAAGAAAGGATTACGAGCGAATATGGACTTCGAACTGGGAATGTGAGAGGACAAACACTATTTATAGTCGGCAGTAAATTTCGGCTATTAACAGCGAACAACAGAAGAGGAGGAGATATACTTGGAAGAGGCAGGAAGGGCGGGGAGATTTCAGTTGGACTACACCATGGTCAGACAGAAATTCCGATATCAGGTACTGGATTGTAAAGCGTAACCAGGAGCAAACATAGACTCAGATCACCATTTAGTAGTGATGAAGAGTACAATGAAGCTTAAAAGACTAGTCAGGAAGAATCAATGAACAAAGAAGTGGGATATGTAAGTACTAAGGAATGACAAAGTACGCTTGAAGTTCTCCGAGGATATAGATTTTGCGATAGGGAATAGCTCAGTAGGCAGTTCAGTTGAAAAGAATGCACCCACATCTATAAAAAGAAGAATGTGAATAATCCATGGATAACAAAACAAATACTACAGCTGATCTGTGAAAGGAGGGAGTAAAAAGACGTTCAAGGAAATTCAGGAACACAAAAACGGAAGCTACTTAAGAATGAAATAAGAAATGCAGGGAAACTAAGGTGAAATGGGTACACGGAAAATGTGAAGAAATCTAAAGATAAATGGATGTCTGAAGAACTGAGCCAGCATACAGAGAAATCAAAACAACTTTCGGTGAAATTAAAAGCAAGGGTGGAAACATTAAGAGCGCAATGGGAATTCCACTTGTAAGTAGGCTGTTTATGTTTTCTTTATGTAAGTAGGCTGTTTATGTTTTCTTATTGGCAACGTTACGTAGCGCTCTGTATGAAAATCACTGGCTGTGCTGTGTGCAGTCTGTGGCTAGTTTGCATTGTTGTCTGCCATTGTAGAGGGGCAGCTGGATGTTAACAGCGCGTAGCGTTGCGCAGTTGGAGGTGAGCCGCCAGCAGTGGTGGATGTGGGGAGAGAGAGGGCGAAGTTTTGTAATTTGAAATTGAACTGCTATATATATTATGATTATTAAGGTAAATACAGTGTTTGTTCTCTATTAATATCTTTCATTTGCTAACTATCCCTATCAGTAGTTAGTGCCTTCCGTAGTTTGAATCTTTTATTTAGCTGGCAGTAGTGGCGCTCGCTGTATTGCAGTAGTTCGAGTAATGAAGATTTTTGTGAGGTAAGTGATTTCTGAAAGGTATAGTTTAATGTTAGTCAGGGCCATTGTTTTGTAGGGATTATTGAAAGTCAGATTGCGTTGCGCTAAAAATATTATGAAACGTCCCCTTAGAACAATTGTACAAGACTATGCTTAAACTGACACACAATATCTTTAGCGCAACGCAATCTGACTATGAAAGATCCCTGCAAAAGAATGGCCCTGAGTAACATTAAACTATACCTTTCACAAATAACTTACCTCACAAAAATCTTCATTACTCGAACTACTGCAATACAGCGAGCGCCACTACTGCCAGCTAAATAAAAGATTCAAACTACGGAAGTCACTAACTACTGATAGGGATAGTTAGCAAATGAAAGATTTTAATAGTGAACAAACACTGTATTTACCTTAATAATCATAATATATATAGTAGTTCAATTTCAAAACTTCCGCCATCTCTCTCCCCACATCCACCACTGCTGGCGGCTCACCTCCAACTGCGCAACGCTACGCGCTGTTCACATCCAGCTGCCGCTGCCGAACACTACAATGGCAGACAACAATGCAAACTAGCCACAGGCTGCACACAGCACAGCCAGTGATTTTCATACAGAGCGCTACGTAACGTTGCCAATAAGAAAACATAAACAGCCTACTTACATAAAGAAAACATAAACAGCCTACTTACATAGCCCCCACGCTCCCCACAAAAAATTTTACAAAATATTTTTGGGCAGTGGCCAATAATGATTTGATAAAATTTTTCATAATTACAATAACAAAGATATCAAATGCACACACTTATTTATACAATGTTGGTCAAAAGCTAAAATTTTCTCACAGTCCATAAAGACAGTCCAGATTGTTCATCACAGTAAAATTTCAGTGTTTTTTTTTTCAAAGTCTGAGCAGTAAAAGACAATGTACACGGAAGTAGTGGATTTCCATGCAGTCTTGAAGAAGTAGTGTTGACTCTTGACATGCAGACAGGTAACGGGCCACAACAGAGCAAACCCACAGCAGAGTCATTCGAACTTTTGAAGAATATTGTTAGGTAGGTCGTCACAGAGCAGACCCACTGTAGTCCTGGTGGAGAGTATGGTATTGGTGGGCCACCAGGGGTGCATACCCACTGCAGTCCTTGTAGAAATAATGGTACTGGTGAGTCATCAAAGGTGTTGACCCACTGTACTCCTTGTAGAGATGGCCAGCAGCCATCTGTTGTGACTGTGCAGGTGCACAATCGCCATTGAAGAGTCTTGCGGATAATATAGCAAGTCCATAAACCACCACTTGTGCACTCACAAAGTTTTTTTTCTAATTGTCCTTAGAACCAGCAATGCTGTTAACCAGTCCCTTGCTGAATTATTAACACACGTACAAACACTATCACTCCCTACTTCTCACTTATTGTCCATATACTATGACCAACAGAAATTTGTGCAATGTGAAATGTAACTTACAAGTTACTTAATTTGATGAACTGCTGTCAATTACAATTTTATAACATAAGAATACAATAACAAAGTTACAAAATACATCATTAAAAACATAATAATACAGATAACATTTGTAGTAATACAGGCTTTACAAAATAATAGAAATAAACATATACATCAGTGTTACAGGAATTATGAGATAAGTAGATACATAAAAGATCAGAATAAATTTTGAAACATCAACTTCACACATGAGCATTAAAACAAAACAGAATAAATAATGTCTAAACATCTTTACAAAGTAAATAACATATTATTAATGCCAATTATATTTGAGGATAACAGTATCCCTCCTCATAGTGAATGTAGCTTAGTATTAGAAGAAAAAAAAATTCTATGAAACTACACAGAGACAGGAAGAAAACAAATACACAAGGGTACACAAACACATAGTGGGATAACACAAGGAAAGGACAGGGTTTGTTTTACTGCAGTATTTGGCAAACAAAACTTTCTTTGCTTCTTGGAGATCTCCCTTCATTCTTCATTATTCCCAAAAAGTCCTATCTATACCTCCTTCCTGTATTCTATTCATATTTCTTTCAAAATAATTGTTTCTCATTGTACAATACTCATTTTGGCCCAAATCTTTTTCATATAACTTCGCAATGCATTCTTTACCTATTCTCCATAGTCAGTTTCTTATATAGTCCACCCCTCTTAAGCTAACTTAAATCTACTGAGCTCAGATGCTAAACTAAGGGACGAGGCAATGCAGCAGCACATAACAAATTAACACCAACAGCAATGCAAGCAACAGTAAATCTAAATTACCGAGCAATGCAACATTACAACTAATATGAGCCAATGTGCAGCAACAAGAAAACTAAATCCGTAGTAAAACTGGCTTAACAGCATAATACAAAGTCAAATTCTGTAACATTATGCCTGGCAAACAGCAGCAGCAAATATAAAAAATATAAAACTTATATCTATACATGACAAAGCTCAAGCAGAAAAAATATTACAGTAAAAATGGCCATGTTTAATACTTAAGTCACATCTTAACACTAGAGTGATGCATCACAAAAACTTACTCTACGAAAAAAAATTGCCAAGTAGTTGAAAAGAAGATTATGTATGCAGTTCCTGTTATTAGTCCCTTTTTATTGTTCTTTCCATTCCAAGAGCTCCTTTTTCGAAGAATGTGGGTCATAAAATAATTATTTAATAGATCTGTTGACAGAAAGTGTTCACATTAGCAAATGCATCGAAGTTTATTTTATAAAACTAATGCTGAAACACAGCTGGAAGCCAGATATTAAACAAAATGAGCAATCTCTCAACTACAAAGACAATAGATGTAAAATGTTTCTCATCATTTCATTAGGCATTTTAGGAAATATCATAAATTACGAGCTCCACAGTATGCTTTCAACAAGGAAATGTCAATAGTGAGGATAATGGCCTCCCCTTTCTTTTTTTCTACCTGTGCCTCTGAGAAGGCCCTCACTATTGACTTGTTCTCCCGGCATCTGACACTGCTGGGTGCCCACGACGCATTACATGCAGGTGGTCACTTAACTTTCTTACGGAAATATTTATGACAGCAGTTTCCGCTACAGTGACAGTCTCATATAAAAATATTTCACAGGTCAAGAATTTGCGTTGCAAATGTGTAGAAGCAAAATCTTACAGCATAACACACATCGTCGCCATAAAAATATCATAACATCTCATTTAATTCTCAAAATCGTTGTAGCTTCCTCCAATAATTTCAAACCATAACAAATATTCTCTGCTCATTTCAATAGTGTCATCTGCCTCAAACGTACTTTAAAAATCATGATCTCATACCAAATACATCATTCAAAGCTCTCATAGTATCACAATAGTTCCAAAAAAATATGATGAGTTCACACAGTACAGACAAAATACAATTTCGTAAGTGTGAAGTTACCCAACGGTGTAATTACGTAAACATGTGTCACTGACGTAGTAAAAAATTTTGTCTCTCTCAGTTAAATGATCAGATAGCTGTGTAATTTGTGTTAGAGAAATATGGTACCGATGTGTAAAGTTGTATAAGCAGATACCATATTAGCTAGGGCTCCTTGTGCTTGCCAAACACGTGGTACACAAAGTAAGCGTGTACCCCCCTGAGGATTAATGTAATTGTAGCCTCAGGTATTACAGATTACAAGAATGGAATGAAGTGTAGTACGGAAAACCTTTGTATCATTGTACTTCAAATATCTTTGAAAATATATGTTTTTAGTACAAAATTAATCACTCAAATACGTCTCCTGTAGCGCTAAATGTGCGTCTTGAAAGTTACTATTAAACATGTTTTACTTTCCAGAAGAAAACTGTGCAGATATGAAACAGAAACACCGCAAAAGCAACATTGTAAATTGTCACTCATTAGTAGCGTCATGATAAACTCGTGTAGCTGTCACATTAACTAACCACTGTGTCATCTGTTCGCAATAACAATGCATTTGTAATTTCTGTTTGAATAAGTTCTCTTGGTTCTTGACTGGATATTTAACTTTAAACATTGTTGCATGGTAACAGTTTCTAAAGCATACTAGTAACGTGAAGTGAAACGTTTTATGGCAAAGACAAAGTTAAAAAGCAGATTATTTCTCAATAAACGGTTTTACATGTGAAATGTGGTGTAAACCTTTACTCTTCCTAATACGCAGAGTTTCAACTTCGACGCAATTATCATGTGGTATACGTCGGATTCTGTAAGGTCCATTGTAAACTAGAAAGAATTTGTGACTCAAGTGTTTCTTCTTATGTGACAATGAATGAGCTTTAATGAGAACTTTCTGACCAATATATAATTTCTTTGCATTTGCTTTACTGTGTAGTTTTCTCCTTTTGTCTGCTGCAGATTTTATATTTTTAAGAGCCAAATCAATTACGTCTTTGTGTCGAAGTTTACGTGTATTCGGGAAGGGTACAAGCTCTCTGATTCTGTTCAGTGGTTCTTCATTCTTCAGTACAAGAGTAGGTGGTAAAGCAGTGGAATCATGAGGCATTTCATTCAGCACATTTTGAAATAAGTGTAAATATCTGTCCCAATTCTGATGCTTTCTGTGACAATAAAGTCTGCAAAGCTTATTGATTTCTTTCATAATCCGTTCAGATGGGTTACAATGTGGTGAGTACAATGAAATAAAAACAAGTTTGATTTTATGGTTCCGAAGCATGCGTGACCAAACAGCAGATCTGAATTGCAGTCCATTATCTGAAATGACTTTACTGACGTGTCCAACTTCACGTAAGAAATTTTTAACAAAGGCGTTGGATACAGACCGTCCAGTGGCTTTACGTAACGGTGTGGAAGAAACAAATTTTGAAGTAAGTTCAACAGCGACTAGAACGTACGAAAATCCATTCGATGTTCTGACAAGGGGTCCCAAGAGATCAACAGCAGCAAATTCTTTTAATTTAGAAGGAATAATAGGAAACAACGGAGCACGATGTGAGATAGTAGATGGTTTCGCCTTTTGACAAAGTTTACAAATAGACAAGACTCTTCGAATTCTCTTTTCCATATTGTTAAAATAACAAGTCGTTCGAAGAATATGATAACATTTTCGTGGACCAAAATGTGCGTAGCTGAAATGAATATACCAAATGAGCTTATTAACAAAATCGTCTGGAATGCAAAGTACCCATAGCTTGTCATCAACAGTGCAGCGTTTGAAGAGTATGTTGTTTCTAACCAGGTAATAATGCCGAATCTGAGTGTGTCTTTTCATGCCATTTACTTTTGATGTCTTTCCAAATCGGATCTTTATCTTGTTCATGAGCAATGTCCTTTAAATATGTGGTGATGAAGTTTTCAAAGGCGACTTTCTGAATGTAAAGAATACTGACATTTTTCTCGAGGTTGCCTTCTGTGTTACTTTTCTCAAGCCCAGCCAGTGCGCCTGACAGCGCGTCCGCAACAATGTTCTCCTTGCCGGGAATGTAGACTACTGTGAAGCGGAATTCTTGCAGAAACAATGCCCAACGTTTTAACCTATAATGATTTAATTTTGAAGACAAAAGAAATTGTAATGCACGATGATCACTGTATACTTTTACGTGCTTACCAGAAAGAAAGAAACGGAATTTGTTAAATGCCCAAACGATAGCTAAAGCTTCTAATTCAGTAACGGAATAATTTTTTGCAGGTTTTGTTAGCACTCGGCTAGCAAAAGCAATGGTTTTCTGAACAGTAGTGTCATTTTCTGTCGCTTCTTGAAATAAATGAGCACCAAGACCGACTTTAGAAGAATCCGTGCTAAGGCAGAAATCTTGTGACAGATCAGGATGAGCTAGTATTGGCACGTGAAGTAACGCTTCTTTCAAAGAATTGAATTCCAACTGTGCTTGTTCGTCCCAGTTCCAAATAGTATTTTTTCCAGTGAGAGAACAAAGTTTTGGTGTAACTAGAATTTGCATATTCAGAAAACGACGGTAAAAATTTACGAGACCTAGAAAACTGCGGACTTGTCTTTTTGTGGATGGAACTGGAATGGCTCTGATTGCTTCTAACTTTTCAGGATCCGGCTGAATGCCTTCAGAAGAAATAATATGTCCCAAAAACTTCACCTTTGACCTACCGAATTCAGACTTTTCCAAGTTAACTGTAATTCCAGATTCTGCAAAAATACGTAACACGCTGTTGAGGATGCGATTGTGTTGTTCCCATGAGGCTTCTGCTATCAGAATATCGTCTACATATAAGGTGATGTGACGTTTTAAGAACTCGGGTAATGAAGAAGAAATGTTCAAACGAAAAGGAAGTTTCCGAAACTGATAACAAACGCCGAAACAAAGGAAAGCTGTGTATTTTCTACATTCTGGATGAAGTTCGATCTGATAAAAGCTGGATCTGAGATCAATGGAAGACAACACTTTTACACCATTAAAATATTGAAGAAGTTCTTCCATCGTCTGCGGCCTGTCTGTTTCAGGAATGATGATAGTATTGATTTGTCTCGAATCTAAAACAAGCCTGATCGATCCATTCTTCTTCTCAACAACATGTAATGGGTTGTTGTATGAGCTTACTGCAGGCTCAATAATGCCCTCATTAAGCATAGATTGTATTTCTGTTCTAACACGGTCCCTATAATGTGCTGGAATTACGTATGGTCTAACACAAAATTTAGTATGCTCACGAACACGAAATTGGTATTGAAATCCCTTGATTTTTCCTGTTTCTTGAGTAAAAACTGTGGAATGTGCTTGTAAAATCTCAAAAAGGTCCTGCCTATCAGTGTCATTACAATTCTCAATTGTTTGAATTTTATTCTAAATTAACTCATTAATTTCAAACATGCCGTCGATATCATCCCTGTCAGTACTTGCAGAGTGATTATTAATGTCTAGTTCCGTAGAAAATTCCGAACTGTTGTCTAACAGAAGGTAAAGCCGATTAATTTCCTCATCATGGTTTGAGAGCCAGTCTTCAAATTTCAAAGCTATTGACTTACCTTCTTTCTCTAAACTTATTTCAGCATCGTGAAAGTTTAAGATTGCTTTGTATTCATTCAAAAAGTGTACTCCCAGTATAATTTCCGTCGACAATAATGGAACAATAAGAAAGTTCATAGACAAGCTGTGGCTTTGACAAAAGAATTCTAAGTTGGTTTGTTGGCGTACATCTACACTTTTTCCAAAGATTGCACCTTGTAATTTAATCTTACGTAACGGAAGTGTGGGGCAATCATTCGATTTGTTGCACTTTCTAAAAGCTGTTTCACTAATTATTGAAATGGGACTGCCAGAGTCAAGTACTGCCGTAAATTTTACGTCATTTACTGTAATGTGAATCACAGGATATGCAATGTTGTTACGTGTTACGTCGTGTTCCTAGAGTAAGATGTCCCTAATGTCTTCCATTTTTGTGTAATTACTAGCTACGGCAGCTGCATTGTCAGTTTCATAAGTACATTTTGTGGCTGCCAGCGGTGTGAGTCATTGCCTATTGTCTCTTTGTTGGCGCGCGTCGTTATTGGGATTTGGAGACCTAACTTCTACAAATTCACGTTGCCCAGAGGGCGCACCCCTGTTTAAACCCCGCCAGTTCTGATACAATTCAGGTCTGTCGTTACGATCATATCGTCTGTCGTCATGTCGGTAGATTCCATAGTTTCTTCCTTGTCGGTCAGGTGGTGGAGAATTTCTCCCTGAGTCGTAACTGCGCGCTGGACCATTGCGTCTAAAGTTATTCTGTCTCCCTTGATAATAATTATTTTGGTTCCCATATTGTCTGTTTCTCTGATTGTCTCTGTGATAGTCATTACCACGGAGAGGTGATCTTTCCCTGTAATTATTACTACTCTGCCAACGGTTGTCATACGGGTGGTGTCTGTTTTGGTCACGATTTACGTTATAAGAAGAGCCTTGTCGTGTATTATTTCTGTCATCACGGAATTGTGACGGATGTGATCTGTAGTGATTGGTTTTTTGTTTTCGCATTCTGCGACTGTCTGTGTCAGTTTCTAATTCTTGTAAGAGTCCCTGAAAAGCTTCAATGTCGTCTTTGCAACGTCCTGCCAAAATAATATGCCGTAAATGTTCAGGTAGTTTGATTAAGCAAATGCGGATGATTTCTGAGGGGCTGTATGGGTTTGAAAGATACTGATTCTTGTGGAACATGTCTTCAAAATATTTCACAAGACTGGAAAATTCAGATTGTTCGAAATGTTTCATCATTATGATGCCATGTTTTACTCGGTCTTGTGTAGCTTGAGACCAATACGCTGAGAGGAAGGCATGATAAAATTCTCCTTCACTGTGACAATCGTGAATGACCGATCGCATTCTTACAGCTGGTTCATTCTCCAAGTAGCCGCACATAAATCTAATCTGTGCTCCAATGACCAGTTGGGAGGAAAACAATGAGAGAATTGATGGAGCCACGCTTGTGGATGAATGTCGTAGCCAGAGTTCTTAAACGTTTTGAATTTACGTGTAGTAATGAACAGCTTATAATCAAAATCATTAAGTCGGCGAGTCGCATGTCGGTCATTGTTACGTCGTTTCGGCGGTTCCATCTCAAAATTCGGTGTACCTTGCCAATTTCTTTCATAATTTCCGAAGTGCCCTGTGTTATTAATTTGTGGCTGTTCCGTATTTCTATGTCCCTCTTCCCATATTGGAGCGCGAGTGTCCTCTGAAATACGTAATTCTTGTATTACCTGTGTCAGCTGATCTTGTACTTCCCGGAATTCTCTTTGATGTTGCGTATCAATTTGATTCAGATTTTGTTTCAGTTTCCTAATTTATTCGCTCTCTTCTGTGTCATTAAAGACCACCGGTTTTGCGTCATTCAGATTATCATCTACCTTCGTAGATAAATTATTTAGCTGATCCGAAAGTTCTACTACTTTCTCTGATAATGAACAAATTTCCTCAGTGTGTTTTTTTGAACCAAGCTTCAGAGTGTTCATTTGTGTTGAAATCGAATCTACTGTGTCCTTTAAGTTTTCCTGAGTTTTTGCAAGTTGCGTAACCGAATCGGTAGATGCAACTGAGCCAATTTTAGCCCACAAGGTCTCATGATTTTCATGAACAATGGTTTGCAGTTCTTTTATGGCTGCTTCGTGATTCTGTAATGCATTTTCATGCCGCGAAAAAATAGGTTGAAAATGCTCACAAATTTGTGTTTTTACGTCATTACACACTTTCTGACATTTCGATTCAATGTTATGTAACTCAGCAGTTAAATCTTCACGTGTTTGTTCGAGAGTTTGTTCCAATGAGTCTAACTTTTGAAGCTTTTGCTGTGTTTGTCTCTGATTTTGTTCCATTGTGTGTAACTGTTGCTGTGTTTGTCTCTGGTGTTGTTCCATTGTGTCTAACTTTTGAAGCTTTTGCTGTGTTTGTCTCTGATTTTGTTCCATTGTGTCTAACTTTTGAAGATTTTGTCCCATTGTGTTTAACTGTTGCTGTGTTTGTTTCTGATTTTGTTCCATTTTTTGCATTAATTGCAATAATAATGTATTAGTGTCTGGAATCTGTTTCTCTATGCTTTTTGGCAGTGCGTTTTCACCGGCAGCATTCACATTTTGACAAGCAGAAAATGTGTCTTGACTCCTTTGAGAAACCGGTGAGGACCCAAAACCTAAGTCTACAGTATTTGCAATATTGTGTTCTGTCATTTCGGATTCCTGAGGCGAGCTGTTACCTACCGATCGATCGATAATGCTTCCCTGTTCACTACCTGTTTGACTGTCTACACCATTATTTGCCGCCCGCTCCATATCCCTATGTACAATTACCAAATTACTACTTCGAATGTCTGTTAATTCACTACCCAGTGGTGCTGATAAGCTACGCTCGTCGTCACTATTATTTCTCAGTTTACTTTGGAGCCGAGTGTTACGTTTTTCACACGCCATTATTGTCACAATATTTCACACGATAACACAGAAAAGCACAATTTGAATAGCAAAACTAAGAGAACACATTAACATAGCACTGAAAATAATATGTAGTTAATTACAAGCGCAGCTGCGAAATACTTGGTGCAAATCTACATGCATGCCACAACTGTTTCACAGTACAACAATGAAAGACTGCAACTACAAAGGAGATTCTCTCTACAATTATGCGCTAGCAATAAACAAAAGCTACACTAAATACACAAACTACAAGAAAAAATCAGAAGATTCCAGTGAGTTATCCTAGGCTAAGGGTCGACATATGAAACGTCCCCATAGAACAATTGTACAAGACTATGCTTAAACTGACACACAATATTTTTAGCGCAACGCAATCTGACTATCAAAGATCCCTGCAAAAGAATGGCCCTGAGTAACATTAAACTATACCTTTCACAAATAACTTACCTCACAAAAATCTTCATTACTCGAACTACTGCAATACAGCGAGCGCCACTACTGCCAGCTAAGTAAAAGATTCAAACTACGAAAGTCACTAACTACTGATAGGGATAGTTAGCAGTTGAAAGATTTTAATAGTGAACAAACACTGTATTTACCTTAATAATCATAATATATATAGCAGTTCAATTTCAAAACTTCCGCCATCTCTCTCCCCACATCCACCACTGCTGGCGGCTCACCTCCAACTGCGCAACGCTACGCGCTGTTCACATCCAGCTGCCGCTGCCCAACACTACAATGGCAGACAACAATGCAAACTAGCCACAGGCTGCATACAGCACAGCCAGTGATTTTCATTGCCTCCCTGTAGAGCCTTTCGTAATATCCGCTTCTGGCCGCTAGTACTTGCGTCTCCTCGAAACGAATATTGTGGTTCCCTGGGTGGAAAGCATTCTCCGCAACAACTGATCGTTCTGTTTCTCCTCCTCTGCAATTGCCTCACAAAAATCTTCATTACTCGATTTACTGCAATACAGCGAGCGCCACTATTGCCAGCTAAATAAAAGATTCAAACTACGGAAGGCACTAACTACTGATAGGGATAGTTAGCAAATGAAAGATATTAATAGAGAACAAACACTGTATTTACCTTAATAATCATAATATATATAGCAGTTCAATTTCAAATTACAAAACTTCGCCCTCTCTCTCCCCACATCCACCACTGCTGGTGGCTCACCTCCAACTGCGCAACGCTACGCGCTGTTAACATCCAGCTGCCCCTCTACAATGGCAGACAACAATGCAAACTAGCCACAGACTGCACACAGCACAGCCAGTGATTTTCATACAGAGCGCTACGTAACGTTGCCAATAAGAAAACATAAACAGCCTACTTACATAAAGAAAACATAAACAGCCTACTTACACACTGTTAAATTCACAGGAGACTGTGGGCAGATGGAAAGAGTACACTGAAGGCCTCTATGAGGGGAAGGCTTGTAGGATGACGTGGTAGAAGAAGAAACTGGAGTCGATATAGTAGAGGTAGGGAAGCCTGTATTAGAATTACAATTTAAAATGTATTTTAAAGACTTTTGATCGATAAAGGAAGAAGGAAAAGATAACATTCCATCAGAATTTATAAAATCCTTGGGGGAGGAGACACCAGAACGAATATTCACATTGGCATGTAGAGTGTACGAGTCTGACGATATACCATGAAACTTTCGGAAAAGTATCATCGATACAATTCCGACGACTGCAAGAGCAGACAAGTGCGAGAATTATCGCACAAGCAGGTTAAAGCTCATGCATCCAAATTGCTGAGAGAAGTAATATACAGAAGAACGAAACAGAAAATTGAGGATGCGTTAGGTGATTATCAGTTTAGCATTAGGAAAGGCAAAGGTATCAGGCACGCAATTCTGACGTAGCTGTAGATAATGGAAGCGAGATTAAAGAGAAATCGAGACATGTTCATAGGATTAGTCCGTTAGGAAAAGCGTTGGACACTGTCAAATGGAGCAAGACGTTCGGGATTCTCAGAAAATTAGGGGTAAGCTATAGAGAAACACAGGTAATATACAATATGAATAAGATGGTTCAAATGGTTCAAATGGCTCTGAGCACTATGGGACTTAACATCTGTGGTCATCAGTCCCCTAGAACTTAGAACTACTTAAACCTAACTAACCTAAGGACACCACACACATCCATGCCAGAGGCAGGATTCGAACCTGCGACCGTAGCAGTGGCGCGGTTCCGGACAGAGCGCCTAGAACAGCTAGACCACCGCGGCCGGCAACATGAATAAGAGCCAGGAGGGAACAAAAGAGTGGAAAACCAGGAACGAAGTTTTCTGATTATAAACGGTATAAGATAGGGATGACAGGGATGTAACCTTTCGCCTCTACTGTACAATCTCTACGGTGAAGAAGCAATGACGGGAACAAAACAAAGGTTCAATGGTGGAATTACAATTCAAGATCAAAGGATATCAATGTTAAGATTCGTTAATGACACTGCTATCCTCAGTGAAAGTGAACAAGAATTACGGGCTCTTTAGAGACACACACCGAAACATCACCTCTGTCGCAGGAGGACACGACTTTTCTACTCCACCCCAAGCTGACGTCTCGATTCCGCAAGCTCCGAACGGTTCCGAGAACATATATATATATATATTTTTAATTTAGCCCGTACAGCCATTGAGCCTCAGTAACTGAATTGAGGGGTTCTCATTTGTCTCTTCCGGCTTCTGTTGCTCATTGTATTCTACAGGAGAGAACTTACTACCAAGGCATTACAGAATTGGGTGTGAACATGTGCTAGAAAACAGCGGCCATCCTAGGGAATTTACTCGTGTATAAAATCAAGTTAGTATGCCTAGACCAAAATCCATTTAGTCTTACAGGAAGGTGAACCATCACTTCCTGGCTAGAATGAGACCTTCTCTATCCGTATACCAGACACTGCCTCTGGCGTTCACTATGGCGAACTAGACGAGCCAGAACATAATGACCATCTGCTTAATAACGTGCTGGGCCAGGTGTGAAACGCAATACAGTACCGGCTCTGCGTGGCATCGATGAGACTAATCCCGAGGTATGTGGCACCAGATACGTGAACGCACATGTCACGAAATTACGGTATACTAGTGGCCAGTGGTATGAAGGTGTGAAGCTGGCGCCAGACAGCGTCCCAGATGTTTTCCATCACGTTCAGATCAGGTGAATTTAGTAGCCTTGTCATCAACATGGATTCACTATGTTCCTCAAACTACTGTGACACGATTCTGGCTTTGAGGCTCAGTTAACGTCCTGGAAGATGAGATCAAAAAATGTTGAAATGTGTGTGAAATCTTATGGGACTTAACTGCTAAGGTCATCAGTCCCTAAGCTTACACACTGCTTAACCTAAATTATCCTAAGGACAAACACACACACCCATGCCCGAGGGAGGACTCGAAACTCCGCCGGGACCAGCCGGACAGTCCAAGGCTGCAGCGCCTTAGACCGCTCGGCTAGAAGATGACAACACTGTCAGAGAAGATTTCATTAATGATGAATGCAGATGGTCTGCAGTAATCTACACGTAATACACAAATATCATTCTGCCTTTGATTACTGCCCCAGGTTCCACGAAAGCCCAAGTGAATGTCTCCCCATACTATAGGACCGTCCCAATCGTCACGTGTTCGTAATGGCAGTCCATAATTCGAGCAGCCGTTCGCCTGGATGATGGCGTATCGGGACACGACAGCCGACCTAGCGGAATAAGAAATGTGATCCGTTCGACCAGTCCTGCAGCAGCATTGTAATCTGACAAACAAAAAGGTGAAGCATCCAGATGACGTGGCTAGATTTCAAAATAACTTTGTTGACGTACTTGGTGTATAAATTATTGTCATTGCAATTCTCTTTGACGGGTAGAATGGCTACAGAGTGCAATAGTTTTATTGGTGTTCAATGTTGCAATTAGGGCTGATGGCGTTTATAAGGAACCTGGACAGCGTCAGGTGTTATCACTGTGAAGGATAGTGGTTTGAGATAGCGTTATCAACACCAAAAAGAGTTTCATAGAAGCTTAACTGGCGTCTCCATTTGGCCAGCTGGTAAATCGAGGTGTATCAAAATTTGTAGGCCATTCAGATGTGTCAGTTGCGCGACATTGGACTGCATGGGAATGTTAGAGGAGACAAACACGTTGTCAAGATTCTGGTCAGCCACGTCTGATCATCGAGCACATCGTAACCCTATAACACCGGCGCCTGCCATCCAGGAACACCCTGCAACTTTTTGTGTCATCTCACATCCTTGGCCGACAGCAGTCGGTCTAGGGACTTACTGCCCAAAGCTTAGGCTACCGTCAACAGCACAATACCAACGGTACTGTTCGGAGTGGTAGCACGACATGGAAGCATGTACTGCTGAATAATGGTGTCACGTTTCCTGCAGCAACGAATCACGGTTCTGCACTACCCCAAATAACTATCATCAGCGAGTATGGTGGCGGTCAGGTGAGAGGTCATCATCTTCTAGCGTCTTAGAGGGGAACAGCGGTGTTACTGCTGGCATCACGATAAGGGGAGCCATAGGGTATGGCTTTAGTTCGCGGCTGCTAATGATTGAGTGAACACTGACGGCACTATGGTAGCTCTTGGACATCGTGCGTATTCGTGTTTTTCTTTCATGCGACAGCATATTGGTACAATTTTTTGTCAGGACAGTACGTGCCCAGACATGCTACGGGCCTCTATGAACTGTCTGCTCCTGAGGCCAGCAAGGCCCCCAGATCTGTCTGCAACGGAACATGTGTGGGTCGAGCTCAGACAACTCCGTCCTAGACCCAGAAGCCAGGTTATCAAGGACTATTACAGCAGTTGCGGAGCGGCTTGCCTCAGGAGTGGGCGCAACAGCTTTAAGACACTCTTCCCATCCGATTCGGTGTGTGCATCCGGGTTAGAGCGGCTGCAACGCCAATCTGCTAACTGGGCTCATATTGCGAGGTTGTTTGCTAATTGGACTCCTTTAAACCAGTGAAGTTTCATGTCGTTCCTCCTCCCCTTCTGAGTGCTTCACCTTTTTTTCCACACAGTGTACGTCTCGGACCGACATGGTACAATCACGTGAGAGTCGTTTCAGAATATGCCTGAGAGAGGTGTGAACGTCAACCGAAAGGTGCGGCATACTTAGAAGCGTCAGATGATGGGTGATGCTCTTGAAACGGAAATAGCTGCATCAAAGACCAAAAACGACCCTTTAATCTCAAAGAGGGTTCACTATTGGTTCTACTGCATTCTAGGAAAGACATCTTCGGTAGACATAATTTGTTACTTTGTGGAATAAAAGTTGCAGTGTGGTTCACACAGTGGGTACTCACCTGGAACCGCAGCTCTCCAATTGGAGGCTGAGCATACGGGATGCCCAGGAAGGCCGTGTAGGAGGTGTTGTAGAGGCTCGTGGCCGTGGTCCCTCTCAGAGTGCCCTGCTGCACAGTCACCAGCACGTCCTCCGCCTGGAATAGGTTCAATTTTTGTTGGCGAACATAACCTTACGTGATTTAGTGTACTCAAAAATGTGGCCACAGAATTATTTGTTAGGAAGAATGCAACTGTTCTTCAGATTTACGTTGGAGATGAAACTGACATAAGAGCATTTTGAAACTTGTTGCTTCAAAATTATGTTCAGCTTGGTTGTATGGCAAATTGTTTCGCGAACGATGAAGATAGTTAGCAAACAGTATATTTATTTCACACGGTCCTTGGTGCGCACTAACAGTCATTGGAGTCATTTAGACCGAACAGATACGACTAACACACTTCAGCAACCGTTTGTGGAAGACGTTGGAACTGCGTACGCAGAAGGAAAACCTTTTACAATCATGGAGGTGCCCAATGTCAGTCTGAAGAAACGCGGAGCATGTAATGGAAACTGACAAATAGCAAGTGCACACAGAACGGCGGCTCTGGATTTGACTACAGTTACAGAAAGTAGCACGTGTTTTGTACTTTAATAAATCGTCAGAACTTGTTCTTATTGTGTTCTTTAATCTAAAGAAAGGTTTGATGTAACTCTCTACGCTAGTCTATCCTGAGCAAACCTCTTCATCTCTGCATAATCAACGAAACCTACATCTATCTGATTTCTGTATTCAAACCTTGTATCCCTCTACAATTTTTATCCCTCACACTTACTTCGATTACCAAACTGACAATTCCTTGATGCCTCTGGATATGTCCTATCTTCTCACCCCTTCTTTTAGTCGAGTTGTACCATACTTTTCTTTCTAACCCCAATTAGATTCATTACCGCTTCATTAGTTACTCGTACTACATACCTAAACTGGAGTACTCTTGTGTAGCATCGCATTTCAGAAGATACTGTTTTCTTCTTGTGTGAACTACTTATCGTCCATGTTTCACTTCCGTACAAAAAAGTGTTTGTAACATATAAATTGGTTTTAGACGCTAGCAAATTTCTGGTTTTCAGAAATTCTTTTTGTGTTGTTGCTTGTCTGTATTTTGTATCTCTCGACTTTAACCATCGTCAGTTATTTTGCTAGCGAAATAGCAGAATTCTAGACTTCCCTTTGTGCATCATTTCGTAATCTAATTTCCACATGGTCTCCTGATTGAACTCGACTATGTTCCATTAATATTTTTCAAGACACTTTCCCATCCCTTCAACTGCTCTTCCTAGTCCTTTGCAATACCTCACAGAATTGCAATGTCGTCGGGAATCCGTAAAGTTTTTATTTCTTCCTCATGAACTTTAATTCCTTGGTTAAATTTCTCCTTAGCTTCTTTTACTTCCTAATCAGTGGACAAACTGAATACCATAGAAGAGAGCATAAAACTCCTAGTCTTTCCCTCCTCTACCACAACAGCCTTTCACGCCCTTAGGTTCTTACAACGGCAGCCAGCTTCCTGAATACGTTGTGGACAACTGTTCACTCCCTTTACTTTATCCCTGGCACTTTCAGATTATAAAAAATAGTATTGTAGAAAACAGCATCAAAAGCTTTCCCTGAATGTACGAATGCTATAAATATTGGTTTTCCTTTCTTTAACCTACCTTTTAAACTAGTTGCTGGTATCAGTATTGCTTCGCGTGCTTCAGTATTTCTCCGGAACCCAAACTGGCCTTTCCTGTGGTCAGAATCCACTGACTTTTCCATTCATTTATAAATTATTCGTGTCAATATTTTGCAGACATTATTTATTAAACTGCTGGTTTGATAATATTCGCACGTGTCAGCACTCGCCTTCTATAGAATAGGAATTAATAAAATCTACAGTTAAATCTACATAAACATGACTACTCTATAATTCATACTTCAGTGGTTTGCAGAGGGTTCATCGAACAACCTTCAGACTCTTTGTCTAACGTTCTATTCTCAAACACCGCGCGGGAGAAACGAAAACTTAAATATATCCTTTTAAGCTCTGATTTCTCCCTTTCTACATGGGTGTCAACAAAATAATTTCGTTTTCGGGGGATAAAGCTGATGACTGAAATTTCGTAAAAAATTCTCCCCACGACGAAAAACTCCCAAGTTTTAACGATTGCCACCCCAGCCCTCACACCATATACATGATACTCTCTCACCTGTTTCGTAATAATACAAGACTAGTGTCCTTTTTTTGAACGTTTTTAGCGGCCTCTGGTAAGTATCCCATAAAAGACAACACTGGTCTAGCCGGGGAGGGCAAGCGTTGAGTAGGCAGTTTCTTTAGTAGATCCATTGCATCTTCCAGGTATTCTGGCAATAAAACACAGTCTTTTGTTCGCCTTCCCCACAAAATTATCTATGAGCTCGTTTCCAATTTAAGTTGTTGATATTCGATGTATTGTAGGTATTTAGTTGAACTGAAAGCTTATATATTTGCGTTATTTATAAGCGAAATTTAACCGATTCCGTTTAGTACTGATGCGGATGATCTCACACTATTCACTACTTACAGTCATTTGGTAGCTTTTGAACCAAACACATGTCTTGTTAGAATCATACAGTACCTCACCATCATGACTTGGTTGAGCATGTGAACGGAATTGAGAAATCAATGCATAATCATCATATGTTATATTACGCCAATACATCATGCTTTTTTATGTGGAGCCACTAGTATGGCGATGGAAAGCTGCTAGCACGTGTCATGCATCACTTTTTAATGTCTGATGCACCACATATGAAGCATGCCTTTTCCTGATCCTGACATGGTGTCTGTGCATTGGTTGTGGTGGCCGTGATGGCTCATGGGGCAGGACTACACAGCAGAACGAGTACTACCTCCGTATGAAAATAGGTGTAGGGGAGCTGAATAAATAAATGCACAGTCTTAAAATACGGTATCATTTATTCGTAATCCAATGTAAAAGTATTTGTGAATTATTTTAAACACACAAACATTTGACTCGGTCTGCAAAAAATGGTTCAAATGCCTCTGAGCACTATAGGACATAACATCTGAGGTCATCAGTCCCCTAGAAATTAGAACTACTTAAACCTAACTTACCTAAGGACATCACACACATCCATGACCGAGGCAGGATTCGAACCTACGACCGTAGCGGTCGCGCGGTTCCGGACTGTAGCGCCTAGAACCGCTCGGCCACTACGGCCGGCTGAATGGGTCTTCAGTTGATGATCAGTTTTACCCTTTGAGATTTCGGATTCATGCGCTTTTAAACATTTCACCCACGTACAAAACATTTTCATGGCCTTTCGACTGTGTGATGATAGTTTCGGATCGATGTCATATTATTTTCAAGAGAAGTTCGCTCAGTATCCCAGTCCTTCCCATGGCAAAATTGAGTCAATCATACAGTGGCTCATTGGCTCCTAGCAAATTGTGCTACACTAAACGGTATGGGTGAAACAACGATTGTTATATAGCATGACATGAAATAGCATAGCTCATCCATTGTTAGATAATGCAACGAACGCAACATCCTTAAACACAAAGTGGCCAAACTTATTTTGAAACCACTGCGCATCCAATATGGTGTTTCAACTCAGAGGCACTCTAGTAAAAAAGCGTACACGTGTGCAATACCTCTACATTTATACTATACACTGAACGATTCGTCTGAGATATGAGTTGTTTATGAGACAGTCAAGCAGCTACAATGCATATGCTCCGGTGCGTGGAGACACGTTTTTTGATGATTCAATTTAAATATCTGTATTTACAGTTGCGGTTTTCACTGCCTCTTTTCTACTGAACGGTCTATCATCGCTATGGACTATAATTCTTTAAACTTCTGTGGACTGAGCATGCATCCAAATTCATCGCCTTCATACTAAGAAGAGCAGAACTTTGGGTACATGCCATAAAAGAGACTGACATTGTTATTGCTCGAGTCAAGCTATAAGTTACATATGGGAAAAAACTCAGAATTTATGTACACCATAGAATTGCTTAGTTTACGTTGTCAGATTCACTTTTTCACGCTTGTAAAGTTCCTATGAACGGAAGGTTACTGGTAACTGAGCACCTGCATACAACACACGTAAAAGTTTCAGATGCTCTTCATCTAATACAAATATGTGAGACACTTTCCACACTAATTCACCCAGCAAAATATTTTCGTTTTCCTTCACGCCAGTTGTTATTAATGTATATTATCCATAGACCTTCGAACCAAAAACAGTTCCTGTTTATCATTCCTAATCAACAAAGAACTTCATAAACATTTTGATTGGGATACATGCACTAAAGTGGTCACTTACTATCGATCTATAAACCATCCTGCATTTAGTAAATCCTTCAGGTCGGTAGTTGATGTCGATGCTCTATGTGATTCTAACGTTTCTTGTATAATAGATCTCAATACCATTAAGTTTATATCAGGTGTTACTTTTAAATGAGGACATTGGAATATCTCGAAAACTACACATCTGATCGAAAACAGTTATGATTCCAATTTATCTGTCTCGGAGGTGGCCATCCAACGATACACACTTAACACACCATTGCACGCTGTGCATGGGTGGCGGGGAGCAATTTGAAATCTTCAATGGAAACCCCCGTTTTTTATTGCAGATTACGATCTACGGCAAGATTTGCAATACGCTTTGTCTGAAGCATTTTCTTCAGTTCGCAACAGATGTCGCTGTAATCGGAGGAATAGAAACGGGAACACAATCGTAATTTCCGACATGCTACTCAAGGCCCTTGAATATCCAATGGCACATGGGACCTCACCTCCACCATGCGAGGATAGGAACAGGCCAGTATTCCATGACTTGTAATTCGAAACCCCAGTCGCAACGTTGTATTCCTCCTCCACATAGAACAGAGGATCGCTGCAAGCGCCACCGCGGCCGTGTAGCGAACTACGACGATCATGACAGGCAGTACACTGCGACTGGAGTTCACGTATCGTGCAGGAGAGACGCTCAGTAGCTCGGTACGGGCTTTTCTTGAAGTTTCGAGAACATATACAAGCAGTATATTGCCCCCTCCTACGTATATCTCGTGAAGAGACGAGGATAAAATCAGAGAGATTAGAGCCCACACAGAGGCATACCGACAATCTTTCTTTCCGTGAACAATACGAGACTAGAATAGAAGGGAGAACTGGTAGAGGTACTCAAAATACCCTCTGCCACACACCGTCAGGTGGCTTGCGGAGTATGGATGTAGATGTAGATGTAGACGTAGAAGAGGTAGCGTCTCTAAAAATACAGTAGTTGCGCAGCGTTTATTGACGGGACACCTAGCTGTCATTTGCAGAAGGCAAGTAGACGATGAATGTTGCAACCAGAGAATAAAAAAGTACAATGATGCGGGGAATGTAGGACAAATTCAAATGGCTCAAATGGCTCTAAGCACTATGGGACTTAACAGCTGAGGTCATCAGTCCCCTAGACCTAGAACTGCTTAAACCAAAACTAACCTAAGGACATCACACCCATCCATGCCCGAGTCAGGATTCGAACATACGACCGTAGCAGCAGCGCAGTTCCATACTGAAGCGTCTAAAACCGCTCGGCCACAGCGGCCGGCGTAGGAGAAATGTTGTGGCTGTTGTTGCCTTGTATGCCGAGTGTTTTGCAAAGAAATCTCGCTCGTGTTCGTTCTTTTACGAGGTTGTGAACGCCTTTATGTATGATGGCAGCGTACGGACCGCCAAAAGCAATAGTGTTAGAGGAGAAGTTAATGAAATGGCTCTACTAAAGATAGTTCACCGCAACCCACGGATAAGCGCCGGGCATTTACACCGCAATTCTGGTATCCCCATAGGTAATAGTACTGTTACAATACTGCATCGTCATAAGTATCATCCATACCATGTATCACAACATCTAGAACTTCATGCCGCTGTCTTCCATAATCGGGTAGTGTTTCCTGAATGGGCACGTCAAAAAATACAAACGAGGTACTATTTTCGGATGAGTCTACATTCACAAAACATGCTAGTGTTAACCGGTAAAATATGCATTTCTCAAGTATAGACAATCCTCACTGGTTACGGCAACTTGATCAAATGGTTCAAATGGCTCTGAGCACTATGGACTTAACATCTGTGGTCATCAGTCCCCTAGAACTTAGAACTACTTAAACCTAACGAACCTAACGACATCACGCACATCCATGCCCGAGGCACCATCGGAACCTGCGACCGTAGTGGTCACTCGGTTCCAGACTGAAGCGCCTAGAACCTCACGGCCCCACACAGGCAACTTGATCGTTCGCGTGCTTTGTCGGTTGACGTATAGTTAGGCATCATGAGTAACAAACTAATAGGTCGGTATTTTATCGGCGGCACGTTGAATTGAAGCAAATATTGAAAGTTTTTGGAACAGGAACTACCATTACTACCGCAGGATGGTGCTGTGGACATTCGAGAACTACGTGGTTTCGGCATGACGGCTGCCTAGCGCGTTACGCGATTGAAGTACGGGAGATATTAGAGCATGTTTACTCTGGTCGGTGTATCAGCAGAGGTAGCTGCATTGATTGGATCTCTGTGTCGCCGGATTTGAAGCCACCGGATTTCTCTATGTGTATTTAAAACGTAAGTTCTATCAGCAGGTGCCAACAGGCCGGGAAGACGAGGTCCAGGGACCCACATTTTCGCATTCTACATCTACATCTACATTTATACTCCGCAAGCCACCCAACGGTGTGTGGCGGAGGGCACTTAACGTGCCACTGTCATTACCTCCATTTCCTGTTCCAGTCGCGTATGGTTCGCGGGAAGAACGACTGCCGGAAAGCATCCGTGCGCGCTCGAATCTCTCTAATTTTACATTCGTGATCTCCTCGGGAGGTATAAGTAGGGGGAAGCAATATATTCGATACCTCATCCAGCAACGCACACTCTCGAAACCTGTACAGCAAGCTACACCGCGATGCAGAGCGCCTCTCTTGCAGAGTCTGCCACTTGAGTTTGCTAAACATCTCCGTCACGTTATCACGCTTACCAAATGACCCTATGACAAAACGCGCCGGTCTTCTTTGGATGTTCTCTGTCTCTTGTCAACCCGACCTGGTACGGATCCCACACTGATGAGCAATACTCAAGTATAGGTCGAACCATTGTTTTGTAAACCACCTCCTTTGTTGATGGACTACATTTTCTAAGGACTCTCCCAATGAATCTCAACCTTGTACCCACCTTACCAACAGTTGATTTTATATGATCATTCCCATTCCACTTCAAATCGTTCAGTACGCATAATCCCAGATATTTTACAGAAGTAACTGCTACCAGAAGTACTACATCATCACCCGCGAAAAGCCGCATGGAACTTCTGATACTATCTACTAGGTCATTTATATATATTGTGAAAAGCAATGGTCCCATAACACTCTTCTGTGGCACGTCAGAGGTTAATTTAACATCTGTAGACGTCTCTTCATTGAGAACAACATGCTGTGTTCTGTTTGGTAAAAAGTCCTCAATCCAGCCACACAGCTGGTCTGATATTCCGTTGGCTCTTACTTTGTTTACCAGGCGACAGTGCGGAAACTGTACCGAACGCCTTCCGAAAGTCAAGGAAAATGGCATCTACCTGGAAGCCTGAATATAATATTTTCTGGGTCTCATGAGCAAATAAAGCGAGTTGGGTCTCACACGATCGCTGTTTCCGGAATCCATGTTGATTCCTACATAGTAGATTCTGGGTTTCCAAAAACGACATGATACTCGAGCAAAAAACATGTTCTAAAATTCTACAACAGATCGACGTCAGAGATATAGGTCTATAGTTTTGCGCATCTGCTCGACTACCCTTCTTGAAGACTGGGACTACCTGTGCTCTTTTCCAATCATTTGGAACCTTCCGTTCCTCTAGAGACTTGCGGTACACGGCTGTTAGAAGGGGGGCAAGTTCTTTCGCGTACTCTGTGTAGAATCGAATTGGTATCCCATTACGTCCAGTGGACTTTCCTCTGTTGAGTGATTTCAGTTGCTTTTCTATTCCTTGGACACTTATTTCGATGTCAGCCATTTTTTAGTTCGTACGAGGATTTAGAGAAGGAATTGCCGTGCGGTCTTCCTCTGTGAAACAGCTTTGGAAAAAGGTGATTAGTATTTCAGCTTTACGCGTGTCGCCTCTGTTTCAAAGCCATTAGCGCCCCAGAGTGTCTTGATATGCTGTTTCGATCCACTTACTGATGTAACGTAAGACCAGAACTTCCTAGGATTTTCTGTTAAGTCGGTACATAGTATTTTACTTTCGAATTCACTGAACGCTTCACGCATAGCCCTCCTTACGCTAACTTCGACGTCGTTTAGCTTCTGTTTGTCTGAGAGGTTTTGGCTGCGTTTATATTGCCAGTGAAGTTCTCTTTGCTTTCGCAGTAGTTTCCTAACTTTGATGTGGAACCACGGTGCTTTTTTTCCCGTCCCTCACAGTTTTACTCGGCACGTACCTGTCTAAAACGCATTTTACGATTGCCTTGAACTTTTTCCATAAACACTCAACATTTTCAGTGTCGGAACAGAAATTTTCGTTTTTGTCTCTTAGGTAGTCTGAAATCTGTCTCCTATCACTCTTGCTAAATAGATAAACACTCCTCCCTTTTTTATATTCTTATTTACTTCCATATTCAGGGATGCTGCAACGGCCTTATGATCACTGATTCCCCGTTCTGCGCTTACAGAGTCGAACATTTTGGGTCTGGTAGTTATCAGTAGGTCCAATATGTTAACTCCACGAGTCGGTTCTCTGTGTAATTGCTCGAGGTAAATTTCGGATAGTGCATTCAGTATAGTGTCACTCGATGCTCTGTCCCTACGACCCGTCCTAAATATCTGAGTGTCCCAGTCTTTATCTGGTAAATTTGAATCTCCACCTAGGACTATAACATGCTGACGAAATTTATGTGAAATGTAGTCCAGATTTTCTCTCAGTTGTTTTGCCACTAATGCTGCTGAGTCAGGGGGTCAGTAAAAGGAGACAATTATTAACCTAACTCGGTTGTTGAGTATAACCTCCACCCATCATAATTCACATGATCTACTGAATGAAATAAACAATCTAATGAGTTCAGAATATGGATTGAGAGTAAACCGAAGAAAGACGTAGTGGGAAGTAGAAGAAATGAGAACAGCGAGAAACTTAACATCAGGATTGTTGGTCACCTAGGCAGAAAAAAAACCAACCACGGACGGAGCAAGGAGCACATCAAAAGCCGACTAGCAAAGACCAAAAGGGCATTCCTGGCCAAAAGAAGTCTAGTAGCATCAAACATAGGCCATAATTAGAGGAAGGAATTTCTTAGAATGTACGTCTGGAGTACAGCGTTGTATGGTAGTGAAACATGTACTATGGGAAAACAGTAACAGAATTGAAGCATTTGAGGTGTGATGCTAGACAAATGTTGGAAACTAGGTGGGCTGATAAAGTAAGGAATGGGACGTTTCTGTATAGAATCGGAGAGGAAAGTAATATGAAGAAAACACTGATAAGGAAAAGGGACAGGATGATAGGACATCTGTTAAGACATGAGGGATTGACTTCCACGCTATTATCGGGGGCTGTAGAGGGCAAAAACTGTAGAGGAAGATAGAGATTGGAATACATCCAGCAAATAATTGAGGACGTAGGTTGCAAGTGCTAATCTGAGATGAAGAGGTTTTCATAGGAGAGGAATTCATGGCGGGGCACATCGCACCAGTCGGAAGACTGATGACCAAAAAAGAAATGTAGACATGAAGAATAAAGATGTTGACTATTAATGACGTTTATTTTATTAAAACTGTTCGAAGAGTTTTTAGAGTGAAACTTAAGAAGCATTACTCTTCAGCACGCCGTTGTACTTTCTACTTGTGACTTATTGGGAGCGAGGAGCAGAGAATAAACTAAATCTCTGCTTTGATTAAATAATCAGTCCGCCTATTTTCAATTCCTTTATTATAGTTTATCTGTTAAATTTTTATATGTTAATAATTTGGCCACAAAAGGTCTTTAGTTACAACTCATTGTGCTATATTACAATAGTCTCTTCAGTAATATAAACATCATGGAATACCTTCTAGAGGTCACAGTACAAACAAGTGGCAGTTTACCAATACAAAGAGCCATGGTTGATTCAAAGGCTGTCCAGAGGTTTATTGTGACATTTTCTCTTCTCTTCAAGAAATAATTTATTAGTTTGAAAATGTCGTTCAAACAAACCTTCTGGTTATTGATAGATTTGTCTGAAGTAAATGAGATGCTCATTTATCAGAAAAAGTACTTGTAAGAATTGAACATATTATAAGTTGGCTCTTAATATTGACCAAGTGAAAACAAACACATATCATTAAATATAGTAGACTTTTCACTACATAATAAAAAGATATTTAAAATTAGGGAGGTACTACTCAAGATTTGAAAATGATCAAGGCCGTATTTCGCTCTTGATCTTCGATTTTTTTTCACAATGACCTACAATGAATATGGATAAGAGAAAACCATTACCTGGATGACTGTGGCGAAAGCGAGCAGCAACAACGCTATGATTAGTGACCAATCAAACTGCATCGCGGTGGCTGTAGCGCAGGTTCCAAGCAAAGCAATACAGGCACAGTAGGCTACTCGCCGGTTTGTAACTCAAGGACATCAGCAAAATGTCCGATAAGATTGCTTTAATTGCCGTGTGTTGCCACAGAAGATGTAACAGATTACTGTGCTCTGATTAAGGAGTCTTACTACCGGGGAATGAAATTAGATTGCTGTTAGAGAGGTGACGCAGCGGTTAAGACTTTTATCTCCTGTTCGGTTTAAGTACCTGCCCAGACAGACAGATCTGTATTTTTCTTGATTGTCTCAAACCTCACAAGAAAAATGGCGGTATGGATGTTTTGAAAAGAGTACTGCCGATTTCCTTTCTCATCTTTCCCGAAGTCGCGCTTGGGTTCTACGTCGTCACTGGGTGCTAAACCCTAATGTTTCTTACGGGCGATGAAATCAACATACGCTATACTGTCCGCTACGACCACCGCCTATGTTCGACTTAAACGTGGAATAAACACTCACAGAAGGCAGGTAGCAGCACTAGCACGTGAGGGCTTGTCGGGCACACGCGGGAAGCATGGCAGTCGTTGTCGCTACGTGGAAACGGAGCAATTTTTCTGATGTCCCAAAGGGCATGATTACTGGTTTTAGGGCGAACCACTGAATCATTTCAGAAGCGGCTGACTCTGTAATCCATTCGTGTGCATGGCAAAACAGCGCTATCCAAAACCGGCGACGAGGCAACTATTAAGCACCACGGACCATAAATGACAGTGGTGAAAGACAGCTGCGGACATGTGTACGGACGAATAGGCGTGCAACTGCTGACCGCCAATATGAAACAAGCAGCTACCAGGAGTGCCTCCTCAACGACCGTTCAGCGAACGTTGCTAAGCAAGCGCCGGTTCATGCACTCATGCTGACTGCTGTTAATCGGCGATAAAGGCTGGACTTTACATGCCAGTACAGCAACTGAACGTCCAATAAGTGCGGACGGGTGACTTTCTCATTTGCATCACGTTTTATGCTCTATCGGACCGATGGCCGTGCCATGTACGGAATGACGAGATGCGGTTGAAGTTCCCTAAGGCTATAGATACAGCAATAAGGAGTAGCTCAGTACACAGTGCAGTTGACGAGGAATGGACATCACTGAAAAGGACAATCACAGAAGTTGGGAAGGAGAACATTGGTACAAAGAAGGTAAATGCGAAGAAACCATGGGTATCAAAATAAATACTTCAATAAATCGATAAAAGGAAGACGTACAAAAATGTTCCAGGAAACTCAGGAACAGAGAAAAACAAGTCGCTGAGGAATGAAATAAATAGGAAATGTAGGGCAGCTACCCCGAAATTAACATTAAGAGTGCAACGGGAGTTCCACTGTTTAATACAGAGGAGAGAGCGGATAGGTGGAAAGAATACATTGAAAGCCTCTGTGAAGGGGAAGACTTGTCTAATGTTATAGAACAAGAAACAGGAGTCGATTTAGAAGAGATAGGAGATACAGTATTGGAATCAGAATTTAAAAGAGCTTTGGAAGACTTAAGATGAAATAAGGCAGAAGGAATAGATGGTATTCCATCAGAATTTCTAAAATCATAGGAGGAAGTGGCAACGTAACGACTATTCACGTTGATGTGTAGAATGTATGAGTCTGGCGACATACCATCTGACTTTTGGAAAAGCATCATCCACGCAATACCGCAAGAGGTGAAAAGTGCCACAGTTGCCGCACAATCAGCTTAACAGCTCATGTATCCAAGTTGCTTACAAGAGTAATATACAGAAGAATGGAAAGGAAAATTGAGGATACGCTAAATGAGGATCAGTTTGGCTTTAGGAAAGATAAACGCTCGAGACAGGTAATTATAACGTTGTTGTTAATAATGGAAGCAAGACTAACGAAAAATGAAGACAGGTTCAAGAGATTTGTCGACGTGGAAAAAACCTTCGAAAATGTAAAGTGGTCCAAGATTTTCGAAATTCTGATAAAAGTAGGGGTAAGCTATAGGGAGATACGAGTCATATACAATATGTACAACAGCCAAGAGGGAATAATAAGAGTGGACGACCAAGAACGTAGTGCTTGTATTACAAAGGGTGTAAAACAAAGATGTATACTTTCGCCTCCACTGTTAGATCTGTAGCTCGAGGAAGCAAGGATGGAAATAAAAGAAAGATTCAGGAGTGGAATTAAAATTCAAGGTGAAAGGATATCGGTGATACAATTCGCTGATGACATTGCTATCCTGAGTGAAAGTGAAGAACAACTACATGATCTGCTCAACAGAATGAACAGTCTAATAGTACAGAGTTTGGATTGAGAATAAATCGAGAAAGACGATGAGAAGTAGTAGAAAAAAGAACAGCAAGAAACTTAACATCAGGGTTGATGGCCACGAAGTAAATGAATTTAAGGAATTCTGCTACCTAGGCAGTAAAATAACCAATGACGGACAGAGCAAGGAGAACATCAAAAGCAGACTAGCAATGGCAAAAAGGGCATTCTGGGCCAAGAGAAGTCTACTAGTAACAAATATCGGCCTTAATTTCAGGAAGAAATTTCCGAAAATGTGCGTCTGGAGTACAGCATTGTATGGTAGTGAAAGATGGACTGCCGGAAAACCGGAACAGAAGAGAATTGAAGCATCTGAGATGCGGTGTTACAGAGGAATGTTGAAAAGTAGGTGGACCGATAAGGTAAGGAATAAGGAAGTTCTACGCAGAATCGGAGCGGAAAGGAATATGTGGAAAACACTGATAAGGAGAAATATGATACGACATGTGTTAAGCCGTGAGGGAATGAGTTCCATGATACTAGAGGGAGCTGTAGAGGGCATAAACTGTAGAGGAAGTCAGAGATTGAAATATATTCAGCAAATAATTGAGGATGTAGGTTGCAAATGCTACTCTGAGGTTAAGAGGTTAGCACAGGTGAGGAATTTGAGGCGGTCCGCATCAAACCAGTCAGAAGTCTGACACACTGAAAAGGGGAATCAAATAAGTATTACCGTCAGCGGTGCTGAGAAACAGGCGAAATAGTTAAAACTGAACAAACGTGCAGGGCCCGGAGGAATCCCTATCAGATTCTATAATGAGTCTGCAGTTGAGTTAGCCCGTCTTCTAACTGTAATCTATCGTAGGTTCCTCGAACAAAAACCTTGGAAAAAAGCACACTACAAGAAGGGGAGTAGAAGTGATCCGCAAAACTACCGTCGAATATACTAAACGTCTGTTTGTTGTAGAATCTTGGAACATATCCTGAGCTGAAACGTAATGAGGTGTCTTGAACAGAATGATCTTCTCAGCGCCAACGAACACGGATTTCGAAAACATCAGTCATGTGAAACCCAACTCGCACTTATCCCAAACAAAGTACTGAAAGTTTTGGATCAAGGAAGTCAGAGAGATGCAGTATTTCTTGATTTCCAAAAAGCATTTGACTTAGTACCGCACCTACGCTTATTGTCAAAAGTACGATCATATGTGGTATCAAGTGAAATTTGTGACTGGTATGAGAACATCTTGGTAGGGAGGAAGCAGCATGTTATCTTGGATGGAGAGTGATCGTCAGATGTAAAAGTTACTTCAGGTGTGCATCACAGAAGGGGCCTGGGACCCTTGCTGATGAATCAAATGGTTCAAATTTCTCTGAGCACTATGGGACTTAACATCTGAGGTGACCAGTCCCCTAGAATTTAGGACTACTTAAACCTAACGAACCTAAGGACATCACACACATCCATGCCCGAGGCAGGATTCGAACCTGCGACCGTAGCGGTCGCGCGGTTCCAGACTGAAGCGCCTAGAACCGCTCGTCCAAACGGCCAGCCCCTTGCTGAACACGCATAGATAACTGCATCTTCTGCAAACGTCTGAGGTCACTATTAATATTGCCTGCAATGTTATTAGTACCCTTGCTGATCACGCATACCAATTACCTTGCAGGCAATATTAATAGTGACCTCAGATTTTGCAGAAGATGCAGTCATGTTGTAAGTAGGCTGTTTATGTTTTCTCTATGTAAGTAGGCTGTTTATGTTTTCTTTATGTAAGTTTGATGTTTATGTTTTCTTATTGGCAACGTTACGTAGCGCTCTCTGTGGCTGTGCTGTGTGCAGTATGTGGCTAGTTTGCATTGTTGTCTGCCATTGTTGTCATGAACTGCTATAGCTGGATGCGAACAGCGCGTAGCGCTGGGCAGTTGGAGGTGAGCCGCCAGCAGTGGTGGACGTGGGGAGAGAGATGGCGGAGTTTTGATAATCTGTAAGACTGAATGTCAATTATGAATATTAAGGTAAATACATTGTTTGTTCTCTATTAATATCTTTCATTTGCTAACTATCCCTATCAGTAGTTAGTACCTTCAGTGGTTTGAATCTTTTATTTAGCTGGCAGTAGTGGCGCTCGCTGTTTTGCAGTAGCTTGAGTAGCGAAGATTTTTGTGAGGTAAGTGATTTGTGAAAGGTATAGTTTAATGTTTGTCAGGGCCATTCTTTTGCAGGGATTTTTGATAGTCAGATCGCGTTGCGCTAAAATTATTGTGTGCCAGGTTAAGCACAGTCTTGTACAATTGTTCTAAGTGGACGTTTCATATGTATAATTGTTCAAAGGGGACGTTTCATATGGCGACCCTGCCAGGATACCTCATTGGAATCTTCTGATTTTTTTCTTGTAGTTTGTGTATTTAGTGTAGCTTTTGTTTATTGCTAGCGCGTAATTGTAGAGAGAATCTCCTTTGTAGTTGCAGTCTTTCATTGTTGTAATGTAAAACAGTTGTGGCATGCATGTAGATTTGCAACAAGTATTTCGCAGCTGCGCTTGTAATTAACTACATATTATTTTCAGTGCTATGTTAATGTGTTCTCTTATTTTTGCTATTCAAATTGTGCTTTTCTGTGTTATCGTGTGAAATATTGTCACAATAATGGCGTGTGAAAAACGTAACACTCGGCTCCAAAGTAAACTGAGAAACGACAGTGAAGACGAAAGCAATGTGTTAGCGCCACTGTGTAATGAGTTAACTAATGTTCAAAGTAGTAATTTGGTAACTGTGCATAGGGAAATGGAGCGGGCGTCAAACAATGGCGTAGACAGTCAAACAGGTAGTGAACAGGGAAGCATTATCGATCGATCGGTCGGCAACAGCTCGCCTCAGGAATCCGAAATGATAGGACACAATTTTGCAAATACTGTAGATTCAGGTTTTGCGTCCTCACCGTTTTCTCAAATGAGTCAAGACACATTTTCTGCTTGTCAAAATGTGAATGTTGCCGGTGAAAATCCACTGCCAAAAAGCATAGAGAAACAGATTCCAGACACTAATACATTATTATTGCAATTAATGCAACAAATGGGACAAAATCTTCAAAAGTTAGACACAATGGAACAAAATCTTCAAAAGTTAGACACAATGGAACAACACCAGAGACAAACACAGCAACAGTTAGACGCAGTGGAACAAAATCTTAAAAAGTTAGACACAGTGGAACAAAATCTTCAAAAGTTAGACACAATGGAACAACACCAGAGACAAACACAGCAAAAGTTAGACACAATGGAACAAAATCTTCGGAAGTTAGACACCACACTTGAACAAACACGTGAAGATTTAACTACTGAGTTACATAACATTGAATCGAAATGTCAAAAAGTCTGTAATGACGTAAAAACACAAATTTGTGAGCATTTTCAGCCTATTTTTTCGCGGCATGAAAATGCATTACAGAATCACGAAGCAGCCATAAAAGAGCTGCAAACCATTGTTCATGAAAATCATGAGACCTTGTGGGCTAAAATTGACTCAGTTGCATCTACCGATTCGGTTACGCAACTGGCAAAAACTCAGGACAACTTAAAGAACACAGTAGATTCGATTTCAACACAAATGGACACTCTGAAACTTGGTTCAGAAAAACACACTGAGGAAATGCGTTCACTATCGGAGAAAGTAGCTGAACTTTCGGATCAGGTCACTAACTTATCTACAAAGGTAGATGATGATCTGAATGACACAAGACCCGTAGCCTTCACTGACACAGAAGAGTATGAACAAATTAGAAAATTCAAACAAAATCAAAATCAAATCAACACACAGTACAAAAGAGAAATGCGGGAAGTACAAGATCAGCTGACACAGGTAATACAAGAATTACGTATTTCAGAGGACACTCGCGCTCCAACACGGGAAGAGGAACTTAGAAATACGCAAAAGCCACAAAATAATAACACAGGGCATTTCGGTAATTATGAAAGAAATTGGCAAGGTACACCGAATTTTGAGATAGAACCGCCGACACGATATGCTACTCGCCGACACGATGATTTTGACTATAAGCTGTTCATTACTACACGTAAATTCAAAACATTCAAGAATTCTGCCAACGACATTCATCCACAAGCGTGGCTCCATCAATTCTCTCATTGTTTTCCTCCCAACTGGTCATTAGAACACAGATTAGAATTTGTGTGTGGCTACTTGGAGAATGAACCAGCTGTAAGAATGCGATCGGTCATTCACGATTGTCACAGTGAAGGAGAATTTTACCATGCGTTCCTCTCAGCATATTGGTCACAAGCTACACAAGATCGCGTAAAACATAGCATCATGATGATGAAACACTTTGAACAATCTGAATTTTCCAGTCTTGTGAAATATTTTGAAGACATGTTGCACAAGAATCAATACCTGTCAAACCCATACAGCCCCTCAGAACTCATCCGCATTTGCTTAATCAAACTGCCTGAACATTTGAGACATATTATTTCAGCAGGACGTTGCAAAGACGACATTGAAGCTTTTCAGGGACTGTTACAAGAACTGGAAATTGACACAGACAGTCGCGGGATGCGAAAACAGGAAAACAATCATTACAGGTCACATCCGTCACAATTCCGTGACGACAGAAACAATAAATGGCCACGACAAACCTATTCTTACAACGTAAATCGTGACCAAAACAGACACCACCCATATGATAACCACTGGCAGAGTAATAGTTACAGGGAAAGATCACCTTTCCGCGGTAATGACTATCACAGAGACAATCAGAGAAACAGACAATATGGGAACCAAAATAACTATTATCAAGGGAGACAGAATAACTTTAGACGCCACGGTCCAGCGCGTAGTTACGATTCAAGGAGAAATTCTCCACCATGTGACCGACAAGAAAGAAACTATGGAAACTACCGACATGACGACAGACGATATGATCGTAACGACAGACCTGAATTGCATCAGAACTGGCGAGATTTAAACAGAGCAGAGCACTCTCGTCACGATGAATTTGTAGAAGTTAGGTCTCCAAATCCCAATAACGACGCGCGCCAACAAAGAGACAATAGGCGATGACTCACACCACTGGCAGCCACAAGACGTACTTATGAAACTGATGACGCAGCTGCCGTAGCTAGTAATTACGTAAAAATGGAAGACATTAGGGACATCTTACTCCAGGAACACGACGTAACACGTAACACCATTGCATATCCTGTGATTCACATTACTGTAAATGACGTAAAATTTACGGCAGTACTTGACTCTGGCAGTCCCATTTCAGTAATTAGCGAAACAGCTTTTAGCAAATGCAACAAAGCGAACGATTGCCCCACACTTCCGTTACGTAAGATTAAATTACAAGGTGCAATCTTTGGAAAAAGTGTAGATGTACGCCAACAAACCAACTTAGAATTCTTTTGTCAAAGCCATAGCTTCCCTATGAACTTCCTTATTGTTCCATTATTGTCGACGGAAATTATACTGGGAGTAGACTTTTTGAATGAATATAAAGCAATCTTAAGCTTTCACGATGCTGAAATAAGTTTAGAGAAAGAAGGTAAGTCAATAGCTTTGAAATTTGAAGACTGGCTCTCAAACCATGATGAGGAAATTAATCGGCTTTATGTTCTGTTAGACAACAGTTCGGAATTTTCTACGGAAGTAGACACCAACAATCACTCTGCAAGTACTGAAAGGGATGATATCGACGGCATATTTGAAATTAATGAGTTAATTCAGAATAAAATTCAAACAATTGAGAATTGTAATGACACTGATAGGCAGGACCTTTTTGAGATTTTACAAGCACATTCCACAGTTTTTACTCACAAAACAGGAACAATCAAGGGATTTCAATACCAATTTCGTGTTCGTGAGCATACTAAATTTTGTGTTAGACCATACGTAATTCCAGCACATTATAGGGACCGTGTTAGAACAGAAATACAATCTATGCTTGACGAGGGCATTATTGAGCCTGCAGCAAGCTCATACAACAATCCGTTACATGTTGTTGAGAAGAAAAATGGATCGATCAGACTTGTCTTAGATTCGAGACAAATCAATACTATCATTATTCCTGAAACAGACAGGCCGCAGACGATGGAAGAACTTCTTCAAAATTTTAATGGTGTAAAAGTGTTGTCTTCCATTGATCTCAGATCCAGCTTTTATCAGATCGAACTTCATCCAGAATGCAGAAAATACACAGCTTTCCTTTGTTTCGGCGTTTGTTATCAGTTTCGGAAACTTCCTTTTGGTTTGAACATTTCTTCGGCAGCATTCATTCGTGGGTTAAATTCCATATTACCTGAGTTCTTAAAACGTCACATAACCTTATATGTGGACGATATTCTAATAGCAGAAGCTTCATGGGAACAACATAACCGCATCCTCAACAGTTTGTTACGTATTTTTGCAGAATCTGGAATTACAGTTAACTTGGAAAAGTCAGAATTCGGTAGGTCAAAGGTGAAGTTTTTGGGACATATCATTTCTTCTGAAGGCATTCAGCCGGATCCTGAAAAGTTAGAAGCAATCAGAGCCATTCCAGTTCCATCCACAAAAAGACAAGTCCGCAGTTTTCTAGGTCTCGTAAATTTTTACCGTCGTTTTCTGAATATGCAAATTCTAGTTACACCAAAACTTTGTTCTCTCACTGGAAAAAATACTATTTGGAACTGGGACGAACAAGCACAGTTGGAATTCAATTCTTTGAAAGAAGCGTTACTTCACGCGCCAATACTAGCTCATCCAGATCTGTCACAAGATTTCTGCCTTAGCACTGATTCTTCCAAAGTTGGTCTTGGTGCCCATTTATTTCAAGAAGCCATAGAAGATGACATTACTGTTCAGAAAACCATTGCTTTTGCTAGCCGAGTGCTAACAAAATCTGAAAAAAAATTATTCCGTTACTGAATTAGAAGCTTTAGCTATCGTTTGGGCATTTAACAAATTCCGTTTCTTTCTTTCTGGTAAGCACGTAAAAGTATACAGTGATCATCGTGCATTACAATTTCTTATGTCTTCAAAATTAAATCATGACAGGCTAAAACGTTGGGCATTGTTTCTGCAAGAATTCCGCTTCACAATAGTCTACATTCCCGGCAGGGAGAACATTGTTGCGGACGCGCTGTCACGCGCACCGGCTGGGCTTGAGAAAAGTAACACAGAAGGCAACCTCGAGAAAAATTTCAGTATTCTTTACATTCAGAAAGTCGCCTTTGAAAACTTCATCACCACATCTTTAAAGGACATTGCTCATGAACAAGATAAAGATCCGATTTGGATAGACATCAAAGGTAAATGGCATGAAAAGACACACACTCAGATTCGGCATTATTACCTAGTTAGAAACAACATACTCTTCAAACGCTGCACTGTTGATGACAAGCTATGGGTACTTTGCATTCCAGACGATTTTGTTAATAAGCTCATTTGGTACATTCATTTCAGCTACGCACATTTTGGTCCACGAAAATGTTACCATATTCTTCGAACGACTTGTTATTTTAACAATATGGAAAAGAGAATTCGAAGAGTCTTGTCTATTTGTAAACTTTGTCAAAAGGCGAAACCATCTACTGTCTCGCATCGTGCTCCGCTGTTTCCTATCATTCCTTCTAAATTAAAAGAATTTGCTGCTGTTGATCTCCTGGGACCCCTTGTCAGAACATCGAATGGATTTTCGTACGTTCTAGTCGCTGTTGAACTTACTTCAAAATTTGTTTCTTTCACTCCGTTACGTAAAGCCACTGGACGGTCTGTATCCAACGCCTTTGTTAAAAATTTCTTACGTGAAGTTGGACACGTTAGTAAAGTCATTTCAGATAACGGACCGCAATTCAGATCTGCTGTTTGGTCACGCATGCTTCGGAATCATAAAATCAAACCTGTTTTTATTTCATTGTATTCACCACATTGTAACCCGTCTGAACGGATTATGAAAGAAATCAATAAGCTTTGCAGACTTTATTGTCACAGAAAGCATCAGCATTGGGACAGATATTTACACTTATTTCAAAATGTGCTGAATGAAATGCCTCATGATTCCACTGCTTTACCACCTACTCTTGTACTGAAGAATGAAGAACCTCCGAACAGAATCAGAGAGCTTGTACCTTTCCCGAATACACGTAAACTTCGACATAAAGACATAATTGATTTGGCTCTAAAAAATATAAAATCTGCAGCAGACAAAAGGAGAAAACTACACGGTAAAGCAAATGCAAAGAAATTATATATTGGTCAGAAAGTTCTCATTAAAGCTCATTCATTGTCACATAAGAAGAAACACTTGAGTCACAAATTCTTTCTAGTTTACAATGGACCTTACAGAATCCGACGTATACCACATGATAATTGCGTTGAAGTTGAAACTCTGCGTACTAGGAAGAGTAAAGGTTTACACCACATTTCTCATGTAAAACCATTTATTGACAGATAATCTGCTTTTTAACTTAGTCTTTGCAATTTTCACTTCACGCTACTTGTACAATTTGTCACACTGAGAAACTGTTAACATGCAACATTTTGGTTTGCTTACGAGTGGATTCTGGATTTGAGGTGCTTTATGTGAAATGCCAGATGACACAGTGGTTAGTTTATGTGACAGCTACACGATTATATCACGATGTTACTAATGAGTGACAATTTACAATGTCGCTTTTGCGGTGTATCTGTTTTATATCTGCACAGTTTTTTCCGAATTCTTCTATAAAGTGAGACATGTTTTAGTGGTGACTTTTGTGCTATTGCTACAATGAGACAGCCTTTTCTGTAGCACAACAATACGTTACAGCACAGTTCTTTCTTCATCACGGCAATAAGCGTAATAAGTATGATATCTATACGCAAAGCATTCCACTTTTGTGTATCATGAGGTAAGTACATTGACTTCTGCAGAACTTAGCTTTCGGAGGACAATAACTACGACACTTCCCAGAGATTATCTTAGAGCAAGACGCACATTTAGCGCTACTGGACACGTATTTGAGTGATTAATTTTGTACTTAAGACATTTATTTTTAGAGATTTTTGAATTACAAAGAAAGTTTTTCGTGACACATTTCATTTCATTGCTGTAAGCTGTAATACCTGAGGATACAATTACAATAAACCTCAGGGGGGTACACGCCTACTTTGTGTACCATGTGTTTGGCAAGCACAAGGAGCCCTAGCTAATATGGTATTTGCTTATACAATTTAACACATCGGTACCATATTTCTCTAACACATAAATTACACAGCTATCTGATCATTTAACAGAGAAACAAACATTTTTTTTCTACGTCAGTGACACATGTTTACGCAATTACAGAGTTGGATTACTTCACACTTAAGAAATTGTACTTTGTCTGTACCTTTTGCACTGTTCATATTTTTTTGGTACCATTGTGATACTATGAGAGCTTTGAATGATGTATTTTGGTATGAGATCATAATTTTTAAAGTACGTTTGAGGTAGATGACACTACCGAAATGAGCAGAGAATTTTCTTTAGGTTTTGAAATCATTGGAGGAAGCTATGACGTTTTTGACATTTGACTGAGGTGTTATGATGTTATTTTTACGACGACGATGTGTATTATGCTGTTGAGGTATGTTTATGTCAATAAAATTCTTGACCTGTGAAATGTTTTTATATGAGACTGTCACTGTAGTGGAAACTGCTGTCGTAAATATTTCCATAAGAATGTTAAGTGACCACCTGCATGTGCGTCGTGGGCACACAGCTGTGTCAGACACCTGGAGAACAAGCCATTAGTTTGAGTGCCTCGTTAGAAGCACAGGTAGAAAAAAACAGAAAGGGAAGGCCATTGTACGCGCTACTGAAAGCATACTGTGGAGCTCGTAATTTATGATATTTATTGAAATGCCTAATGAAACGATGCGAAACATTTCACAGCTATTGTCTTGCTAGTTGAGAAAAATGCCATATGGCTTGCTTTATGTATTTATTTACATATTTTGTTTAATATCAAGTTTCTAGCTGCACTGCAGCATTGGTTAAAATAAAATTTAATATATGTACTAATATAAATATTTTATGCCTACAGATCCAGTAAATAATTTTATGATCTATCCAAAAAATGAGGGAGCACAAAAAGACATTTCCCTTCACAGGAATTGCATAAATTATTTTTTATGATTTGGTAACTTATCTACTAGCGTAAGTTTTTGTGATGCATCACTCTAATGTTAAGATGTGACATAGGTATTAGACATGGCCATTTTAGTGTAATATTTTTTCTGCTTGCGCTATGTCATGTTTAGGTATAAGTTGCTGCTGTTTGCCAGGCATAGTGTTATTGAATTTGACTTTTGCTAATTTCTTACTGCTGCTTGCTTTGCAAATCTGCGTTTTTTTTCATTGCTGTTTATATTAACTGTGTTTTGTGATGCTGCATTGCCTCGTCCCTTGGTATATATCTGAGCTCAGTAGATTTAAGTTAGCTTAAGAGGGGGTAGACTATATAAGAAACTGACTATGGAGAATAGGTAAAGTATGCATTGCAAGGTTACATGAAAAAGATTTGGGCCCAAATGAGTGTTGTACAATCAGAAATAATCATTTTGAAAGAAATATGAATAGAATACAGGAAGGAGGTATAGGTAGGATTTTCTTGGAAATAAATGATGAGGTAAGCAATGTGTGAACATATAAATACAGAAAGCATGCTTAGATAGGATTTTTTTGGTGGAAACAAATGTTGAAATAAGACGAAAGATCTATCGAATGAAGTTGTGGGGTGGACTGCAGTACCAAATGTTACACTGAAAACAAACCCTGTCCTTTCCTTTTGTGTTATCCCACTATGTGTTTGGGTACCTGTGTGTATTTGTGTTTTTCCTGTCTTTATGTGTTTAGCTGATGAAAGCTATGCTGTAGAATTTTTCTAATACTCTGTTATTTTCTTTGTAAAGATGCTTAGACATTATTTATTCTGTGTTGTTTTCATGCTCATGTGTGAAGTTGAATTTTTAAAAGTTATTCTGATCTTTTATTTTTGTACTCATGTCACAATTCTTGTAACACTGATGTATATGTTTATTTCTATTCTTTTGTAAAGCCTGTACTACAAATGTTATCTGTATTGTTATGTTTTTAATGATGTATTTTGTACCTTTGTAATTGTATTCTTATGTTATATAATTGTAATTGACGACAGTTAATCAAATTAAGTAACTTGTAAGCATTCATTTCACTGCACACATTTCTGTTGGTCATAGTATATGGACAATATGTGAGAAATAGGGACTGATAGTGTTTGCACGTGTGTTAATAATTCAGCAAGGGACTGGATAACAGCATTGCTGGTTCTAAGGACAATTCCAAAAACTTTGTGAGTGCACAAGTGGTGGTTATGGACTTGTTATATTAACTGCAAGACTCTTCACTGGTGATTGTGCACCCGCACAGTCGCAACAGATGGCTGCTGGCCGTCTCTACAAGGACTACAGTGGGTCTGCATCTCTGGTGGCCCACCAATACCACAATCTCTACCAGGACTACAGTAGGTCTACTCTGTGATGACCTATCAACCAATCTTCTTCAAAACGTCGAATGACTCTGCTGTGGGTTTGCTCTGTTGTGGCCCATTACCTGTCTGCATGTCAAGAGTCAGCACTGTCTTTCCGTTGGAAGGACCACACTACTTCTTCAAGACTGCATGGAAATCCACTACTTCTGTGTGCAATTTTTTTTACTAATGAGACAATCTGAAAAAAAAACTGTAATTACTATTGTGATGAACGATCAGGACTGTCTTTATGGACTGTGAGAAAATTTTAGCTTTTGACCAACATTGTATCAATAAGTGTGTGCATTGGATATCTTTGTTATTGTAATTATGAAAAATTTTATCAAATCTGTATTGGCCACTGGCCAAAAACATTTTGTAAAATTTTTTGTGGGGAGCATGGGGGCTATGTAAGTAGG